>NC_063162.1:50399131-51002881 GCF_023159225.1 Perognathus longimembris pacificus | reverse complement strand
TTCCTGTGCCTATAAGTTATAGCGTCTTTCCTACTCTGTCCTTCAGTAGTTTCAAGGATTCAGGTCTGAGATTGAGGTCCTTTATCCATTTTGAGTTGATCTTGGTGCATGGTGATAGGCTTGGGTCTACTTTGAGTTTTCTGCATATAGCTGCCCAGTTCTCCCAGCACCAGTAGTTGAAGAGGCTCTGTTTTGTCCATTGTATGTCTTTAGCTCCTTTGTCGAGTATCAACTGACTGTAAGACTGCGGTTTTATTTCTGGATCTTCAGTTCTAATCCATTAGTCTTCTGATCTGTTTTTGTACCAAGACCAGATTGTTTTTGTTATGATGGCCCTGTAGTAAAGCTTGAAGTCTGGTATTGTGATACCTCCTGCACTGTTTCTTTTGCCTAGAATTGCTTTGGCTATTCTAGGTCTTTTGCTGTTCCATATGAATTTATGGATTGCTTTCTCTATTTCAGTGAAGAATGTGATTGGGATTTTGATAGGGATTGCATTGAATTTGTATAACAATTTGGGCAATCGGCCATTTTCACTATATTGATTCTGCCTACCCATGAGCATGGGAGGTCTTTCCATCTCCTTGTGTCTTCTTTGATTTCCCTTATTAGATTTTTATAGTTTTCATTAAATAGGTCCGTCAAGTCCTTGGTTAAGTTGATCCCTAGGTACTTTATTCTTTTTTTGGCCACTGTAAATTGAATTACTTCCATAATTTCCTTTTCTGTTTGTATATTGCTGGTGTACAGAAAAGCTGCTGACTTTTGTGGATTGATTTTGTATCCTGCTACTTTGCCAAAATGGTTCATTAGGTGTAGGAGTTTGGGGACTGAGTTTTTCGGGTCCTTCAGATATAAGATCATGTCGTCTGCGAATAGGGATAACTTGATTTCTTCCTTGCCGATGTGGATCCCTTTGATGTCCTCCTCTTGCCTTATTGCTATGGCTAGGGATTCCAGCACTATGTTGAAAAGAAGTGGGGAGAGTGGGCATCCTTGTCTTGTTCCTGAGTTTAGGAGGAATGATTTAACTTTCTCTCCATTTAATATGATGTTAGCAGTTGGTCTGTTGTATATGGCTTTTATTGTTTTGAGGAATGTTCCATCTATTCCTGTTCTCTCCAAAGCTTTTAATAAGTATGGATGTTGTATTTTGTCAAAGCCTTTTTGGGCATCAACTGAGATAACAATGTGATTCTTGATTTTAGTTCTGTTTATGTGGTGAATTACGTTGATTGATTTATGGATGTTGAACCATCCTTGCGACTGTGGGATGAAGCCTACTTGGTCATGATGTATAATTTTCTTGATCAGTTTCTGGATCCTGTTAGCTAATATTTTATTGAGGAGCTTTGCATCTGTGTTCATTAGTGATATTGGTCTGTAGTTCACTTTTTTTGTTGGGTCTTTGTCTGGTTTGGGAATGAGTATGATATTAGCTTCATAGAATGAGTTTGGGATTGCTCCCACTGTTTCTATTTTGCGGAAGAGTTTGCGGAGTATTGGTATTAGCTCCTCACTAAAGGTTTTGTAGAATTCGTTGGTGAATCCATCTGGGCCTGGGCTTTTCTTTGTTGGGAGGTTCTTGATTACCTCCTGTATCTCACTGTAAGTTATTGGTTTATTTAGTTGATTTATTTCTTCTTGGTTCAGTTTGGGCAGTTTATACTTCTCTAAGAATTGATTTATTTCTGTAAAATTATTGTTTTTTACTGAATAGAGGTTCTGCAAATAGCTCCTTATGATTGTTTGAACATCATGTGTACTTGTAATTTTTCCGGTGGAGTCCCTGATTTTACGTATATGAGCCTCTTCTCTCCTCTTTTTTTGTAAGTCTTGCGAGGGGTCTGTCAATTTTATTTATATTCTCAAAGAACAAGCTTTTAGTTTTCTTTATTTGTTGAATGGTCTTTCTATTTTCAATCAGATTTATCTCTTCTTTAATCTTTGTGATTTCTCTCCTCCTAGTCATTTTAGATTCTGTCATTTCTTGTTTCTCCAGTTGTTTTAGTTTCATCGTGAGGTTATTCACCTGCTCTGCTTCCATTCTTTTAATGTGAGTGCTGAGGGCAATGATCTTGCCCCTCAGTACTGCCTTAGCTGTGTCCCATAGGTTTCTTTGTGCTCTATTTTCATTGTCATTGTGTCTTATGAATTTGTTGATTTCATCTTTAATTTGGTCTGTGGCCCATGTGTTGGATAACAGTGTGGAGTTTAGCCTCCAAGAATGTGTATAGCCTCTGTGGTAACCATTGTTATTGAGGGTGACCTTTAATCCACTGTGATTAAATATAATACATGGGATGACGACAATACTTTTGTATTTGCTGAGGTTCTTTGTGTGGGCTATGACATGGTCTATTTTGGAGTATGATCCATGTGCTGATGAGAAGAAGGTGTATTGGGTCTCTGTAGGGTGGAAGATTCTGTATAGATCTGTCAGATCCATTTGGGATATGGTGTTACTTAGGTCCTCAGCTCCCTTGCTGATCCTCTGGGTGTTGGATCTGTCTCTTGAGGAGAGTGGGGTATTTAGGTCTCCCACTATGATTGTGTTTGCGTCTATCTTGTTCTGTAATTCTGTGAGAATTTGCTTGACATATGTGGGGCCTCTTTTGTTCGGTGAGTATACATTTATCACTGTGATGTCTTGATTCTGGATTTTTCCTTGTATTAAAATGTAGTGTCCTTCTTTGTCTTTTTCAGTTGATTTTAATGAAAAGTCCAGCTTGTCTGAGATCAGGATGGCTACATCTGCCGTTTTGGTAGGTGCGTTTGCTTGGAAGACCTTGCTCCATCCTTTCATTCGGAGCCTGTTTTTGTCCCTTGCTGTAAGGTGGGTCTCTTGTAAACAACAGATGCCAACTTTTTGTTTGTGGATCCATTCTGCCAGTCTGCTCCTCTTTATCAGAGAGTTTATACCATTTATATTCAAAGAGATCAAGGATACGAGTGTTTTTTCTCCTTCCATTTTCTTGTTGGGCTGTTCTTTCCTCTTTTTTTTTTTTCCCTTGTCTTTAGTGAGCTGCTTTTTCTGTTTCTGTTTCTGTTGTGTGTCCTGTACAATCTCTGTTGCTTGGGATTCCCTCTTAGAATTCGCTGTAGGGCTGGTTTTATATTCACATACTCCTTTAGATCCTCTTTGCTATGGAAAGATCTGGTTTTCCCTTCGAATGTGAATTCCAATTTCACTGGATATTTAATCCTAGCTTGCATATTGTTGGCCTGTAGAACTTGGATGGTGTTCTTCCACTCATTTCGTGCTTGGTAGGTTTGTGTGGAGAGGTCTGCTGTTATTCGGATCCTCTTCCCATTGTAGAAAATGTCTTTCTTCATTTTGGCTGCATTCAGAATTTGCTCTTTATTCTTGAGATCTGAAGTCTTGAATATTATGTGCCTTGGGGTGGCTTTTCTGGGGTCTGGCCTTCCAGGTGTCCTATAGGCTTTGGTTACCTGGATGGGGTCCCTTGTGAGATTGGGAAAGTTTTCTGCAATAACTTTATTGAGAATATGATGAAGCCCTCTGCTCTAGTATTCAGCTCCTTCTTCTATTCCAATTATGCGCAGATTATATCTCTTGTCTTTGTCCATTAGTTCCTGGATTAATCTGCCCTGAAGCTTCACCGTTTCTTGGAGTGTGGTAATTTTCTGGTTGTTGTCAGCTGCTTCATCGCCCAAGAGAGAGATTCTGGATTCCATATGGTCAATTCTTTGTGCTGTGGATTCAATTGCGGGGTTTATGGATGTCAGAGAGCTATTTATGGTTGTCAGATCAGCTCTGATCATGGAAATTTCTTCCTTTAAAGAGTTGTATTTTAAATCTATTTTTTTCATGCATTTCACTTCTCAGGATGTTAAGGTCTTCTTTAACGGAGGTTTGCATTGTATCCATTTTTGCTTCCATTTCTTTCTTGGCTTCCTGGATGTCCTTCAAGACTTCCACTCTAAACTCCTGGAATTGTTTTCTAATTTCGTTTCTGACACTTTCCATCATTTCTGTTAACATGGCCTCATTTGCTTTTTTATTCTCCATCTCCTCTTCAGTCGTGCTGCTTTTTGGAGCTGGAGAGTTGGCTTGCCCTTTGATGAACTGTGTTATATTTCTTTGTGATTTGCACATCTGGAGATCTGTGGGTGGCTTCTCTGGTTTGGTTTTGTGTTGGCTCCCGCTGGTCCGTCAGTGGGAGCCTTGTGCCCTGGTATCCTGGCTCTGGGTTTGGGTTTGGCTGTTGGACCTTGCTTCCCAATGGGTGAGCATGACCTTCTTGGTTGTTGCTGAGGTGGTCACTCTCCCTGCACTTGGGGGCTGGTAGGTTCTATGTCTTTCTCTGCGGGACAGTGTCCTGCCGCTGTGCTGTGCTGACCCTAGCGTGCCCCTGTTGGGGGTTTGTTGGTCGCTGATTCAGCGTGGCGTGGAGGTTTATCTCTTCTTTGGTTCTTTTTTCCACTCTGTATCTTGGTCAGAGGAGCTCACCTCTCAGGCAGTTCATCTTCCTATGTGGACCACTCCAGGGCCGGTGTTGTTGGGTTGTGGCCCACCCACTTGTGCAAATTGCACCAAACTGAGTGGGCACGGGCCGATGGAGAGCTCTGCCCTCCTGTGTAGGCGCGCCTACCAGAGCGGGCGCTGTGGCTGTGGCCCCACCCACTAGAGCAGGGTATCAGAGTGGGCGCTGTCACCAGGGTCCCTGCCCACCTGTGCACTGTGCACCCACTACAACAGGCACTGCTGCTGTCGCCCCATCCACCTGAGCAGGGTACGCCTACCAGAGCGAGCTCTGGGTTGTTGGGTTGTGCTTGCGCCCTCCCACGAGTCCGCTGTGGGGGGCGGTATGTGTGGAGCTCAGTGGGATCAACTGTCCAGGTGCGGGTTAGCGCCCTCATACTGCACCTCCACTGCAAGGGGGGCGGTGTGTGATCAGGCTGTGCTGGTATTGCCCACCAGCACCTGTGATTTTAGTTGTAAAGTTCCGCGAGGTCCAGGCGCCTCAGGTGGGGCTTGCACTGCCAGCCGTCCCCCCCCCCCCCGCCCCTGTTGGGAAGGGGGCAGGGCCGGTTCAGCCCGTTCGGCCTTGGGCCTTGGGCCTTGGGGCTGCTTCGCCCTTCGCCTGCTAAACTCCTGTGACTTCCCAGCACCTGATGGGAGCTTCCCCCCTGATTTGGGAGTTCTTTGTTCCCTCGGGGTGGGGAAGGGGAGGATGGGAGCTCTAGCTTCTTTGTAGGGTTTGGGTCTCTGATAGCTGGTCTCCCGTTGGAGGAGGGGGTAATGGGGGACTCACTGGTCCTGGATTGTGTGTGTGTCCCCCACCGCCGTTGGTCCTTCGGGTGTGGTGAAAGGTTGTGGTGGCGTCCCTGGCTTTCCTCTTCTGCACCACTGGGTTCCCCAGCCACTTATGTCCGTTCCCAGTGTGGACCCAAACTTCCCGTCACTGCCGTGTGTCTTGGTCCGCACTCTCCCTGGTGACCACGAAGTCCTGCTGTCTGGACTCTGTGCTCCCGGCAGTCGGTCTGCCGATCGCCGGGTCCCCTTTCCCAGCCTGGCCCTGTTTGGGCCAGAGTCGGCTGGTGGGGGGAGGGTGCCCCGGAGATTCTCCGGCTCTGTGTAGGTTTTCAGCTCTTCTTTTTTGCTCCTTTTTGTTTTCCTGCATTTCTCCACTGCTTCTGGCTGCTGGTTTTGCTGGGTTCTTGATGGGGTGTTGGGTGCTGGAGTTCCCAGCTCGCTATTCAGTTGGAGCGAGTTGGGGTGCCTCCCTACTGTGGCGGCTCCATCTTTACAACTGTACCCTCTGTCTTGTATGTAAGTTTATCTGATCTGTGGACGGGAAGGGAATCACAGAAACAGCAGGACAAAGGATGAACTGATGCAACAATGATACTCACTTGACACTATGTTGGAAAGGAACTTTACAATTTGGCTGGGGGAAGTGGGAAATAGTAGGCCTGAGAAAATGAGGGAGGGGTAACAGTATTTTAAAAGAAATGTATTCATTACCTTACTTTTGTAGCTGTAAACTTCCTGTTCATCACCTTTATAATAAATTTTAAACAATTGAAAATTAAGAGTGAATTGGGCACCTGTGGCTCACTCCTGTAGACCTAACAACTCAGAAAGCCAACATCTGAGAATCACAGTTCAAAACCAGCCTGTGCAAGAAAGTCTGTGTGACTATCTCCAATTAATCACCAAAAAAAAAAGCTGAAAGTGGAGTTGTGGCTCAAATGGTAGAGTACTAACTTTGAGAAAAACAAAACCCTCAGGTACAGAGTTCAGGCCCTGAGTTCAAGCCTCAGGATTGGCATCAAAAGAAAAGAAGAATAAGGAATAGCTTCAGATTCATCACTTTTGTCTTTAGCCACATGATCCCAGAATTGTAATCAACACCCAGTAAATCTCAGCAAATACTTGTTGACTTGAACTGGGAATGAGGAAAGCACTCATTCTACTGCCAAGAGCCAACTTTGGGAGTCTGTTCAGTCAAGAGAACATGACTGCCACAATTCCCATTTCTTGGGAGTCTTTCTGCCTGCAGGAGAAGCATGAGCATGCAGGACCAGCCTCTTAAGTTAAACTTTGGATCAAAGAGCCAAAGCAGCTCCTTATCCAGCACTAGGTTGACATCACTGGGTCGTCCAACACCACCACTGCTTTCATGGGGGCCTGGTGGACAATTTACACGTAATTTCTCACTCACAGTTTAGCCTTTGAGAGAAAAGATGGACTGTGAGCAAGGAAATATGGCATTGTATTTAGGCGGGCCACCACAAAAATGTGTGTTTCAGAGGGAGCTAAAGCTTCCCTGACCAAAAAAAAATGTAAATATAATTATAATATGTACCCACCAGGAAGGTAAAATGAGGAGGTAATAAACAATTAATTGAGAGCCAGACTTGGATTACTATTTGTCATGGTCCTAAATAGTCTCTTCTCCCAATTTTGGAGGGGTGAAAAGCTGTATATGGTCCCCTTCTGGGTGCTTTGCTGTTGAAATGAAAAGGAGAGTCCCACCTCATTCTGGCCTGCATGCTGGGGAACCACATTAATAAAATTCAGAATCTCCTCCCTTCACCCCCTCCCCATCAGCCCCCTAACACTTCTAGCACTTCATGGGCACTAATTGTGCTTCATAATAAGGAAATTATAGAAACATTGTCCTGTTTTCTGACATGTTTGAGAAGACTGAAGGATTTTTTTTCAAGTTTATTTTCATAATTATGTTACAATTAGATACTATTTGATTTAGTAAAAGGAATATTTGACACATATGTTTTGAAGCTTAATGGTCAAAAAAATGAGAATGTTTACAATATTCATCTTGCCTACTTGTGAACACTTCTCCACTTTCCTTCAGTGACCTGTGTGTACGTGTATGTTTGTATGTGTATACATATATATTTTCCCCAGGATTCCATGATATTAGGTTGCCCCATAATGAGCTTATTTGGAGTGGTTCTAATTGCTTATAGGAGCAGAGTACCTGAAAAACAATATTTTTCTAGGACGTTTACACATCACTATATAGGTGGTTTACAAGAGTTCCCAGGATTTTGCAATCAATCACCACTTAGTACTGTGAAACTTAATTTTTGAAATCTAATTGGTATAAAATTGTATCTTTTTGTGATGGTAATTTGAATGTCTCCAATTACTAATTAATTTCATCTTTTTAACTTTTAATTTACCACTATAATAAAACTCTTTTGTGAAAAGGCTTTTTGAGTGCTTGGACCATTGTTGTTTTATAATTGTGGTAAAATACATATAATCAAATTTACCATTTTACAGTTCCCATATATATGCATATACTTATATACATATATGTAATATGTACACACATATGCACATATATGGTCATATGTGTATCTATACACCCCCATGTAAACAAACACATAGATTTATGCACATATGTACATCTATACATAGATGACATATACACACAGGCATACATATATATACATACATACATATATACATACATACATGCATATAGATATACCATACCTATATACACATGCCTATATCCCAGATACACACACATACTTGTACTATATATACACATATTCCCACATGCATACATGTATATATGTGTGTGTATACCGTATGATATATATGTACAATAATGTTAAGTGTGAGCAACTTTTGTGCCACCCATCTTTCCCAAAAATGGAAAACTCAATACTCAGTAAACAGCTTTCTGTTTTCTCCTTTACTCAGATATTGCATCTTCAGGTTTACCTCATCTGTGTGAATGTTACTATTCTAGAAAACTTCCATTTAAGGTATCATACAATGTTTGTCTTTTAGGCTTGTTTCACTTCTCATGACATTCTCAAGGTTCATATCAGCAGTATTCCTGCCTTTAAATGGAAAGACATGAAAAAAAATTATATTAAGCAAAGCAAGCCAAACCCAAGAAACATAGGCTGCATGGTTTCCCTCAGTTGTAATAACTATAATATGACTATGATATTCTTAGCAGAGAATCACAGTAGTTCAATATAACATGATCATATAAGGAAGCTTATCAAAATTAACTCCAAGAAATGGAAATAAGTTTTTACAATGTACTGTGTACAGTTATTTCATTTTTCTTTCTTTTCCCCCCCTTTGATTTATGCTCTGCTGTCACCATTTTTTATTTCTGTACATTTTGTCTTGTATATAATTTTATCTGATTTGTGGAAGGGAAGGGAATTCGCAGAAATGGTAGGACAAAGGGTAAACCAATGCAACAGTGATAAGCACTAGACACTATGTTGGAAACTAACTTTACAATTTGGGGAAAGGGGAGCCAGGGGGGAATGGGAGAAAATGAGGGAGAAAATGGGGGAGTGTTAAAAAAATTCACTCATCACTTTACTTATATAACTGTAACCTCTCTGTACATCACCTTTATAATAAAAAAGAATTTCCTTCCTTTGTAAGATTAGATAATATGCTATTGCATACATATATACCACACTTTAAAGTCTCTTTATCAATTGCTAGACATTTGGGTTGCTTCCACAACTGTATTCAGGGCCTTGAACTTGCCAGAAATGAGCTATTCCACTGAGCTAAATCCCCCACCCCAATTTCCACTTTTTGATTCTTGTAAATAATGATGTTATATATATATGGGTGTGCAAATATTTTCTTGAGATGCCTCTTTCAAATGTTTTGAGCTTATATCAGAATGGAATTGTTGTAGTCTATGGTCACTCTACATCTACATTTGCTTCTTTATTATTTTTGGAGAACCAGCATGCTATTTCCCATTGCATTCATATTATATACATGCATTCTCATATGCAGAGCTCCAATTTCTCTAACACCATGCCAGAACCTAGTATATTTGTTTTCCGAGAGAAGCTATTCTATTGGATATGAAGCAGTATCTCATTAGTGTTTTAATTCCCTAACCATAAGTGAACATTTTTCAAAGGAAGGTTGGTCCTGTGTGTGTGTGTGTGTTTGTGTGTGTGTGTGTGTGTGTGTGTGTTAGAGAAATACCGACTCAATTCATTTCCCCAATTTGAGGTGTATTATATGTCATTGATGAGTTAGATGAGTTGTCTTTAAGTCTACATTTTAACTGCCTATCAGATATAGTATTGACAAGTATATGATTCTATAGATTTTCTTTTCACTTTGTAGACTTTTATCCTTTGATGCACAGAGGTTTTTTGTTTTGATACAGTCAAATGTATCTACTTTTATTTTTTATATCACAACTAAGAAATGATTGTCAAATTAGTGTCATTAGGCTTTTCTCCTGCTTCTTTCTAGGAGTTAAGAGTTTTACATCTTCTGTTTACAGTCTTTGTTTGACTCAAGTTTGAATTTGTTTATGAGTAAAGGATAAGGTAAGAATACAAATTCATTCCTTTACACACACATATCTAATATTCTTCACATTTCTTTGAAAAGAATCTCCTTTCCCTACTTAATGGTATTGGCACATTTATGAAAAATTGACAATTGGGGCTATGATTTAGTTCTCTAATCTATTGATTTATTTGTTTGTCTTAAGGCTAGTGCCACACTATTTTAAATACAGTAGCTTGGTAATAAATTTTGAAGTGAGGAAGTATGAGAGTTTCAGCTTTGTTCTTTTTTCTTTTGTTTACTTTGAGGATTCTTTTGGATGCTATTGTCCATGGGAGTATTTATTTTCTATTTCTGTTAAGATTCATTGTTAGCATAGAAAAATAGATTCTTGTATGTTGATTTTGTTTCAAAACTTGCCTGAAGTTGTTCATTAGTCCTAATCTGTGCGGGGGCAGTCTTTAATTTCCCAAAATAATTTCAAATTGCCCCCTTTTTAATTTGGATAAGTTTACAATGCTTTTTTCTTCAGTTGTTAATCTTTCATCAGAGATGTACAACATAACAACTACTGTGTTTTGTAGCTTGTGTCTCTCATTTTGTTTGGGTATTGCTGGAGGAATAGAAACACTTATTTTAATGTGGTTGAATTTAGATGCTTAGCAATGTTTGACTTTTGTTTGAGGAATCATTTTTTGGCTCAATTTGGTCACAATGTATACCCTAATTTTTAATTGTTAATGTGTGCATTTATGTATTTAACTCATCTTGCTTAATTGCAGGGTATGAAGTAATTTTATTTATTTTTATATATTTATTTCCTAAGTGGAATCACCTTCTCCACTGTCCCATCTACCTTCTAATTCCTCTGGTAATGAAACATTCCTTGTTTGGCATAGATCAAGTGTTCATCTATGCCTGGGATTCTGTCTGAACTCTTTATTTTGTTTCAAATTAGTTTTTCTGCATAATAGCAGCATTACCTTAATTATTTTGCCTTAAAATAAGTTTTTATATCTGGTAGGGAATAGCCCCTCTCCCATTCATCTTATTTAGGAGAGCCTTGGCTAATTGGGGGCATCTGCTCTTTCATATACATTCTAGAATTGGCTTATTAAGTTGCCTAAAAACCTCAATTGGAATTTTTATTGAAATCACATTAAATCTGTAATTTGGGGAGAACTGCTGTCTTTGGAACTGTGAGTCTCTTAATTTATTAACAAGGAATGTTCTCCATTTATTTAAGTCTCTTTAAGCCTCTTAATGTAGATATTTAATATTTCTTCATCAAGGAATGGCAGATGGTTTGTAAAATTAATTCCTGGATGTTTATTACTTGCTGGTATTGTAAATTGTTACCTTTTATTTAACTTATGTCACATTTGTTATTTGTATAAGGTGATGCAATTGATTTTTTAAATTTTCTATCTGACATGCATTATCTTATATATTATAGACTATAGTATAATAATGCCAAATATGTAGAAAATGTGTAATCATCAACAAAAGGAAATTAGCACTTCCCTTATTCTTATGTATTATTGTTTTCTATGTGTTAGAAAATTTAGAACACCTCTTTTCTAGTTATATTAAAATATACCTAGGTTTTCTAGTTATATTAAAATATAAATTGTTGTAGACAGTAGTTACCTTATTGTGCTGTAAAACACAGAAGTAATTCTTCCTCTCTAAATATATTTTGGTGCCTGAAGTTTAACCTCTCCATTCCCCTGTGCCCTTCCTTGTTACCCACACAAGTATTTTACTCTATTCAGTTATGAGATAAATATTCTTAGGTTCTGAAAATTAGAGGACATACATGTTTTCTACTATGCCTGATGAATCTCATTTAACATAGTTGTCAATATGAGTTGTTAGAGTTCCTTACATTGTTCTGAATATTAATCCCTGGATGTAGAGTTTGGAAATAAGTTTCCCCTCATTCTGCTACTTTTATTTTCACCCTGTCCATTGCTTCTTTTTCTGTACAGTAGGCTTTTAGTTTGTTATGATTTCATTTGTCAACCTTTGCCTTTGTTTCCTGTGATTTGGGAAAGTTAAACAAAAACATCTTTGCCTCTATCCATTTTTATCTTTTGCAGTTTTTCAAAGTTTTGTTCTAGCAGTTTCATAGTTTTAAGTCTTCTTTCATGGTTTATGTTCCATTTAAATTTATTTTGACATATGGCGAGAGATTAGTTTCATTCCTCTGCAATATTGATGTCTGGTTTTTCTGGCACCATTTACTGAAGAAATTCTTGTTTCCAACATGTGTTCTTGGCACCAATTGGCTCTTAAGTATGAACTAATGTCTACATTGTCTATTCTGTCTGTTAGTCTACATTCTGTTTTTATGTCTGAACCAGATTGTTTTGGTTACTACAGCTTTATAGTATGTTTTGAAATCAATTGTCATGTCATTTTCTTTCTTCTCATGATCACTTTGGCTATCTTCCCTGGATTCCTGTGATTTTTTTTTTCTTTTCTTTTTTGAGTTAAAAAAAATATTGTGCTGGTACTGGAGCTTGAACTCAGGGCCTGAGCAATGTCCCGTAGCTTTTTCATTCAAGTCTAGCACTCTGCCACTTGAACCATATCTCTCCTCTCAGCTTTTTGGTTGCTAATTAGAGATAAAAAGTTTCATGGACTTTGCTATCTGAGCTGGCTTTGAACCTCGTTTCTCAAATCTCAGCTTCTTTAGTCAGTGGGATTATAAGCATGAGCCACCACTGCTGTGCATTGAGGCCCATAATTTTTAAGGTTGTTTTTTATTATTATTTCTATGAAGAACATGATACATGGCATTTGTTGAATGCTTTCAGTGGTTCATGGAAAAAATTTAGACATTTAGGTAAGCTTTGTGTCTTTCAACCAATGAACTTTTTGTATTATGTTGATGTTATATAGTGCCACTTTAGAAAATGCATTTTTATAACTCATCTCTAGATCCCTTAAAATTGTCAGTGTAGTCTCTTGTATCATCTCTGTGTTATTTTCCTATTTCACCATTATACTATTTCTTACCCTCTCATTGGCTAGAAATTCCATTATGATGTTGAGCAAAAAATGATATTGGAACTCTTCTCATCCTAAGTTCTTGGAGAATAGCTGAAACTTCACTGTAAGCATGACATCTGCTATATGTTTTGGGTTTTTTGTTTTTTTTTTTTTTGGTAAATACTGTTTGCAAAGTAAAGGAAGGATATTTCTGTCTTTAAGAATTTTTTGGGGCTGGGGATATAGCCTAGTGGCAAGAGTGCCTGCCTCGGATACACGAGGCCCTAGGTTCGATTCCCCAGCACCACATATACAGAAAACGGCCAGAAGCGGCGCTGTGGCTCAAGTGGCAGAGTGCTAGCCTTGAGCGGGAAGAAGCCAGGGACAGTGCTCAGGCCCTGAGTCCAAGGCCCAGGACTGGCCAAAAAAAAAGAAGAATTTTTTGTTCATTTATTTTGCCAGGTTTGTGTTTCTATTCTTCTAATAATTGCCAAGCTTTATCACAAGATTTTTCTTTTAAAATAATTCAGCACTTTTCTTTTAAATAATTATATATTCAAAGTCCTTTCATTGTATAGTTTTTAATATGTTTGTGTATCCAAATGAGAAGATTTTTGTTTAAGAAGTTTGAGAATTACCAGTCTTTTTTCTGGCTACACGATCTGGCTACACGGCTTCAATTTACATCTTTTTTTCTTCTTGAGAAGGGAAACTTGTATATCTGGATAAACTACTTTGAAATTTTAGTGATATTTGTTTGGGTCTTTTTTGATATTGATTAAATATTCTAATGGCCTATTGTCTTTGGTTTGGAGTCAATGTTCATACATTATGCTTTTAAAGAATGTACCCGTTTCACCCCAAATTTCATAAGACCTTATCTCACTGGATGTGTGATTTGTCATGACTAGGAGTCTTTACTTGTAATTCATATGGGCATGTATTAGAATTTAGTCAGTTTAACCTTATCTTTCTCTCTCTCTCTCTCTCTCTCTCTCTCTCTCTCTCTCTCTCTCTCTCTCTCTCTCTCCCCCCCCCCCCATCTTCTTCCCATCCTCCTGCCTTCCCGCCTTCCCATTGTTCAATAGCTTTCAGTGGGATTCTTTTCATTAGAAGTTTTAATTCTTTTAAACCTGTCTTTAAAGCACCAACTTTATTGATCACATAGCCATACTGCTTCTTTTGAATGTTCTTAGCATTCTCTTTACTGTACTTCTACTATCATTGAGCTTCTTTTTCTTTTTTTTTTTTTTTGGCCAGTCCTGGGCCTTGGACTCAGGGCCTGAGCACTGTCCCTGGCTTCTTTTTGCTCAAGGCTAGCACTCTGCCACTTGAGCCACAGCGCCACTTCTGGCCATTTTCCATATATGTGGTGCTGAGGAATCGAACCCAGGGCCTCATGTATATGAAGCAGGCACTCTTGCCACTAGGCCATATCCCCAGCCCCCTCATTGAGCTTATTTTTCTAACCTTAATTTGAATGATTACAACTTTAATTTTTTTCATTTTAACTAGAATGTTTACATCACTGATCATGAGCCATTTTTTTAGTATAAGATTCATGGTATAAATTTCCTCTTGCATTCAACTTCTGGTATGTCCTAAAAGTTTATTGTTATTTCATGTTGTTTATTTATGTATTTTCTTGTTTGATATTTTATTTATTGGAAGCATCATATTTTATAGTTCTTACATCTCCCTCTCATTATTCCTAATATTATTTTATCCTGCTTTATGTAATAAGGTAAATATATAAAACATACTATAATATTATATATTTAGATATATACCTATATAATGTATTATATAGTGTATGTAATATAAATATATATAATATTTTAGTATATAATGATAAAATATTCTGAGTTTCTTTGGCTTCAATATCTATTTAAAAATTATTAGGGGAAGTTTACATATACTGAAATAGACAAAATATAAGCTTCTATAAACATATACCCAATTAAAACAATTATTAAAATATTAAAATTTTGAAATACATTTTCAACATCTTCCCATTCATTTTTCTAGATCCTAGTGTTCATGTGTATTTTGTGTCTATTTTAAGTATATTTTTGCTATTTTTCACTATCATTCTCTCTTCTGCCTTTGAGTGCTGAGATTACACATATTCATTGTAGTATTGGTGTTTTAGAATTATTTCAAATTCCTAATTTGTGATTTGTCTTGCATTTCCTATTATTTTAATTCTTCTTTCATACTTTTATAATTATTATTTTGTCCTAAATTCATACTACCTTAATATAATTATTATAAACTTTTAAATTTAATTTGACTTTAAAATTACTATCTTAACTCTTTCCAAATAAGATATGAAGTTTAGAACACTTTTACCATGAACATTTTTATATTAATATACCATACCTCTTATTACAATGTCTACCACTTTGTTTCATCATTATGTGGGGTGGGGGTAACTGGGAGCTGAGTGCTTTTCTTGAGCTTTTTTTTTTTCCTCAATGTAGGCCTTCTACTACTTGAGCTGCAGTTCCATTAACAGCTTTTTGCTGTTTAATTGGAGATAAGCACCTCAGGGGCTTTCTTGCCCAAGTTGGCTTCAAATCACAGTCCCCAGGTCTCAGCCTGCTGAGTAGTTAGGATTACAAGTGTGAGCCACTGGCACTTGTTTTCGTTCTACTTTTAAAATCTCATAAAATATCCTTTAATCTCATTACCTACACAAGTATCTTACAGAGATGCTGCATGTTTATGGTTAATGTATGTATTTAATAGTTTATATACAATTATGTCCACATATTTATAGGTCAAAAGACTCTTAGAAGTGAATTTCTCTTTTTTATTTTTTGTTTTTGCTGGTCCTAGCACTTGAACCCAGAGCATGGGCCCTATCCCTGACCTTCTTTTGCTCAAAGTTAGTGCTCTACCACTTGAGCCAGATTTTTCTGAGTAGCTTATTGGAGGTAGGAGTTTCATAGGCTTTCCTATCTGGGCTGGCTTCAAACCATGATCCTCAGAGCTCAGCTTCTTGAGTACCTAGGATTACAGGCATGGGTTACCAGCTTCTGGCAGAAGTGAATTTCTATTGATAGGAATTGTCTGAAAAATTCTCCCTTCCTCTTCCATTGTTATTTTGGGAAGATTCTTCATTAGGCACACAATTCAGCATTACATATGTACTAATCATTATAAGTAGGCTTCCATTCATGCTATTGCTGTCACCTCATTATACATTTTAATGTCTGATTTTTTATTCTTTGTTGATGTTTTTAAGATTTCTTGTCTTTGATGTGATGCAGTTTTAGTATATTATTTATTATGGTTGTTATTATTGTGTGAACTTCCTGTCACTACCAAGCCTCCATATTCCAGTATTTGTGGATTTATTAGTCTGATGAGATTTTCAAACTTCTCAGCCAATATATCTTTAGGTTTTTTTCTACTCCTTTATTACCACTAATATCTTTCTCTGGGACTTTTATACTTTAGATTATAGACAATGTTATTTTATTCTTTATGTTTCAATATCTCTTTTACATTTCTCATCTCCTTTTTTCCTTTCCCTACATTCTGGCAAATTTCCTCAGATCTAATTCCAACGTGTGTGTGTGTGTGTGTGTGTGTGTGTGAGAGAGAGAGAGAGAGAGAGAGAGAGAGAGAGAGAGAGAGAGAGAGAGAAAGAGAGCGCACACATTCTTTTAGGTGGTACGTACAAACTGTTTTGTAAATCAGTTTACTCATTATTGTGAACAACTAGCTCTTTTATCTTTAAATTACTATTAGTAATCTTTGTTTTGCATGAAGCTTTAAAATTACTGAAACACATCACATCACATTTTTTTCTGCAATATATCTGAAGCTCCTGTGTTTTTAGTCTTTGGTAATCTATATCTATTGTGCCTTTTTTCTTTCTTCTTCTTTTTCCATGTTTGGTGGATTAAATAGTGAATTCACATGTTATTCTTCATCTGAGGGAAGCTGAGGAGAAAATGGCAGTTTCTGTCTTCCAAAGAACACTAGCGATGGCTTCTGTTGGAGGCTGTTGACCATCATCAGGTCTCTGCCTTGGCAAGGATTCCCTGGACTCAGGTGCCCCTCTTTACCGAGATGGGAAATTTTCTTTCTATTCACTCTTATTCCTGTGCCAATTTCCTTTCCTGCAAATCCTGAAGATTTAATTTACTCTTCATTGATCCTGTAGATACTTGGATTAAATTACTATTTGTGGTATGTATATGGCTAATTGAAATGTTAGAAAAGGCACCAGATTGTCAAGTGTGGAAGGTAAGTCTCTTTAACACATGGTACCATGACAACAGGTTTGTGCATTATAGATACATTACCTCAAAATGGACCAATGGCCTGAGGACATATAGCTAAAATGTAAAAAAAAAATCTTTGAAAAAATACAATGGCAAATCAACATGGTCTGGAATTTGGTACTGGATTTTCTGATAGAACATAAAGAGCCTGATGTTATGAACTGAACGTTTGCTTGTCTCCAAAGTCTCTACGGTATTGAGAGGCAGGATGTTTTAGTAACAAAGTTTAGATGAGGTAATAAGGGTGAGGCCCCCTTGAAGACATTAGAGTATATGAAAATATTCTACACAGCATCATTTATAGAAGCCAAGAGATAGCAAATGTCCAAACATAATGGACATACAGATATGTAATGGATATATAGATACACACACAACAGTCCATAAAATGGAATGAACTGACCCATGCTACAATGTAGATGAACCTCAAAAGCATTGTGCTAAGAGAAGCTGGATCCTAAAGTCCACATGTTGCATGATCCTATGTATATAAAATGTCAGAACAGTTTAAGTCTATAGGGCACAAAGCAGATAGGCAGAAGCCAAAGCGTTGGTTGAAGGGAGTAGAGAATAGAGACTGATTGCCTCATAAGTACAGGCATTTTCTTCAGGATAATAAAACTTTGGAGCTAGGCAGATACAGTGGTAATAGGACATTAAGAATGCTCCCAATGCCACTGAATCATGCACTATAAAATTAACTGACATAAACATAGCCAATACCATGTTACATGACTAGCACCTTAATAAAACTATTGTTTGTTATAATTTTCCCAATTCTATATGTGCTTCAGCAAGTGGCGATGTCTGTGTATAAACCCACTAAACTGTAAGATCCCTCAGATGCTCCAACATACAACTGTGCATTCACCCCTACCAACTAAGAGGCAGGGTACGGAGGACCTGGAAGGGAGGAAGCTGGTATGGGAAAGACAGCCTGGGAACCAAGGAGGCAGAAACATGGTGGGGGAAGTAGGGGAGTGATCATGGCAGTCTTTCTGATAGCTGTTGTGGTTATAGTAATGATGAACACCTTGAGTGCATCGATTGTTCCAGGTTCTTTACTACTGTCAACTCATAGAATACTTAGAACAACAGTATGAGGAGGTGTTAGAAGGTGTTGAATACTGTCACCTCTATGATCACATAATGGACCAGAGTCTCAGCTGTAAACCCATATCACGTTGGGTTCAGTGTAACCCTTGGGTTTCCCCGCCAACAAATAGGGATAGGTGGAAGGAAGTTCCCTTGAGTTGAACATTCACAGCTAGGCTCTGTCAAGGCTTCTGAAGCCCTTGAACACTGAACAAAGCAGAGAAAGGCAGCTGAGGAACCGGCACATTAGCTCCATGAGGAAGTTAGGAATGCAGAAAGTTTCTGATTCCTCCATTCATCTGTAAGCCTTCACTTCCCCCATGTCCTTGTTCTACAGCCCTTTCTTTTTTTTTCCTTTGCCTCAGCTCAAACTCATGGACTCCTATCTCTCAATTATGGTGATATATATATATATATCCACACATATATATGCATACATTATATAGTTGCATGCATATATAAGCCCTCTAATGTGCCTATCATGTAGGCATGAACCCCAGGTTTGGTCTGCTTTGGTGAGGAGGGCTTAATGTTTCTGTGTTCCTTTAAGAATGCACACTGTAGTGCTAATTCAGTCTGGGCACTGGTACCAGGAAAGGAGGTCGACTTGGGATTGACAAATTTGCCTCCTGTGCCTACCGGTAACCTGCTCCTCAGCCTCCTCTCCACGGACTCCCATCACCCTCGGCTCCATCCATCACAGCTGCAGCTCAGCCCGGTGATGTATTACACTAACATATCATTAGTGCAACGGCAGAGCAAGGAGCTTTGATGATGTATTGGGGCCATACATCATCAGAATGAGTCACTCTGATGATGTATAACTCAAAAGATGGTACTATCCAGGGGAATGCGGACATACCATAAATCAGGGACAATGTTAAAGAAGAAAACCCAGGACAGCCTCGGAAGGAAAATAAAGGTTCAGGGGGTCCCCCACAGTAGGGGTTGAAAGACCAAAAAAAAAAAAAAACCCTAGTAAATTCTTAACGGCTCAGATTGAAGCTTTGTTAGCTGTGGCTTTCTTAATGACGAAACCAGACCGTCAGCATCCCACTCCCCGGTGCACTTGGATTTCCTCTCCATCTGGAGTTCTGTTTGGCTTCTGCTTTCCTGCAAAGCCTCCAGGTTCTTCTGGGGATGTGGAGTCTTGTCAGATCAAACAGAAAAAGGCACGGGGTGGGGGACGGGAGAGGGACTGTGTTCTATCCGGGTTCTTCTGGGATCCTCATAAGGTGGATCACAGGGGATTTCCCAACAGTGTTGGCTCAACATGCTTCCTTTTTTTTTTTTTTTCTCTCCCCAGAAGTATTCAGCCTTTAGCCATTGATTGCTGAAATTACTTTGATTCCCCAAAGAATGAGAAATGGACATTCAATTGTAACCATCAAGTGACAAGAAGAACCCTTACTTAGCGCTAAGAGTTTTCTATGCTCAGAACCTAACCGAGGATTTCTATGTGTGAGCAGTATAGATCTGGATCAAACTGGTTTCTCTTCTTTCACAAATCAAGAGGAAGGGGAGGGAGCCCATGTACTGTCTAACTTGAAGCACAGAAGGAATAAAAAACAGAATTTGATGCTTGGGCTACTAACTATTGATTGGACTACGAGTGTCAGTACTTCAGAATGGGGCCTTCATGGCCATCCCTACCATTCCCATTTTTATTCCATCCACGAGGAGATAAATCAGTGAAATGGTGAGCCTCCGTTCTATATCTGAAGATGGGGAGTGTTTGTGGCATTTTCATGGTCAAGAGTATAAAGCTCTTTGTAACTTTTCAAAGTAGGAGAAAAAGCCTATAAGGGAAGGGAGTTAAGGACCAAAGGGCAAAGGGGGAGGTAAGACCACACACAGGCAACATTGGGAGGGAAAAAAAATAACGTTTATATTTAATGCTTTATTTAATACCAAGCTGTCAGCTTGAGATTTGAGCTCAAGCATATTGATTCTACCCCTCCCCACCCACAGAAAATAAAATCAAAGCCTAGGTGCTTCGGGACTGGAGAATATCACCACTCAACCCTTGGCATATGGGATCCATTATAGGCTAGAAGGCTTTTTCTGGGAGGGGGGGTGTCCTTCTCCTGGTCCCCACCCACAAGCTAGCAAAGGAGGGGGAAAGTCAGGGAAGGCTTTTCCAGCCAGTCCTGCTCATTTGGTAGTGACTCATTGCCTTTGTTTATTGCAAGTTGTGCTGTGGGCTCTGTCCTGGAGGGCAACATAGTTGAAGGGCTCTCTTTGGGGATGGACTGGAGAAAGGCCTGAGCCAACCATAAAACTCAATGGGCCCTCCTCTCTGTGGGGAGGAAAGAGGTAGAAGGGGCCTCATCACCTGAGCAGCAGTTAAGAGAACAAAACACTGCTTTTTTTTATTGTTCTCAAATAGTTGTGCCTTCAAAGGCTTTTAAATGTTGAAGCAAAACAGATCATGCCTCTGCTCTTTATTTATATTTTGGTGGGAGTCAGGGGAAAATGAAGGAGCTGATAAAAGCAGCACATTCCTTGGGAATTGTTTATAAAGGAGAGGCACTGCAAGGGGCCCCCTAATGGCTTAGGGTTGTCATCTACATATGTCTGCAGGGTCTCCTGGGCCTGTGCCCAGCAGAATCCAGAGGTCTGGGGCATGGAGCACCAGATGGGAAAACCAAGGATCAGGTGAGAAGGCCCATGGGACAATATAACTCAATAGTCAGCATTAGGTGAAAACAGAGGCACAGGGAATTTTCTGTGACTGCAGCCATGGATACTAGGGCCAGTTGGCCTCATTTACAAATGTCTTGAGCCCAGCTGTGAGGTATTTCCACCACCCATGGAACTTGGAGATTTGACCCTTTTGGTTTGCAGCTCAGTGCTGTGTTCAACTTCTCTCAACAATGAAAGGAGGAGAAATGGTAGCAAGAGGTACCATGATTTATTGTTTCTCCATCTTCACAAGACTTCCTCATGTTGAGGAGGAAAGCAAGGCTAGTGGTGGCACAGATCCATTCTGCAGCCCCACAACTAGAAAGTGGCTGAGCAGATTTGAGTCTCAGAGCCTTGGGCTTCATGGCCTCTAGGTTTCTTTAGTACCATGTGACCTGTGTTGCCATCCAAAGCTAGCATGGAGGTCCCCAGTTGCTTTATTACTGTTCACCTTTAGGAAAGATTCAAACATACATGCCCAACCTCTGTAAAATCTGGAGCAAGAATTCTTTTCTCTTAAACCCCTGTTAAGAATCATTCCCTTCTATCCACAGCTCTTCCTTCACCAATTCATCCAATTCAAGGCTTGAAAATATTTGGAAAAACAATCACCCATATGGAATATTTACACATTTGTCATTGTCCCCTAAATAATACAAAATCAAAACTCTTTATGTAGCATTTGCATTGCATTAGGCATTATAAGCAATCTAGAGATGTACATGGGATGAAATACTACACTATTTTGTATAAAGGTCTTGAACATGCATAGATTTGAGTATTTGTGGAGGATTTTGGTACCAAGTCTCTTCCTATATAGAGAGATGGTAAGTTTGTGTATGAATTAAATAAAAGACATTGTCCTCAATACTGAAGACCACTATCCCAAAGGTACAAAATAAAGAAGCCAAGTGGATGGGTCTGCTGGGTTGGCTGCTCTTTGCTTCATTACATCCCTGAGGGGGATTGTGCTTGAGTTTCCAGCATCACCTCTGAAACTGGACTCCAACCTGTGGGCAGAAGTGAATAGATCCACCTTTCCATTTCCCCCAGAGGCCAGAGGCCAGAGGCCAACAGAATCACACAAAAAGAAAACAACTTCTTAAATTCCTCAAATCTCCAAAATAAAAAAAATAACAGTAACAAAAAAAGATTCCCAGACTGTGTTATTTAGTGTCCCCCCTTCAACATAATAATACATAGTTTTACAAGATGGAGGTGCAAGAAGTGATAAAATATATGGTTTAATTAACTAAACTTATGCTGTAATCCACATTAGAAGGCCATGATTTAGCATGCACTCTCATCCCCAGGACAGAATAATGCAAACAGCATAATTAAAAGTTGATGAGAAGTATATTTATTGGGCACACAGAAAGAAGAGACACCCAGATTTATGACACATAAAGTAAACCTTTAGTTTACAATATAATTAATATTTTAAAAACCACTGCGTGCATATAATGCACCCGAAAAGCAGTCTTTGGCGGAAGGATAATTTCTTTCGGTGCTGATGTTGGCCTCGTTTAACAGTAAATTATGTTCCTGAGCATATACAAATGTAACATGATCTATTATGATCTAGAGATGATGCTCATTGAGATGTCTGCAGAAGTGATAGATCAGGGCCGTGCGTCTCTGAAGACATGGAGGATGGTTGAAGGGCCAATTATTTATCTGTGGCATGAATTCCATGGCTATTCGTCACACAGCCAGTGACGCAAAATGAGGGTATGCCACTACATTTTAATCAATCCCCGCTGAAGAAAATCTCTCATTAGCACCGAGCTGAGGACATCCAGAGTTTGCTGGAGAAGAGGGAAGATGTAGGAAAGGAGGAAGGCCAGGTCAGCAGCACTGGCTTAGAATAGCATAGAGAACCCAACAGCTGCCTTGGAAATGAGGACTTTCTGATCTTGGTTGGGCCAAGGGTTTAATCTTATGCAATTTTATCATTTCCCTGGGTGGTAGGTGCTACTTATTATTAGGCTTGTTTCATAGATGAAAACACTAAGGATAGGAGAGACTCACATGCCAGTAAGGGCAGAAAAAGGATTCCTAGCCAGAAGCTAGCCAAGCCAGGATCCCTCAGGACTCAACTCTGGCCTAGGACTCAACTCTGTTCTACTCCAGAAGCCAGTTTAGAGAGAGGGAGGCAATATTTCTCTCCAGGCCAGTCCACATTCCTTCCTCTTAAAAGCTTAGGAGGTCCTTCTGTCTTCATTCTGTTTCCCCTCAGGCATATGTTCTAGATTACCCTCTTTCAGACAAATATTTGCCAACACTCATCTGCTACCCTTTCCTACTTATTACAAAGACATAGTGGTCTCCCAAAATCTCACCTGGACTCCAGGGTCAAGGAAATCCTAGTACTGTCATGGGAAGGAAATTCTAATACTCAACTGATGAAACTACCAGGCACTGGTGGATACCTGTTAATCTTAGCTACTCAGGAGACTGAGATCTGAGGATCATGGTTCAAAGCAAATATAGAGACCCTCTTACCCAAAGACTCATAGACTAGAGTGGGTCCAACAACATCACTACACTCTCTACCTACTCAACTGATTCAAAGAAGAACCCACATGGCTTCCTTAACCCTAGCAGGAATCCATTTGAGGGCTGAGAGAGGATTCATTGAATCCTGAGAGGCATGAAGTCTCATGTCTTCTGTCATTAATGATTTGGTCAAGATCATCTTGCTTTGAAAGCAAGATAATTGCCAGGTTTCAATGGAACTAACTGAAATGTTTTTCTCAAATTCTAATGTGGGAACCATTCCCCGGGAAGATGAATGCAAAGGAAATATACAAAATAAATTAAGTACAAAGTGGATAAAGAAAATAACATGAGTTCGTCTCCATTATCTGCTCCATTACACTTTTTAGTGCTTATTAAAATCGTTGTTAAATGATTTAATTTTGTTTCGGAAAAAATGTGGATGAGAAGGGAATAAGAGATTCAAGAGATAAAGTGCTGAGGTTTCCATTTTGGAGCTGTTTGCAGGGAGGCTACAATGAGAAAATTAATTTGTAGGTCTCTCTGGAGGAGCAGTCAACACCAGGCCCCACAACACATGCTATTTGCCTTATTTTTTTGCTTAATTGGCATGGCCTTCTCTGGGGAGAGCTCAAGATAGGCCAAGTAAGAGGATAAATCACCTTTAGTGTGGCCCTTTTGGGTCATGGATAATTTTTCTGACAGCCATGTCAGATCAGGCTGCAAGTGTATCAGCTAACTTCTCAGAATACTAGCATTGAGAGTGTATTTTCCTTGCTATTAGCTCATGTAGGCACACACACGTTCCCCAGAGTGGTTTAATGAATGTTTTTAGTGTGGACATGGGGCAGAACAGTTCCTGGAGAGCCCAGGATGTTCTTGGCTAGGGTGGATGGCAGTCTTTGCGTCTACAAACGCACTTCTATCTGGGGCTTCTTAGCTCCAAGAGCATTTGTTTCATTTCATTAGGGGTAATGTAATATCTTTTTCTTTTTTTTATTGCCAGTCCTAGGGCTTGAACTCAGGGCTTAGGAGCTGTCCCTGAGCTTTTGTGCTCAAGCTAGTGCTCTACCACTTGAGCCACACTTCTGCTTCCAGCTTTTTTTTGTGGTTAATTGGACACAGAAGTCTCATAGACTTTTCTGCCTGGGCTGGCTTTGAATTGCAATCCTCAGATCTCAGCCTCCTGAGCAGCTAGGATTACAGATATGAGCCACTGGTGCACAGAGAGATGATAGTTGCTGGAGAAGTTCTGGGGTGTGTGTGTGTGTATGTGTGTGTGTGTGTGCGCACGCGTGCATGCACACGTGTGACTATGAGGGGGGTGGGTGGGGTCTGGTACTTGATAGAAGTGGTAGATGTCTGACTATTTTTTCATGACAGGTAACATAGGACGCACTGTGACTACCATGTACTGTTATTTGAATGTGGTTTGAATTTGCCTCCCATGCTCTTATGTGCTAGACTCTGGGTCCCCACAGTGGCAGTGTGAAGATGGTAGTGCACTTTAGAATAAGGCCTTAGAATGTAATCAGGTCCTAGGGACATGGCCTTCTGAGGGGCTGAATATTGTTAGTCTTCAGAAGCGAGTGAGTTCTTAGGTGTATGGGTTGCTGTAAAGCAAGTTGGGCTCATCAGCCCTCTTTCTTGTTTCCTGCTTCACCATGGGATCTCTCCCTTCCACACAGTGCTGATTTATTTTCTATTTTTCTGCCATTTTTTGATGTGGCCAGGTTGAGGGGGAGGGAGGCCCTTGCTATGTCCTCTCCATCCAGCAGAATTGTAAACCAAATTAAGCTTTTACTCTATATATTATCCAGCATCAAGTATTTTGTTGTTGTACCTTTGAAAAATGGATTCATACACCAGATAAAATACCAGGAGCTTATTAAACATGTTTAAAACACCCATACTTGAACCCATATGAATAACACCAATGCTGGAAATGTTGAGTCTGAAGACAAACTCACAGAAAAGTATCAGGACAAGGGACAATGGGTGCTTTTCAAAGCACAGCAAGTAACCTCTTAAAGACCACATTAAAACTCTATGAGTGACAGTTCTGATCTCCTGGAGATGGCTACAGATACTTGCAGATCCAAATAGGCTTCATAAAGATAATTTTTAAAAGAAGTAGGTCCTTTTAGATCCAGTCCTGTGAGTATCAAATATCAGTGTGAAGTTCTGGGTAAGAATTTGAAAGTGCTCTTCACTTCCTGGCCTATCAAGCTTTCTACTCTCATTTCAACTCTGACCACCCTTTGATCCTAATTGATAGTCACATCAAAGTGTTTGATGTCACTTGACTATTCTGGTCCTGTGGCTAAGAGAATCCCCTCCCCCCTTCTGTGTGTGTGTGTGTGTGTGTGTGTGTGTGTGTGTGTATGCATGTATGCTTATTTGCTCACATCTCAATAAATGAGTACTTAGATGATCTCTCTCATCATTAGGTTATAGGCTCCCTGAGGGCAGGGGCCATGGTTTTATTAGGTATATAAAGTGCATATTTTAGATATCATTGGAACTACCAAGTTTTAGGCTCTGATAAATATTGAATGGCTTAAAGAAGATAGGATAGACCCTTCCTTCCCTTAAGGGAAAACAGAGCATATACGAAATCTTAGGACTACTTCCAAGCCAGTGTAGCAAGTACCAAATTTCTTTAGAGTAGGACATGTCTTTAAAAGCATGGCAGTTCAGTAGAGGCCAGAGGTGAGTTCTGCTGTGAGCACCAGCAATTCTAAGAGGCACAGATGCTATGACCAGAGGGTGTAGCAAGTCAGGGATGATGCTGGGTACAGGTTGCGGAGTCCTGTGTATATAGGGAGTCTTGGATACAAAGCATCTACTCTTTGAATCCTCAAAATTCTGCCCAGAATAACTTCTTCAATGATAGGAATCCCTCATTCATATCAAATCGATTGAATCTTTGGCTCATATCCAATGAGAAGACCTTTAGCAATCTAGCCAATGGATGAAAGAACTCCCACCATACAACCATGAGGCTGATAATAATGATTCCTCTGACCACAGAAGAAAACTGATTCAATAGACCAGTGGCCTGGGATATCATTGGCAGTGAGGGCTCAATGCCCAATAGAGCAATACTTAACTCATTGCCAGTCCATCTTGGGTGAAGTGGATTTGCCATGTCCTTTGCTAGATAGACCTCATGTCTGACTCACATCTCTTCTGCATCCACTAGACTTTCCCCCACTGTTCAAAGTAAGCATGACATCCGTAGGATGGGAAGAAAGGGAAGTTTCTTGTCCTGACCATCAGCAGAAGCAGAGAAAGGGTTACGCTGACACGAGGGAGCAGGGCTAGCTGGGCAGGTGCCAGCGATGAACGAAGAGAAATCTTTGCTTTTTCCTGTTGCCTCACCTTCCAAGAGTCTTCGGTCTCCATTACTAAATCCTCAACAAACTGCAGTGAGGGCAAAAAGCCAGTCTCTCTGCCTTTCATAATAGATTTGGACCTAAATGAGGATGGCTCCTAGGTAACTCACTCTGCCCTACTTTCTTCTACCTGCTTTCTCATAAAGTTAACCAGAGAACAAACAGGATTTAAAACAGAACAATCCTCCCTTTCATGGCGCCTGCACTTTTAAATAAGTATTCTGTATTTATACAGCATATTAAAAGCCAAAACCTACAGTAATGCAACATTAAAGTCAAGAGATGCAAAAGTGAAGGGTTTATGGCATTGTTAGTTTGCCTACATGGTTCATTCTGCATAACGAACCTCAACTTGAAATTCAAGCCATATACCATTGCAGCTGAATTCACCCCACCAGGCAAACCTTAAACCTTTTGCATTTTGTGAATTTCATTACCTCCAATTGCAATATTAATAACTAAAGTGTGCAGCTAAGAAAATGCTAATTTTCTGCTTTTCTTTTTATTTTTTTCATTCATCTATTTCCCCCTCTAATTAAAAAAGTGGAGAAGGCAAAGAAATAAGGAGATGGAGGGGGAAGGGTGGAAAGGAAAGTTTTCACATGAATTCTGAATCTTAGACAACTTTATGAGGAGGAGAAACTGAGGCCACAGGGGAATAACAACACAATTGTGTGTGTGTGTGTGTGTGTGTGTGTGTGTGTGTGTGTGTGTGTGTGAACTCAGTTAGGTCCTGACATTAGAGTGAATTTCTCATTGCAAACTCAGGGGGCATTGGTTATCTGCCAATTCTTTTTGAGGCCACCTAACACTCGATAAGGAAGTGGATCTAACAGCAGAGAAAAAATGTGGAAGTCAAAACTTTTTGGAGCCTAGAACTGTTTTTACCTCCATTTATACTGTCATCTGGTTTGTCATCACAGCCTAACTCTGATCTGCAGTGGTACACAGCAACTATAGACAACTGGCATTCAAAAAAGGTTCATGTTGCAAGCAATAGAAAAATGTTTATGGGGCTGGGATGTAGCTCCGTGGCAAAGCGCTTGCCTAGCAAGTGCAACATGCCGGGTTTGATCCCCAGTACCAAAAAAGAAAAGACAAAAAAAAAAAAATACAGTTAGAAAATGATTATGTAACAGAAATTTGACCTTAGAGCATGCATTTTTCAGTTTCCTGGAAAGCCATGCCTACTTAGCAAATGTTAGTTCAAGTAGAGGGAGACAAGAGACATTTGAACACCCATCCCTGAACCCCAGAAAAAAAAAAAGTGTCCCTAGGTGCCAAGCATTGACTTCTGGAAATTTCCTCACCTACCTTAGAGAGCTTGGAGTCATTTCTGCTTTGTGAGATGGTTTGGTGTACTGTTCTGTGATTGGAAGCTAGAGGCCCTTCCAACCATGCCCTTACTGAAAAGATATCGATAAAGAGGGTAGCAATTCCTGGGTAGTGTTCCAGCTCCAACTCTGACCCCTGGGGCAATGAGAACCTACTGTTCAACTAAGAGAGACAGAGAAAGAGAGGACTGCCTCCAAGAGGAAAATGTTGCTAAATGATCCAGAACTCCAATGCATACAAGGAAAACTGATTTAATGAGGCAGGAGAAGGGGAAAAGAAGAAATATCCAAGAGTGGTAGATAAAAGTTAGAAATGAATGCCTATCAAACAAGAGACAAGAGGAAAGCGGGTTTTCGTCACTCCATCAATCCTGGTCGGAAGTGGCTTACCCTGTCTTGGTCAGTGTATTGACTCCAAAAGGTGCTTACCTCAGCCAGGGCAGGCTGCCCTCCCTTCCCCCACTTCTCCTCATAGGTCTATGCTCTCCTCCTAACAGATGGAAGCATACACGAGCATTTTTTTTCACTTCTGATGCTGAGCATGATTTACAGGCTTGAGTTATTATTTATCATTATTCATTTTCTGTCAGCAGTGCATTGAAGGTTAATAGAAATGCCAGCATGCTCACTGATTTACTTAGTAAAATATTTGTTCCAAGGTTTAGGTCATCTGATTGGTGTCTGAGTGAGTTTCAGGTTTATGCATTATGAAAAGCAAGATGACTTGACCTTCAGCCACCAACACTAGCACCATATATTACTTTAGTGAGTGACCTTCAGAGACCTGAGACGCAGTCAATGTATTCAACACATGTTAGCCTCCTCCATATTGCCAGCATTGTATACATACCAGTGGAGTTTATGTGGTGGAAGCTGAGCCCTGGAGCCTATCTAATGAACGGGAGGCAGATGAGATGTAAACTCAGGCTAGCCCAGACCTACTTCTTAAGATAATAAACTGGCTTTGCAGCCCAGCTGTGCTTGAAGCTGTATGTACACATAGGGACAAATAGCTTCACGTTGCCTCCTGGGCTTCATGCAGCTCTGCAGAGAGAAGGAAGCAGAGAAAAAGAGAGTTTGAAAAGGAAGCTGAACTGGGAGCGTGGGCTTGGAAGAGCCCCGCCATGCTGGTGCTGTGCAGCAAAGGCAGGCTGAGCTGGCAAGGCAAAGAGATGGCTCAGCACAAAGGGACATGAGTTCTGAGCCTTGGTCTCTAAAAGTTTGGAGTCAGGTTGACAGAAGAGACTTAAATGACTGTGCTGTAAGCATGAAAACCATACTAAAGACCAACAATGAATAATTATTTTCTAAAGGTCCAGCTGTGACCCACACTGTAGCATAATGCCAAGTCACAGTGCCGTGAGTTTGAGTCACAGACACAGATTTAGGCTGTGTAAGTCTGAGTCCCATTTTCACGGAACAAGTTGACTTAACTCTTTCCTTCCTTCTTTTCCTTTCCTTGTTCCTTCTTTCTTTCATTCCTTTCTCCCCTTTCTTTCTTTTCCTTCCTCTCATTTCCTTTCTTCTTTCTTTTCCTTTCCTTTCCATCCCTGTCCTTTCCTTTCCTTTTTTCTTTTCTTCACCTCCACCTTCTTTTTCCCCAGTACTAACTAAGGCTTGAACTCAGGGCCTGGACAATGTCCTCAGATCTCAACCTTCTCTGGAATAGCACCCAGATAAGTTGATTTAATTTCTTTAGGCCACGTTTTTCTTGTTAAAATGGAAAGTAATACTTGCACTGACCTTTTGAGGCTGTTGAGAAGGACAATTGTGATGATATACATAATGCAACAATGATACAGTGCATGCAATACTTGTGTGCTTAGCAGAGGCTTATATATGCCCAGGATGTTCATCATTACCACGAATTCTATGAATGGGGAGTAAAGAATTTTCTAAGAAAAACTGGAAAGTCCTAATGACCGAAACCAGACTTTATCTGAGAGTGGAGAAGAAATGATATTGGTTGGTAGAGAAGAGTGGATTCTGAGTAAGCATGAAGTGTGTTGCATGCCAGGAATGGGTCACATTCTGGAGCTAGAAATGGGCAGTAGAATGTGTAAGGGCCTAATTCACTCCTTTCTATCTCCAAACTAAATCCCTTAAATTCTGCAGAACCCATCAATGTCCCTTATCAATAGTTCCCTAATTCTCCCTTAATTTCAAATCCAAAGAAACTTCTTTAGGCCTTTAGAATGCCCCTAGGTAGAGTTTTAAAATCCAGTGGTCCACTGACAGTCTCCAATCCCAGTACAATCTGTTCTTTGCCCTGATTGCTATTGGGTATGGTCCCATTGTCAGCTGGAATTCCCACCTTACCAGTGACAGGCTAGATTTAAATCCACTCCCCCGGATTTAAGTGACTAGCCCTTATTTTCAGTGACTCATGCCAATGGAAGGAAGTACATTGGTCCTCAGAACCTCATCCACTTCCCCTGAAAGGGGAATGGCCTCTTTCCCATCTGTAGTAATATAAAAGAATAGCTGATGTAGGTCATGAATCAGAGAGGGTAAATTAACAGCAATTGCAGTCCCCTAACTAAGAACCAGACACCAAGCAGACATCTCCACAGAAAGAAAACATTGGAAATGGATCCAGAGATTTCTTGTGCATCAGCAGAAAGTAGAAGACAATGTTGTATGTGAGATTAAAATAAAAGGCAATGCTGACTGAACTAGATCCAATCTACAAAGAATGGAAGGGTGCCCATTGGTTATACATGTACTCATTAATTCTAGACAGTAGGCTTGCCACTGGGTGTGCAGAAGGACTTCCTTAATGCAAAGAATTGTCTCATTCTAATAATCAGAGTCCTTAGGACAAGGCCAAATACTAGGACTGTGAGCTTCATACATACTCATTTGTTTGTATTGACAGGGTCTTGCTATGTAGTCCAAAGTAGCTTCAAACTCCTGATCCTCTTACATCAGCTTTCAGAGTGCTAGGATTACAGCCATACCCATACCCACCCATACTTACCATTTATGATTGAATTATAGTCTTAGCAAGACTTGACAAGTCTTGACAAGATCTGAGAGATTGTTAGATCTAATCTTTCCCCTTTGCCAATAAGTATGCCAATGCCTACATTTATTGGTTGGTGATAGATAATGGCAGAGATGGTCCTGGAGCACAGATGTTTTGGCTCCTGAGGTGCTCTGTGGCCATCTCCATTTACCTCTCTAGCCCAGAACTAGCCCTAGTGATAAACTGATTACTAGCCTCTATCTGTCCAAATGATAGGCCTGCTCTTGAAGAGCTATATTCCTTCCCCTTGAGCAAGGGTAGAAATGCCCAAAAATGAAAGAAAAAAAATCTAACATGTGTCAGAAATGTTGATGGTAAAATACCGCAATGTAATAACAAAGGCAACCTTCAGAGGAATAAGGAAACAAAGCAATTTAAATCTCATTTAAATAATTTTTCCTACTCACCCCCCACCTCCCCTTCTTCACCATAGACAGTTTAGTGAGCCCATCTGAATTCTGAGGACATGTTCACTGTCCCGCCATGGGGGTTGAGCGCTGGAAATGTCCTTTCATTTAATTTCCAGTACTAGCTAAATTATCTATTGCCATGATCTGTGATTGATTTAGTTTTTATTGCTCTTGGCTGGGACAATCTATAAGGACCCAGCTGATTTTCCCTTTTTGGAGGTTTTAGGCTTTATTGCTATCATTTTAATGACAGATATTAAACACAAAGAATTCTCATCTGTATTGTCTCCAACAGGCTTAACTGTGCGCTGCACTTGAACATGAAATGAGCCTAGGAACTATTCTTTCCAAAGTCTCCTTCCCTGATTCACTCCATGCACCCAGGCCAGGAGCCCAGGACAGTTCCAAGGAAGCTGATTCCATTCTCACACAACCAAAGAACAGCCAATATTGAATAAATGTATGTTTTTATTGCCATATATATTAACTGTACAAAATCATGGCTTTCATTGTGGCATTTTTATATGTGCATGAGATATACAAATATTTGATGCATGGCTTAAAGAAGACTTTGTTAACTCATTGGCAGGTGGACGGCTCTATGAATCTGCCATAAATCCTCATTTCTCATTGCTAATGGAGCACCTGGGTGCAAGGAATTTTGCTAGGTGTAAGAAAATTCAAGGAATGAAAGGATTGCCAACTTGAAATTTATTAGTAGAAACCATATGTGTATATTAAAAGTCTTAAAAGATTGCGAAGTTCCCAGGAATATGCAAGAAGGAGATATTCCCTTTGGTTGGGGAAGACAAGAGAAGGGTAGGATGGAAAAGCTAAACAAGAAAGAAAACCACCTTCTTTTATCTGCTATAGAAGACAGAGCCCTAATCCACATGAGTTTACTGGCTCAGGTGACTGACTCCACCACAGCTTAGGTAAGGGCTAACATGACATCATAGGAACCTAAAACGCATGTCACTAGAAAGACTGGAGAAAGGATTGTTTGAGCCTAGCCTACATCTGTATTTCTTTTTTAAGGAATTTCCAATTAAATGCTTTGTTCTTCAATTATGGACACAGCCTATTCCATATAAGAAATGAAAAAGAAGTAATTTGCTTTTAAAATGAGATGCCTTCTTAATTCTAGAAAATAGATTTTTCAACTCAGGCTGAAATCCAAGGGCAGCAGCTGAGCCAAGTAAAGAAAGAAGATGACAGATAAAAGGTTTGAAAGCCCAGAATTCATCCCTGCATTCTGTTTACCAATGGCATGGTGGTGCAAACAGGTCATCTCCCCTCTTTATCATACACACATTCATGAGGTGCATTGCTCCCTTAAATCTTAACACTGGCTCTTGGAGGCTGCTCTTGAGAATGTTTGCATCTGTGGAAAAAAATACCTCTCAGACATTAATTTTAGGTGTCCATTCAGGGAATAAACTGTGAGGAGAGACGTAAATTTATTTTAAGGAAAAGGGAGAGATGAAGGAAGATTGATCAATAGGTACCACTTTACAGGTAGATTAAAAAAAAATAAGAAGTTCTAGTGTGCTATAATCAGGTGACTCCAGATAACAATCTTCCAAAAAGCTAGAAGGAAGAATTCTGAATATTTAAACATAAAGAAATGGCAAATAAGAACATATGTTTAACCGGACTTAGATATTATACAGCATACACATGTATCAAAACATCATATAATACATCATCTATATATAACTTTTATGTTATTTGCATTAGTATATAGAGAAATTTTTAAAAGGAAATGTATTTCTCCTTGGCCATTATTTATAGATAGTAGAGGTGAAAAGAAAAGATTTATCATCTAAAATTGTAATAACCCACAAAATTGGGAGTTTTGACTAGTTAGGATGTATAGAAATTAAGTATAAGTAGTAATCAAATGTATATTTAAGTGCCAAGTGCCAGTGGCTCATGCCTATAATCCTAGCTACTTAGGAGGCTGAGATCTGAGAACTGAAGTTCAAAACCAGCCAGGGAAGGAAAATCTATGAAACTCTTATCCCCAATAAACTATTCAGAAAAAGCTGGAAGTGGAGCACTGGCTCAAGTGGTAGAATGCTAGGCTTGAGCAAAAGAAGCTCAGGGACACAGCCCAGGCTGAGAGTTCAAGCCCCTATACCAGTAAATAAATGAATAAAAGAATAAATAAATATTTAATATAAGAATATGTGTAAATATTATACCATAGATGGTTAAAAAAAGGATGACTTCAAAATGTTTCTCTTGATACTCCTGTACAAAGACACAAATAATCACAAGGAAGGTCTGCTTTCCAAATTGACTGATGATACAGAACTTGGACAAATATTCAACATCTATAGGGATGCCTACAACAACTTCTCAGTATTCTCAATTCAGAATGCACATGATGAAAATGAAATTAAATATTAAGTTCCTCTGTTTTCTGCCACTTCTCACCCCTCAAAAAAAGTTGTTTTAAGTCAGTTCCACTACAAGCCGAAACTTATAGACAGACAGACAGCAGCATTGTCTGTTGAGAAGAGAGCTTGGTCATTTGAAAGGATTCCATGTGACCTCATATTTTGGAGGTGAGGAGTTCATTTTGTCTTTGGAAACTTGGTTTTCCACATTCAGGGGAAAGAGACTGGACATCTGAAATTTCTAAGTGCCCAAGTTAAATCAAGTTAAATAATTCATTCAACAAACATTTATTGGGTGTTTCTGATGTGCCATTTACTGTTTTAGGACAGGGATCTATTGTCAACTAAAATTGGTAAAGTGTTCTGTCCTGTAGCCACAAAGAGTAATTTCAGTAGTGGTCTTGAGAGTTCATCTCTGCTCTTAGAAGGGCTCTAGCCAGCATAGGACCCCAGCAGAAGACTGAGCTGTCTCAACTGAATCCAAGATTCATTCAGAGGACTTTGTTCCAACACAAGCAATGAGAAAAGTAATCATCACAACTTACCATGTCCCCATTATCACAGATTACAGTGTGCGTGTTATATGGTATCTCCAACTTGAACTTAAAAGTTAAAAAAAATAGAATACTGCGAGCTATGTCCTTTGCCCTGCAGAAGCTCTGCAGTTTCATGCAGTCCCATTTGTCCATCCTTTCTTTGATTTGTCGCATTTCTGGGTCGTTGTTAAGAAAGTTCTGTCCTGTGCCAAGGTGCCCAAGTGTTTCTCTTACTCCTTCTTTTTGTGTTTTCAGGATATCTGTTTTAATTTCGAGGTGTTTGATCCATTTGGAATTGATTTTGGTGCAGGGTGATATATAAGGATCTAGTTTTAGTTTGTTGCAGGTGTTGAACCAGTTTTGCCAGCACCATTTGTTAAAGAGGCTGTCTTTCTTCCATCCTATTTTTTAGCTCCTTTATCAAAGATTAAGTAGGCATAGTTCTGTGGGTTCATTTCTGGGTCTTCAATTCTGTTCCATTGGTCTTCAGGCCTGTTCCGGTGCCAATACCAAGCTGTTTTTATTACTATAGCTTTATAATACAGCTTGAAGTTGGGTATTGTAATTCCTCCAGCACTGTTCTTTCTGCTTAGGATTGTTTTTGCTATTCTAGGCCTTTTATTGTTCCATATAAATTTCTGGATTGCTTCCTCTATTTCATTAAAAAATTGTGTTGGGATATTAATGGGTATTGCATTGAATTTGTAGATAGCCTTTGGCAATATTGCCATTTTGATTATATTAATCCTCCCAATCCAGGAGCATGGGAGGTTTATCCATTTCTTCAGTTCTGCCTTAATTTCGTTTTTCATGTTTTTAAAGTTCTCATCATAGAGGTCTTTCACTTCTTTGGTTAAGGTTAGTTATTCCTAGGTACTTTATGATTTTTGAGGCTATTGCAAAAGGAGTTGCTTTCCTGATTTCAGCCTTGGCGTTCGGGTCATTAGCATATAGAAATGCCATTGATTTTTGAGAGTTTATTTTATATCCTGCAACTTTGCCAAAGTTTTGGATCAGCTCTAGTAGGTTGGGAGTAGAGTCAATAGAAAGCCCACAGATTAGGAAAAGGTCTTTACCAGTCATACAACAGACAAAGGCCTCATATCTAAAATATATGCAGAACTAAAAAAATTACATGCTTCCAAAACAAAACCGCAAAGAACCTATAGCCCCCTCAAAAAGTGGGCTAAAGACTTGAAGAGACTTCTCTGATGAGGAAATGAGAATGGCCAAGAGACATATGAAAAAGTGCTCTACATCACTGGCCATAAAAGAAATGCAAATCAAAACAACATTGAGCTTCTATCTCACCCCAGTAAGAATGTCCTGTATCAAGAAAACTAACAATGACAAATGTTGGAGGGGATGTGGCCAAAAGGGAACCCTACTTCATTGTTGGTGGGAATGTAAACTGGTTCAGCCACTCTGGAAAACGGTATGGAGATTCCTCAGAAGACTAAACATAGAGCTCCCCTATGACCCAGTGGCCCCACTTTTGGTCATCTACCCAAAAGACCACAAACAAGAATACACTAAAGCCTCCAGCACAACAATGTTCATTGCAGCACAATTTGTCATAGCTAGAATTTGGAACCAACCCCAATGCCCCTCAGTAGACAAATGGATCAGAAAATGTGGTACATATACACAATGGAATTTTATGCCTCTATCAGAAAGAATGGCATTGCCCCATTTGTATGGAAATGGAAGGTCTTGGAAAAAATTATACTAAGTGAAGTGAGCCAGACCCAAAGAAACATGGACTCTATAGTCTCCCTCATAGGGAATAATTAGCACAGGTTTAGGCTAGTCACAGCAGAGGATCACAGGAGCCCAATAGCTATGCCCTTATGAATGCATAAGATGATGCTAAGTGAAATGAACTCCATGTTATGGAAACGACTGTTATATCACTGTTGTAATTACTTTCAACATACCATGTGAAACCATAGCTTCTATTGTTGATGATCTTCTTGTATCCCCTTTCTGTGGTTGTACCTGCACTATCTCTGTATCCTATCTGAGTACAATGGATACTGTATATACAGGTATTAGAACTAGGAAACTGAATGGGAATACCAAAATTGAGAGACACAGGGTAAAAAAGACAAACGATTACAAAAGCAATACTTGCAAAACTGTTTAGTGTAAATCTACTGAACAACTCATGGGGGGAAAGGGGAAGGAGGAAGGGGAGGGGAGAATGAGGGAGGAGGTAACAAACAGTACAAAAAATGTACCCAAAGCCTAATGTATGAAAATGTAACTGCTCTGTATATCAGTCTGACAATAAAAATTAAAAAAAATAGAATCCTATCTGTGACCATTTGCCTGTGACTTGATTAAAGTGTGTATATTGTACTTCTAGCGCTATTATTATTACGACTGCTCTGCAATCAATACCCTGACAGGTAAACATTTTAGAATGTTGCTTAACGCCTTACCAAGTATCTGTGACTATACACATTACATCAAATGCAAAAATAGTAAAATGAAAGCAAAACAGAATTGAAAAACTATCCTGTAGGTTTGGCCAAGATTACATGGGAAGAACACGATAGGACTAAACTTGGAGATGAATTTTGTTTGATCCCCACACCACTGGATTTACCCAATAATTTGTAACAGCCATAGAGTAGACAGGAATCTGGTATTTTAGAATCTGGTTCCTTTACTCCTCCCTGACCACTGACAGGTGCAGGTGTGGGTTTTTGTTGTTGTTGTTATTGTTGTTGTTTGTTTTCATTCTCTCCCAAACCCTGAGACTCCATGATTCCATTCCCGATAGCCCACTTCAAGGAATACAGGCCTAGTGGCTTCATGTAGACACATAACATTTTGGTAGACCCTGAAGGCCCCCAGTTTGGGAGAGTGTTTTTAAGCCCCACCAGTACTGAGGTGTCTCTGACACAAAGGCTACATCATTGAAACCCTGCTTTGTGAATATGTGGCATCAGATGAGAGGTAGTGCTGTGAGAAGATCCACATCATCTTTGCCTCCAGATTGCCAACTCTTCTGCATTACAAGTAGCCAGGGCAACTCTTCCATCATTGCCCCTCACCCACCTCTCAAGCACAGAAAACTGGGAGCCTTCTCTCTTCTTGGAAGAAGATCAACCTCAAACACAGTCTCCTATTTGGGGCAAATAACAGTTTGACAATCATAAAGAGTTTCATCCTTTAATTGCATTCTGTCCACTAATTTTTATTCAGGTCTTTGTGTGCCTTGGATATTTGTTTAGTACCTTTTTACAGCAACTCTCTGAGATAAGCACTTTTTCTAGAAGGAAAAACCTGGATTGGAATAGCCCAGAGTCCTTGGAGAGGAAAACCAGGCTGGGATCTGAACCCAGGCCTTTGTGATTCCATAGTGATGCACCTCTCACAGGGGCCCCTGCTGAAGAGGGAGCTGCAGCTGCAGCCCAGGTCTTGGCTGAGAGACCCTGTAAGCACCCGTTTCCTTTCTGATTGTGAAGGAGGAAGAAGGGGTAGAGCCACAGCTTCTTCGGCTCTGAGGTGTTTGAGGTTTAGAGGACTAGACTCTGGCTTTACCATTCTTCCTACAGCCTGGCTGTGTCTTGCTGAAGCAGCAGGAAATACAGCTGGTATTACCGTGGCACCAGGTGAAGGTAGTGTGCAGAGGTCATCTGTGTCCAGTCTAAAATGAAAGAGACCTCTCTAGATGGTGCCATTTACCCATAGAACACAGGATGTACACCCTCCCAGACCCTGTCCCAAGTGGTCCCCAGAACCCATTGAGGACCAGCTGCCAAGCGCAGGCACCCAGTCAACACCACCTCCCCTCCCTTCTCCAACCCCCAAGCAAAGGCCCTTTGTTCTCTTGAAAAGTTGCCTTTGTTGGCTGGGAGGTTGCTATTGTTGTGGTCTTGGGAGGGAGGAAAATGCCTACATCTCCAGTTTTTAATATGGTAAATGTCAGTGTTTATGCCTGCATGGGTTGGTCTAATTATCCCTCGTCCTCTAAAATCCCTTGCTGTAATTACCACTCACCGCAGTGACACACACCCACTGCTGAAGGGAGAGCCCTGGGCGGCAGGAGCGCCCAGCCGAGCCCTGCTCAGCAAACTGCGTGCCACTTGAGCAGCTGTTTCTGGTTTTGAAACGGTGAGAGCTTCATGAGCCATTTTCCCTGGTCCCTCCTGAATATATGCCACCATGGTTCGAAATGTTGGAAAGGTTTGTCAGGCCTGGAACAAAGCTGCGAATGAACACCACAGTAATTTGTCTTCCCACAATCCCCTTCCTTTCTCTAAACCAGCCACTGAGAGGAAAACAGATGGCACTGGAGCAAGAAAACTTATTTTTTTTTAAAAAATGACGATTAGCCCTAGTGATAGCTGGTATGTAGTTGCTAGGATGGGTGTAAATATACATAAGGACTAGGTGGCACAGAAAAGTGGCTGAGGAGTCTCAGATAGCTCATGAGACTAGCTTTTAAGCCCACAGGTCATATCAAAGAGACTGATCTTCCTTCTGGAAAAAGAAAATCACAACGCTCATTAGCACACATGGGTAGTGTCAAACTATGCTTTCTGTGTAGAAGAGAGTAGTTTGGCCTGGCTTCTACGTCTGAAATTTTGCAAAGGAAGACAGAAGTAAAAAGAAAAAAAAAAAAAGAGGAGGAAGAGACGGGGAAAAAAATCAATGATTTCAGTGTAAGCAAAGTCATAGCAACCTTTAAAATAATAAGACAAATCCATTTATTTCACAAATGTCTTCATTTCCAAATGCCATTGTTTGGGGGCACTCTGTGTCATTGTCCATGACATTTTCGAAAACTTGGCTCTTAATCATTTAGGTGCAGCCTGAGTTCTCCTGCAGTCACCAAGTTAAAAGATGATACATTCCCCCTGCTGCTCCAGCAGGGAAGATCGACTTTCACAGTCTTGTTCTGTGGGGGTGAAGGAGGGAGGCTGGCAGTGGGGGGATAGAGGGCTTGGAGAAAGACAAGGCTTAAATATGGACAGAAAAGCTCAGCTGTATTGCGATATACAATGAAAAGTAATTACAGAGAAAAATGAAAGCTGTTTCTTGCTGTTAGCAGGAAGAATAAGAGAATTCTGTACCTTTTTAAAGCTCTGAGTCCATTTTGATGTAATTGGTTCTAGAATTATTTATGACATTAATTGCTGCACTATCGACTGCCTGTCAGTGGCTCTGGCAGTTAGTCCATCTTTCTTAGCAGACACAGCCTGCTCAGCCCAAACTAGACTGACAAGCTAATTATACCCATCTTCCCCTTCAATGACAAATGCTGCTCATCGGAAACCTTTCTAGAAATAAGCTCTCATTCTTTTCCCTTTTCCCTGAGCCAGACACAACGGATATCTCAAGGTGCAGATCACAGCTAAAACTCAGCTCACAGGGCTATTAGCTCTGAACATCTCACTTGAGCCAAAAAACCTAAGCATCTTATGTTATCAAACTGTATGTCATTCCCTGATGCTGGTTTGCGGGGATGAACAGGGGCCCAGCCTGTCAGTCAGAGCAGGGCAGAGAGAACCTGGCTGCCTGAATTAGCCAAGCTCTGCTTTGCCAGCCACTGATCAGGCTCAGGTGAGGATAAGGAGGCTGGTGTAATGGAAGGAAGAAAATGCTTACATTCAATTCAAATAGTATTTTAAGTAGGTATTTACACTTGCTCACTGGCTGCATCTTCAGGGGGTACTAGAAACAATACCCCCATGCCTACTGAAGAATGACTCTATATAAACCTGTGGAGGGGGACTCTCACAGTCTCCTTGTGTTTCTGCTTCATTGACAAAGTGCTGATGGAATCATTTCCTGAGGGAAGTACTAGGTGCTTTTTGGGATTACTCATCATTCCTCTGGTGCAAAAATACTAGAGGAGAATGATTTTCACAAAAGGAATCTGTGTGTGAGAAGCACTCAGGCACTGTGCCCCACAAAGACCAAGACATAGTCTTACAAACACAAGATCTGATTTTTATGTTGTATAAAGCATTGGAGAAGAATAAAGTGTGAAAGCTGAGTTCCTCTGATGTTAAACACCTGAGTTTTTCCAAAACACCTAATGCTTATGTAACTAGAAAATGAAGTTTGTTTTCATGTGGATGGTTGATGCTCTACCTGTAAGTTAGTGGTCTACCAAGGAGTATAAATAATAGTGGAGAATCATTATGTTTTCTTAATTTTCAGAGATTCATGGAACGTGGGGCCTTTGCTCCTAACCCCTGGGGTTATCCTAAAAGTAAGGCAGGGTTTTTGCATTAAGAGTCTGCAAATAGAGAATTATAGTTTTAATCCCTTGGGGTTTGTTTCCTCACCGCTACCATAGTTAATCAGAAGGTAAATTGTTTAAATACAAGTAAGACATTTCCCCTAGTTCTTAACAAATGCCAACAACACATATTGTTATTGATAGTAACACTTCACAACAGGAATACATAGGAATACGTAAAATTATAACGAACAAAATGCAGGTGTGGAGGAATGCGTGCGGAGTGAGGCTTAAAACATGTGCTTGCCAGAGTGGGTGGGGACCCAAGATGTGATGAGCTGCAGGGCCTGTGTTCATTTATTCAGTGGGAGCTTCCAACTCTGTGACAGGCACTAGGCTGAGAGCCAGGGTTCTACAAATCAAATGGATTTTTAATTGATACATAAAAACATAGATTTATTCATATTAACCATGTACCATGCGATGTTTTGATGCATAAGTGCATTGTTTAATGCTTAAATCAGATTAAACATATCTATCTCCCCATTTATCTTTTGATTACCATAAAAAACATTCAGAATACTTCCAGCTTTGTGAAACATAGTGTAGTGCATGATCATCATCTGTTTAAGGCACTCCAGGATTCCCTACTCCTGCCTGCCTGTGACTTTGTACCCAGTGATCAACCTTTTCCCATTCCTCCCTTGTTTTCCCCAGCCCTTGTGGAATTAGCCGCCTTTCTATTCTCTTCTATGACATGGACATTTTCTGGATCCATCTGCGTGAGATCATGTGGTTTGATTTGGTGAAATCAAGTAGACATTTCTCCCTACCTTTAGGGTGCTTTCAATCTACTTGGAGAGTCAAATGTAAAAAAAGAAAAGAAAAAGCATGGGGCGGGAGAGGGGAGGAGAAACAAGTGCATGTCCAAGAGAAAACTCTGTGAGAGTCAGAATGTAGACGGAATCATCACAGAGGTCTGAGACCTCTGATGAAGTTCATTAAAAATAACTTTTTACACAGGAAGAGGAGGAGACAGCCAGCCAAGAAGGAGGGAGAAAAGGAGTCCACATCAGTAAGGGACAAATTCAGAGATGAGGAGGGATTTCAGTTGGGCTTTGAAGACAAGGCCAGGTTTTAGTAGAGTCAGAATGAAAGCCCATTATGGGACCTTCTGCTTCTTTACCAGTACAGGTTGAGTATCCTCTATCCAAAATGCCTGGGACCAGAAGGGTCTCAAATTTCAAAACACTTGTATAATCTGTTAGAGATGGGGCCTCAGCCTAAACATACAATGCATTTGTATTTCACATACATTTCAGACCATGTATATAAGGAATATTATGACGTGTGTGTATGTGTATGTGTGTGTGTATGTGTGTATGTGTATAAATTTTGAGCCAATCTTGGGGCTTGAACTCAGGGCCTGGGCATTATCCATGCGCTCCCCTGCCGTGTCGTGTCCCCCTCCCCCACCAGCTTCAAGGCTAGCACCCTACCACTTGAGCCACAGCTCCACTTCTGCCTTCCTTCCTTCCTTCCTTCCTTCCTTTCTTCCTTCCTTCCTTCCTTCCTTCCTTCCTTTCTTCCTTCCTTCCTTTCTTTTTTTGGTGGTGGTTAGTTGATTCTTATCAGAATGTCACTGACTTTCCTGCTTGGGCTGGCCTCGAACTGTGATCCTCAGATCTCAGCCTTCTGAGAAGCTAGGATTATAGACATGAGCCACTGGCGCCCAGCTACACAACATATCAATATATATTTTTAAATATTCATGCATGCAAATAAGTTTCATGGCATGTCTTTTCTACTTGTAATATCAGGTCAATATTCAACAGATTTCAGTGCATTTTAAATTCTGGGATTAGGGCTGCTGGATTTGTATTGGAAATATTTTTCCCTCATTTCTAGATGTCATATTTCTTTTTATAAGATAAACTGGGTCAACTGAATGATGTATCTGGAGAAATTTGGTTGATTTGATTGGATGTGCTGAAGAAGATTGAACAAATAAGAACCAAAAGCCATTTAGCCATTAAACCAGAGCATCTTGCCTGAACTGGAGGAAAGGACCAGGTTTCTATAGTCACTGCCCACTTATTGAATGGACTGAGATGGTGTAAAGGCTTTTCGACTTTACTGAGGGTGCCAATTAGGACTCCCCAGGGATATATCTGTTGCATGAGTTGGCCTCTTTAGGAATCATTTGTGCTTCTTATTTTCAGTGAATGATTTCAGCATATCAGAGAAAAGGAGTTTCCCTTTAAGAAGTTCCCTTTTTTCTAGAAGGGAGAAGATAACTGAATAGCTAAACTGTGGACATTTTACACTATATATACATTTTCTTTCTCCAGTAAACTCCTTGAAATCCCCACATAAATTTTAACATGAAGCTTTAAAATAATTGGCTTCTTAAAGCCACTTTCTGTCTATAAATTGTGTGGTACAGCGGGTTTCTTTCTTAGGCTATTCTTTTTCTTAAATGTTCAGGGCTTTGGAAATAGGTAAATCAGGAAGATGATATACAACTATCCACCCATCCTCTGGCAATGAAAGGCTCGGTTTCTGGACTTCTCTCTCAAAATTGCCAGAAAGGAAGGAAATTAGGACTTCCCTGAGGACCTGAAGGGAATCTGTGAGAAAGAGGACTCCTGCTGTGTCCTAGATGCCTGGCCCCAAGCCTGGCTCAAAGCAAATGTGGGATTGTCCTTTTAACTTCAATTAACTTCAAGCCAAGACCTGGTCTGGATTAACCTGGCTAGTGTGGAGGAATGGCCAGACTGGGAAGTAGCTAGGGATCTGACACTTAGCAAAAAAAGGAGGCTGTAAGTCAAGTTGTAGGAGAGGCTGCCTCCTGGGACCCTCAAGAAGGTGACCTTGATTCAGGTAACTGTCCTTTGGTCTGATTTCTTTAGGTAAAATTTCTCTCCTAACTGGAAAAATATCAAGAAGGTAAGAGGAAGAGATAAAGAAATAGAAGGGAGGGAGTAAGAAAGGAAGGAAAGAAAGAGAGAACTGGTCAGACAGCCTTTTAATTCTGTAGCATACACTTTCAATTTCACATTTTTTAGAATGCTATAGGATGGGTCAAACCTAACCCTGATGAAGACAGAAAACATCTAGCAATTGCAATAAAAATACCCATACTATCTAATAGTTGCTAAACATATCCTGGACTCCAAAATCCTTTTATATACACTATCCCACTGAAAATGGCACAACTTTTATGCTTCAACGTGGACTGGGGCTAGAAGGAGCTTTATTTTATCACTGTATTCTCCTCCCTTCAATAAATACATATATTGAGTAGATCAATGACAGCTAATAGATGTGGAGGCTTAGAAATGCTCTGCAATTTTTCCCATTGTCAAATTGTTCATAAATGACAGAGTGGCTACTTATCAGCAGAGAACATTTTCCAGGTGGGCTCATAACCCAACTTCCACCTATAGCCACAGGGCAGGTGGCCTCACTTTCAACTTCTCCAGGCAGGTAGCATTGAAGAACTGGAAAATAATTTTAGATTTTAATGGAAAATATAGAAAGACAGAAAGCCCAGTATCATCTGTTTTATAGAAACCAGCTCACAAATCTAAAAGAATACCAGGTATCAGTGTATCATTAATATGTTATATCTTACACTGTATGAGTTCATATTTTCGGGTCAATTATTTGATTAAAATACTCAATATCTGCTTCCTAAAAAAACTATTCACAAATTTCTTTAGGAACTCTTTAGGAATTTCTGTCAAAATATCCTTTGACTAAATTTGAGCAACCAGGCAGATAATATCTTTCATCTTTAAGAATAATATCACTACTTGGAAAAAATTTATACTAAGTGAAGTGAGCCAGGCCCAAAGAAACATGGACTCTATGGTTTCCCTCATAGGGAATAATTAGCACAGGTTTAGGCTAGTCACAGCAGAGGATCACAAGAGCCCAATAGCTATGCCCTTATGAACACATAAGATGATGCTAAGTGAAATGAACTCCATGTTATGGAAACGATTGTTATATCACTGTTGTAATTACTTTCAACATGCCATGTGAAACCTTAGCTTCTTTTCTTGATGATCCTTTTGTATCCCCTTCCTGCGGTTGTCTCCGTGCTATCACTGTATCTCATCTGAGTACACTGGATACTGTATATACTGGTATTAGAACTAGGGAAGTGAAAGGGAATATCAAAATCAAGAGACAAAGGATAAAAAGACAAATGACTCCAAAAGCAAAACTTACAAAACCATTTGGTGTAAACCAACTGAACAACTCATGGGGGGAGAGGGAAAAGGGGATGGGGGAGGGGGGAATGAGGGAGGAGGTAACAAATAGTACAAGAAATGTACCCATGGCCAAAAGTATGAAACTATAACCCCTCTGTACATCACTTTGACAACAAATAAGTATTATTTTTTTTAAAAAAGAATAATATCACTTAGCACTCCACCCTTGACTTAGGAAATGATCTTTTGTATGTTTCTGTGCTGCCCCTGACTGAGGAAATCCATACCTTCCTCTTATCTGTCTTTGGGATGGTGGAGTGAATGGATCTTTATATCTAGCCAAGAACTAAAAGGCTGCACCCCTGAGCTCCCAGGAAACAAGGGTAATCAGTAGTACTTTTCTCTTTGTAAATTCTGAATTTAAAGCTGCTCTTGACAGGAGGAAAATAAAGGGGACTCCCTATTCCCCCTTTGTCGATTAGCTCTCATCCTCTTGCCCAGTATTCAGATATTATCTTCACTCAGGACAGGTGGTGGAAGGGGTGGTTTGTTCCTGTCCTTTTAAGTTTCCAACCATTTTGAAACACATGCCATATATATATATTTCCTCCACTGAATTCCACAAGAGATCTTTTAGAAGATGCATTTGTTTTTTAGTTCTAATTAATCAGGATAACATCTCTCTCAACCATTAGACAGTAAAATCAATAGCTCAGGCAGCTGCTCTGCCAGTTAGACTTACACACCAATACGATTATTGGCAAATCAGTGATGTATTTAGCTATGTTGTACTCTATCATTTTATAATATGTGAATGGTGTGAGTATGTTGTGGGTATAGAGAAAGGATGATTTCTGTGCCTAGAACCAGCATTGGGATTTTTACTACATCTTGACCCCTGGCCCACTACCTCCCATCCACTCCCCACCCCAAAGTAGAGTTAATGATTTCTCAGACTGTGACTGGCACGAAACTCCTCAGCTCATTATCCTAGATACCAGAATTCCAGGATATAGGAAACACAGGGAAAGCAAAGATTTGGGGCAAACAGGCGGAGTATATGGAGAATGTTCCTTTATATTGAAATCTTTGGCTTCGTTCTTGTCCCCACTGTCTATCCTGAGGCCCCATTGTCCAACTGAGTGTGATGAAGAGGAGGGAAGGGCTAATGTGAAGTCCTTTTCTGGAAGTAGCGATGGAGGATCTCAGAGGCATAGTTGAGAAGAGAATGCATTTGTGGGAGATCACTGTAGAATGTGCACTTGACATAAACCCAGTTTGAGATGGAAACCACTAAATCAAGAGCTTTATTAGAGGGTGAGGGCTTTGTTCTTGGGGCAGCGTGTTGCCTTCCCCTGATCCAGACATATGGTAGTTGGCACATCCTGCAATCCAACATTGCTGAGAAACTGTGAACTCAGGGAAAAGCGGGGTCGAGATGCCTGTCCCAGGGCCCCTGCTGCCAGCCCTCTTTGGTTGCTCTACCAGGGGGGCCTGAGTCTCATCCCTCTGATGGATTGCCCACCTTCCATGGGCAAGACTCTGGACATCCCTAGTACTAGCTTATCTAGCTTGGAGGTGAGGAGGCAGGTTCACATTTCCCTCTTGATGACATTACTTTCATAAGCTACCTTTATATTATCTTGAGCAATATGGTTTGTCCCATTTAAATCAGAAAGTCCTAGGACAACCACAATGCCCATTGAGGAAATAAACTCGGGTTTCAACTGGTTTCTTGGGGGAATCTTTGCCTTAAGATCTAATCTCACCTAACCCTTAATTTATTACCACATGACCATGCACTAAGGATTGGAAAATCGTGGTTGTCTAGCTGACATTTAAATTCTGCCACTTGTCTGCAACATGATATGAAAGGCAAGCCATCTTTTGATAAGAAATACTTTGAAGATGCCTAGAGCTTTATTAGTAGTGCAATGAAAACACTCTCTTGTTATTGTTGGTCATGGGGCTCAAACTCTGGGACTGGGCTTTCTCCCTGAGGTGTTTTTTTTTTTTTTTTTCTTCTCAAGGCTACTGCTCTATCACTTTGGGCCACAGCACCACTTCTACTTTTCTGGTGGCTCATTGGAGATAAGAATCTCAAGGACTTTCCTGCCCAGGCTGGCTTTCAACCGTGATCCTTAGATCTCAGTCTCCTGAGTAGCTAGGATTACAGGCGTGGGCCAACAGTGCTCCACTTAGTTTTCATTTTTAAATTTAAATTATTTCAAGTATTAGTATTGCTGAACATGGTTTCTGTGCTCTTATTTACTGTTTACACAAAGTTTATCGATAACAATAATCCTATTAATATTTTGAAAGGACTCCAGTAGTTTATATTTAGTTCCATAGCAAAACTGTCTCTATATATTTATCACATCTATCTCAACCATCCAATGCTATTTGCCAATCAGTCTTCTAACTCTTATCTATCTATAGCTACATGAACAAACTAGTCTTTTAATCCTGAGTTCATGTTTCAAATCCTATTGGTTTGAATCCCTTAGTATCTGTTAGCGAGTCAAAGAAATATGGGCCAGTCAGGGAATCTTTGTCTCATACTCTTCTAGGACTCACTTCAGTGTTGTTCCTCTTTAGCTTTCTGGGTCCTGTAATACAAGCCCCTCCTTTCCCTGTCCAGGCTACACCAGACCACCTGCTCTGATCCAACCACCAATGGCAACCATAAGTGGCTTTCTCACATTCATCCTTTATCTTTGCATTTATCCACTTAGGCACTTAACAAATATTGGCTAAGTATCTACTCTGTGCTAGATGTTAGGGATAAAGTTATGATTATGATTGCCATAGTTCTTATATTCATGAGCTCTAGAATTTATTGGGAGAGATAAATAGTAATCAAGTACATAAAAACAAAAATGTCCTTGTAAATCATCTTAAGTGCCCAAAGGGAAAGCAATAACATGCTATAAAAACAAATAACATGAGCTCTACTTGAGATGGACGTGTGGGAGTCAGCCTATAGATTTTTTTTTTTTACTTTGTGATTAAGGAGCTAATCATCTCCTTAATCCTGGGGAAACTACTTTCAGCTGAAGAGAGTTTCTCTCTTTCTGGAGTGCTTACATCCAAAGACTTGCCTACATGAGGATAGTAGCATCTGAGCCCCTTGTCTAAAGTAGGACATCTCTGAAGACTCATGTAACCCAGACCCCCGCTGGGGTCAGCAGTACAGACACTGTTGAACATCCCTCTCTTTTCTGTCTGTCTCTCTCTTTCGGTGTGTCTCTGCCATCTCCCCCCCACCCCTCACCTAGTGCTGCTTCTCTCTTTATCTCATAGGACTTATACCAAATAACCCCCTTCCCATAAACTTGTAAGTAAACCTGAGAGCTTAGTTCTTACTGCCTGACTTAAAACTCAGACCACACCAAGAAATGGCATTGAGTGGAGGCCAGCAATGGCAAGAATGAAGACATACCTCCTGTAAGCAAAAACAAACAAACAAACAAAAAACCCAAAAGCATCTGCATGTCTAGAAGGAAAGGCTGTGGAGTGGAGGGGCTGCTGCTTTGAGGCCCTCCTTCCCACACCAACCCCGGGTCCTACTGCTTTGACCTGCCTTTCTCATTCATGTGTCTCCTGATGAACTCTTTCCCCACCCAACCACACATTGCTCAGTCCAAACCAGCCTCTCCCCTGTTCCAGGGCTCTCAACTCTTGTAGCCTCAGTCCATCCTCTTGCCTTGTCAATTGCCACCTTCACTAATAAAAATAAAATGGATCCCAAGCTGATTATCTGACTAGTGGTTAAATATTAATCATTCTATTTCATGCTCTTCTTTGATTATTAGGACTTAAGAATATATGATGAAGCTGGAAGATGGTGGTTTATGCCCATAATCCTAGCTACTCAGGAGGCTGAGACCTGAGGATTGTAGTTAAAGCCAGCCCAGTCAGGAAAGACCATGAGACTCTTGTCTTCAGTTGACTAGCAAAAAGCCAGAAGTGGATCTGTGGCTCAAGTTATAGAATATTAGCCATGAGCAGTAAAGCTAGGGAGAGTAAGCAGGTTCTGAGTTCAAGTCCCAGACACACACACAGAGAAAACAAAACTATTTTGCAACTGAGACTAAAAGATCATGGGAAGTATTTGACAGCTTCAAAATAATTTTGACTGTGTAGAGTGCTGAGGGAGTGATGGACTGTTCTAAAGAGCCAGATCTAGTATGGTTAGCTTGAGACATGATCTTCAGATGTGTTACCTTGTTTCCAGTATCAGGGACAGCAAGAGAAGCAGGTGAAGGATATTTCATAGGAAATGGGGCTTCCCTATGGGCTGGGGGGGGGGGGGGAACTATCACTACCGTGTGTCTGGAACTTTGCAACTCCTACACAGCCCTGATGTCCAGTCTCAGGTGATGTTACCCCAAACACCTCCCCCATAAACCCCTAGAATGGGGACATTGTCTTCACTGACCCAATCCATGTTGCTCAAGCTATCTGCTCGGTGGAGCCCACATCACATGGCTGTTCTGTAAGAGAAACTGGGAAACACACATCAGGCTTTGACTTTGGGCATTATGGAGTCATAGGTGGGAAGACTGGATGCTTAGGATAGGCTTGCGGAATGGACTCAGGTCCACTTGATGCGAAAAAGGAGAAAGGTTTTAATTGGTTGATTTATTGATTGATTGATGGCTAAATTTTAGGGTCTTTTCTACTAGCCCAGGATGCCCAGCCTCTTGGAGTCATTACCAACTTGGTTCTTACATATTACACCTTATTATGTATTTTATGTACATTCTTGTTCACGTCTTACTGTGCCCACGTGTGCTTGCCTCTTGCCGGGCATCCTACAGATCAGAATGGGCAGATTCAAATATGCATAGTTTTGGTAGAACAATTTACTAAATGAAGTTTCTAAGTGCTTATACTGATTTACCCTCTAACCAAAGTGTATGAGAGAGACTTGGTGTTTGGGCTAGCTACACATACCATGTAGGATTGGTGCTAGTTATTTCTGAAATGCTGGCAGAAATCACCAGGAACCCCTCCTCCTCTTCCTTTTGCTCATCTTCCTTTGAGGACAAAGTTTTAAGTACTGATTCATCTATAGACGGTTGCCAACTTCCAATGGTTAACTTACTGTCTTTGTAACTTTGGTGTGAGGACAGTATGCTTTTTGTAGAAACTAGGCGCAAATTTTGACTTTGGATCTTTTGACAGAGTGGTGAGATGAGACATGACACCTGCTTGCAATGCAGGCTGAAAGCAGGGAGCTACCCGTCCCTCCTTTGTCAGCCACTTGATCCCAACTTCACAGAGGACTGAAGGCTGAAGATGGAGTGCATTAAATGCATGTCTAGGATAGTCCCACCCCCGTGGGTTTATTGGGATGTAACCTTCGTGTAAGCGAAGGAACAGATGTGCTTTACAAGACATAGGGATATTCAATTTATTATTTCTCCTTGAGAGAGTTTTGGTACTTTTGGGGTTTTGAGGAATGAATCCACTTCATCTACCATGTAGATTTTCATAGGCATAAACCTGTCTATAGTATTGTCTTCTTTTAATGTTTGTATAACACTTAGAAATAGCCTTGCTTTCCTTGCACATTTGGCAATGTATGTATTTTCCCATTGTTTTTATTGCTTCTGGAATTACAAACTATAACCGTCTACTGAGAATCAATATTTTATGGCTTTCATATGGGCTATTGGACGCATATACCCCGGTGCGGGACCCTTTGCCCTCCCTGCTCAGGGGACATTTGCTATATACATTGTAAGTCCCTTGGAACACATTTTTAGTTTTGGTGTTTTTGGGTTTTTTTTTTTTCCCAGTGGACTAATACCCTTTTAAAGGATCCATTGGAAAAGGACAGTGCATTCTGTTTACCCAAAATATGTAACATTTCTTTCACTTTTCCTTCTTTCCTGTAGCTCATGGTAGAGAGAGCACAAAGACATGACTGGACAACCCAGCCCTGGAACCTGGGAGAGCTAAGGATTCGGCCACAGCACTCCTTCCAGTATGTGAGTACAACGAACTCCACCTGCTCCTTTGTTTGAAATCTCTTACTTTTTTTTGTATGTAGAGAAATTGTACATATTTCATTAGACATATTCCTCAGTATTTGATTTTTTCAAGGATGCTCTTTTAAGTGGTATGTTTGAAACTTCGTTTTCTGAATACATCTGTGGTAACAGAATTCTTTTTCTTTAATGTTGGTCTTCTTTCTTGCATTCTGGGTGAATTCATTCACTGATGCTAACATTTCATGGATTGGTATTGGAAACATTTCTACAAGACAATCATATAAATACTACCACTTTATTCCTTTCTAAACTTGTTCTCTTGTACTTCTATACCTCTGCTATTGAATTGCCTGGTCTGAGTGAAGAAAGAAAATGTTTTCCATTGTTCTATAACAATGCATTTTTTATTTTTATTAATTGCAGTGCTGGGGATTGAACTCAGAGCCTTTAATATTAGGCATATGCTCTATTATTGAGCTGCATCTCTACCCCTAAACTGTGTTTTCATTTTTAATAGACACATATAATTGTTTATACTTGCGAGGTATAGTGTGAAATTTGAATAAATGTATTAAAGTGAGAAATTATTAGTTCAAGGTATATTTATTACCTCACATACTTATCATTTCTTAGTATGAAAAATTTCAAAATCCTCTCTACTGGCTAGTTTGAAATATTTAAATATTGTCAACTATAGTCACCTTTCTGTGCTTCAAATAGCAGAAGTTATTTTACCAATCAGCGGTAGCCTTGGACCCATTAACAATACTTTCTTATGCCCCATCTCTCACCCCCTTTCCAAGCTCTGGAAACCACTATTCTCTTCGATGGGATCAAATGTCCATGCCTCATTTGTTGACTTTTTGTTGCACTGTACTTCTGCCTATATTATTGAAAATGACAGAATTTGATTTTTTTATGGCTAAATACTATTTCCTTGTGTGACTATACCACACATGGTATTGTACTTACTTGGGGGTATGTCCTCAGTAAGAGGATTAATGAGTCAAATGGTAAATCTATTTTTAGGTTTTTGAGAAATTCTCCATACTGTTTTCCATAATGGCGATACCAAATTACATGCCCATAAAGCATGTGTGATAGTTCTTTCTACATCCTTACCAATATTTTATGTCTTTTGTATTTTTGATAATGGCTACTCTCTCTGGGTGATGTGACAACTCATAGGTCTTGGTTTACATTTTCTTGATGATTTAGTGATGTCATCAATTTGTTGACCATCTGTATTTTGTCTTTTGAGAAACGTCTACTCCAGTCAGAAGCTCATTTTTTGTTTGTTTACTATTGAGTTGTTTGCGGTTTTTTTGTCGTATTAATCTCTGAAAGTATTTTCTTCCATTCTCTAGGTTATATATTTTTTTTAACTGTACAGAAGTTTTTTTTTTTTTTTTTTTTTTTTTTTTTGTCAGCTTTTCTTTTGTTGCTGGTGCTTTTGGGGCTCAATCCAAAAACATGCCCTAGACCAGTGTCACACAGCAGTTCCCATTTTCTTTAGTAGGGTTGTTTGGTTTTGTTTTTTTTAAATGTTGTTGTTGTTTGGGGGCTTACAAGTCTTTGGGAAAAAAAAGCTACCAATTATTATATGTTAATTTTTAGGTTTTGCATTCTTTTTTTTTTTTTTGCCAGTCCTGGGCCTTGAACTCAGGACCTGAGCACTGTCCCTGGCTTCTTTTTGCTCAAGGCTAGCACTCTGCCACTTGAGCCACAGCGCCCCTTCTGGCCATTTCTATATATGTGGTGGTGAGGAAATGAACCCAGGGCTTCATGTATAGGAGGCAAGTACTGTTGCCACTAGGCCATATTCCCAGCCCAGGTCTTGCATTCTTATACTGAATTCATCAGTTCTAATATATTTTGGGTAGAGCCTTTTTATTTTTTAATATGTAAAATTGTGTCATCTGAAAACAGGGTTAATCTGGCCTTTTCTTATTTAAACACTACTTATTTATTTCTCTTGCCATAATGTGCTAGCTAAGATGTCTGATATTGGGTAAAAGAGGTAAAAATGGATATTCCTTGTCTTATTTCTAATCTAGTGGAAATTATTTCAGTTTCTTACCTACTTATTATGATGTTGATTATGTCATGAATAGTCCTTTTGTTGAGGTAATCTGTGTGTATAAGTTTGGGAAGGTTTTGTATGTGAAGTTATGTTGAATTTGAGAAAATATTTTTATTTCCCATGCTATGATCATATGCTTTTTTGCCATAGTGTGTTAATGTGGAAGATAGATAGATTTATGCATATGTTGTGTTTGTTTCTGAAATTTTTTTTTATCATGAAAGTAAACTGAATTTTGTTGTGCACTTTTGTATGCTTATTGGGGTGAGCTTGTGGTTTTGCCTTATATTCTATTATTGTGGTTTATTACATGTGTTGATTCATGTATGTTGCACTATCCTTATGTCCCTGGGATAAACCCTACTTGATCATGGTGAACAATTCATTGGATGTGTTGCTGGATTTGCTTACTAGTGTTTTCTTGAAATATTTTGAACCTATATTCACCAAACATGCTATTCTGTACTTTTCGCTTTAATCTTTGGTTTTGGTATCAGGGTAATGAGAGACTGACAGAATACTGGGGAAGTTTTCAAAAAACATTTGCAGGAGACAAAGTGCTAAAATTGGCTAACATTTGGTGTTGAGTATATCGTTGCTTGTTGCTTGTTAGGTATTTTTCTCTAATCTTCAAATATATTTTGTGATAAAATAACGATGGAATTATCTGTCTTGAAAAAAAGCAAGATAAAGAAATCTGATTTTTACAATAGACAAGAAAAATATGTAAGAAAATTGTAGAAGTAACAGCTAATTCACATAGAAGAGCAATATGAATATATTTCTAAGCATGATTGTTGAGCAAACATCCTCTTAATCCTCTCTTGGGGTCTTTTTTGAGTAAGTGGGGTGAGAATAGGTAGTTCTGTGATGAAATCCTGCCAAACTAAAAGAAAATGTATTGGGGCTGGGAATATGGCCTAGTGGTAAAGTGCTTGCTTCATATACATGAAGCCCTAGGTTCGATTCCTGAGCACCACATATATAGAAAAATCCAGAAATGGAGCTGTGGCTCAAGTGATACAGAGTGCTAGTCTTGAGCATAAAGAAGCCATGGACAATGCTCAGGCCCTGAGTTCAAGGCCCAGGACTGGCAAAAAAAAAAAAAAGTATTGTGATAGTGACAAGATTATGCAATTTTATTTGGGATATTTAATTTTTTTGTTTTGGCTGTATTTTCCTACTTTATGCTTCTATATTTTGTTTGGAAAGTTCACCATGAACATGGGTACTTATATCTTGTTTTTCTAAGCCCAGTCATTTATTTCTCCTTTCCTTGAATTAACTTTGAACATAAGCAAATTTAGGGCCTCTGTTATCCTCAGGGACTCACCAATTATGTCTTTAAAAGAAAAAGTCTAAGCACATAACATTTGTACATACTTCTGAGGTACAGTGTGATAATTTAATATATGTATCCAGTGTGTAATGATCAGAATGAGGTAATTCGCATTTCCATCTCCACAAATCTTGTTTTCACGTGTTGGAGATCCTTGGACTCCTACTTTGAAATACATCATAGATGATTGTAGACTATTGTTACTTCACTAGGCTATCTAACACCAGAAGCAGTTACTCCTATCTAACTATAGATGGGTATGTGTTTTCTCTCCCTTCCTACCTTCTTTGCTCCGCCCATTCTTTACTGACTCTATCCCATTCTCTCAATCTATGGGATAGATTCACAAAAGACTTGGAGCATTCTCTTCTTGTGCTTGCTTTCTTTTGGCATAATGCCTAGTTCATCCATTTTGAAGAAAATGGCCATTCTGTTTATGGTTAAATAATATTCCATTGCTTGTGTGTTTGTGTGCATATATATATATATGTATATATACATATATGACATTTTCTTTATCCTTTCATCTGTCAGTGAATATTTTGGGGGTTTCCATACTTAGACTACTACAAACCATGCTGCAGTAGCACAGGACAGAAGATTTCTGTTTGATATGCTACTTTCATTTACACACATACCTAGATAGTTGGCTTCTGAGAAATGTCTAAATTAGGTCATTCATTCATTTTAAAGTCAGATTATTTGAGGTTGTCTGCTGTGATATAATTTGACACTATAATCCTTTGTGAAATGAGTAATTGGCAAATATTTTCTCCCCTACTCTACAGGTTGTCTCTTTTTTGATGTTCAGAACCATTGCTTTTGATTGCATTTGCCAAAGCTCTTTGTGTTGCCAGTGTTATGAGGGAATTATAGCCAAAGAATATTTTGCCAAAATCAGCATCTTTAGGTATTTTCTCTGTATTCTCATCCAGTAGTTTGATAGTTTTGAGACACACACACACACACACACATACACACACACACACACACACACAACACACACGTTTGTTTTTTGTCAGTTGTGAGGTTTGAACTCAGGGCCTAGGTGCTGTCCCTGAGCTTCTTTATGTTCAAGGATTCACTCTACCACTTTAAGCCACTTCTGCTTTTTGGAGATGTGGACTTTTCTGCCCTGGCTGGCTTCAAACTGTGATCCTCAGATCTCAGTCTCCTGAGTAGCTAGGAGTACAGGTGTGAGCCACCAGTGCCCTACTAGGGAATTATATTTAATTCTTTGATCCACTTTGTGTTGACTTTTTAATATATTGTGAGACAAGGGTGTACATTTTTGTTTTGTTTTAATTTCTGGCTTCTGTATAATGATATAATTTTCCTATCACCATTTACTGAAGAGACTCTCCTTGCTGTAAGGCATGTTCTTGGTGCCTTTATCAAAATTAATTGGCTGCCACTAGGTAAATTATAAGTAGTTACATATATATTAAATATAAATTAATATCTAAGTTTTCTGCTCTGTCCCACTAGTCTGTGTATTTGTTTTATGCCAATGCCATGCTGTTTTGAGAATGTGTAATTTTAGAAAATGAACTATAAAACATCATTTCTAAAATTAAAATGGGGAACAGATGCAGGTTTAATGTAACCATAAATCTTGGTATGGGAACAAAGGAAAAGGGGATCTCAGTGTTGGACTGAGATTTCGAGGCTGGGCCAGAGAGAGAATGGCAGGATCAGGACGAACACCAGAAGCCGGTAGAGAACAGGCTTGAGAAGTTTTGTTCTGCCCAGGATGTGGACATGTCGGGGGCATCGTCAGTACAGAGATGCGGGGCTAGAGGTTGGAGGACAAAACTGGGCAGAATGACCTATTTAGGAGTCAATGTCAGCTGGACTCATGGGAAAGAATGGAATTGCATGTGTGGTCCATGCATGGGGAAAGCCAGTGGGTTTCATCGGGTTACACCATCATTGTTTTCAGGTAGACTTTCTAAAACCACTCTGCTGAAAGGGTCATGACTGGGCGCCAAGCACATAACCTCGGAAGGAAGTAGATGAAGGTAAGATATAACTACCTGTGTTATAGATATAAAAGCACCTATATTATCACAGTCAGTTTATCTTTACATTCCATGGAGAGTGTTCCAATAAAAATACCTACCCTGGGCCTTTGCTTTTCTCAAATGTCAACTGAGCCACAAAGAGGCCAGAACTCTTCTTTCCACTTGCACGTTGACTCGTGGCATTTGGAGGGTGACACCCACAACATGGTTGATTTATCACCATGCTTAGGGCCTCCAGGAATGTTGGTAGAAACCAGACTTGGAGCCTATGTATGCTGCTGACTATTTTGTCAAATAAATTTTTGTCAAGTTCTTTGTAAGTGAATGTACTTATCAAGTCCTCCTGCTATTTGAAATTGCTTTACTACAAGCCAATACATCAACTTAAGAACTATTAAATAAATACATCCCTTGTTAGTGGGCTGGAAGCCTGGAATAAAGATGATACACACATCTGCTGTCATCCATCACGCCTTAATGCCAGTGAACCATCATTTCTGGGATGGAGCTAATTTCACCAGGCTCTTCCACTAGGTGAACTCGCTCACCACCTGTTACTTTGGCTACATAAGGGGCCTGCCCATGGACTTTTATTTAGCAAAAATATTTGACTTTGGCAGACTGTTAAAAGAAGTAATATTTCAAAATAATGTTGGGGAACAATATTTATAAAACTATTCACACATTGTTACTGTGAAGCTAGAGTTCCTTTCCCATTGTAAATCATTTGCCAGCTGGATTAGAAGATTGGTTTCACCAAATATTTAGATTCTGGAGGATCTTCCACTGAGATCATTATATAAAGAAAACAATTTTCAAAACAAATCACTCGCGACACCAATGGCTCATGCCTATAATGCTAGAGACTCAGGAGACTGAGATCTGAGGATTGCAGGTTAAAGCCAGCCTTGACTCTTATTCTCAGTTAACCAGAAAAAGCCAGAATTAGAGTTGTGGTTCAAGTGGTAAAGCAGCAGCTTTGAGCAAAAAAGCTAAGGATCAGTGCCCAGGCCTTGAGTTCAAGCCCTAGTATCAGCACACACAAGAACAAAAATGTATTGTAAGTTATTGGAGAAGAAAAAGGCTGGCAATATATTTATGCACACAAATACAGTAATAAAGAACTCAGTGTTTGAAACCTATAGCTCAGAAGACAATGAGAGAATAAGCAGAGAAAACATCAAACCAGAGTGACAGGCCTTGCTTCTCCCCACTTACCAGGTGTGTACAAGGTACCCGAAATGGCGCGCAATGCTCCATGAAAGCAGCTTCATAACAACACTGTCAGGAATAGATGTTTTAAAGTTTCTCAAACCTTTCCCACTTGCTCTGTCCATTTGTAGATACTATTCTAGAGTTGGGATGTGACAAGGATTAGAATTGACAGCCACCAAACTCCGCATATCCTGGAGCCAGCCTCGATGGCTCTGCCACTGTCACATCACGCTCCGATCCTTGCGGCCACTCAGCATCAGCCCCCATGACACCTGTCAGAAACTTTCAAGTGTCTGCTCTTCTTTATCAGGATCGCCTGCACAGCCTGGGCAAAGAAGGGATGACATTTGGGAAGAGGGAGGGTAGACAGGGCCTTCCCCCTCCTTCAACTGTCAACTTGGGTTTTCTCTCCACATTTCAAAATTTACACCCAGTTGCCTTGAAATTTAGAAATGCGTGCAGCAGAGAGCATGTTTACAAACAGTGTGGGAAAGAGGACTTGAGCCGGGAGAGGATGTATCAGGAGGAAATTAAACAAGAGAGGCATCGCACAAGGCTATCCCTGCCCTTTCGAGATGTGCTGCTTGGGAGATGGGTGAATGCACGCAATCCATCTGTGCACATGAATTCCTGGGCACTCTCTTGCTTTCTCTATCTAGTGGAATCATCAGGCACATGAGTTACCCCTACACAGCGGAGAGTTCCTTGGTGGGAGGTTTTAGACCTCTATTATTATTTTTCTACTTCTTAATTATGCTTTTATTTTAATAGATGAGATGAAAAGAAAATCATCTATGTATACCTTAAAACTACATCTTCACGTATATATAGCTGGTATATATATGGATCTGTATCTATATACTATATACTGTATTTTCTTTTACCTATGGTCACTATTAGGACATATATGTAGGTAAAGAGGTGGTGTTTCTGACCCATTCTCTTTGTCCCTATTTGGGTTTACTTGCAGGGATAGAGAGCCTTTGGCCACTGGGCTATGTAAGGCCTGTGAAATCTCTTATTCCTGCCAAAACAACTAGAACTAGAACTCCAAAGTCAATACATTTAGGAGCTTTTGTTTTCCATAGCAACCTAAATTTATATTAAGTAAATCATTATCCCCGATGTTACTTTTGAGCAACAAGCAAGAAATGTTCAGGAAAAAAAAAAGGTCCCTGACTCCTACTGGTAATGGAAAATTGAGCAGTTCCTTGGCCAGTCCTTTAACAGGACAAATGTTTGTTTCCTTTCCCACTTAGTACCTCTGAGCTATTATAACTTTCCAAAGAGATTTCACAGAGTTAAACAGCATCATTCAACTGTTTGATCTCCCTTCTCCCACTGAGCTTTTTCTCTAGTTCCAAAATGTTGCCCAACCTTTCTATACTACTTTTTAGTATACATATACACAGATGTGTATATATATATACTAAATATATATTATATATTGTATACATGTAGAATATATATTTATATAAATATGTATACTATTTATGTACTTAAAAAGTAGCATGTGCATATATATATTAGCTCATATATATATACACTATATATATTCACACACACACACACACACACATACATATATGGATCCACAATTCATGGAACTAAAGGACACATCAGCAGCAGTGTTCCCTTTCTGGCCTGTTAGCTCCTCTTACCTCACATGGGGTGTAAGGCACTTGTGAGAACAGAGCTTCACAGGGCAAAAGCAAATCTGCAGGGCAGTCACCTCTCTCCATGCCCTGCTGTCTGCAATGTCTGGCCCTACAGAGAGCCAGCCTCCAAGGTGAGGAAATGATGACCATGGGCTGGGACTTGTGTAGATGGATGGACAGGTGCTTCAGGTGTGGCCTGTGTGCTCAAGTCCTCCTGCTCTTGAGGCTGGCAAGGGCAGGGGACTTAGTGTCTGCTTGCGTATACAGGACCAAGTTGGGGGACTATTCTCTCCTCTAATGGCAATCTTCTTTGGCTGAGAAAATGGCAAATGGTGATAGTTTCTCTTTAGAGTATAACTCAGTTCATCCCCAGAGAGAGGTGTATGTGACTTGGAAAATTAGGACTCTGACTTTAGAACTCTCTCGCTCTCTTGCTCTCTCTCTCGCTCTCTCTTTCTCTCTCTCTCCCTCTCCCTTCTTCTCCTTCCCTCCCTCCCTCTCCCCCTCTCTCTCTTTACCCCTCTCCCTCCCTCTCTCCTGCTACCCACCTGCCTGCTACAGGGAAGTTACTTTGTTATTTTGCATTTTATTCTGGTTGGCAAGGGGTAGGTGAGTGCTCACAGAAGCAGAGCATGCCCTATGCCCCTCACCTTGCACCTGGTACACAGGCATCTGGATCCATGCCCAATATTTTAGTTGAATGAAATCAATCATAAAATAGATATGTGTGTCTGTATCTGACTCCTCTATCTATTTAAAATTATTTTTGACTCCAAGAAGGGAGAATTCTTTCTGATCTGAATAGGAGATTCTTGCCAGTAAGCAGAAGTACAGGAAATGATTTGAAGAGAATGGGAGGTTGAGTCTCAGAGGCTATGCGCCAGTTACAGGCCACACACTAACTCCTGAACCATCTCCCCACCACTCCAGTGGGACCTGCACTGTATTGAAAATGACTTTTTGTGTTGGAAGTGGGAGCTTATACTAACTTCTAAAAGTAAAAATTCATGAGTAAAACATTCTAAAAGGCAAAGTAGACAGATACACACTGAGAGAGCGTCGCTCCTAATGGAGACATAGCCCATGTAAAGAAAATTAAAGTTTGATGGCCATCTCTAGGACTAGGAAATCTAAGAGCCAAGACGAATGTCACAAAAAACTAGTTGGAGTCCCATCCTCTTCATCCTCCATCCCAGTGTTTAGAGGGGAGGCAGAACTGGACAATCTGAGTAGACTGAAGAAAATGGAAGCAGTCTCAGTAGACAATGCTAACCCAATGGTAAGCACCATTTTACCCTCTACTTCAACTAGATCAACTTCAGATTCTACGCACAAATGACTATTGTACTAGATCGGTCTTCCTATGGGACAGTGAACACTGAACCCACTAGAGTATTGCTAATATTTTGCTGAGGATTTTTGCATTTGATATCAAGGATACTAGCCTATAGCTTTCTTTTTTGTGTGTGTATGTATCCTTTTCTGTGTGTGTGTGTGTGTGTGTGTGTGTGTGTGTGATCAAATGAGTTTAGAAGAATACCTTTCTTTTGAAATTTTTGGTACAAAAATTGATATTCTTTTTAAAAATACAATGGTATAGCCATCTAATCTCGATGGCGGGGGAGGGGTTGGTAGATTGTTTTGTTGTTACTGATTCATTGTGGTTTCTAATAGGTTTGTTTTTTGTCCGATGTCATGATGATTCAATATTAGTAGGTATATTTGGGGATTTATCCATGTCTTGCATTAAATGTGTTGGCACACATTTATTTGTAATCATCTCTGGTGGCTCTTCATATTTCTGTGGTGTCATTTGTAATGTCTGCCTTTTCATCTCCTATTTTCAGTCCTCTCAATAAGGGTTTGTCTATTATCACTTTTGTCAGTGAACTAGTTCTTTGTCTTCTTCATATTTTGTAATGTTTTCTAAAATCAATTTCATTTATTTTGGCTTTTTTTTTTCTTCTCATTCTGGCTTGACTTGCTCTTGGGTGTTTTCTGTTGTTGTTTTTGTTTTGTTTCTGGTGTACAGTGACAGGTAACTTGAGCCTTTTCTACTTTCTTGATTACTTTCAACTTCTCTCTCTGGTACTACTTATGCTGAATCCAGTGGGTGTCCATTTTCATTAGTACCAAGAAATCTTTTCATTTTATTTAAGAAGCAAGTTGTTTGATCTCTGTGTTTTTGTATAGTTTCACATTTATTGTTGTTATTATTATGGATTTCTAGTTTGGTTGACTGTAGTCAGGAAAAATAATCTCATTGAAATTGTTGACTTGTTTTCATTTGGCCAATGAATGTTCTATGTTCCCAAGAAATCTTTTCATGCTTTATTTTTTAAAATATAATTGTTATTATTAAGGTGTTAGAGGGTTTAGCATTTCACAATTCAGTCAATGCATACATTTCTCTTTTGAACAATGTCACACCTTCCCTCATTTCCTTTTAAGCAACAAATACTAGGTCCCTATTTTTTATCCCCACTTATTCGCTAAATATCTTTTATTTGAAGAGTTCAGTCAGTATACATTCAAGAAAACTACAGATAACTGAAGTCTCATGTGGAGCAATTTGTAACCCATTTTCCTAGTTTTATTGAGTTTATTTGTTTTTTCTCCTCTTATAGTCTTTTATAGTTAAGTGATTTATTCTGGTAATTTGATTTTTTTTTGGCCAGTCCTGGGACTTGAACTCAGGGCCTGAGGACTGTCCCTGGCTTCTTTTTGCTCAAGGCTAGCACTATACCACTTGAGCCACAGCACTACTTTGAGCTTTTTCTCTATATGGGGTGCTGTGGAAATAAACCCGGGGCTTCAGGTATATGAGGCAAGCAATCTACCACTAGACCAAATTCCCAGCCCTGGTTGCTTATTTTGAATTTGCTTATTATACACTTTTTCCCTTTGTGAGTACCATTAGGCTTATAAAACACATTTTTTTGGCTATAACAAGCTACTCTGAAATGATATCGACAATGTTGAATTGTAAAAATTTTCAAGAAACAAAAATAAAAATATTAATTAAAATCATTATATTTGCTCTTCATTCCTCTCCACATTTTGAATTTTTTTCCCCTATTTTTTCTCAAAGTGATATACAGAGATGTTACAGTTTCATATATTAGGCCTTGGATACATTGCTTGAACTGTTTGTTACCTCCTCTCTCATTCCCCCTTCCCCCTCCTTCTTTCCCTCTCCCCCCATGAGTTGTTCAGTTGGTTTACACCAAACAGTTTTGCAAGTATTGCTTTTGGAGTCGTTTGTCTTTTTATCCTTGGTCTCTCGATTTTCATATTCCCTTTTACATCCCCAGTTCTAATACCAGTATATACACTATCCAGTGTACTCAGATGAGATAGTGATAGTGCAAGTACAACCACAGGAAGGGGATACAAGAGGATCATCAACAATAGAAGATATGGTTTCACATGGCATGTTGAAAGTAATTACAACAGTGATATAACAGTCATTTCCATAACATGGAGTTCATTTCACTTAGCATCATCTTATGCATTCATAAGGGCATAGCTATTAGACTCTTGTGATCCTCTGCTGTGACTAGCCTAAACCTGTGCTAATTATTCCCTATGAGGGAGACCATAGAGTCCATGTTTTTTGGGTCTGGTTCACTTCACTTAGTATAATTTTTTCCAAGTCCTTCCATTTCCTTACGAATGGGGCAATGCCATTCTTTCTGCTGGAGGCATAAAATTCCATTGGGTATATGTACCATATTTTCTTGATCCATTCGTCTACTGAGGGGCATTGGGGTTGGTTTCATATTTTAGCTACGACAGACAAATTGTGCTGCGATGAACACTGTTGTGCTGGTGGCTTTAGTGTATTCTTGTTTGTGGTCTTTTGGGTAGATTCCCAAAAATGGGGCTGCTGGGTCATAGGGGAGCTCTACATTTAGCCTTCTGAGAAATCTCCATACTGTTTTCCAGAGTGGCTGAACCAGTTTACATTCCCACCAACAATGAAGTAGGGTTCCCTTTTGGCCACATCCCCTCATAGAGGAAGCAATCCAGAAATTCATATGGAACAATAAAAGACCACGAATAGCAAAAACAATCCTAAGCAGAAAGAACAGTGCTGGAGGAATTACAATACCCAACTTCAAGCTGTATTATAAAGCTATAGTAATAAAAACAGCTTGGTATTGGCACCGGAACAGGCCTGAAGACCAATGGAACAGAATTGAAGACCCAGAAATGAACCCACAGAACTATGCCTACTTAATCTTTGATAAAGGGGCTAAAAAAATAGGTTGGAAGAAAGATAGCCTATTTAACAAATGGTGCTGGCAAATGGGTTCAACACCTGCAACAAACTAAAACTATATCCTTATATATCACCCTGTACCAAAATCAACTCCAAATGGATCAAAACCTTAAAATTAAAACAGATATCCTGAAAACACTAAAAGAAGGAGTAGGAGAAACACATGGGCTCCTTGGCACAGGATGGAACTTCCTTAACAAAGACCCAGAAATGCTACAAATCAAAGAAAGGATGGACAAATGGGACTGCATCAAACTGCAGAGCTTCTGCACGACAAAGGATATAGCTTGCAAGATAAACAGAAAGCCCACAGATTGAGAGAAGATCTTTACCGGCCATACAATAGACAAGGCCTCATATCTAAAATATATGCAGAACTAAAAAAATTAAATTTCTCCAAAACAAAACCTCAAAGAACCAACAGCCCCCTTAACAAGTGGGCTAAAGACTTAAAAAGAGACTTCTTTGATGAGGAAATGAGAATGGCCAAGAGACATATGAAAAGTGCTCTACATCACTGGCCATAAAAGAAATGCAAATCAAAACAACACTGAGATTCCATCTCACCCCAGTAAGAATGTCCTTTATCAAGAAAACTAAGATTTTGAAATTTTGATGTCCCATTTTACATTTTTCTCTATTACCTATATCTGAACAGATCAATAACTGTTTTTATTTTTAGTTTTCTACAAAAGATATGAATGGTTTATGTGCCGTGATTACAATGTTAGAAGAAGGTACCTATCAAGTTACTCTTCCCAATTTGTTTTAAACCTCGTGATAGTTTTCTTACTCATTAGCATATCCTCTTCTCAGTTTAAAGAATTCCTTTTAGTAATTCCTGTAGGGCAGTCTTGGTCTGAAATATCTTTCTATCATCTTCATATGTAATAGATACCTTTCTCAGTGCTGTGTTCTCAGTTGGCACTTTTTCCGTCAGTATTCTGAACATGTCACCTGATTGTCACCTGGCTTCAAGACATTGAGGAGACCTTATTATTAATTTCTTTTGCATCCTTAAAAGTCCTTTCTTCATTATATTTAACCCTGAATGGCTAGATTGTTATATGTCTTGGCATAGACTTGATTTGCTGACCTTTGAACTTCTTGTATTTGGAGTGTCATATATTCCTCTAGGTTTTGATGTTTTTTTTCAATAAGCTTTCTTCTGTTTGATCTAGTCTAGAATTGATTTTGTTGTGCTTTGGATTTTAAATATCTTTTGGCTTTCTGAAGACACTCTGAGTCCTCATTATTCAAATGTTTGCTTGGGTCCTAACCACTCTTTTCATGCTTTCTCAAAGTCCCTCTAAGCTTTCCTTTATTCCTCTTCCCTGTTTCCCAATTTATTCCTTTAGTTGTATATCTTCAGGTGATCTTCCTTTGAGCTCACTGTTTCTTTCTTCTGTTTTGTCTGGTCTAATACTAAGTTTGTTATGGTTTGGATCTTATATGTCTACAAAGGCTCAATATTCTAAAGGCTTGGTTGTCAGGCTATGGTACTGTTGGGAGGCCCTGGCAGTTTATGCCATAGAGCCTAGAGGAAGGAAGGGATTATTAACACCTCAGTCTCTTTGTTTCTAGGCTACCAGGAAGCAAGCAACTTTGCTCCAACGTGGGATCCACAATATGCTGCCTTATAAAGACCAAAGACAACTAGACAGCTGACCATGGACTGAAACCTCTGAATCCATGAGCCAAAACAATGTTTCTTTTGAGTTATCTTAGGTATTTTTTTTGTCACAGAAATGAAAATCTGGCTAATATAGACCCTTAGGTTTTAAATTTTATTATATTACTTGAATCTGTGTTAAATATCTGTTAGAGAATTAAATCGTTTCTCTGAGTTTTCTTGAAGTTTTGTTGCATTTCCTTAAAAATCACATTGGAATTCTCCATCTGAGAGGTTGCAAATATCAGTTTCTATATGGTCAGGTGCTGGTACGTTGTTTGGTAGATTAGGTCATGAATTCCTGAAAGATCTTCATACTTGTTGGAATATATCATCTGTGTGTGAGAGGATTAAGTGTTTATTCCAGTCCTCACAATCTGGCTTTGTACCTGTCCTTCCTAAACCTCTTAAGCCATCTGCTTAACTCTTTGAACCTATGGACACTCTTCGTTTCAGCACTAGAAGGTGCCCTCAATCAAGTTCTGCTGCAAGTCCTCTGTTGATGTGTTTATGCTGTTGCAATAATAGAGGGCAACCCAAGCCTAGGTTTCTCCCACATATTCAGTTGATGAGTTGTTCAGGGTGAACAAGGGGGAAAGTCTGAAAGATTAGGTGGCAGGATATGTCCATTGCCCCATTGGCTTGTGGTCAGGCATTGCAGAGTTCTGTCTAGCTCTAAATCTTACCATGCAGGAGCAAGCCATAGGCTCTTATGTTATGACTTTCCATTTACCTCCCATGCAAACAACCACTTTCTCCCTGTCATGCTACCTAATTCTGAGGGAGCATGATGTGAACAGTCCTATGGCCACCAATGCCACACAGTTAGATCATATTCAAATTCTACAGACCATCGAGACCACCATGGTAAGATCAAGCCTCACACTGCTATGAATTGTTAGCTGCTGAGGCAGAGACTCATGGTCTGAGCCATTTTATTAGTCATGAAATGCTGGCCAGCATGTAAATTCAACCAGCAGGGCTGTGTCAATGTGACTCCAGAGATTCTATCCTTAGGCCCTGGACTGGAGAATTGCTTGGTGATGGGTTTTGCTAGCATAGCACTGAAATCCAGCCCACACCCCACACTCACTTTTCTACCATATCCCTTGCATGTAGAGTCTTACCCTTACTATCTGGGGAGAATGGGGAGGGAGTAATGAGGGAGGAGGTAACAAACAGTACAAGAAATGTACCCAAGGCCTAATGTATGAAATTCTAACCTCTCTGTACATCGCTTTGACAATAAATAAGAAAAAAAAAAGAGTAGAGATGGGAAGGTGAGGGCAGTCTTGAATGCCCAGCTGACACTGGGCTGAATCACACCGGTGTCTCATAGTCACAGGTACCTCAGTTGGGATATGTCCTCCCCAAGCCTTTGTGTGGCTGTAAGTGATGTAGACCAAGACACAGGGTGTGGCTTTCCATCTGGTACTCCACCTGTGAACACTGGCCTAAGGACAGAAGCCTGTGGGGTCTTCCTAGAGCTCCAAGGCAAAAATCCTCCACTCACTTTCCTGTCCTACTGCCTAGTAACCCAGAGCTTTGCTCCTTGCTGTGCTGCCTGGTACTGAGGAAGGGGAGTAGCTGTAGTCACTTGGCTCGGACTTCAGAGCTTCAGTCTGCAAACACTGGCATGAGGCTGGGAGCTGAGGACCACCCACTGCCACCGAAACTTCTTCGGGCAAGCCTGAGACAAGGTTTCAAGTAGAAAGTCTGGACTTAATTCTCTTTCATTCCTCTGGGAGGTGAGAGAATATTCTCTCTTCAAACTTCATCACTTGTGTTGGGGAAGAGATGACATGACCAACTCTTTCTTTCTGCCTTCAATGTGTTTGTGTGTGTGTATGTGTGTGGGTGTGTGTGTGTGCACGTGCGTGCATGCATGCATATGTGCATGTGTGCCAGTCCTAGGGCTTGAACTCAGGGCCAGGTTACTGTCCCTGAGCTTCTTTTGTTCAAGGCTGGAGATCACTACTTGAGACACAGCTCTACCTCTGGCTTTTTGAGTAGTTTATTACAAAGAATCTCAGACTTTCCTGCCTGGGCAAGCTTCAAATCATGGTCTTTAAATCTCAGCCTTTTAAGTAGCTAGGATTACAGGCATGAGCCACTGGTATCAGCTTCCATGTGTATCTTTGTTTTTTTTTTTAATCATGTTAGAACCAAGGAAGTTGGTCTCCTGGATGGCTTCTGCAGATTTGGTCAGGGTAGATTGGTACATGAAAAACTGTTCAAATTCACGTCTCTTGTGGGATTATGGTTGCTAGATTACTTTATTTAGCTACTATTTTGCTACCCCCACACACACACTTTGTGCCAGTACTGAGACTTGAACTCACTACCTTTTATTCTCACTCAGCTTTTTTCCCTCATGGCTGACACTCCTACATGCAGTCCAGCCTTTTTGCAGGTTAATTGCAGTAAAAGTCTCATAGACTTTTCAGTGTAGCTAGCTTTGAACCTCAATCCTCAAATCTCAACCTTGTGAGTAGCTAGGATGATAGGCATGAGATACCAGTGTCTGGCTTTTCTTCACCTTTTTTATTTACTAGTTCATTATTTGAGGTTATCCTGCTGACTTTTATTTGATAAATGTTACTAAATGGTGACTATTAGACACTCAAATATTCTTGATATAGTGAGGACATGATCAATACTATTATTACATTATTATGATTAACCACATTGCAATAACAGGCGATAGTAAATACTAGAAAAGTCTTTTTGTAATACAGCTTGTTGACAAAATTCTTCTTGATGTGGCAATATTTCTCTTTAGCAATTCATCAAGGGTTGCACATAGTATACTGTGCAACCTCGCACTGCTTTCTAGTTCTCAAGAAGAATGGTTATGTTTTAAAGTTTAGCAAAGATGCTCATATCTGTTAGCATTTTATAATCCCCCAAACATTGCTAAGGTAGACATTTTCTTGATGAGAAACCTAATGCTCAGGGGTAAGGAAGGACATGTTCAAGGACACAACCCAGCAAGTAGCCAAGCCTTAAATCAAGGACAAGACCCAGGAATTGTAAGCAGCACCATCTTTCTACCATATGTCAAAGACTCCTGTGAATGGCCCATGTGAAAAGAAGAAAGGTTGTGGGCTTTCATATGGCCCAATTTGTCAGATCCACCTATACCTTACTTCCCCATATGTCTCCCTTCCTCAAGTTCTCAATGCAGTAGAACTGATTGTTCACAGAAGCGATGGCTCTGGTTTGCCTGGATGCTGAGCTGATGATGATGCTCCGTGAACATGACCACAGAATAACTTGTCTTTATAAATATCCATTCCTCCCAGGCTTGTGAAACTACTCACTTGAAGTCTGAGTCTATTTGGCAGGAAGACAGGGACAGGGCAGCTGTAGGTTGGCTCAGACACCAGAGGCTAGTCCATCACAAGCTGTCTCACTTAAAGGGGGACTGGAGGCTGGTGTCGGGATTTAATACCAGGACCGCTGGCAGCTCCCACCTTGTGACCTGAGATTGCAAGGTGATCTGTGAAAAGAGGTCCCCAAATATCATCAGACACACTTCTATGATACACTGGCTGCTGCTTACATGCTTTGGAGAAGGGACATCTATTAACTGTGTTCAGTATTCCTTCTCTTTTTTTTTTTTTTTTTTTTTTTTGCCAGTCCTGGGCCTTGGACTCAGGGCCTGAGCACTGTCCCTGGCTTCTTCCCGCTCAAAGCTAGCACTCTGCCACTTGAGCCACAGCGCCGCTTCTGGCTGTTTTCTGTATATGTGGTGCTGGGGAATCGAACCTAGGGCCTCGTGTATCCAAGGCAGGCACTCTTGCCGCTAGGCTATATCCCCAGCCCCCAGTATTCCTTCTCTTTTGATCACATCTTCTATCACTGTTTCCCTTTTTCAGTATTAAAGAAACCACATTTCTATAACTTTCTTACATTAACTCATTTAATATGCATGAACCTCTAAGATGTGACTGATAGCTGGGCTAAGGTCTGGGAATATAGAAACGAAAAAATACAGTTGATGCAATTAGTGAGTCACAATCTCATGAGAAAGACAAAACCTAGGCAAGCAAATAACCTAAAGAGTAATTATAATTAGTACTATTGTTATATTTTGAAATATAACGGGTAGTGCTGAAGCAGTTTTAATGATCAAGCACATATGCGTAACAATCATATATACAAAAAGTTCTCCCAAGCTGTTTGACCTACAAGGGACTCAGCATATATTTAGTAAATTCATAAAAAAGTGTCAACATTTAAATAAATCCAGGAGAAACTTTGTGCAGTGATTGTCTGAGCTTGACTAAAGATCCCTACCAGATTGTAAAATCATGTTTACTTTTAGTAGACTCATTCCCTTCATAAGGATTCTTAGAGATTTGCATGGTTGAGCTGTCATTCATTATAGAACAAAGCCATACCATTTTTAAAATGCTTTATTGGGTCTGGCTCACTTCACTTAGTTATTATTTTTTCCAAGTCCTTCCATTTCCTTAAGAATGGGGCAAGGTCATTCTTTCTGATAGAGGCATAAAATTCCATTGTGTATATGTACCACATTTTCCTGATCCATTCGTCTACTGAGTGGCATCTGGGTTGGTTCCATATTTTAGCTATGACAAATTGTGCTGCGATGAACATGGTTGTGCTGGTGGCTTTAGTGTGTTCTTGTTTGTGGTCTTTTGGGTAGATGCCCAAAGAAACATAGACTCTATGGTCTTCCTCATAGGGAATAATTAGCACAGGTTTAGGCTAGTCACAGTGGAGGATCCCAAGAGCCTAATAGCTATGCCCCTATGAATGCATAAGATAATGCTAAGTGAAATGAACTCCATGCTATGGAAACAAGTGATATATTACTGTTGTAATTACTTTCAACATGCCATGTGAAACCGTAGCATCTATTGTTGATGATCCTCTTGTATCCACTTCCTGTGGTTGTACCTGTACTATCACTGTATCTTAACTGAGTACACTGGATACTATATATACTGGTATTAGAACTAGGACAGTGAAAGGGAATACCAAAATCGAGAGACACAGGGTAAAAACACAAACGACTCCAAAAGCAATACTTGCAAAACTGTTTGGTGTAAACCAACTGAACAACTCATGGGGGGAGAGGGAAAAGGGGTGGGGGCAGGGGGGAATGAGGGAGGAGGTAACAAACAGTAAAAGAAATGTATCCAATGTCTAATGTATGAAACTGTAACATCTCTGTACATCACTTTGACAATAAATAAGAAAAAAATAAAATGCTTTATATTTTCCCTGGAGTTTACAGTTGCCTTTATGCCTTTATTTTATTCTTGAAGTTGCTTGTACCATCTTTCTAATATGTTCAGATACCTTCTGATCTTGGATACATGTTTTAAGTTGAACCCACTGGTAGCCCCCTCAGTAATTATACTATAGGTCCTTGATAAGATCATGGTTCTGTGGCCAAGGTTGATGCCTAAACCTTAATCCCTCATTCATTAGAAGGCATCTTTGAGTAGCTCTTCCTGGATTTTAGATTAGGATTAGAATAATTAAGTAAAGGCAACTTCAAATTTCTTTTTTTTTAACTACCATATGACACAAAAATGTAGAAATCATAAGTCTCTGGTATGGTACTCCTGTGTGTACTCCTCTCCTAGAAACAGAGTTATGGGCTAACTGGATATTTGGTCTATAGTTTGTAATCACAGATTCCAGTGAAGATAGATCCATCCCAGAGGCCATCCAGTCAGGTCTTAGATCTTTAGAAGCATGAGGAGGCTGATAGAGCACAAGTCATGAGGTACAGAAAAGAGAGGGTCTGTTCCAGCAGCAGCAGCTTGTAAACCCAGTTGTAAGGAACTTTCAAAAAAAGCCATTCCCAAGGGGACATGAGAAAACATGCCTAAAATGTTCCAAATTTGATGAAAACTATGCAACCCACAGATGGGAGAAATTCAACAAACCCCAAACAGAATAAACAAAAAGAAACACATCATGACACATCACAATAAAATGATGAAAACTAGTGATAAAGAGGAAATCTTAAATGTTGCTCAGGGAAAGGGAGCCACATTCTACCCAGAGGGATGCGATTAGAACTGGCACAGATCAGGAATGATGCAAGACAGAGCACTGTGAAATGACATTTTTAAAGTGCTCAAAGGGAAAATATGTCAACCTAAAACTACATCCAATAAAAATGCCCTTCACAAATGAAGGTGAAATGAGGCCATTTCGAAATAAGCAAAACTGAGAATTTATTACAAATGAAATCACATTTTTACAATTAAATTTTCACTTAAAAATATTCAAATAAAAATTTAGATATACTCAAACAAAAAATCCTATTGGAAATGGTAACTATCAGAATTAGAAAAATCTGTATATGTATTTTTCCTTAAATTTTAAGTAAAATAATAGAAGTCCAAGCATGGTGGCTCACTCCTGTAATCTCAGCTACTTGCAAGGCAGAGAGGATCATAGTTTGAGGCCAGCATTGACAAAATTTAGTGAGACTCCATCTTAACAAGCAAGGTTTGTGTGGCAGTACATGCTTATATAAATCTCAACATGTCAAGGAAGATCCTGATGGTCCCATATGTGACAAAAAAAAAAAAAGAAGGTATGGGGGCATGATTTAACTTATAAATGACTGGCCTAACAAGTACCTGGCCCTGAGCTCAAACACCAGCACTGAAAAAAAGGCAAAATAAACAGAATGTATTTTGTTTTTTAGAAGATATGACCATGTAGCAAAGTAAACTAGACAGTAAGGGAAATAGAAGTATCCTCTTGTGCAGTGCTGCCTTATATGGGAAGAAATAATCATTAAGCATCCACTGTAAGAAGAGGAAGAAACATATCAAAATAAAAACATACATTCATTCAAATAAATGGTAAGCTGGAAGACTACAACTCCAACTGAATTAACGAATTAAAAAGCATGAAGATAGAAAGAGACATGAGACAAAATTCAAATAAGTAGATGGTAGACTGAAAAAAACCTATGGTCTGAACTCTCCATTGTAAGGCAGAGATTATTTAGTCTGGACAGGAAGACCATGTTGAATATGAAAGCCCAAGATACAAGCAAAATGATGGCTCACACCTGTAACTAGCTAGTTGGAAGGCTAAGATTGGGAAGATTGCAATTCACGGCCAGTCAAGGCAAATAGCTGTAGAGACCAGAGACCAGCAAGAGCTTCTATGGAAGCCATAACCATAGCCTGAGTATATATGGAAGATGCCTTCTCAACTTCCCAGCCAGGGAAGGCAAAGATGGGAAGGGTCACAGGTCTAGGCTAGCTTGGGTTAAACAGTTCACCATGAGACACATTTCCAAGACAGAATGCTGGGTGTGGTTGCAGGGGCCTCTCATCATAGCTGCTATAGGAAGCTATAAGTTAAGGTCTTACAGTAAGGCTCAGTGGTAGAGCACCTGCCTAGTAAGGGCAAGGCTCCAAGTTCAAATTGTTGCACCATCAATGAAGGAAATTATATTCATATAACTTAAAATAATTATGTCAACTGAATCAAAGAGAGCCCCAAAATAATTCCATGTACTTGACAGTGACAGAAATGGCCTTGAGAGAGGAAGATGAGAGCCGCTTTATCATCAAGAAATTCACATTGGTCCCCTCATCACACCACCAATCCCAGGTGGCTGGAGTGCCCACGTCTGCACACAATGTGATGCACGGTTTTGGTATGGAAGAGCTTCTTCCTAAGACACTTTAATTTTTGTGTACTGGAAAAATACAAATTTACAAATACCCTCCCTCCCCGCCCCCCAGGAAGTAAGTAAAGTTGAAAGGTAAACTTTACAGACTCAGGGAATAAAGCCATATGATAATGTGGATTATTTAGCAAGTCCCAAGAGTATGAAACACAGTTTTAAGCTTTAATCATTTCAAAAGTCTGAAGTGCTACTTCCGTTAACAAGATCTGAAATTGTAACTGTATTTTTAAAATATTGATGTGTTCTTCATTAACATTCAGCATAAACAGTGTCTGGTGTGGCACATCTTTCTGGTTGATTTTTTTTTAACTTTAGGAAAAGTTTTCAGAGCGGTGAAAGTAAGTGCATGTGCAATGCTGGCCAACCTTCAAAAGAGGTGGATGCCACGCACAGTCTATGAGAAACCTCTGAGAGGCATGTGGGGCTGTCCTTGTCCTGTGTCAAATGATTTCCAGGTCCTTCCAAGGCCCCTGGACCTGGCATTCCCTTCCTCGTATGGGGCTCATGAGCCTTGGACAGATCGTTTGGTTATGACCCCTGGAGGAAGAGCCAAAGGCAGGTCAGGTGGTGCAGGTTGGCCGGGTTCAGAGCCCAGCCTCTACTGAACCTTGCCCGCATGTCATTCTGAATCCATGGAACCCATTTCTTTTTCATATCCACGAAAGTAAATTGTAGGAGAGCAATGTCGAGAAATACACAGTTGAGTTGGGGGTGTATCTCAGTGGTAGAGCTCCTGATTAGCCCTGGGCTTAGCCCAAACACACATATACCTAGAGAGAGACGGAGACAGAGAGACACAGAGAGACAGACAGACAGACAAACAGAAAGATCAATAGAGACAGAGAGAGGCAGACAGAAATAATATGGTCAAGTCATCATATGTTAATCAATTTATAGAATTTAAATCTCGAGTCCTCCGTGCTTAAAACTTCACTAATACTTTGAAATGCTCTGTATAGTCAGTGTTTACCTAGTTCTTTTGCTGTTGATCTGTTGATCATTTCATGTGTCCTTGAGCCTATGTTGATAAATGGGTATGCATTTGTAATCATGATAAACTTTTGTGGTATCTGGGGTTGAACCCAGAGCCTAAAGCATAGTGCTATGCAAGCATTCTCTCAGCACCCTCTTAAAGCTTTTTGGGGGTTGTTGAGGTACCAGGGGATTAAACTCAGGGCTTTGCATATAGTAAACAAGAACTCTGCCTGTGAGTCATTCTCCAAACCCATTGATGGTTGGTTGGGTTTGTTTTTGTTTGTTTTGGCAGTATTAGAATTTTGAGCTCAAGGCCTTGTGCTCAAGCTTGAAGGATTCTATTACTTGTGCTTGAGCACAAGGCATTCGACTACTTGAGCCACAACCTCGGCCCTTTGGGGCTTTAGCTATTTTTCAGCTATTTTTACTTGCTTGGGGCTGGCCTTAGAATTCCCATTCTTATGCCTCCTGCAGGTCACAAGCATGAAGTCACACCTGGTTTATTTGTTGAGATGAGACTAGAGATTCTCTTCAAGTCTTTGCCAAGGCTAGCCTGGCAAAGCCTGTGCGAGCCTTCTAATTCCTGCTTTCTGTGTAGCTGGAATTACAGGAATGCACTACCCTTCCATGCTTAGTATTTTTTCTATGAACACTGATAGAGTCACTTTTCATTCTTTAGGAGGTAAATGGATAAAGAAGGCATATGGAATGGCATAGGTGTCATTTATATAAAAAGAACAGACATGGGAAATCTCAATCTTCAGGTTTTCTATGAACCTGAAACTGCCTTAAAAAGTGTCCACATATGTACAAACACACACAAAGTTCCAGTTTTCCTTAGAAAAATTGAGTTAATGTTTATCTTAATTTTTGATGGTAATGAGGTTTACACCCAGGGGCTCACTCTTGCTAGACAAGCATTTTACCACTTGAGCCAACTCACCAGCTCACTTTTTTTTTTTTTTTTTGCTGCTTATTCTCAAGATAGGGTATTTTTTTAAAAATATTTTTCCTTTTATTGTCAAAGTGAAGTGCAGTGGGGTTATAGTTTCATATGTAAGGCAGTGAGTACATTTCTTGTTCAACTTGTTACCTCCTTTCTCATTTCCCCCACCTCCTTCTCCCTCCCCCTTTCCCTCTCCTCCCCATGAGTTGTACAGTTGGTTTACACCAAATGGTTTTGTAAGTATTACTTTTGGAATCCTTTGTCTTTGTATCCTTTGTCTCTCGATTTTGATATTCCCTTTCCCTTCCCTAGTTCTAATACACATATATACAGTATCCAGGTTATTCAGATGAGATACAGTGATAGCAGGGGTACAACCACAGGAAGGGAATACGAAATAAACAAAAAAAAGGTACAGTTTCACATGGCATGTTGAAAATAATTACAACAATGATATAACACTTGTTATCCCACTTGGGTGCCAGCCTGAGCCTTTGTCCCTTTACTTAGGCTTCTCATCCTTGTTGGGATCACAGGCATGTGTCATTACTTCCAGCTTCCTTCTTTGGAGATGGAGTTTCATGGAATTGTTTTTGCCCAGGCCAGTTTGGAACTAGGAACCCTATGATATCAGCCTCCCAAGTCACTAGAATGGCAGGCCTGAGCCTCCACTGCCCTGCCCAACAATGGCTTTGTTGAGGCAAATGGAGAGGTTTCTTCTTCTCATAGGCAGGAAGTGAAGAGCACAAACCACTTGTCTCTCTGCTTCTGCCAAACTCTGCACAAGAAGAAAAGCACATCCAAGGGAGCTAAAATCCACAGGGAACTGCCTTAATAGCTAAATGGGGGAAATAGAGAGATAAGTGAAACCATCGCAGATAAGACTTGGCCTCCGTAATGAAGCTGACGACCAACCACATTAGATATTTCTAAATGCTGAAAATTAAACTAGCTGCTAGTCTTCATAGGCCCAAGAAATTTCAAATAGACTTGAGTAAGTGATGCTCAACACTGGTCTTCCCAAGACATGCAGTGTAGTCAGAGCTGGGATTACAGTGGTCTAAGCAAAAGGTTTTATGACTCAGGGCAACTGGGGACATCAGGAAAGAGGCTGGGATCTGAGGATCACAGCTTGAAGCCAGCCCAGGTAGGAAAGTCTGTGAGACTCTTGGCTTTAATGAACCAGCAAAATGCCAGAAGTGGTATGGCTCATGTGGTAAAATGCCAGCCTTGAGCAAAAACGCTAAGAGACAGGACCCCAGAGCCTGAATTTAAGCCTCAGTACGAGCATGCATGTATGTGCACACACACGAGATACTATTTATCTTGATTGTTAAGATTTCTAGTGTTGGCTTCACTCACCTCACCCTGGATCCAGCAAATAAAAAAATACTAAATTCATTCTCTGTAATGATGAATTTACATACATATGAACATGGTGTAGGAGAAAAACCACAAATAAAAACATTTTATATGAAAAATAGTTATGAATCTAAATACACTAAAGTACATGGAATTGAGTTTAGAAGACTTAGCTATCAAGTGGGCACTAATTTCAAAGTCCCTGCTAATTTGTGGTGATACAAATATTGTGGTTTAGTGTGCTTAGAAGGAGTCATATTGAGAGGCTAAGATTCCAAGAAGGAGCGCAAAATATTTCCAGAACCTCATGTTTGAAAATGCCTCAGAGTGTGCAGCTTCCCTTATATTTACTTATATACCAATAGTACTTAATTTTTCAAAGCATGTATGTACATATATATATACACACACATATACATAGTATTATACACACATACACATATACATTTATATTGGGAGTTGTGATGTCTCTGGTGGCACCAGCCTTGCTGTCTTTAAGTGGTTTCTTATCTTCCCTTACATGGCACAGTGTTGTAAGGTAAGAAAACAGAGAAGCCACATACTTTTGTTGTTGTTGGTCATGGAGCTTGAACTCAGGGCCTGGGTGCTGTCCCTGAACTCTTCAGCTCAAGGCTAGAGCTCCACCACTTGAGCCATAGCACCACTTCTGGTGGTTAATTGGAACTAAGAGTCCCATGAACTTTCCTGCCAGAGTTGGCTTTGAACCATGATCCTCAGATTTCAACTTCCTGAGTAGCTAGGTGCCCACTGAGAAGCCACATTTTGAGGGATCAAATCTTGGAGTCTTTATTAAAAGGCCAGTGACTACATGGTGAACTTCTGTCAGCCAATACACTTACCACTCTTAGGAAACTGAGCCATGAAGGCCAGAGAGGAAAGAAATAACAAAAACAATACCAATAAACCAATTCAGCTCCAATGGAGACCTAAAGTGGGACTTTATGGTGACGGCAGAAGAGTCAGGAGAGTGGAGACAGGACAGGAACACAGAGACACATGGCATGACATAATGGTACCTGAGCTGTTCCAGGCCTAAATAGCATCAGGACAGGGGGGAGGGTCACAGCAAACGCCCAGTCCCAGGCACTGGACCTGACTGGTTTAGTAACCTATGAGCGAAGTGCTTGCCTCTGCCCCTAGGGATTCAGGCACACCCATCACTTGGGATGTGGGGGCTTCACCTTCTCTCACCATGAAGACAAGATGCCAGACCCTACCATCCACCATGTGGCCAAGATGGCACCAGGCAGGCCTGATCTCCCCAGCAAGAGGCACCAGGATGGCTGCAAGATGGATGCAGCCTCCTGACTTTAACAGGAAGGAAGCAGAGCAAAGAGAAGCATTGAAATAGAGCAGAAGCAAAGCCCAGGTCTGCTGGCTCTGATGCACCGTTCATAATCATCCCCTACAGTAAGACTTTTCCAAAGATTCAGCATAATGGATGATCGCACATGGACTGAGTGGCAGAGCTCAGGGTGCAGGATTTCCAGGCTCTTGATTCTCTCATTATCCTATGTGGAGTATTTACAAAAAGTCTCCAAATCTCTCGGAAAACATTTTTCATGGGAGGGTAGCTTGGATTTATACAAAGAATGTGGAGTTTGTTGAATTAAGACATAGGATTAGGAATACTCTATAGGTTTTGCTTTGTTTCCACTGACCATCATTATGAATGGTTTATAAAGGTTGATTCCAAAAGAGAAGTTTCAAAAACATCCTGAACAAGATCTCCAGCATTAGGAGGGCGTGTTGTTTTACAAAGCATGGAATGCCTGTTTTGGAGATACTGCAGGGTTGTGGTATTTGATTGTGGACCTAGACATTTTGATTATGCTCTTTATCTCCATACCTATTGTGCATGACCCTTGGACTCAGCCTCTCCAGAGCCTTAGTTTTCTTGTCTTTCAGTGGGTTTGGTAGTTAATTATCAACTTGACTGCACTGAGAAAAGGTGAGGTTACTCAAGCACACTTCTGGGTGTGTTTGTGAGGGTGTGTCCAGACAAGACTGATGTGTGAGGCAGCAACTAAGAGAGGAGGCTGCACTTGCATGTGGGTGGATCATCCAATAGCTTCGGGCCCAGGGGCCACTAAGTGAGAAAGGAAGAAACCTGCTATCACAGGTTAGCTCAGGCCCTGCCAGCTCTACCCACCATTATGTTCTGTCTCTCCACAAGCCCAGAGAGTAAAAAATCCAGCTGACCATATACTCTAACATCTAGACCTGTGAGCTAAAAATAAATCCTTCTTTCTTTGAAATTTTTTCTTTCAGTATGTTTTTCAGACACTGGAAATTAACACAAATGGGAATAATAGAACCTATTTCATGGAGTAGTTGAGTGAATCATTATTGCATGTAAAGAGTTTATAATAATAGCATTTGTGTTGTTAATTTTCATTATGTAGCTGAATTTATAAATTCTGTCCCCATCTCTGCCAAGGGAAAAAAAACCCCTAATTCTTTTATAATTACCAATCAATTGTTTTGAGAAGGTTTGGATACTAATTTGCCAATGACATAGTTGTATTAATACCTTGGGATTAAAGACCACAATTCAATAATGTCTTTTTTTAAAAAGTTCATTTAATGAGTAATATTACTTTGCCATTTGATTTCTCTTTAAATCTTTAAGTGTGAATATCTTCTAGTGATATATCATAAGAATTATGATGCTGAATTTGATCTTGATTCAGTGCTTGAATTGAATAAAAGAAGAACTTCATTTTGACACATATCCTCTGGTCTACAAGGCCTCACTCAGTCTGTCAGAAACAAACCTCAGCCTGTCAGGTGCTTGGCTGGACAGCTCCGGTCCTTCATTTCCCATCCATCCAGCATCAAGTTGCATACCATGTCATCATTCTGCCTCTCCCCATTCATCTTCCTGCTCTATTTCAACCTAAGCCCATTTTCACAACCTTGTGATTTATCATTATGCATTGTTCTGAAATGGAATGATGTATTTGTTTGCTTAATCTAGGTTGAAGAAAACAAGTAGAAATGTTTCCAGTGAAATTTTTTTTTATGAAAGAGACTCAATCTTGCTTAATGTACAATATTTGTAAACATAGCCTTTAGTGAAATAGATCCATTATTTGCATTCCAATTTTTTTTGCTACTCCTGGGGCTTGAACTCAGGGCCTGACCTGACCACTGTTCCTGGCTTCTTTTTGCTCAAGGCTAGCACTGTACCACTTGAGCCACAGTGTTACTTCTGGCTTTTTCTATATATGTGATTCTGAGGAATCAAACCCAGGGCTTCATGTATGTGAGGCAAGCACATTACCACTAGGTCATTTCCCCAGCCCCCTGCACTCCAATTTTTATTGACATGTAGTTATTCTCATATATTATGGGGTAGAGGTTGATGTTTTGATACATGTCTGCAGGAGAGTGCCAAGTCTATCAGTGTAAGATGCATTTCCTTCTCTTGGTCATTTCTTCATGTTGGGAACCCTTGGGTCTCTGCTAAATTTTCATAAAATATTATTGTAAACCTTAGTTACCCCATAGTGTGTTGGAACACTAGGCCTATTTCTCTGTCTGCTACCTGTATTCTAGGGTACTGCTACCCTCTTCCCCAACATCCAGTAATCATTATTCTACTTTATTCAATGTTTGTAAGCTTCCACATATGAGAAAGAACAGGCAGTATTTGTCTTTCTGTGTTTGGATTATTTAACATAATGGTCTGCAATTCCATCTATTTTGGTAAAAATGACAGGATTTCATCCATCATCATGACTGAATACTATTCTATTGCGTGTATGTGTCATATCATCAATGGTACTTAGGTGATTCTATGTTTTAGCATTTGTGAACAGTACTGCAACAAACACAGAAGTACAGACATTTCATTGACATACTGGATTCATTTTCTTTGGAGTTTATACCCAGAAGTGGGATGGCTGGATCAGATAGTAGATGCGATTTATTTTTAGTTTTATTTTTTAAGACCTTCCATAATATTCTCCATAATAGCTGTTAATTTTATTTTTGGACTTTTTCATGATAACTATTCTAGTTTGAGTGACATAATACCTTGATGTGGTTTTGATTTGCATTTCCCTGATGGCAAATGATTTTGGGCAGCATTTAATGTATATATTGACCATCTGTTCTTTTGAGAAATGTCCACTTAGGTCAATTGCCCATTTAAAAATCTGGCCTATTGGGTTTTTGTCAAGTTTTTCATTCTTTGTATATACTGATATCAATCCTTGGTCTGGGAATTGTTTGCGTTTTTTTCTCCCATACAATGAGCTGTCTCTTTACTCTGATGACTGCTTCTATTGTTATACAGAAATTTTTATTTTGACATATTTCACTTATCTATTTTAGCTTTTACTTTGTGATTTTGAGGTTATGTCCAGATATTCCATAGATCTTGATCTTCAAATGTTCCTCCTATTTTCAGAGTTTTAAGTTGACACTTAGTTCTTCGATCTATTATAAACTGATCTTTGTACATGTTGAGAAGGAAGCAGTTTGTCTTCTGAATATGAGCATCTAATTCTTCCAGTGCCACTTATTGAATAAACTTTCCTTTCTCCAATGGTTTTGTTTCCTTTGTCCAGTCTGTTACTTGTAGCTGTAGGAGTTCACTTAGGGGTTGTCTAGTCAGTCTCATCCGCCTGCATTTGATTTTATGCCAGTGCCATGATTTTCTTCTTCAACTGCAGCTTTCTACTGCCATGAAAACAGGCATTACCATCCTCTAGATTTGTTCTTTTTGCTCAGTATTGCTTGGTTGTTTGTGGGTCATCCTTGCTTCCACTGAATTTTATTTTCCCTCATTCTGTGAAGTGTGGTATTGCTATAATGACATAACACTGACTCTAATTCGTGGAGGTGTGGGGACATTAGTATCATTAATTATTCTCTATACTCATGGAGGGTTCCAATTGTTTATGTCCTTTTTAATTTATTTCATTAGTGTTTTATTATAGAGGTTTCATCATAGAAGCTTTTCACTTCCCTTGTTCAGTTTCTGTTAAATTTATTCCCAATGATTTGTTTTGCTTGTTTTTATTTTGGTATATTTTGTGAATGGGACTGTTTCTATGATTTGATTCTTAGAAAATCTATCACTGCCATATAAAAATGCCACTGCTTTTTCCATTTTGATTTGAATTGTGAAACTTTACAGACTTTTTTTTACTGAGGTCCTGTTTTTCTTTTCTTTCATGCAAGGAACTGTTCATCAGTTCTAGTTACACTTTGGTGGACTCTTCAGGTTTTCTTATATAATCATATCATCTACAAAAAGAGAATGTGACTTCTCATCCCATTAGCCTGTCTTTTCTTCCTTCTTCTTGCCTCATCCCTCTTTGTTGCACTGAATAAGCAAAGGGAGAACACATTTCTTTACCCTTATTGTCTTAATGTCCTTCATTTGACCTGCGATTTCCCCCTTTTACATCTTGAAGGGATATTAAATTTCATTAATTTTTTTCTATAACTACTGCTTATCCCATAATTTTTAATCCTTCACTCTGTTGATGTACTATAATACATTTATCCATGTGCCAGATGGAACCATTCTTGTGGTTCTTTGAACAAACCCTGCTTGACGTGTTATGATCTCTTTGATGTTCTTTGGAATCATTTGGTTGATATAATTGATAATATTTACATCTCTGGGAGGTAAATCATCAGGGATCTGGGTCTACAGTTGCCTTTTTGTTGAAGTATTTGTCTTTGGTTTTGGTATTGGGGTAATGATGACCTCCTAGAATGAGTTTGGAAGAGCTCAGTATTTTGGAATGTTTGATAGTTTGTGATAGTGTAGCCTTAAGTATTTAGTAGAATTCAACAGTAAGGCTATTGGATCCTGAACTTTTTTCAGTAGACAGTAGATTACTGATTGAGTCTTACTATTCATTATTGGTCTGTTTAGGTTTCTTTATATCTTCTTTGGTCCACTTTTGGTAGATTAAGTATATTGATAAATTTATCTAGTTGATAAACATTTTTAAACTTTCTGTCATACAGTTATTCATAATAATCACTAATCATCTTTTGTATTCATGTGTCATCAGTTGCAATGCCTCTTCTTTGGTCTCTGATTTTATTCTGGTATTCTGTTTTGGTTAGTCTAGATAAAAGTCTGTCAATTTTTTTTTTTTTTTGCTAGTTCTGGGGCTTGAACTCAGGGCCTGAGCACTGTTCCTGGCTTCTTTTTGCTCAAGGCTAGCACTCTACCACTTGAGCCACCGCGCCACTTCTGGCTTTTTCTATATATGTGGTGCTGAGGAATTGAACCTAGGGCTTTATGCATGGTAGATAAGCACTCTACCAGGCCACATTCCAAGCCCATGTCAATTTTATCTTTATAAAACCAGCACCTGCTTGTTGATTTGTTGGCCCTTTGCATTTTCATTTATTTCAGCTCTGGTCTTTCCTTCTGTTGATTTTAGATTTGGCTTTTTATTGCTTTTCCTTGGGTCCTTGGGATATAAGTTGTTTATTTGAAGTCATTTTTGATATACATGCTTGTTGCTATAAATTTCCTGCTTTATATTTCTTTTGCTATATCCCATAAGTGCTGATATGTTGTCTTTCCAATTTCACTTGCTCTGGGAACTTTTTGAAATTTCACTTTTGATTTCCTGAATGACCTTTTTTTTTCCCCATTCAATGGCATGTTACCAAGTCTCCTTGAATTTGTATTATTCATTGTTTCTTTTGTTGACTTCTAGTTTTATTAGTTTGTGGTGAGGATACATGATAAGATTTTGATTCTTGAGACATTTTTGGTATACAATGTGGTCCCTTCTAGAGAACTATCTATGTACTGGTGAAAAATACACATATGCTGAAGTCGTTGGATGAAATGTTGTATAAAATAGGTCCATTTGACATATAGTACAGTTTCATTGTGATTTTTTGTGTGTGTTGTTGACATTTTATCTAGATAATCCATTCATAGAGAAGAGCAAGATGGCAAAGTCTCCTCGTATTATTGTCTTGGAGCCTTTTTATCTCTCTTTAGACTTTATTATGTTTGTTTTATAAAATTAGGTGGTTGGCATTCTCATATATATTTAAAATTCTATATTCCTGTTGAGTTAATCTCTTGGACATATGTAATGACTTTTCTTTTTATACAGCTTTTGTCAAAAACTATTTTGTCTGATATATTAGGGCTCTCGATCATTTATGGTTTTTATGTTGAATTTCTTTTTCCATTCTTCTAGTTTTAGTCTGCCTTAAGGTTTCTTTGCAAGGGGAGTGCAGAGTATTATGCTTGCTAGGCAGATGCTCTACCAGAGCCATGTCTTTAGCCCTCATTTGAGTTTCTTATAGATCGCCTATCAGCAGGCCTTGTTTTCGAATCCATTCAGCCAGCCTGTATCTTATGTTTGGCATTCCAGGATATTGTTGATGTTTAAATTTTATTCATGTAATTATGTTAATTTTTTCCTCTTTGTTTTTAATATCATTTGTTCTTCCTGTCTTCCTCTTCATCTTTGTTTAATAGTTTATTATCAACATAGTAGTATATGTTTTTTTTATTTATCTTCCTATGGGTTTATACTTTTACGTATTTTCATGATTGTAGCTGTATGTTTTGTAAGACTGGTCTAGTGGTGATGAATTACTTCAGTTTTTGCTTGTCTTTATATCCCCTTATATCCCCTTATGTCTGAAGGAAAGCTTTGTTGGGTATTGTATTCTTAGTTGACTGGTTTTGCTTTTTTTTGTTTCTCCTGAAGATGTCTTAGCATAATAATTTGGTAAGACACATTGGTGTTGGTTAGCAAGACATATATGCCTACTCTTATCTTGCTTACACAATATGGTACTGGAAGGTTCAGCCAGAGCAATTAGTCAACAAAAAGAAGAGACATAAATAAGCAGGATGTCAAATTATTTCCTTTTTTTTTGCAGATGATATGAATCTCTATATAGAAATTTCTAAAGACTCCACAAAAAGACAATTAGAATTGATCATCCTTGGCATTAATAAAAGTAGTTATAACTGGTATAAATAAAAGTTAAAAGTTTTAATGTAAATGTGAAAGATATAAAAGCACATTTTTCTATGGCAGTATAGCTTCTTTGCCTGTAATAAGTAGCTTTGAACATATTTCATGTGGCAGCAAGGTCAAAGAACCCTTCTGACTCCAGGAGCCTCATGAAGAAGGAAGGTGGTCACTCCACTAGGCAAACGGGGATATAGTACCCCACAGTAGGGATGATGAAATGGCCATACTGGATTTCTGTACTACAGTAGATGTTTCCTGAGCAGTAGCAATTATAGGGGTAGAATATAGGGCATATATGTTCAAACCAAGTGTTAGGGAATAGAACTTGCACACTCTAGTCCAGTGGCAGTGTGGGATCTATGGCTCAGTAAATGATTATTGGATGTCTACCACCTTGTAGGCTAAGCACCAGATAAGTCACGTCTCTGTATTTAGATGACAAATGATAAGAAACTACATATATAACATGTCATTGCAATAGAGGAAAGTAATGCAAAGTAAACAGAATATGATGGGTAAGTAACTAGGGTCTCTGCTCGGCAGAGGCTGACCTCAGAGGGCCGCTTGTGGTGTTGCATGTGAAGAAAGATCTGACTGAAGTGAATCATCCCATTATGAGGGTGACTAGTAGAAGAACATTTCAGACAGATGGATGGCAAGTTACAGTTGCTGAGCCACGATGTACTTGTAGGTCAGCATGGCAGAGAGGACAGGGTAAGGGGAGGTGTGTAAAGTATGATATTTACCTTTATTTCTGTCTTACTCCATAGCTATTTGCTCACTAATTCCTCTAGAACATACTGTAGAGGGTCATATAGGGTCTTGGAGGGAATGAGTTTTCTCTGCAAGTGAGACTGGAAACCATGGTAGGAAATAGGGTGAAACCACCCTAAGATACTTTTGGACACTGGCTTTCCTTTAAAGATTAGGCTGTGAGAAAAGAATGGTAAAACTGAGAACCTGGTAAGGATACAAGAGTGACCCGTTTTCTAGGTTAGGAGATGGTACCATTTGGGACCAAGATGATAGGATTGTGATTAAGATGGATGATTATATTTGGAATTAATTTCTGTCACTTCTGTTACATTAACATTTGTAGTTCTTTCTTACAATTTCTATTCATACTACTTATCACAACATAATTTTTGTGCTTAATTTAGTCTAGTTTAGACAGTACTTATCCAAGTAGAGCATCTTCTATGTCCCTGTTTTCTAATTTGGGGCACTAAGGTGCCCAATAGATATATTGCAGTGAGGACATGGTTGTGCATCCTTATAGACACAGATTTGCATAGTTTTGAAGCAAATTTCAAACTCAGAATGGACCATGGAATTTTTTGGTAAATACTTTAAGAGAGATAACAGCCCAGTAAGGATAAGAGTGAATCAGAAGTTATAACAAAGCCTGAATTAACATAAAGTGTAGATGATAAACTCCTCAGAAAGGGAAGCACAAAGTATGTATGAAAATATGCATATTTTACTACATTACATGGTGACAGTAATTAATGCTAATTTTTGGAATCCATAGAAAAGAACTTATTTACACTGTCAGTGAGGAATATTAGAATACTCTCTCAGTTGTTTAGGATGACTTCATAACTGTTTCTGATAAGCTACTAGTTAAATATTTTTAGAAGGCTTTGTAGCTATCAATTTTTATTTTCTTCACTAAGTTAATATTATGCACAAGAAAGCTTGTTCTATCACAGTTATAGAATAAAAAAAAATTATAGGGAGGGCATAAGAGTGCTGTTTCCTTCCCTGCATGGGAGGTTGTAGTGCCATGAAAATGAAAATTCCACATTAAACCTGGTGTGAAACTAATTTATATATAAAATAGATTCAAGTTGAATTTATTTCATAGTAGCAGTTATTACTTTTAACTAAGATATATTTCAAATTTGTAAATACAATGTTTATGAACTCTTCCCTATTTTGATATTCCATGACTGGAATCATCTAAAATGTATGGGTATACTCACTTCTAGGGTTTTGCTCCTCTCCTCACAAATGCCCAGACTGGAAGTAGTGTGTAACAGAAATTATCCTCAGGGCTGTCTAAGCTCATTCTCATTTTTTAAGGTTCAGTGAATCACTCTAGTAAGAAGACAGAAAATGTTGGTTTAGGGTAATAAATGTTGGTTTAGAATAATCTGCATGTTAATTGGGGATTTCATGTTAATTGATTTCATATCATTTTCTGCCTAGAACATAGAGCCGAATCCCATTCTTAGCATCTTCAGCCATGCATAGAAGTCCTGTTTTTTTTCTAAGTATTTTTGTTTTTTGTGTTGCTCTTGTTAAGGTGTCCACTTTTCTCTAAACTTAATGACTTCATGATGGTTCCTACTCTGATTTTCCTATCCTGAATTTATGTCTTCTCCTTATCTTCTAGCCACTCTAACCGTTGGATAAGTTACCTTAAGATGCTGGTTTCTATGCAAGATTAGGCATGAGCCCTAGTCATTTGTGCCCAGGTGTAGCCATTACACATGAAATCATGTTTTCCCACAATGCTTTGCCATCCATCAGTTCCACCTTGCTTCACTGTCCTGGGCAGGGAAACAGGTAACACATTAAGGTGGGGCAGGACTCATTTGTAGAAAAAATGATTCTGTTCTGAAACATCGTCCTAAACATCACTTAGTGGTGAGTATCATAAAAACCATTTTGATGGGCAGAAAACTGGCTCCTCTCTTCTTATTACCTTCTCAGTCCCAGCATAGCCACTAAAACTCCACAGTTTTAACTTTTCTTCTTCCTGGGCATGGTCCCATTACATAAGCCTTGTAGCAACTTTTCACCATACACACTCCATACTTAGAACTCAGCTTTCTTAGCTCAGTACCCTTGTGGTAGGTGGTTGTTTTCTGAGTGACTTTGGAAGGATTCACATATGCTAATCTGGGAACACATTATACATAATTTTTTCTACCCTATCACAAAGCCTCAAATTAAGATTTAGCTTATAGCTTCCTAAGGGAGGACTAACAATGCTGGGTGATTTCAGTGTGTAGAAGGACAGAACTTTTTAGACAAGTGGTTGTGCCGTAATGTTCTTCAAACCCCCAAAGTGGCAGCCCATTCATTAGAAGTAACATTTGGAGTGGTACCAAGGGCCAATAGCCTGGTTTGCACATGAACAGGTGAACAGTATGCTTTGTGCTCCCCTGGGCTCATCTCCCTTTTTTTTACTAAGAGTAGGTTACAGTGTGGTGTTTGAACAAATTAAAGCCTCAAACCAAGTAATGGTGGCACTCTTCTTTTGTGGTGATGGCCGCTTGGAAACAAAAGTGTAATTGTCAGGTAGTGAAGGATCATGGTGGATCGACTGCAGTGGACAGTCATCATAGAAGAGTGTTAGTGGGCCCTGCCTTGTTCTCTCTGTGACACAATCTCTCTGACTTAGCCTGTCCTGGTGAGTGGAAAGTTCTGAAAACTCTTAGTGTTTTGATGAAAAGAACCCTGTGGATTGCTTTAGATCTGTATATTAACAAAAATAACCTGGCTAGGCTATTTCTTAGAAACAGCAAGAAGGGCATTATTCCCTGAAAATGTATAACATGCACACACACACACACACACACACACACACACATTTTCACTCTCCTTTCATCTGGAATTTGTATTTTTGCTTTCTTTTATCCTTAGTGTACATGAATATGTGAAAACACACAACACAGAGACACACAGTCTGATAGAGTGATAATCACTTCTAATGTGCTTCTATTTAAAGCAACAAACAGATGGAGGGCTTATGAGCAAAGCTGGTAAAAGTAAAAGCAAATGATTGCAATAGCTGTACTTTTTAATAGGATTCCCCACATTCTGAGACATTATTCCCCAAGGAACAAATTGTTCTATAAAATTATGTTACTTAAGAAGAGATATAGTCACCTTGACATTGTGGAGGACAGAGAACTCCGGAATGCATGACTCCTATTGTGGGAGTCGCTCTGCTGGGGGTGGGGGTGGAGGGGAACAGCAAGGTCAGGCACTGTGATCCCTAAGGAACTGTGATCCCTAAAGAACAAACTCACAGGTACCAGAGAAAGGGGAAAAGAAAAGGGAGGAAAGGAAAAGGAAGAAGGAAACATGCCTGAGCTCCGATTGAATGTATTATCTTCTATTTTCCTGATTTGCAAAAACAAGATTTGGGGAATTCCTACAGATTCAAGATAAACATGAAACCTGGCTTCCTGCCCTGCCAATTTGGACCAAAGTGTTTGTTTTATGGCAGAGCTTGCTTAACAAACAGAGGAGTTGTAAACAACCCAGCAATAATTCATTATCATTATCCCTGCTTAAGAGAAGCCAAACTCACTCTAATTCTATCAATAAGATGAATATACCACTGCAATGGCCTTTACGTGAATTATAATTAAAGCTAATCTTCATTAAAGTTATCATACCATTCTGGAAGCAGATAAACAAGCCAGAAAGAGGCAAACAAGGAGGTCAATAACTTGCTCCAAATATGTATATATTTTTTTGTTTCCAAAGCTCATATTGAGAGAGACATTCCTTCACACAATACAAATGGTTCTGACATTAAGAGGAGTAAACAAGAAAGAAAAATAAAGATGGAAAAATCCTGTGGTCAGTTCACAAGTGCTTTTTTATTGTTTGAGGCAGGGTTAAAGCCTTTTATAAAGACAAGGATATATGGGCCGCTAGATTGGATATGACATCGGCCTAGTCTAGCTGCCCTTGTGCAGAGCTCTGCTGCCTATTAGATGCCATAGACAAAACAGGCACTGAAAGTTTTCAACAAAGAAGCAGGGTGTGACCTGACACAGCTAATTTCCAGCATTACCCTAGAGCTGAATTTGTAGATAACACACTGCACAGGTATCAACTCCCGTTATGAGTGGGTTGGAGAGATGAAGGCAAAGGTTGGAAAGGCTCTGATTACTAATGGTTTTGAGGATTTTAATGTGAATGGGGCTGAACAACTGATTAATGGAGGTTGCATAATCTCCACGTGGAACTCCTGGCAGCCATGATGTATGTCATTCAGGCCCATGTTGAGTGGGTGGGCCAGAGGCTGGAGCTGAGAGAGGAGGCGCTTCTCCAAGTAGCTCAAGTATGCCAAGTGCTCACAGACTTTTACAACAGCCACTTTCTGGTCACTCACTTATTTGTTCTTGAAGGGAATTCATCAGGCTTTGCAGTTCTAATTCTAGGCAATCCAAAACAATGAACACCTAGTCTAAATACAGGAAGCAAAAAATAAATAAACAGATAAATACTTTTGTGTTAAGGGCCAGCAGCAGCGGCAGCCTTTCAAATATCCTGCAGAGTGATTTGGTTTGTGGGCCAGTAAGTTCAATGCAGGGAGAGTCATGCAACTTGCGTGAGCGTGTAGTCTTTTTCTCTGTGTGTGTGATGTTAGCGTGAGCGTGTAGTCTTTGTGTGTGTGATGTTAGTGCTAAAACCCAGACAACCATGCACCAAGGTTTTCGAAGGTATGGATCGGATTTCTGAGAGGCCCTGAGGAAAAAAAAAAACAGGAAATTTTTATTTGATCAGATGGGTATTTTCCATAGCCTTCATTTTGTGTTTCAACCTCTGGACCCCTAACACTCTATCTTTCCTCATCTCACTACTTGAAAATAGTGCCTAAAGGAACAAGCAAGCTCCAAGTGTAACTATGGCTATAGGCAGAGCAGGCAAGGGTGTGTGGTTCAACAGGAGTAAGATTGCTTGGTGCAACCAAACCCTGAGTAGTGAGAGGCAGCCTGCCCTGTACCATGTTCAGGGCAGGTAGATTTGGAAATGAATACAAGAGGATGATGCCCAGGCTCTGCAGGGAGGGATTTGGGGGAAGTGTGAATCCAAAATGGGTTTTTAAAAAACACAAAGCCAGCCATAAATGTATGAGCTAGTTGAGCCACTTCTTTTCTCTATAAACCGACAAAGCAACAAAATACGACAGGATGGAGGAGATCGGTGCATGTGCAGAAGGGGATCTTGTCCTTCCTTTATACTCTGGCCATTCCACTAAAAATAAACCCACAGCACAGGGACAGCAGAGGCATCCTGGCTCAGTTAGGCAAGCTGCAGGCAGCCCCCTCCCGCCCCGCCCCCTCACAAGGCCGGAGCCACTGAGCATGCCCAGTGAGGCCCCAGGTGTGACCTCTGCTCTCCTGTAAGCAGTGGAGGGACCAGGCAATCGATCATGGTGTTCATGCTGTCAGCCCCGGTGCTCGGACGCTGCTGTCTGTCATCCTAGTGGATGAGCCCTGCTTAAGGGCAATCATGTCAATCTCCCTGTGACCACTCAGTCTAAAGCAGCAGGATGATCTTGACAGGCCTGGCAAAGTCAGCACAAGGTATGGCAAGCTGAAATTGGAGCCTTCCCACAGAGATGCAATGTGGACTCTTGTTTTTCTTTAGCTTTTCCTTTATTTTTGCTTTCTTTTTTATTTTCATGACAAAAGCTGAGGCTCACAGAACCAGTTTTCACAGCTGGTCGTCACGGATAAACCTGTTGCCCTCTGAGTTCTTCCCATAGTAAACATAGTGACACTTGCCCAGGACACCTGGAAAAGAGAAAGGCATTGTTACAAGTGGCACAGTCAGTGTAGTCCTGAAAGCAGATGTTGTGAAACGGATTCAGTGGGGAGCAGGAAATGAAAATGTAGTGCACCTCAAAAGACAATGACTCTACCTACATGTGTGTCTCTGTGTGTGTGTGTGTGTGTGTGCACACGCATGCGGGTGTGCATGTGTATATACAGGTACTAGGACTTGAATGCAGAAACTCACAGTCTTGCTTAGCAACTTTGCTCAAGGCTGGCAGTCTACCACTTAAGCCACACCTCCATGGCTGGTTTTTTCCTTGCCAATTGGAGGTAAGAGTCACAGACTTTATTCTACCCAAGGTGGTACTGAACTGAGATCCTCAGTGATCTCAACTTTCTGGGTAGCCAAGATTAAGGGTGTAAGCATCAGTGCCCAGCCTAACTCTACCTTCTTGAGCTCCACCTCTGCCTGCACCACTCAGTGCTGGCTCCCCAGGAGTAACAACCTCTCTGAGAGGCTTCCCCAGTTTAGAAGGATTATAGCACATCCCTCTTTTTTCCAGAATTCTTAGCAGAGTTTCTAAGAACAGAAAATTGAAGATGTCTCCAGCCCAAATGAAAGCTGTGGAATAATCTTCAGTGTGCTTTGTTATAGTTGTAAACGGACCTTCTAAACTCTTAGAGAGAATCCTGCGGAGCCTGGGCGGACTCAAGCATGTGCAGATGATTTAGGGTGACCAGTGCTGCATGGAGAGAAGCAAGAGCTCTTGACGTGAGAAGCCCTTTTCTCATAGTGCCTCCCAACACGCCATCCGGGTATGATGCATTTGACTTGCATCTTCAGTTTGGCTTTATGTCATTTGTCTGCAGAAAGCTTTCCTCACATTTGAAAGGAGCTTTTATAAGGTTTGTTTGGGGTTTTTTTTTTGCATTTTTATTATTAAGTAGTTTTTATAAAGAGGTGTCAATTCCATAAGTCAGGTTATGAATTACATTGCTTCTTGGTCAATGTCACCCCTTCCTGCCTTCTTTCTTCCCCCTTCCTGGTCCTACCCTCAAGTTATATAGTTTCTTTGCTCACATAATGTATGTTAAATATAATGACCATGCGTGTTCATCTTTCCTCCGTTCCTGTGCCACTCCCCAAAACATGTTTCCATTTCTTGGTATTGGTTTTGATGAACAGTAGTTGTTCAGGAATCATGCTTTTGGATCCCCACCCCCCTAAGTATACCATTATACCACCCTTTAGTCAAGTTTGTTTTTAAGTAAATGCATTGAGCCTTGTATATGTTATGCCGCCTTGTATTTTAGGTCTAGCTTCCACATATGCGAGAAAACATGTGCCATTTGTTGCTTTTGTGATTCTTAACAGTGTACACACCCATAAGATTAGGGTCAAACTTAAAATCAACTCCCCTTATTAATCCTAAATACTCAACAAAAATCTCTTGCCATGGTTACTGTGAAACCTTGTGAGATTAAGGAATAGAAAATCAACTTTTCTAAGAAAATATTTATAACTGCACTTTGGTTTGGCCATTTTTTCTTTCAAAAAAGAAAAAAAACCTGTTTTAGAAGATCTAACTTAAAATACAGTCACACACAGTTGTCTTAGCACTAATGAGACTTGAATCTCTGAAATGTTCACAACTAGGAGGGAAAAAACCCAAAGGAGATTCCCAGAACACAGAAATTCATGAGCTACAAACCGCCTGCGAAAATAGGCATTCCGGGGTGGGGCGTTCAGTCTGATAGTGTGAAGTCAACAAGCACCATAGCACATTTTTTTTGTTGTTGTTAATCTGAGACAAATTAAAGCTTGAAATTAGCCAGGACCTTCACCTCAGACTTTTTGAGTAGTAAATATTTTTGTGATGGCAAAAGGGATGTTTCTCTATTACAGAGCTCTAAACTTCATTCTTGAGGGATTCAAGTGACTCATTAAAACTTTTAAGTACAGGACAGATGTTCCCTAGCTTGGGACAAATTTGGATGTATTGGGGGGGGGGAGTGTCTCAGGATATTTTAGGGTTGGAAGAGGGATAGGGTGACAGAGCCGGTTGGCGCTTCTCAGTACTGCCGGCCAGGTTCCCACAAGCAACTCTCCTGTGGATCATTCTTCCCAATTGTTCTTGCTTTATCCTTGGCTTCTGATCCCCAGTTTCTAGTTTTTAGTATTGGTCTGCTGCCTGGAAATATTGAGCTTGGATGAAATCTCACTGAGACCGTTCTCAAGGCTTAAGTTATTCTCTTAGCTATTGGCACCGACCTGGTCCCTTTGTTGTGCTAAATTACATGTTGTTTAGGGTTGTGCAAATATTATCACCAATGCCAGGATTGCAGGGGTCAGGGCTGGGCAGGCCTTGGCAATCTCTATGGACCTGGGTAGGAATGCCTCATAGGAATGGTAAAATTTGTTGGGGAGTTGCTGAAATCTAACTGATCTAAGTAAATGCTTGTTAATCTGGAAAGATGGGGCCAAAGGGCATTCATTTCTTTTTATGGTAACAGACTAAAGTGAATTAAAAATTTTATATGGTCTTTAAGTAGTTATACAAAGAGGTTTCAATTCAACATGTCAAGTTATGCGTACAATGTAGCTTTATCGATGTGATTTTTATTAAAAAATATATGGATAGAGTTGTCAGATATGGCAAATAGTCTTTCTCTTGAGCAAAAGTATGAAAGGCAGGTGTGTGCATGCACACCAACCCCTTTCCCCATCACAGCCACATTCTACTGGAGTAAACTCTCAATGTACCCAGGGGTGCGATTTCCCTTCTCTCCCCTCTCTCCATAGTGAGCTTCTACTTTGGACTCTCCCCTGTGTGTAACCAGATGGGAACAGAACTCCTGGAATGTGCACCAGGCTGTGCTCTGAGCCACATTCCCAGACCTTCCTTCTGGTTGGCGTTGATAAAAGTCCTTTTTATGTCCTGCCCTGTTTCTTTGGGCCCAGAAGCAAGAATGTTTATAGACATCCTGGTGAGAGAGGGCTGTTTGATGGATGCAAGAGACTGTGGCTGGGTGTCAGTGCTTGGAAAATGAGGCAAGGACATGAGGTATTAATATTGTCAATGATCTCTTGACGGGAAAAGAGATACCGCACTCACTGTCAGATTTAAATAGACATCAAGTGCATTAATGACAGAAGGGCAGACTTCAAACAAAGGGGCTGTGTGCTGGGGAGCCGAGTTGGTCTCTGGGCTGGCAATAACCCGATCTGAAAAGGCACTGTCAGGACTAGAGACAGGTCCAGGATTGTGTGTAGTGACAGAAAACAGAGATACTGACAAGAGATACCAGCGCCATATTATGCCAAGGACACTGTAACACTGTCTTCCTCTCTAACTCAAGCTGACATCACTCCCCATCAGGCAGGTCTTCTCCTCCTGTTCCTGCAGAACCAGAACATTCTGTCTCTCAGACATCCTCTCGAAAATTCACTGCAGCTGAGAAGTTCCCAGCACTCTCCCCACCCCATCTGTAAGAATAGTGGGGTCAGAGCCTTAGGATAACTTCAGTCAATTTAAATTGGGACTCCAGAAGAGGGAACCCCCCTCGTCCCCCCATGATAGTGTGGTGACTTGAGGTGATCGGAGGGCCACTGTGTGAAGAGCTGTCACCTTGAATGAAATCCATAAAGGGAGGCCCTCAGTGGTAAGGATCGCCTGGTAGGCAACAATGAAACCCAGCTGCTGGCACCGTCCTGGGAAAACAGGCACTCTGGCTGGTGACACTTGAAATTGGCTGATTTTTTTTTTCCACTGGAGCCATCTTCTATAGCTTAAATTAAGCCAACTGTGCCTCTCCTGAGTTTCCTACCTGTGTGTGCTTTCATTGGTGATGTAATGACTCCCAGTATGTGACTTTTGTGCTCAAAAATAAATAAGAAAATAAGCAAGGGCCCAAAGAAACAAGCCAGCCTGCACAGTCCCATGTATGGCCGTAGACTTATATATATATGTGTATATATTTTTTTCTCATGAGGGTTATTTGTGAAATAATAGTCTCTGTCCATAAATTAAGAAAGGGGGTATTATGGGCTGCTTTCCCTGCAGTCTTCCTCCTCCATGGCAACCACGGGACACTGTGAAAATCACAGAGGGAATGGGGTTTGTTTGCAAGGAGTATTTTCCCAGGGAGAGAATCTGGGGAACCACTCACTGGTTGTGACTCAGTAGGCCATGTTTTTCTGTGCACATCTGCCTTGCATTCACTTGTTTGTATCTTCTCAGAACCGGAGGGGGAACAAACCATTTAATGGCAGATGTAGTGTTTTTAATTAAAATATCTGGCTTTGGCCGTAATACGTGAAGCGGGCTTGCCATGTATCAGGCAGACGTGCCGACGTCTGTGTAGAGCTTTCTTTTTCTGGGGCCCTGAAAAATGACAGTGTGCCGTCCCCTGGGGAATCTTCTCCTGCCAAATGAGACTCCTAATTTTTCTTAAGTAGCTAGCTTTCCCATCACCATAAGCTCTTAAAGCTATAATTATGAAAAAAATGTATTGGGAAGAATCTCTTTTAAAGAGGCCCTTTATCTTTTCAATGTTCCCCCCCTCTGGAATGGATGTTCTAATTATGCATGGTAAGTTATGACCTTGGGGCTGCCTAACGGGTGAGAATCTCAGCCTCTTCTCTTGGATGCAAGGTAGTGATGGCAGGCTGGCTGGAGGAAGGGCAGCTCCAGGATGTAGCTAGGAGGAGGAAGCTCTCAGGGGCCACAGCAAGGGAATTTTTTTGTGTACATTGTATGAGAGCCTGGCCTCTGCGATGCCTCACGCCCTGTGCCCCTCTGTATGGTCGTGGTCTATTTAGTTGGAGGCAGGTAATCTGTATTTAAATCCAGCCTTGATGGTCAGTCCTGTAACCAGGTACCCATCCCTTAACCTCTGCTGGGACTGTTTGTCTTTACACAGTTCCATCTTAGTTTTGAGGTGAGTGATTTCATCATTTTACTTATTTTTGTGTCAGTACCGAAGCTTGAACTAAGGGCTTAGTTTTTTTGTGCTCAAAGCTACTGCTCTACCACTTGAGCCACTTCTGGCTGGTAATTGGAGATAAGATTCCTGCCAAGACTTGCTTCACACTACAGTCCTCAGATCTCAGTCTTCTAGCTTCTCCTGAGCAGCTAGAATTACAGGCAGGAGCCACCAGTGCCTGGCCAAATTGTGTGTGTGTGTGTGTGTGTGTGTGTGTGTGTGTGTGTGTGTGACTGTAAGTGGGGCATGGCCTGAACTCAGGGCCTACACATTCATTGTGAGCTTTTGTGCTCAAGGCTAGTGCTCTTTTCTTCAGATCTCAGCCTCCTAAGTAGGATTACAGGTGTGAGCAATTTAGTAAATGCTTTAAAAATGAGGATGCTGGGCCCAGTGGTTAATGGGTCACAGTTTGCTTTGGACTAAGTCAGGTCTGGAAACCCTTCCCGTTTGTTCTCATCACTGTTTAGCCTGGATCCCAAAAGAAGCTATGTAAGAGTGAGAAATCCCCAGAGAATGGGTTGCCACTGACTTTGCAGCCACTTGTCTCATAGTCACAGGGGGACGTGATGCGTGCTGTCACACATCTCACTCAGTCACACACTCTCGTCTCATAACCAGCACTCTGTCCATACAAATATGAAGATGTATTTGATGAATGAGTGCAGGTGGGACCAATCAATTCATACTGGCAACAGAGAAATTATCAATCTGATTCTCAATTGGTTTCGTCTTCATTTTAGTATTATTATTATGAACGTTTAAGTGTAGCTGGGTAATGACAGAGCTTACAGTACCACATGCTGGGTAAAGGACAGAGACATTGCTAATCTGTAAGAGAAAAGGAAGGTACCAGGTTCCAGTGACCAAGAAGGGCATTAGTAGGGTCCTTTCTGGTCTGTGATGGAAGGTTCTAAAACATGTCTCTGGCATACTATGAAAATCTATAAACATGTTAACCCTGTAGGATATTCTCACTTTTTCCAATTCTGTCAGTGCCAAAAAGAGGAGGTACCCAAAAAATATCTGTGGAATAGATTAGTACCAACAAATGAAAAATGCATACCATTTCCACAGGATTTTAGGGACTTCCATTATTGAACGTTAATACTTTAATCCTTTTATGCCTTCGCTTTTGGAACAACATTTTAAAGATGCATACAGGTCATAGGTGTCTTGTTGAAGCAAGGGGCAGAGTTTTAGGAGACCGTGTCCCTCCAGCTCATGGATTCTGCTGGTATTTTTATGTTGAGCATTTAGTTTATCTCCCCTCCTCCAAACAAAACAATCCCAATGCTGGGCAGGAGAAAGCTCAGTGAATGTTTTCATCTGGCCTTATGAGCTACAAACATCACCTAGAAAGGGACATTTCCTCAGAAAGTACATGCCTGAATAAACACACCACATTTTCTGGTCTTGACAAGGGGCTGGAGCCGTACCTTGAGGTCAGCCATGTTCTGTGTTATCAGCCCTGCCCGCTGTGGGTACTGAGCGAGATTTAGCAGAGCTGCAGAATCACAGGCTCTTGGCACAAGGCCCTCCTTCAATGTAAGCTCCGTACATACCAAGGACAAAATTGGAGGAAAAAGACTTTTAAAAAAATCTTAAGAGAAGGGGTGCCTTGGGAACAGTTTTTGAGGAAAAGGGACAAAGTCCTACTTCTCTCTGTGGGCCTATCTCTGAGGCTTCAGGTGGAGGGGACCAAGAGCTACTCACCTGACCCTGGGACAGTAGTGAAGGCCAGGAAAAGAGGAGCCTTCCTTTCTAAACTAGCACAGCATCAATTCTGACAACTGTCTCGGTTTGTCAACTGCATCCTGGGCTGGCAAGGGGTGCCACACAGATCTTGCTGCAGTAGGTAATAGCCTCCAACCACGCTTTTGCTTCTCCATTATTACACAAAACAGCCCCATGAACACGAGGGCGAATTTCTACCCTGCCAAGCTGAAGCCCACACTCAGCATTAGCTGATATTTGACCCTCTCCAACCCACTTTCCAGGGATGAAGTGAACTAAAGGCTGGAATTTTTTCTTTATTCACAGCAAACTCCCATCCATGCAGTTTTACTCCTTGATTTTATTTTTGTGTGAGGGTTGCCAGACAAGCACTTGAGCCAAGGCCCCAGCAGTCATCTAGATTTTGAGAATCCATTTCCTGGAGTGAAGGTGTAGCACATTGAATTGTTGTTAGAGGAAGACTTGCGCTGTCCTGTTAAAATTTAGTCAACACATTTTATTGTGTGGCACTTCAGTTCATTTCAGGTTTATTTTGTTATTTTTAGCCACACTAATCCTCCTCATGAAGTTGTGAGGGTTTTTAGTATACTTGAGATACACATCTTGGGTCCATGTTTTTGCTCTCTAATAAATTGTATTACGTTCAAGTTTAGTTGCTGTCCCTATTCCTTCAGGCTGACTATTTCTACCAGTAAAGTGAATCATAATGTTTATTCACTTCTTAGCATAAAGAGATTGCACCCAAAGGTGAATGCTTTGGGTATATGATAGGATTAGAATGAAGGGCTGTAAAGATGCATTGCTTCTTGTATAAGTACCATGCAAAAAGACAAAAAAAAACCGAAACCCAAACCCTAAAATCCCAATTTGGCCCCCCAATTTGAAGCTGGGATTCATTCCTATCACAAAAGAAAGCCCCCAAATGGATCCTTTTCGCAGTGCTCATAGCCTTGCAGTAACCCCTGAGGAGCTATTATCAGCCTGCTCCGGCAGATGCTGGGCCTCGTCAGGCCACACCCTGTGTGTCTGCAAGGAAGGAAAAGCAGGGCATGAACTTGGCCAGCTACCAGGGTGATGGGCAGCCACAGTGAGGATGCTGGTCTCCCCAATCATGGAGGCCAGACAAATGGCAATGAGCGTGGGCAGACAAACTGAACCTGTGGACAATACATTGAGTGCCCAGAGCAGCTGAAATGAAGGTTGTCATTGTGCAAGAAGTAAAGAGGGTGGGAAAGGAAGGAAAGAAAGAACAAACTCAAGGTGAGAATTGTCTCACATAACCTTCTAGTAGAAAATGGAAGTGTGAGTCCCCATTCAAGAAATTCTTACACCACTGGGTAGCTCAGTTCCCTGCTCCATGTCTCTGAGCCCCTGGACCTTATGTCCAAGTAGCAGGTGCTCTGGTACTAGGCCAGACCTACAGAGCCATGCAAAGTCTTGTCCACATTAAGGAAGCATTTGGCCTACAGATTAAAACTTACCTGACAGATGATATTTCCATTATATGAATCCTAGAGAGGAAATAGTCAACACGCTTTTGTTAAAATGTCAATGTTTTTTTCACGTATTATTATTTTTTTTAGTAAGCTCTGTCATCCTATCTACTCAAGAGGCAGAGATTAGAAGCATTGTGCTTCGAGGCTGGCCTGAGGGGGGAAATGGTTGGGCTTTTTGTTTGTGTGACATCACATCTCAACAGAAAATGCTTAGCTTCCCAGGCTGAAAGGAAGACCTGTTAAAATAACTAAACCAAAAAATGAACTGGAGATGTGGCTCAAGCGGTAGGGCACCTGCCTAGCAAGTATGAGGCCCCGAATCCTTTTTGAGTCTTGAGGGTAGTGAAAGGTAGACAGGCACTGAAGAAAGAACCTTAGCTACATGACAGGCTCACTATCCCTTTTTGGAACATCACCAATATGAATGGCTGTTACCTCCAGATATCTTTTCATCAAACAGGAAAATACTATAAAATTCAGATAATAATTCCATAATAAATATTACCTTCTCACTGTCTTCCCATCAAAATTCATAAATGTTAATGATCCAAGTTTATTTTTCTTTGTTCTCAGGTTAGGTTTTGGTTCCAATTAAAAATGAAGCCAGAAATAGTGTGTATTCTTGATATCCTGAACAATAACTTATATTCAGCTATAAGGATGTTTTACTTCCTAGTAAGCTAATACACAGAATGTTAATTTTCCTTTTCACAGTTTCGGAGAATTCTTGAAGTGGGACAAAAATGAAAGGTTTATTGTTTTATGTGAAGTTCTTCATATACAGAGTTAGACAAGGTAGTTCCAATTGGTTTCTTTAAGGCAACAAGACTAGATACTCATGTGACTTTTCCAGTCTAGAAATATCTCTTAATCATAGGAATGGAATGGAAGCTTTGCTTTTATAACTTATTTTTTAAATGTGTTATTTTCAATCCTGTTCACAGATAACAGAGGTCCCTTTAAGAAGTTCGAAGACCACAGATAAGACCTAGGTTCGTTCTTACCTACTTTTATGCAGAGAGAATCGTGAGCCAGGGTGGAGTGAGCATATTTTCCTTTTCCCATGTCTGTAGTTTAAGGGGCCATAATGGATTTGTGATGGGCTGTATTCCAAAGTGCGTGCAGAGATGGGATGCAAATTAGCTAAGATTCATGAAGTGCTGTCCACTGATGGATGTGCCATAAACCAGCCTGTCACTCAAAGCAGACAGTGGTCAAGAAGGGAGAGCTGCACATTACTTTCTCAGAGATGTTTCAGACAGGAGAGGGGGAGAGAGAAGGAACACCCCCCCCCCCCACCTTCTCTTTACTTCTGCCTTTATCTTTTCCCCTTGAACTGCTGAAGTGAGAAGAGGAGCCACTAGAGGGCAGCATGAATTTAGGAAAGACTAGAGACTTTCTTTAAATAAATGCTGATGGCAACTATTCAGAGAGAACCATTAAGCCACACAGCGCTCTGGTCACCAATTATAGGTTCTGTAATGATCAATATGTCATGTTTACTCAATCTGGGCTAAAGGCTCGTTGAGAACACATCTTCCAGAGACCCTTCCATACCTTTGGATTTCTTCTGCCTCAATTTCAGGGACTGATTTTCTTTACCATCAACTGTTCTAATTAATCTTCCAGGTTGAGGGTTTGGAGACCTTTGTGTATCACTTGTGTAAATGTAAAGAAGCATTCAAACTAATAAAGACAGATCTCCCCAATTTCTTAGGACAACGATCGTTTTGGCCATGGAAATCCTCAAAAGAAAATGCCACCAAATGTATGGAATAGCCACTGGCTGATTGTCAAAAATAATAAAATAAAATTTAAAATCAGTACACTTGCAGCAAGGCTATTTCCTTGACTGAAACCTACCCAACCACTGTCTTCCCTTTCAGAGCCCATACTAATAATTTCAAGCACTTCTGATCCTTATTGCTCTGACACGTAGACCAAATGACCACTTCCCATCCAGAGAAAGAACCATTTCTAAAGATTTCAAACTTGTCATGGCTTTAAAGCAGAATAAAAAAGAATGACATTCCAGAAAAAAGCCTTCAGAAATAAATTTTAATAGGATGAAAATTAATGATTGGTTTTGACCCAGGAAGTAAGTAAACAGACCAAATAACTGTTGCTGAAGACCTGGGCAGAGGAAAGCAGAGCAGGGGCTGGAGAAGCAAGGAGAGGTAGCTGGGCCCTCACCTACTGTCTTCCTTTATTTGTCCTCAATGCAACAGTCAGGTGACTAGACAGACCCAACAAAGCTATCTCACTCATTTAACTAGAAAGTTACATTTTTCTCTCAGCCATACAACAGTATCTAAAGTCAAAGTTAATCTCTAGATGATTCACAGTGACCACACCTGCGGGATGTTTTCAAAGTGCAGAGGACACAGTCAGGAAGCTCAGCTGGACTGTGAGACTGTGGAGTAAGCATGTCTCAAGGACTCGGAAGCTTCTGCTTCTGTGAACTCCAGGATTGCCCTCAGCAGCTCCTCACACATGCGCCGTGAGGCCTAGGACTTAGTAGGTACTCAATCCTTCATTAGGTTTTGTTGGTCAGGATACTTCTTCTCTAGTATTTACCACACACTCATGGACATTTACAGGTCAATGAATTGCTTGGACTGGTCCAGGACAGAGGTTTCTGACTTGCCCCTGTACCTAGATCACCCGGAAGACTTGTGGAAACACAGATGGGAAAGTCCCATGCACAGTTTCTGATTAAGTGGGTCTGAGTTGGGCCTGATGCTAGGAAAAGACCTTGCAGAAACACTAAAAGCCTCCTTTCTCAAAAGTTTGTCAATGATAAATTCCCATACTGGGGTTTGAACTCACACTTGCTAGGCATGGCTGCAGCTCTTTCTATTTATTTGTTTTAGGTTTACTTTTCAAACAGGACCATTTATTCTTGCCCAGAGCCTGCCACAGGCTCAAGCCTATACTTGTTAGGAGGTAGAATAATCAGTGGGTACCATAATGCCTGGCTTGCTGATGATGGTCATGGGGCTGTTAACTTTTTGCCTAGGTCAGCAGTCCTTCTGATCTCTGTCTCATGAATAGTTGGAAACTACAGGCATGAGCCATAACACACAATCTACTTCTTATTCTTGCAAAATCAAAACTGTTCAAATTCAGAGATTTTAAACTAGCACTGGTCAATTGAGGGTCCTATTGTGTTGATCTTTGGTAAATGTTTTATTTTCTTCCCCAAAGGAGTCAGAAAACAAAATGTACCTAAAATAGAAATACTGATTGAGGTCTGGCAAGACAGCTCAGTGGGAGAGTTCTTGCCTAGTGTAGCCTGTACAAGTGCAGCTCTAACATAACAAAACTAAAACAAGAACAAGAAGACTCCACTCTTTAAAACAAAATAAAAAAAAGAAAGCTTAAATTCAAATGATATGCAGAAGGTTACATTAGCAGGAGGAAAGAAAAGTTTTAGGGGTAGACCTGAACCTGCAAACCATGACTTATGAAGGCAAAGGATGAGGGGACACTTTTTCCTCAAAGCTTTTAGACCCCTCAAAGCTGACACTGTCTTACAGGAACAAATCTGAGCAGTGGGAGTCCTCCTGCAGAGAACTGAATGAGAAGTTTGGCTCTGCTCTCAAGCAGAAATTTGCTTTTGGGTTTCAGATCTGTTCCTATTAGAAAGCTCACATCAAACGAGGGGAAACACCCACAGTTCTGCCTGAAACTTCTCAAGAGACTTACTGAAAATAAATACAAGTTGTTTTCTTTATTTTTAAATTCTTCACGATGGGTGGAGGCGGGGAGGGGCTTTTCAAGTAAAATTAAGCAGGCCCAGTTACAGTGTGTTTGCCATAATACAAGCCCTGTAAGGACTGGGAGAAGGGCTTCATTTTAGACACTTTAGTCCAACCTCCATCTGCCCTTCATTACAACCCAAATAAAATTTTCCTGTGCTGATATTGCCATAATATTTCCTAATTCCAGGACCCTCTAAATTGCATCTACAAAACAAAAGAAATCTGCTGACATGTGATCTAATTGAAAGAAGTTTGTATTACAAAAGAAATATTCAAAAGTCTACATTTCAGAAAGCACAACATAATTTTTGGGCAATAGTAAATTCTACTACCATATGCCAAAAATACGTTTATTATTTCCTGGTTTTAAACTATCTATCCTTTAAGCTACTGTGAGGAGAGTATATATACATATACATATATGTATGTATGTGTATACACACATGTATATATACACCTATGCATGTTAGTGCAAGAAACTCTAGGTCAAGAATAGCACAAAGGAGTATATAAGAACCTGAATTTCTGCATGTTTTCTGCCCATAATAAAGACATAGTAAGTAGAAGTGCATAAGGGCCTTTATTAGGGTTAGGCTCATTAAAAGTTAACGAAGGCACCAGAGACTCCCCTGTGCTGTTAAAAGGGACATGCTTTTTGCCTACTAATACAATGGCCTCAGTTAGACAGACATTGCTGACAGTGGGTGGCACCACATGTTATCTGTCCCTGGAATATGTTACTTAGAGGACTTTGCTATTACTCCTTTTATTTGGCTGGCTTGGATTTCTCAGGATTCACCCTGTGATGAATTAAGATGCCTCCATATTGAAAAAAGAAATTGCCCATGGGCCAATATGAGCCTCTCACCTAATAGAATACATCTGGGTCTGACAGTTTGATGCCCGGCTCTAAGCCACACTCAGCAACACAAATTAACAGCATAGACATTGCCCACGCTGCGCAGGAAGTAATAACCTGCTACCTGCAACTTGGCCAAAATCTCATTATAAGCCATTACGGTAATTGAGGGCCAAGGCTGTGGATATTACACTCCCTGAGCACCATGTAGTTGATTCAGGAGACAAAAGACTCATAATGGAAGGCATAGGCAAGACAGGAGCAACTGCTTAAGTGAATGCTGTCCACAGTGTTCTGTGATGCTGGAGGACTTGTGACTGTTTGTCATCTGTCCTCAAACCTACATGATCCCTCCTAGGTGGAGGCTCAAGAGTTTAAGAAGATGTTGTCACTTTCGGTAAATCTCTAACAATGCATACTATTAAAATTGCTTTTAATAGATAGGGAAGCAAAAGGCAAAATAAGTCAAAATGATCTCTGAGAAAGAAGCATCAAAAATGGCAAGAAAAAAAGAAGACACTCTAGAGAGTGGAAGACCTCTAGAATCAGTGCACATGTATCAGCTTCCATTCTTCCCCCACCCCCTTTATTGTCAAAGTGATGTACAGAGGGGTTACAGTTTCATATGTAAGGCGGTGAGTACATTTCTTGTTCAACTTGTTACCTCCTCACTCAAGATGGATCTTTTGGTACTGTTACTACAGCCCTGGAAATTTTAGTCATGATGACAGCTTTTAATAAGCCTGTAAAGAATAATTCTGAGCCGGGGCAAGGAAAAGTTGTAAATATTTTAAGTTGACTCCAGAGATCCCCCTCTCATTACCCCTCATTATATCATTTGTATCATAACTGTTCCCTCATGACCTTATGTGTTACAGGGTTGATCCCAGCCTATGGCACTAGATAGCAGGTACAGCCTAGGAGAAGGAAGTCGTGCTGGTGAATCTTGAGTGTCAACTTGACTAGGTTGAGAAAACACTTAGGTTTACTAATCTGTACACCCATGGGTGTGTCAGTAAAGATCTGTCCCCAGAATAGATAACTGTGCTGTAGACTGTGATCCCAAGTGGAATGAAAGGGAAGAAAGGAAAGCTGCTGCTACACTAGGCAGTTTCTCCCTCCTTCCTGGCTACCATGAAGTAAGCTGCTTTGTTCTGCCAAGCCCTCCCCACCATGATGGATTGACCCCTTGGAAACTGAGCCAAAATAAGCCTTCCTTCCTCCCTTGACAAAAAGAGAACATGCTAGAATGGGGGGCGGGGGGAGAGGATGACTTGAAGGGATTTTTGTAACCTCAGTCTCTTCTTATTACGCTCTTTTGTACACCAGCCGTGAAGTGAATGCTTTTCCCTGTCACATGCAACCTTCATCCAGCCTCGGGAAAAGCAACAAGATCAGCTGACCACTAAAACTTCCAAAACTATAAACCAAAAGAAATCTTTGCTCCTCCTTATAAGTTGACCATATGTCAGGTATTTTGTCATGGTGACAGAAATCTGACTAGCATACACCAATGACAATTCAATTTTTCGATCACAAGAGTGAGTTTATACAAGGTACAATAAAAGTTCCTGACACAGTGCCTCTAGACAGTACTGGAACCTGTATTGTCTGGGGAATAAGCCTTCCTGGGTTTCCCAAAGCTGCTCTTTTTATCTATCCCAGGCTCCAACAAGGGGCTTTTTCAGGCACTGGGATTGATATTTGGGGTAAATTGCAGTAGAGTTGCTCATGGGGGTGAGACCCCTTGTGAGCAGCACACACATCCTTCCCTTCTCTATCAGCTGGGCCAGTCTGATTTGTTCCCTCCACTGAGAGGGTTAAGCATAGTCTGGGGGTCCAGAAAATGGCTGCAGTTGGTACAAGTAAGGCCTTTCCCTATAACTAGATGCTTCAGGAAAAAACAAATTAATCAACAGTGAGCTGAAGTGGGTTTAATGATTGCATTCTGCATACAATCAGCTTTTCCCTTTTCAAGGGCCATCAATATGTCAAGGGAAGACATATCTGAAGGATATAGCTCTTAACATCAAGGTTATCTATTCTCCACAAGGCTCCCACTCCTTGCCCAGCTGATACTCCACGCTGCCTGTGTCTAACATTTTCATCAACTCTGCAATCAATCAAGGTAATAATGTTGTGCAAAAAATCAATTAACAACGCAATTAAACTTTCCTTATTATCTCAAAGGGCTGAAATAATACCTAAAGGGAAGATAGACTCACTGAACGCAGACATCCATAAGCCAATGTGAAAGTGAATTATGAGGTTAGACAGATGCAGGCATGTGCAGTGCTGCTTTTTTTTCCAGGAGGTTATATCTCATCGCAGCAGTGTATCAGTCAGCCCCAATCCCAGGCCTTAAAAATTCCAAATTACTTTTAAGAAATATAGGATATGCAATATCCTTTTCATATTCTCTTTCAAAGATAACCCCCTCCCCTCTTCAACCAGCCTCCCCCCCCCAAATTGAACAGCCATATTATTCAAAGACAAAATGATCTTTCAACAAGAACATAAAATATAAAAGCTATAATAACATTTACATCTGTATAGCACACATCTCTGTAAATGCAGGTCATCTATTATACATAATCTGCAGGGCCTAAAAGACTGGGGAAGCGGCATCCCATTGAAGAGCCAAATGTGTAAATGTGCAAGCTTGTCCTAGGGGACGTCTGGGACTTCCTCCCCAGCGGAGGCCACCTCGCGTGTGCCAGCCCCGATCCACACACAAACACCCTCACACAGATGCATCAGGAGCCATGGAAGTATTACTCACTTAAAATAAGAATAACTATATTATTTAGCAATTATACTCAACTTACCCTGAAACACTATCCTTAGGAATTGAGCATTTATAGTACATAAAATAGAGAGAGAGAGAGAGAGAGAGAGAGGGAGGGAGGGAGGGAGGGAGGGAGGGAGGACTATTAACCTTTTGAAGTGATGAAGACTGGAAAGTGTTTGAAATTTCACACTGCAATGAGATACATAAAGGAGGAAGAGGAAGGAATTTCATGACATTTATAGAGTTCCTTTAAAGGATGAGGCGCTCGGGCGCCATGGTATGACATCACCAGAAGACCAACAGATAGAAGTCATAATGGAATGTTAAATAAGCCAACACCAGCACAACAGCCAGCAAATAAACAAAGGTGCTGATCTAAGAGGAACATTGTCCAAATAGTCTCCAGCTTCTGGAAACAAACAATAAAAGCAATAACCCTGACTCTAAATATTAACAAACTCTCACACCAGGGCCATCTCTGCTCATCTCTCCCCCCAACTTGTTCTTCTGCATCACAGCAGCAGAGGCTGCTGGGGCTCCCTCCACAGTATAAGAAAGTTGGAGAGAACCCTGGAAGTGTACATAAGTAGCCTAGGATCATTTAATTGTGAATTTGGGTCTTGATGTTGAACCAGGATTTCAAATCTTCTTGGTCACATATGGGGATGTTAGCTCTAAGTTGAGTAGTATATAGAACTTTAGTTTCATAGTAGTATGGATTTCCACATAGAGGCACTACTGGGAGACATGCAGGCATCACTGTTGTTTGAATATAATTGCTCCACAATGAGTTTGTTTTTTAACAAGTTATTCACTTGTTAAAAATATCCACCTTCCTCAACCAACTTTCCTCTATTTTCTTCTCAGCATGGAGGCAAGGTTGGGTCCCAAGTGCTGATTTAGATAGATAGTATAACAAGACCAACACATATAAGGGATATTCTCTAATTTCTAAAGAAAAAAGTAACCGTCTAGGATATATGTTGAGTGCAGAGTTTCATCAGAGAAGTTGGACAGGATTAGAGGATCTTGCTCTCTTTCGCCTAACCTTAAGCAACACAATTAATATGTTTTCATTTCCAGTGACTATTTTGTGTGCACATGAACTGGAACAGCGCCTGCTGAGGATTTGATTTCCACTGACGATGGGGTGGGTTGGATTTTAAATGATGTGTGAGCACTTCTGTTCTTCCTTGCTCTGGTTTATGTGTTATTCATGACTTGCATTACAGACATGGCGGATACACAGATGTAAATGTTATTAAATCTTTTGTACTTTAGAGGCTTTGTGAAAGGTTTCTTTGTTTCCAAATAACTCTCTTAACCACTAAAAATAACCAGTAATACGTGACAATGTCTTGGCAATTTTTTCCCCCCACTTAATTTTCGGATGAAGAGATTTCTCCTCTCCTGCTCTCTCTTCATCAAATACAAGTACAAGATATGTTGGACAGAAAAGTTACATCTTTATAGCAGTACTCAAGATCATCTTGAGAGGGATGCACGCGCATCATGTGAACTACACACGTGCAGGTGGGTGCATGTGTATGTGTATGTGTGTGTGTGCTGTGACATCATTTTGCCCACTCAGAGTCCCCCAATTCTTGATGACCTGTCAAAGATGCGGCTGCTTTACTGCAGTTTACTCTTTGACATATTTTAATCTGTTTTCACTTTGCTCCTTCCTCTTCACATTTCTCAGGACTTCAACAGAAATGTGGCTGAGGATAAACCTCGTCGTACACACCACACTTAATCAGGCTGTGCCGCTTGCTGCCTCACTTTATTGATTTTAAATTTAAACAATGCTCTGAGGCTAAACAGAACACCCCCACAAATATCGCTGACGTGACTGAAGGAGGTCAGGAAAGACACAAAGGTGCATTATAGCTCTGACATCAGTGGCCCTACTTGGAAATGCCCTGAAAGAAGGGTACCTCAACCCTTAGCCTATTTCTGGGCAGTGGCGGCCCCTGTCTAGATCCCTAAGGATCCCATGGAACCACAAAGAGGTCCCACCCACTTGGGAAGTGAGGTTAGGTCAGAAGATGGAGGTTCAGATTCTGGTCTATTAATGGCCTGAGTTAGAACTTGGTCCATCTCTCAGGGCTTCAGTTTCATAGCGGCTTTGGGAAATGGCCCCAGAGGGCTGCTTATGTCCTATTGAGGATCTTCCCTGCCATCCTATGGTGCTACTGCTATGTTGGCTCACTGGGCAACAGAGATATAGCCTACCCCCTCCCTCTTTCTGTCTCTCTCTATCTCTCCTTCTCCCTTACCCTCACTTTTTGGTGTCAGTACTGGGATTTGATCTTAGAGCTTTATACTCTCACTTGCCTTTTCTGTTCAAGGCTGATGCTCTAACACTTGAACCACCCTTCCACATCTGTTTTGTTGTTTTTGTTTTGGTGGTTGTTTTTTTTTGTTTTTTTGTTTTTTTGTTTTTGGTAGTTAATTGAAGATAAGCGTATCATGTACTTTTCTGCCTGAAGTAGCTTGAAACTTCAGTTCTCGGATCTCATCCTCCTGAGTAGCTAGGATTATAGGAGAGAGCCACCTGCACCCCTCCTTTCCTTCTTGAGTAGCCACAATCCTTGTACTTACCACCTTGCCTTCCTTGAAGTTTCAATGTCAGAATCAAAATGTTACTTTCCTTTTCCCTATTTGATCTGTCATGTCTTATATTTACTTTGCTGTACACAATGCCTGACTTAGAGTAGGTATGTTGAGATCTTGATTCGTGCCTTCTTACATTATAACTATTTACTAAGGTCCTATTATGTCAGGCTATATCTTCACAGATGGGATATTGTTGTGGACAGGTCTCAGCTCATAGATGCAGGAACTTGAGTAGTACAAGACAGGCAATGAGCAAGTAGACATATAACAACATTATATATAATCTTAGATATTAAAATAAAGGTGGTAAGACAGGAGAAGAGGTTAGAACTAAGAAGCAGTCAGAATATCTCGATGCCAGTAGTTACTCCTTTATAGTCTAGGCCTGTGAGTTTTGGCAGATTCCATGATACATGTGAACCTCAACTTTCATGTCTAGGATGGAAATGATAATCTTTGCCTTTCTACCCCACCATGGTGGCTATGAGAAACCCAACTTACTGAAGAATATGTATTACCATTGCTAAATGATGGCATATCTGGAAGATAAACCTTGGTAATTTGTCATAAATTTGTTCAATAATGAGCTGTCTTGGAATCTGTCTTTTATTGCACTAGTGAGGATTATACAAGTTCCTATAACAAATAAGACCCATGATTTCATTAGCAAAACACAAAGTTATATCTCCCTCATTCCAAATTCGAATGCAGACACCTTCCTTGTTGCATGAGTTTTGTGCTCCTACTAACTCTTACTGAGTCCTCTGGTTGGTGTCTGGACAAAAAAGAACATACTATATGTTTCATTCCTGACCCCATATGCAGCATATAGCTAGAACTACATGTGAACCAATCATATTTTGGAACCCCAAACATTTCATTCCTTAAATTGATGCAATTGATGTAATTATGATGCCTTTCTGGAGCCCAACCCTGGTGACTCAGCCATCTTAGAATAGCTTCAAGCTATACTTAACTGACAATGCTGCTGAGCCACTGTAACTGTATTTTAGGATCAAAGAGTAGTAAGGAAAGCAATTGCATAGCATCTAAAAGAGAAGTCAGCAGGTGCCTTTAACTGAATAAAACAGGGCTGTAACTTCTAAAGAGCCTCTGTTAATTAATTAAAGCAATGAATCTGCAAGCTGGTGGCTGACGACAAATGCTCTTGGAAGCCAATAAGGATATATGAGATACAAACCCACAAATCCAGCTCCACTGTCAGAAAGACGAGCTCAAAGCCTTATTTACAAACAAACAAACAAAAACAACAACAACAACAGACTCAGTTAAGCTCCATGAGGGAGAAGGATTGAAGAGTTACAAAAAGATAATGTTTCTCACATCTAGTCAAATAATATAGGCCAGGAACTCAGCTGAGTCTGCTAATAGCACATTAAGTTGGCCTAACATGACCAACATATGGTCAGTTGGCTGTGAGAGAGTCTATCAGAATTAGCAGTCACTCTTACAAGTGTTCATGCTTCTTATTCTCTCTCTTTTAGTCCCCCTCTTCCCTACCCCCATTCTATAGATGTTGCTCTTGCTTGTGAGTGGAACATTACTCAAGATCTACTTAAAGGACATATCTTCTTTGGGGAAGTTATACATTTATTATTAAAACCATGAAAGAGGGGCTGGGGATATAGCCTAGTGGCAAGAGTGCCTGCCTCGGATACACGAGGCCCTAGGTTCGATTCCCCAGCACCACATATACAGAAAACGGCCAGAAGCGGTGCTGTGGCTCAAGTGGCAGAGTGCTAGCCTTGAGTGGGAAGAAGCCAGGGACAGTGCTCAGGCCCTGAGTCCAAGGCCCAGGACTGGCCAAAAAAAAAAAAAAAAAACCATGAAAGTAATTTCCATTAAAAAATCTACACATCTGAAAATCACCATGAACTAATCACTGTAGTAAGTCTGCCCTGCAGTATATATACAATAAGCATGTCAATTGAAGAAATACATTTGAGAAACACAAGAACACCATACTTGTGGCTACAAAGCATGACTTTAGCTCCATTTAGGTTTCGAGTCCTCTTATCAAGCAATGAATTCCTGAAATAGTCTTCCTTTATAAAAAAAATTCTTGTTTTCTTTCTCCATGACAGTTGAGTAACATGAGTCCCTTCTGAAAGACAGAATCGTTATCTTTCAAGGCCTGATGCTATTTCTTCTTAGGAACCATCCCTGGTTCCTCTTATGCATTGCTCTGTCTGTTCACTATTTAGCACCCAACTATTTTTTTCTTATTAATATTATTTTTTTCTTATTTATTGTCAAAGTGATGTACAGAGGGGTTACTGTTTCATACGTTAGGCATTGTATGCATTTCTTGTACTGAAGGAGGAGGTAATAAACAGCACCCAACTATTATACACAGTCTATTCTGGTATAGTTGGTCATTATACTATGATTCTCAATTTTAATTTCCTTCAAATCAGAGATACTTTCCCAATTCATCTTTGAATCCACAATACCTATCACAGTCCCTGGAGTTAAAAATGTGGTTAAAGTATTAGCTGGGTGAAGAAATAAACAAATGTGCCAGGCCTTCTGTATTTATGCAAAAGCATCTCTGGGAGGTCAGGAGAAGAATTTGCCAAGAAGCCATGAAAGCCCCAATGGCTATTTAATGGTCACTCTGATTCAAAGGAGAGATTTAAAGGAGGTGAAACTTGCCTTTTAAAATAAAAGCTTAGATACTAAAGAAGGAGTGAATATCTATTAAAGAAACAGAATTCATGGCATCATATGGCTCCATGAAAATACTTCTAGGCCAAGTGGCTTTAATGACAAATTCAATCAGAGCTTTAACAAGGAATAATACAATTTCCAGGAAACTGAAGAGGTAGAAACACTTATCTACTTATGAGCTCAGCAACTATGCTAATCCCTAAACTAGACAAGTACATTACAAGAAAAAGAAACTGCAGGGCAATATATCCCTCATAGGCCATTATCAAAAAATATCTGTAGCAAAATATTAGCATATAGGCTCCAGCAAATGTTTAAAGATATAATACATCAAGACAAAGAAGAGTTTGCTTTAGAGATTCAAGGTTGGCTCAATATTCAAAAGTAAACATAATTTGCCATTATCAACAGACTGAATAAAATGTAGTTATGCTCAATAGATGTAGAACTGACAAAATTCACCTGTCATTTATGATACAACTCTCATCATTAACAGCCAGCATCATACTCAATACTGTCCTTCTAACATGAGCCAGGTGGGAGATCCACTTTTAACCTTTTTGACTCAATTTACATCATCACTTCTTCCCATGAGCAACTAACTATCCTTGTGCTGTCTGGCCCCAGTAGCATGATATATAGCCATCTATTCTTTTTTTTTTCCTTCCTTGCTGGTACTGGAGCTTGAACTCAGGGCCAGGGCACTATCACCTTTCTGACTCAAGACTAGTGCTCTACCACTTGAGCCACAGCTCCACTTCTGGCTTTTGCTGGGGGTTAACTGAAGATAAAGGTCTTACAGAGTTTCTTGCCTGGGCTAGTTTTGAATCATGAGCCTCACATCTCTGCCTCCTGAATAGCTAGGATTACAGGTATGAGCCATAGGTGCCCAGCTTAGCCACACCCACAAGGCAGCGATGGTATCGGACAGGTCCATCACTGAAGCTGGCTTCCTTTCTACTGGAGTTGCACCTGGTAATTTCCCCATGCAGGAAGCCCTGGGCACGCATGGAGCAGCAATATAGATTGTGATGGCTAATGAGGAGGGCTTCGGATTTTCTAACATGAAAGGAAAAGCCTCACAAAATTCCTGCTCTGAAACATGAAAAATAATACATTCTTAGGCCATCTCAACACTTAAAGAGAACTTCTCAATTCTGAGAGTGTTCTTTTTTGCTCTTGGGGGAGGGGGGGCTGGTCCTTGGAGACCAAGGCAGGAGGCAGGTTATAAACAGAAAGCATTCCCTGGAGCTCTGCCACCTCCACAGCCCACAGAACCAGCTCGTTATTGGCCCATCTTTAATGTGCAAGTTGCTCTACTGAGAACTCCTAAGAGGCAGCCTCTCACTTGACCTCCAGGACCACAGATGAGAAAGGGAAACTTAGCTTTATGTATTCCAAGACACCAGATATTATAGTGAAAGGCTGTGCTTGGCTTGCGGCTATTCGGACTCCAAATTCAGGGTTCCTTCCTTTATCACAAATATTAATTTAGGGATCAATGAGCCAGAGAAAAACCACAAAGAATAGTACCTCTGTGATTGGTGCCTTCTAGAAGAGTGTTGTTTTTCATTTTATCAAGTCTTCCAAACACATTTTCCACTTACAAAGACAAGGATTCTTTGCCATGTGAATGTTCCAATGAAAGAATGTCTATGAAGCAACTCATAGCAGATCTTAGCATTATGTTTCTTTACTTTTCTCTTCCCCCTTCACCATACTTAAATTTATTGAGCTGCCTATTTATAAGCACTGTGATAAGTACTGTAGATGATCATCTTAACTGATCCTTTAAACAACCTTTGGGGGTAACTGGTACTATTTGGCCCTTACATTTACCGACTGCTTATAAAATGGGGGATCTAAGCAAAATTCTAATCTATGGATCCTAGGGGTCTTGTTTACATTCTCCTTGGAGCCTACAAAATCACTGTAAGATTCATGAATATAACTTTGCCCCTGGCTTTCATTCCCTTTCCCCTCATCCTCATTGCATAAATCTATCACAGTCTGATGCTTGTTCTATTGTTCAGATCCACTCCAAAAATAGATTGGTCTTAAAAAGAACCAACTCAGTTCCAGAATTTAGTTACTCTGGGAGTCTCCCTGCAGGCGCCCTGTGGAAATGAGTCTCCTGGAATATTGAAATGGCAACTGCTTGTGTCTTCGGCTCTGGTAAAGCACAGACTTCCTCATTACATCTCTACTAGGCCAAGAGGGAAAGACAAAGTAAGGGCTGTGGTAGACACTTTGGATTTTCCTGGAAAATCATTTCTGCCTCACCTGAGCCAGTCAGCACTGGTGCTCGGTCTTCAAAGGCTTTGCTTTTCCTCTGGAAAACAATAAAAATCCAAACAACAAAAACAAACTAACTGTCCTTACACAACGGACTGTGTAACGGACTGTGTAATAGCTGCCTTAGGAGTGACACCCTGTTTCCACTAGAGAGGCCAAAGGCCCTCAAAGAAGAGGCTGCTACTCAAAATAGCCACTCAGGTGGCGGGGGGAGGGGGGTGAGGGGGTGGGGAAGTCCTGCCTGTTCCAGGAAGGCTGAAGCAGCTTTGAGAAGGGCAGCCCTGTCTCTGAAGAGCCTGCTATACCTTACCATACAGCAGGTTAATCAAGGGCTTAGAGAAGTTGACTAAGTATAGCTTGTACCACCACTAGCAGCAGTATCTGATTTCTGATCCCAGGCATCTGTTATTTTTAGTGGTTTGTTGCGATTCTTAAACACATGAAAGTTAGAGAATCAGTATCACGGATGAAGAAATCAGGTAATCAGATTCAAATCTCTGTCTGAATATTCACACCTGTGAAATAAAGAAATGTCTGACGGTTCAGATCAGAGGCACTGCACAGAAAGACCTCACTAGTGACTAGCACTTGATTCCCATTAGCTTGGATTATTATCCTAAATATTATAACTTCACACTTGGCCTTTTTAAAAGAATTTCTCAACTATGAAATAATGTTATCATCACCAACAGCCCAAAAGGCAATTTGAAACAGGAGGTTGAAGCACAAAAGATACCAAAGGAAAAGAATCCCACAGGAATTGGCTCACCTGGTATGCCAAGCATAGGAGATAGTAGTGACTGCATACCACAGGACACCTGAGAAGTTCCTGAGGCTGCTGTAACCCCTCAGTAAGCGTCACTACTAGAGAGTGGCAGAATGGGATTGAAAATCTTAGAGGAAGTCTTGTCCAGTATCTCTCTTTTCCTCTTTTCTTTCTTTTATTTAGTCAGTTGTGGGACTTCAACTCAGGGCCTGGGCACTGTCTCTAAGCTTTCTCTGCTCACAGGTAGCACTCTACTACTTGAGCCACAGCACCACTTTCCATTTTCTAGTGGTTAACTGGAGATGAATCTCACAGAGAACTTTCCTGCCCAGGATGGCTTTGAACCATGATCCTTAGATCTCAGCTTCCAAAGTAGCTAGGCTTACAGGTGTGAGCCACCAGTGCCTGGCCCTGTTTCCCTTTTATCTTACACACAGAACCCCTAGGCTCTTGAGTACAACAATGCTGCCTCTTCTCTTGACTTCCTTCCTATTACTTGGAACATGAAAATAAAGGCTGGCACAGCACCAAGGTGACCACAATTCAGAAGGAAGCCAGTGTGAAAGAAGATAGAACAAAACACAAAGGACTTCTGGTGATATCAGCCCAGCTTTGCAATGCCTAGACCTGGGATTGATGGAGGACAGCATATCTAATTAAAACAACTGTTATTTGAGGTGTTGCAGCTGAAATTTTCTAACCAGTGGCACCCCCTCCACTCTCTGAGGCAGTACTGTGGCTCGACATCAGGGCCTCATGCTCTCGACTCCAAATTTTCCCTCAAGGATAGTGCCTTTACCACTTGAGCCATGCCTACAGTCTGGCTTTGTGTTGATTAATTGGAGGTAAGAGTCTGCCTGGCCTGGCTTCAAGAGGAGGGATGGGATTCAAATTCTGGGAGTGTTCTAAGCTATCAGTGACTAACAACAATTGGCTTAAGACAATTAGACCTCAGTTTTCACCTCTGCAAAGTGGGAATAACACTTTTATCTTCTAAGGTGATCATCAACCTCAGTTGGCATTTGAAAGACAAGTGTCACCATGCCTAATAGAAGGTGATAACAAAAAATGCTGTAGTTATATGTGGCTTCTTTTGGCAGTAAATAGAGTTTGAATTCAGGGCTTACACTTGCTAGACAGGTAATCTACTACTCAAACCATACTAGAGCTCTTTTTGCTTTAGAACATTTTTAACAGGGTCTTGTCTTTGTGTTCAGGCCAGTCTGAACCCTAATCCTCTGATTTAAACTTGCCTTGTAGCTAGGATGCCAAGTTCATATTACCATGCTTCATTGGTTGAGATGAGGTCTTGCAAACTTTTTTGCTGGCTTAGAATTATGATCGTTTTGATCTTCAGTTTCTGAGTATCTGGGAATTAAAAGTGAGAACCACTGTTCCTGGCTTTATAGTTTTGTGTTTAAACTCACTAAGAAATGATAGCTTTCTGTCTACTTCAGTGGTACTTCTAAGTACCTACCATAGGATTCTGGGAACAAAGGAGAAAATTATGTTCTTGGCTTCTCATTACTTTGGCTCTGGTTTTCACTTAGTAGGAAAACAAACCAAAGATAAGTATGGTGACATGCACCTGTCATAACCTGTCATAACTCAGGAGGCAGAGGCAGGAGGATCATGAGGTTGAGACCAGCCTGAACAAAGGTGGTGCAAGGCCCCATATCACAAACAGATAAAGGTGTGTGGAGTAAGTGGCAGGGAGCTTTTATGGGCCAGTCAGCCCTCTAAGGCAGAGAAGAAGCAGGGACAACAGCCCAGGCAGGGATTTGCGGAGGCCAAGGGAGTGGTTGAGGGGATGGTGGTGGGTGGCAGTGAACCACGAAGCTTCACTACCCAAAGTCTTTGCCCGATATTCTTCTGGGAAAATAAAGGACGATGAAGTCCATTATTTTTAGTTAATGAATGTTGTGTAATGCCAAATTTCTAGACCAATTAGAAGGCTTTTTTTTTTGTACTGGTATTTGAACTCTCAAACCCTCATACTACCACTGGAGCCACATTTCCAGCTCTCTCTCTCTCTCTCTCTCTCTCTCTCTCTCTCTCTGTGTGTGTGTGTGTGTGTGTGTGTGTGTGTGTGTGTGTGTGTGTGTGTGTGTACCAGTCCTGGGGCTTGATTTCAGAACCTGGGCTCTGTCCTTAAGCTTTTGTACTCAAGTTTAGTGATCTGCCACTTGAGCCACAGCTTCATATCCCATGTTCTTGGGTACTTCATGGCGATAAGAGTCTCACACACTTTCCTGCCATGATCCTCAAATCTCATTCTGAGTAGCTAGGACAGGTGTGAGCCACCATTGCCTGGCTCTTTATGCATTTTTAGTTTATAAAAATGATTTTAATTTTTTGTTTAATTTTATTAATTTTTTTACGTGGTACTTCAGAATTGAACCCAGGACCTCATCATTCTAGGCGATCACTCTACCTCTCAGCTACATTCAAAGAGTCTCCTGTTTTGGGCTGGGTGGCATAGACCTCGATTCTCCCACCTATGTCCCCATGTAGTTGAGATTACAGGCATTGACCACGCCACACCTAGTTCCTGACACAGAACCTTGTCATTTGCAAGAGTTGTGTAATGTCTAACAAAGCAAAGGACTCTTTAAAAATCTGAATATTAGACAGCTAATTTATCTCAACTCTGCCCCCCTTCCTCCTCACCCTGCAGCTATACTTCGGTGCCCACTGAGTTGCTTTCTACAGCGCCCTGCATTTAGGGTTCCCCCCAATTGGTTGGACCTCTGACAATTGGTTGCAGAAGGGACTTGAAAACAAGCTCTGCATTGTTTAAAACATTTCCAGTGATTTCTATACAGCTCGTGGCATTTTCCAAGACCTCCCACTCCATGGGGAGAACGTATTTGCTGTTTCATTTTGGAAGAGAAGAAAAGGGATGTAGAAAGCTGACCACATCTGTATTTTTTGTTGTTGTTCTGGTGAAGCTGTAACTCTCCTTTCCCTTCAGCCTAGTTTTGTCCGTTGAGATAGCACAGCCCCTGGCAAAGTCCCTCTCTGCCAGCCACCAGGGTCCTACCAGCCTCTCAGTAGTGCTACAGCCTATTGACTTGAAAGGTAATTAAGATATAAGTATTCCAAAAGAGAACACATGGTTATTTAAAGTCATTGGACAGCGTTCAAAAGGAAAAGATCTGTGGGATCCAAGGGCTGAGCGCCATCATGCTGTTTCTCCCCCTCACTTCTCACATGAAGGGAGAGAGAGGGAGAGAGAGACTAATTATAAATCTCCAGCAAAATAGGACCTGGGAAAGAGTTTTCCAACCAAAGCTTATACCAAACAGGATATCTGGCAGATCTGGGCATTTGTTTGTGCTAATAACCATTAAAGTTGTTCCTAGTAAACCATTTTATAGCAGTATTAGAAAATATCAGAGTTTACGTTTTCCTTAATGAATTGCCACAGAGCGGGTGCAACACCACATCTACAGCCAGCTCTCCCCGGCCTGGTGTGGTCTCCCCCTGCTGCCTCCCTCCCCCCACCCCACCTCGCTCCACCCCTTCACCATTTCACTTCCAATGACACTTCAGCCATCTTTCACCAACCTCAAAGGAAAGTTGAATGCGTGGCTCACAAAGTTAAGCTGACATTTGCTCCCTTCCAATAAAAAATATTTAGTCCATTAAACATAAATACCTGTCATTATGATACATGGACTGGGTACAAACCTCCCGGTTTCCTCTGATGTTTATTACATCCAAACAACTGCAATGCCTGCATGTTTTCAACTTTAGTGTATTGATTAAACTTTTAAATGGCTGCCATATAACCCAGGGACAGCGGGAAGATTAATTTGCGTCAATGTTCATCTGTAATTCATTAGCCATTTATTCTTTACAACCACATGGGCTATCAAGAAAATGCAGACCATTTTTCACTCGGCACAGGCTGAGAACAGATTCTGAAATTTGTACTGCATACAAATAAGTTTCCTGGGTCTGCCCAGTTAAACTGCTTGGCTTTTCAAAAGTTGGGGAAAAGGCAGCAGCAGGGCAGGATAATGGTGAAAACCAGGAATCGGGCAACACACGCAGCTGTGAGGTGCTACCATTTTACTGTGTGTATCCACTGCCTTCGGATCCATGCACGATGGTTTCTTATTTCAGACAGATTAAAATAGCGGAAACACATGTCTAAGCAAAGGCCATAAATAACGTGGTGCTCTTTGGTGTTCTCCATCTTGTCCTTTTTTTCCTAACAGCTTCCAAAGTACTTTTTTCTGGCAGAAAACCCCAGTGAGGGGCACGGCAGTAGAAAGTGCTCATTAGCTAGAGGGATTTGGAACTGTGAACTCGGATAGTGGCATTTGAACCAACTCTTCCCAAACCACGATCTCACCCTGCCTTGACTTGGGACGGTGCCCAGCTAGAGCACGGCAGGTTTCCTGAGGGAAGAGGTAGACCATCTGCCTTCTCCACATGACTCCCTGACCCCCCTTGCAGAGCACAAAATATATATTCAAGGCATAAATGGAAAGAGCACTCGGTGAGAGGCTCCTGGATGCACAAGGCAGTTTGGGGCAAGAAAGGAGGAGGAGTCTGCCAGTGCGCAGGTCAGGAGGAGAAGGAGGCACACACATGAGGGAAATTTTTCTTCATAAGGATGAATAATTAAAGCAGAGAGCTCAGTGCCTAGGCTTCCCTGTGGCTAATCACTGCAACAGTGAGTGGCAAGGAAATCAATGGTCAGGATGGCTCTTGGGGAAAGTGACTGGCAAGGAGTCACTTACGGGGCCTGGGAGGGTCCGAGCCCAGATGCTCAAGGTGATGACTCTCTTCCCTGGTCCACAGTGCCCACAAAATCAAATGTGCCCTGGTAGCCTTTGGTGATGATACCTATGAAAGAGTCAGCAGAGGAAGCCTTGGGCAGGCAGTGGTAAACCATGCATTTATCGTCTAACTTCTCAGGGTAAAAGAGAGCCCTCCACAAAAGTCTCCATCTGGAGCCAGCCTTGTCCCTGACAGTCCCAGGGGCCATGCGTATGGACACTCAGTAGCACACACTGACCTTTCAGATTCTTTGAGGGAGATGGATGGAAGTCATCACAGAAAGGCAGCTGGAGTTTTCTTGGCTTGTGGATGTGTCACATGTGTCACACAAAAATCAAAGGGAACGCAGGAATGGTAGAAAGATGTGTTTCTGCTGTGCACAGGACACCTGGGCCTGTTTTCACAGGAACTACTACAGGGTCTCACAGAAGCTCAAATACTTCTAGTGACTGATTCATGTGGCCTAAGTACACAGACCTATTCACACAGCCACAGGAAAGATGTCCTTTGACTGTATCATGTCACTGGCACTGTTCTAGACATAGGATAAGACAGAAGGACAAGGATAGCTGCAGACTTAGAATAGGCAACTTCTAGCATAGTTCTGTTTGCCTGCCCATGGAGGTAAGGCTCTTTCTAATAAGGTCCTTCAGTTGTCAGATCTCAGCCTCCTGAATAGTTAGAAATACAGGTACACCAGCACAAACGAATGGAGGGGTATGTGTAAAAGCAAAGGAAGAAATAATTCAGACAAACATTTCCAAATCTGGCCACATAATAAGTCTAAATCTTCTTTATAAGAAACACCATAAGAAGACCTAAATTATAGATAGTTTTTAATTTGTGAGAACTGAAGCAGTGTATCTCTAATGTAGTATATATTTCCTACAAATCAAAATGAAAATTAGTAGCATTTCCATGGAAAATGGCTAAATAATAGGTATAGATCTTGGCAACATAAAAATTAAAAAAAAATACCCAGTAAGCACACTCATCAACAGATTCAGTTTGCAACTGATCAGAAACACTTTAAATGGTAATATATATATATACACACACACATATATATGTATGTATGTATGTACTTACATACACACACACACAAACATATGCATACACAGTATTAGTGATGGTGTGGTGAATTGAGCCCTCTCATGAGACACTGTTGATATAAGCTATCTATCTATAAGTATCCAGTTATTTTTTCCTTGTGCTTGCTTGACTGACCCTTTACCATATGAGCCACACCACCAGCCTAGCTTTTGCTGGTTACTTTTGGGATGGAGTCTCCCAAAGCTCTTCTGCTCAGCCTGGCTTTGAACTTCAATCCTCTGGAGTGCAGCCTCTGAGGAGCTGGGATTACAGGCATAAACCACCAGTGCTGGTGACATCAAGAACTTAAAAACTCTAAAACAAGGAAAACCAAAACAAAAATCTACCCCCGATCTACTCTTTACCAAACACACATCATCTCTTTACTCAGTATACTTTTGATTTGAAAGAAATAACTTCTAACTTTTGATTGTATACAACAAAATATGCTACACATTTTGTCCTTGGTTGGGATATACACTCTTTATTTAGTTACTAAGTTCAACTTCTGCTCCACAACAGATTTTCATTATCAATGAATACATGTTGCTATATTTGTGTGTGTATGCCAGTCCTAAGGCTTGAACTCAGGGCCCAGGTGCTGTCACTGAACTTTATATTCAAAGTTAGTGCTCTACTACATGAGCCACAGCTCCACGCCCCCAGCTTTTTGGTGTTTAACTGAAAGTGTCTCATGGTCTTTCTAGCCCAGACTGGCTTTGAATCATGATCCTCAGATCCCTGCTGCCTGAGTAGCTAGGATTACAGGCATGAACCACTGGTGCCTTGCTATGCTACTATTTTATATGTACTGCTTTCACTAATATTAATCTATTTGACCTCTTATAAACTGAGGAAAATGCTTTGAAATCTGACCATTGTGTAGATTTTTATATTCCTTTTCCAGTATATAAATACTTCCCTTTTGTGGTTAAAGGCATCATTCATCAACTCTATGACACACCATATTTTTTCCCATATTTAACATCTTGGAAGATGCCTTCCACATACATGATTTAATACAAAATCATTATATCACAGGTTAATTATAGCGGTTTTTCTTGTTTCTGATTGTAGATGAAATAGTGCTATGCCTTGTATTTGTTGACATCCTGTATTTAATGAAGTACTATATTTCGACAGACACAAACTTAGATTTTAAGAAAGCTAGCCAGTCAGTGAATATATTATCATCAGTAATAACTTGGAATTTTGTGTGTGACATAAACGTTCTATATGAAGAGCCATGTGGCTATGCTGCCTGCTTGGACTGATGGTCTGAGATAATTTCAAACATGTGTCTTATCCACATGCTTTGGTACATATATTATGTACAATATTGAGCTGGGCTCATTCATGTTTATTTCCAAAAAGATAATGTCCAAGGGTCACTTCCTGAGTTCAGCCCATTTCATGACCTGTGGCAATTAAGCCAACCAGACATATATGCTCTTGCATATCATCTTCTGGTTATATTCATTCTACTTCTAACCTTTTTCTTTTTCCTTGATTTTAAAAACAATTGGATTTCCCCCTTCCCTTTCCATTTTCTCTCTTACATTGGATTGGAATTTATATACTTTTGGGGGAAGAGGAGGAGGATAATGGTGGTTATTTGCAAAAATCTGCCTTGTAATGCTGGATTGAAATTCTAAGTAGCTCTGCAAGGCCCCAGTGGCTCACACTTGTAATTACAGCTCTCAGAGCCTGGGATTCAGATGATGGCAGTTCAAGGCCAACCAAGGCAGAAAAACCCATGAGATTCAGTCTCAAAAAAAAAAAGAAGAAAGAAAAGAAAAAGAAAAAGAAAAAAATAGAAGGGAAAAAATGGGGTAGGAGGCATAGTTCAAATGGTAGAGCATTCACTGGGTAAGCAAACTCAACAAGTGTGAGGTCCTGAGTTCAAACCCTAGTAAGGAAAAAAATCTTACGTAGCTCAGTAGTAGAGTACTCACCTAGCAGGTGCAAGGTACTAGGTTCAATCTCCAGCACCTACATAAGTAAGTAAATGCATGACTTGGCCTGAGTATTTTAATTCTGGTTAGTTCCTCTTTAGATATTAGCTTTGATCATGGTTTTAATTTTTAAAAAATCATCTGCTGGATTTCTTTACGTTTGCCAACTAGGTAGTCACATTACATTGCATTATCATTGAATTATATCACTTCACACCTTTCTTCCAGGATTGTTTCTGTTTGTTTTCAGGTGCATGCTATAGAAGCTTTTTTAGTTTAGTAATAAGTTCCTTCACTCTGTCCATGTTAATAGTTCTTTATTTTGTATTCTTCCTTAAGAGTATCTGCTTTTACACTAGTTTCTATGGCTTTGTTGGAGATTTTTGTTTTCCCTCTCGTTACTTATGAAATGTTGTCTTTGTCTTTGGTGTTCTGCAGTTCTAGCTTACCAATTTATCCTGCTGGCTCTACAATGTGATTCCTAAATATTTTCATACTTTTAAGAGGGATTTTTTGAAAAAATTTTGAAGAATTCTCAGTTACCATCCCTTCAAATACTGCCACTCATGAATGTGCTCTTTTCTCTATGAAACTCAGACTTGGTAACTGGAAAGCCTCTTCCCCTTGCATCATTCAACCCCTCACTTTTTTTATATTATGCTGTGTTATACATTTCATATACTGTAGATTCCTTTATTAGTTGGCTTATATTTCTCTGACAAATATTCTCTTTTCAGCGATCAAATCTATGTAAGTTATAGTGGGCATTTTAGATAGGCTAATTTATTCAAATAATTTCATTCAAAGTGACTAGTTACTTTCAAAGCCTTGCTCGTTTTGGTTTTTCTCATCTTTGTATCACGTGATCACCATAATATCTGAAGTCATCTCTTTTTCTGTAAGTCTATGCCCTTATACATTCAGAGCCTACACAATCATTCCAGAAGGATGTATTACAATACTGTATCCACTTGCATTCATCAGAAGCTTTGCAGACAAGAATCTACTGGTTCTGGGACAGACAGGCAGTGCTGAGAATCCAGCGATACCTGAATAAAAGCTCTAACTTTCACCTTCTTCTCAAGTGGGCTTTCTCTCAATTCCACTTGCCACAGAGCTCCATTAAGGTGGGTACATTCAAATGGTTATGCCAATTTGTAAAGACTTAGTAAGGTACCTGCTTTCAGTTTTTGTTTGACCCTTCATGGATCTCAGGTCCCATTCTTTCACTTTTTCCTCTAAGCCACATCTGAGCAAGTGACTTAGAAATCTGAGGTGCTCTCTCCCTCAGCACGGATGGGAAGCTCATGTCATGTTGGAAGAGAATGGTCTAGATGATGACTACCATCATCTGGGGAACTTCCCTTCTGGCTTGTGGCCTGCTTACAGGCTCTGCTGCCATCAGGTAAGCTTTGCACTTCAAAGCCTGCAGGATTGTGTGCAATTTGAACTGAATCTGCCAAGTTTAATTGAACTTCTCCTACAGATTTAGCCAACTCAAACTGAAATTTCAATGTTGGAAATTAGGGATAAGAGACAGGATTAGAGATGTACATCAAGTACTCCTAGGTCATGTGTCTCATCCTGGAGCATTCTTTATGCCTCAGATTAAATTGTGTATGTCAACTCTAGCATAAGCTGTGACTTAGGAGAGAGGGTCAACTCTTATTGTGACACCAGGGTCAGTTCTTACTGTGACACCATTGGTTGTCTCAATGTGGTACAAATCTCAGTGTTTGAGAGGAAAAAATGGCACAATGTAAAGAAGAGCCCACCCTGTAAAGAAGAGCAGTGGTGATATGGCTTGCTTGTCTACACTCCTTCAAATAGACCACTAGAAAGGAACCCATCTGAGTTTGCCTCTGTCACCCAAAGTTAACCCGATCATTAGAGTTTCATGCACTGTATCACACAATTCTTAACTAAAAGTAGCAAGATGACATCACCCTATCAGACAATTATAAGATAGATCAACATAGATACTGCTTTTCCTTAGATGCAGTGGCTTAGCCACATGCCAGTGGGTTAATTCAAATCCCATTGAAGCCAGCCATTCTATTCCCAATAGAACACTTGCCACTGGGGAGTTACCTGATCTTGGTAATAATGGACTTGTTTTCTCTGGGGCAGGGGGCCATGGAACTTTGAGCAGGGTAGAGAAGATCCCATGAAAGTATGTTGAAGATCCAGAGTTTTAAAAAAAGAGCAAATAAAAATGAGGCAGTAGGATTAGTTGACATGAGAATCTGGGACGTAGAAATGTACAGTTTCGTTTAATTTTGTAAAGAGGGTGCTAATTGCCTTTGTACTTGTTTTCTTAAGCATCTCATTTACTAGGTAATGTTATAGTTGGTGGTGTCAATCCTTCATGCCCTTACCTGGAGCTCAAACTAGGCATTTTTCTCGATTTAAAGGTATCCCATACTCTCTGCACAGGCCTCTGACTCACGGGATAAACTGAAGTAAAATTACATCATGGACATTTGAAAGCAGTTTAAAAAAGTAGAATCACATGGGACCAAACTGGGATGCCTTCTTTTTAACAATAGTTAATATGTTCTAATACAGACAAAAACAAGGCTCATAGAAACTAACCAACAACACAAGAAAATTGGACATTGACCCTATTTTCCTCCCATTTAAGGATGACATTGAATAGCACATAGGTGCTTGTATGTGTTTGTGTGTGCATGTGTGGCTTTTCTTTTGGAGTTTTAGCTAAGTAGCTAACCTAAACTTCATGAATCTGTCCTTTCATATTTACTGTGTTTTGTCAATAGTGTTTAGATTTCAGTATGATCTATTTGTGACTTAATATTTTGTGTGTAGTATAAAGAAGAGGTCTAAAATTACTTTGGGTCAGATCTTATCTTTGCAATTATTTGTGGAAAAGATCCTATCTCTATTGAAGTACATAGCATCCTTGTCAAAAAGTCAATTTATCCTTAATAGAAGGGTTTATTTTTAGGCTTCCAATTGTATCGATCTACAAGCTTATCCTATGTGAGTACCATACTGTCTTCATTAGTAGATGTTTCATGTTTTGATAATGGGAAATGTTATTAGTCTTTAATGTTAACAAAAAATCCCACCTTTTTTTCTATTCTGGATTCCATACCATTTGCACGTGAATTTTGAAATCAGCTCATAACTTCTGCAAAATAAGCTAATTGGGATTTTGGTAGGCATTGTGTTGGATCTATATGTAGATTAACCTGGAAAATACTGTTATCCTTACAAAATTAAGCCTTTCTATCCATGAATATGGGATGTCTATTTATTTAGATTTTCTTTAGTGTTTTCATAAAGTCTTTCACTTCTGCTAAATTTATCCCTATATACATTATATATTTGTGCTCTGTTATAACTAGAGCTACTTTCTTGATTTCCTTTTTGAATTGCTCATGGCCAATGTATGAAGAGACAATTGTTTTGGTATACTGATCTGCTCCCCTGACATAGTGCCAGCTCATTTATTAGTTCTGACAGGCTGTTAGCATGTTCCTTGGGATTTTTCTAATATGTAAGATTATCTGCCTTCATTATCTGGCTGCTGACAGCTTTCTGACCCACATGTCTGGGCTAGCCACAATAAAAACAATAAAAATTTTAAAATATCCCAGTCATTCTTTCCCTTAGCATTGGCAGGGAAGCTCAAACCACAGAAACTCCAGCCCCTGCCATGGAAACCCTAATGACAATAAAATCCAAAGTCACCTGCCCCCTCCCCTACCAATCCAAATCATCAGGAGCTCATCCTCTGTTATCCCCAGAAAGCCATGATCTTTCTATACTCTTGCTGCATGTATCATATATCATTAGTTTCAACTCTGAACAAATAATGGGGATGGGGCACAGCCTACCCTCGATGGGGCAACCTCAGGACAAATTGCAAATATAGAGAAAATTAAAATGTTCTACACAGAGACAAATGTGTGGACTGTTAATTCTTGATATATCAATACTGGCTCTATTTTTATTTCCTTTGTAACTTTCCATCAGAGCAGGAGTCCTGGTAAAGACAGAGTTTAGAGAAGTGTTGATGTTGAAGTGGATTACTCTGATGAGTGGAGACTGAAAGCTAGAACTTGTAGAACTCGCCTCACAGATGGGGTAGATACCATCCGGGCTCACAGGCCCTGGAAGACTTCACCTCAGCAGGGATCATGAGGAATCTATTTGTAAAATGGAATTTCAGAGCCAAAAGGAACTACAAAGTCTCCCCTCTTTCCCTCTTCCCCACACGATACAAGAACAGATCCTTGGTGGGTCTGTAGGGCATATCACTTCCTGTGGAAATCTTGGAGTGGACTTTGGCTGTTCTGGATTCCCAGTGGTTCTTATTCCACTACCCTGATTCAGTCTGCAGGTAAGATCCAATATTGCTGCCATTCTCTGAAAACTTGATTTCAGGTCCACAGAGTAGCTGAAAAAATTAAGCCCCCTCTCAAATGATGTTTGCCTACAGCACTCCAATATGAGGGGTGACAAAAGATCTTCTTTCTCTAATGCTAGCTTGCCAGAGGAGTCACTGTCACCCCAAATCCCACACTTCCTTTAAAGCTCGCAGGAAGTGTGGGTTTATCCTGTGGCTTGGGCCACCTGGTTCATCTTGTGGTTATAGCTTCACCCCCTCGCCCACCCCTGGGGAGCCAAGAGGTTTGGGGTTGCTGACTGTCCCCCACTGTGCTACTTTTCTCTTTCTCCATATTTTTTCAGGAGGTAATTTCCAGTGCTCTTCCTTCTTTCCTCCCAGACACTCCCCCCCCCCCACTCAACCCCCCCCCCCAATCTCTTCAGAACATAATCTTCCCTCTGCTACCCTGAATCTCCTCATTCATAGAGTCCAGTGGCAGGGGAGGAGGCTTCTAATCTACACCACCCCCTCTTCCTGTTTTTCACTTTTTGAAGGTTTTTATCCTCTGGATGTATTAGAGGGGTGAAGCCTTAACCAGGCTAACAAAACTTGCGACTGTGTATAGCAAAAGACTGGAGGCAAACCCTCAGGGCTTTGCCCAGCCATGACATGGGGGGGGGTGAGGGCCCCCATATCATCACATTATCGCGTGGCATTCCATCTCTTTCCAGTTTGCTGTCTACTGGCTCTCTCCAGGTTTAGTTTTGAACTGAAATGGAAATAATGACGTGAACACTACCTTCTCTCTGATCTCAGCACTGCCTCGAAGAGCTGAAGGTTGCCATTAATCTTCAGGAACCTCCAAATCCAGCATTTGGCTGGGATTTATGAGAGGCCTTTAAGGCTTCCTAATGTTGGTCACAACCCCAAATCCTTGATTATTGTGAATGAAGCAAGGCCAACGAAAACAATGCTGAAGGCTGAGCACCGGCAGAGTTAGCCCTGTGTTGTCACAACCCAAACTCATAACAACTGTTCCAATTTGCAAGACCATTAAGTAGCTTTTAGGAAATGAATCAATGCCTATGAAAGTCTCTTTGGGAGAAAAGCTCTGATATTTGGGGAGAGGATGGAAAGGGGAGAAGGCCAAGAGTAATTGCTCTCCAATGCAGCATTCTTAAATAATTTGTTCCGAATACCCTCCAGTCATACACGTGAGGAATGACATTGGAGGGCAAAGGGCTACAGTTCAGAGATAAAACAAGTTGAAGGTATTTAAGGTACTTGCCAAGGAAAAGTGCTCATCTGATAAAAATTTAGGCAGGAAAGATGCCAAAAGCCAGGAGAGACACAACAGAGAGCCGTGATGAGGTGATTGCTGCTCCAGCCGTCAGACTTGTCAGTGATGTCAAGATGCCAGATTTTAACTCAAATGCAATGGCAGCCCAAGAGCTGCCTCTATTTCCCTGCATGGTTTTCATTAAAAAATAAAACACAAAGACTTAGTTCTAAGTGCAGCTGTCCTATTTGGGGCTGCTTCAGCATGAAAAAGTATTGGTTTATTTCTCTCCTTTACAAAATAGGCAATTAAAGTAAGAAGAAGCGAATACAATCCAGCACCTTCCCATTGCTGTTCAAAGTGTGGTGCATGGGAATAGAATTATGAGCATGCTGGAAAACCTGGCATGACGGGGAGAGAAGGGTTTCAGTTGTCTGAACAGGGGCACAGCTTTTCACATCAGTCTTCAGGGGGCCCACCAGTGGGGAATGGTACCAAGAGTGTCATCCTACTCTCCTTCATAGTTTAAAAAAAGGTTGACTCAGATCAAGAGTCTGTGCATCATAAAGTTCTGCTTCTATCAGCCTAAACATGTGACTAAAATAAAACGATGGGCCCCACTGGGCTCTTTCCACTTTCTTAAAATATATACAAGAAGTGAATAAAGAGAAAAGTTGAAGGGCTTTTTTTTCTCCAAAGGAAAATAAAGGTCTGTGGAAATGCATTCCCCCATTAAAGGATATCAAGGAAAAAGACATTTTAAAAAGAGTCATTTTAAAGCACTAACATAATTCTCATTAAATGCTTATCTATTTTCTTTTGAAGAAGAGTTATCCACATTCTAATTCACATAATGTGTATTACGATCCATATAATCTGACCATAATGAATCTTTTCTATGCATATGATGGCAAGAAACCTATACTGCCACTGGCACACAGTTCAAGAATAGTGTGAATACACTCTCAGAATATTTTTTTTTAAGTTACCACTGCAATATCAGTGCCTCTTTCTCTTAGCGTCCATCCATTTGGCCTTTGTTTTTTGTTTTGTTTTTTTTTCTCATCATAGATGTTAATCCCAGGGCCTGTGGGCTATCCCTGAGGTTTTTTGTTCAAGCTTAGCGTTCTACCGCTTGAGACACAGTTCCACTTCTGGCTTTTTGGTGGTTAAAGAGAAGTGTCTCATAGACTTTCCTATCTGGGCTGGCTTCAAACTGCAGTCCTCAGAACTCAGCCTCCTGAGTGGCTAGGTTGCAGGTATGAACCACCAGCACCCAGATTACCAGGCTTTCCTACCACACATGCAGATCCTCCTTAGTGTGACAATTACATGTATTTATATTCCAAAAACAATGTCATTAGTTTCTCTGGAGTGGTCTCCCTCATAGGGAATAATTAGCACAGGTTTAGGCTAGTCACAGCAGAGGATCACAAGAGCCCAATAGCTATGTCCTTATGAACACATAAGATGATGCTAAGTGAAATGAACTCCATGTTATGGAAATGACTATTATATCACTGTTGTAATTACTTTCAATATGCCAGGTGAAACCCTAGCTTCTATTGTTGATGATCCTCTTGTATCCCCTTCCTATGGTTGTACCTGCACTATCACTGTATCTTATCTGAGTACATTGGAAACTGTGTATACTGGTATTAGAACTAGGAAATTGAAAGGGAATACCAAAATCGAGAGACACAGGATAAAAAGACAAATGACTACAAAAGCAATACTTGCAAAACTGTTCGGTGTAAACCAACTGAACAACTCATAGGGGGAGAGGGAAAGGAGGAGGGGGGAGAAGAGAATGAGGGAGGAGGTAACAAACAGTACAAGAAATGTATCCAATGCCTAACGTATGAAACTGTAACCTCTCTGTACATCAGTTTGCCAAATAAATAAATAAAGAGGAAAAAAAGACAATGTCATTAGAAAAAGCATCAGGGCCAGGTTACACAGGAAATTCCTGTAAATTCCTTCCAAGAATGGCTTGACCTATATGTCTATTTTGCCTACAAGTGTGTAGTAGAGTTTGAAATATATCAATCAAGAGTGAATAATTTTCGGGCTGGGGATATAGCCTAGTGGCAAGAGTGCCTGCCTCGGATACACGAGGCCCTAGGTTCGATTCCCCAGCACCACATATACAGAAAACGGCCAGAAGCGGCGCTGTGGCTCAAGTGGCAGAGTGCTAGCCTTGAGCGGGAAGAAGCCAGGGACAGTGCTCAGGCCCTGAGTCCAAGGCCCAGGACTGGCCAAAAAAAAAAAAAAAGAGTGAATAATTTTCAAAAAGACATTGACTCCAAATAGAGTTTTCTGATAGTCAGTTGCAACCAAGAGAGGTAACAGGAATCATGTTTGATTTCCCTCTAAATCACTGGACAAAATGTATAAAAGAACAGTGTTCAGGGCTGGGACTATGCCCTAGTGGTAGAGTACTTGCCTCATATACATGAAGCCCTAGGTTCAATTCCTCAGTACCACATAGAAAAAGCCTGAAGTGGCGTTTTGGCCCAAGTAGTAGAGTGCTGGCCTTGAGCAAAAAGAAGCTAAGGACAGTGCTCAGGCCCTGAGTTCAAGCCCCAGGGTGGGCAAAACAAAATGAAAACAAAAACAAAAAATGAAAGAACAGTGTTCAGACCATGAACGTGGGGCTGCAAAGGACATTGTGCCTGTCCCTATGAGTGGGGAAACAAATGACGTGATTTTTTTTTTTTTTTTTTTGCTACACTTGGGGCTTGAACTCAGGGCCTGAGCATTGTCCCTGGCTTCTTTTTGCTCAAGGCTAGCACTCTACCACTTGAGCCACAGCACCACTTCTGCCTTTTTCTATATATGTGGTGCTGAGGAATCAAACCCAGGGCTTCATGTATATGAGGCAAATACTCTACCACTAGGCCATATTCCCAGCCCTGAATGAGGTGATCTTTAAGAAAGCGGAGCCAGGGTTTCCCTGAATTGATAAATTGGGTCAAGTAGAGAGAGGGTAAGGTGACTAGAGCTCAATGGAGGAAATGGAGTGAAGAGTAGAAAATTCACTATTTAAAAAGGAATGTACTCATTACCTGACTTATGTAACTGTAACTCCTCTTTACATCACCTTTACAATAACAATAAATAAATAACTATAAAATATATAACAACACTCAAGACAATAGAACAATAAAACACATTAAATGTTTTTTAAAGGGAAAGTATGTGGAATAATAAAAAAAAGTATTGACTAAGCAAAATACATTTTATGTAGGTATGGAAATGTTAAAATAAATCTGATTGCTCTTTCAAATTAAAAAAAAGAATAAATTTAAATCATGGGTCAAGTACCTAGGAAGAATACTTGCCTAAGAGCAGGGCATTATTATACCTCACCTTAGCCTCAAAAGCCCTAAGTCAAGGGCAAAGAATAGTAGAAATAAAAGACATACACAGTTTTTAAAAAAGGAGGAAAACTGCTCTTAATAGACTGATTATCTAATTAGCAAATCCCCAAAACTAATCTTCTTCCCAGTTAATCTTTACAGAAGAAGAACATGCAGAGTTAATAAGTAAATTCAATAAGGTGGTAAAGAAGCTTAACACACAAAAACGAGTTGTATTTTCTATACACTAACAATGGATACATGGGAACAGAAACTAATATAACAAATTATAATTACTCAAAGAATATGAATAATTTGGCATCAACTTAAGAATTTATATGATTTATAAGATTAAAACTAGAAGATACTGATGCAACTCATTTTTAAAGACCTGCCTTAACATGATACAAAGTTTTTCATAAAGGGATACATGGTTATAATTCAATACATAAAAACCTAAATGTGTGTCTGCATAGACATAGAAAAACGTAGTTAGATTTATATAAGAAAGGAAATGAAGAGTAAAGTTGTAGTAAACACTTTTCTCATGTTATAATTATTATGGAAATATAGGAAGTATAGTATTATTGAAGCAATATATACACTGAACAAAGAAACAGCATAGAGAACCTAGAAAAGGAGTCTACAAAAATATGATCAATTAATTTTTGACAAAGGAGCAAACAATTCAATGGAGAAGAAAGAATTTTTTACAAGGTGCCAGTATAGAACTTTTATCATACATTTTAACCATTTTCACACAAAGCTGATCATGGACTTGAACATCAAGTATAAATTTTCCTGAAACTCTATAAAACATGGGAGAAAATCAAGTATGAGAAAGAAGTTCTTAGAGTTGACATAGAAAAACATAATCTCCAAGAGGAAAATCTGACATGAACCTGTACCTCATTTCAATTAAAAAATCCTTAATCTATTGAAGACTGTATAGAAAGTGCTTATGGCAAAGCATATTTTCTGGCCAAGATGAAATTTAACTGAAACTCAGTGATGAAAAGCAACTAAAATATATGGAAATAATATACTGAAAACAGATATAAGTAAAGGAGGCACATTATTATAAAATATTTTAAACTAATTGGAAGTTAAAATACAACATAAAAAATTTAAAGGCAATTCAGAGGAAAATAGATAGCATTTAAAGTCTATCAGAAAAGAGGAAAAGTTTCAAGTCAATTACTTCACCATTGAAATTTAAAAATTGAAAAGATAAAACCAAAGATAATAAAAGCAGCAGAGAAATTATAAGAAGGGGGAAAAAAAACAACTAAATGGAGAGTGATAAAAAGAAAGAAGGAAAAATAATCTATGAAATCAAAGTGGATGTTGGGAAGACTTTTTTTTTTTTTTAACAATAGTGCTGAATCAATTGGATATTCACGTATATCACAATGAGCCCCGAACCTGGCTCACACATCAAATATTCAGATGAAGTCTAGACCTTGAAAATCATGATTCTTATGGAAGTTTATAACTGCTGTTTTGTTTGTTTTGAATGCCTTTGTTACCTAGTTTTAGGGTTCTGTCTACAATAGTTTCCTACTCTGAGCCGCTGGAAGTGTGTGAAGGTTCACCTCAAATATGTTCCCAACTGGGCTGCCACACATCAGAGCCTTATTTGGGTACAGATCATTTAGAAAACCTCCGTTTCTCAGAGCCCTGGAACATAATGAATACTATGTGTACTCAAATTAGTCAACCCACAGAGACTGGGCAATCTAGCTATTTTCCCATAGAGCTGTCCCTGCAGCCTCAGCTAGCTGTCACCCTCTCCCATATGTGCAAACCCCTCGGGCAGGCAGCCTTCATCCGCTTGCAGCTGTCAGTCACAGAGTTCTACCTAACATCTATCCCAGTGTCACTGGGCTGTTTCCTTTCATTCCTAAAAAGACCGTAAAGATTTCTTTAACAGAACCTTTTAAAACCCTCAATGTTAAGAAATCAATGCTGAATTAAATTAAAGTAAGAACTTCTGTTCATAAAAATAGACCATGAAGGGAATGAAATGCCAGTGCATGTGTGGGAAAGAAAAACTACAGTTCAAAATGCAAAACAGAACTCAAATATAGCCACGAAGAAGAAGAAAAACTCAATGAATCCAATCAACCTATGCTGAAAAGCCATATCCCAGTACATGATATTAAAATGGTCAACAAGTGTATGTATGCAAGCATGCTCAACTTTAGCAGACAGAAAAGGGCAAATTCGATCCCCAGTGAGGTACCATTTCATATGGACCACTCTGAAATGAACAGGGCTTGTGAAGCCTAAGATGGGGGAACTTGTGTCAATGCTAGAAATTTGTATACACTGCTGATGGTGATATAAGTTGGTGGAACCACTTTTCAAAAACCTCTCTGGCAGTGTTTACAAAGACAGAACAAATGGCAATATCTTACTCATGTGTAAACACACCCTTGTCCAATAAAAAGGTACAAAGGTGTGCATTGAGATACCAGTCTAATGGGCTGGGCTCAATCCTCAGCACAACAAAAAACTGATACACACACACACACACACACACACACACACACAGATACAAGAATGTTCTTGTATTCTATAGCTTCAGACTAGATGCAAATCAAATGTTCATCAGCAGTAGAATGAATCAATGTATAAGTGTAAGTATATACATAAGTATATACTGAGTATATACTTATACTCCTACATATAATCCTAAACAATAACAAAAAGAAAACATGAACAAGGATTGACTATACAACAACACATGGAAGAATTTAACAAACATAATTTTGTGCAAAAGAACACATAGCAAATTGCCGAGGCCAGCCACAGCACGAACAAGGATTCCGAGGGGCAAGGGGATTGATGATGAAGGAGATGGAGAGAAGGCTGATAGCATAACTCTGTTTATTTCAGCAAAACCCTTCAGTTATATACACCCTCTATATTTGTCACAAGTTTGCATAATGCTGTCCTAGAACCCATGGTGCTGAGAAATGTAAACAGCAGGCATCCTTCCTCATTCTATTTCAATCACTCCCTGTCTACTATGCCTCCCCAGATAAGCCCCCAGGGCCAGAAGCTGAAAGAAGCTCTTCTCTAAAACAAAAGGGCAAATATATGCAGCCCAAAGGTTGGAGACAATGGAGGTTGAGCCTTTGCTCACACCTTGCCAGCTCCTGGCACCTCAGGGTCTGCACCAGCAAATATGGCTCCATTTATGTAAAGTTCCAGAGCCTACTAGTAAACCATGTTAAATGTTAGATATGTGGGAATTTGGAGGGTGGGTGGTACAAAGGGGTTTTGAGGGTCAAGATAAATTAGTTACTAATTATAGTTCTATTTATTTTTGAACATTTTCAGAACTTCCCATTTAAATTTCATATGCATTAATAAATGTATAATACTTGAATAAATAATAAACAAAATTATTTAATGACTTGTTATAGCAAGAGAGATGACCTAAGAATTCACATAAAGTTTTTCACTTGTTACAACTGGATAGACAAGATTACCATATTGTGGGGCACTGCCTGCAGCATTAAGAGGCGGTCCTGGCAGGACCGCCTCTGGGCCTGCCTGCCCGCTAGCCCCGCCTGCATTTTCCAGGGTCCGGAACCGGAAAGGGTGGCTCTAACCAGCCCCGCCTCCCACCTCAGACCGTGTGTGCGCCAAGGTGGCGGTGGACGGAACCCAGGGGGTGGTTCTGTGGGATATGACCACTGCCCATAGAGGAAGTCCCGTGACATCACTGTGATGGACAGCTCATAATCAGCCTATCGCCGTGCCTAGTTAGCCACTCCAAATCCCTCCCCTTCCTGCCGCCATTACTGCTATATAAACCCCGCCCTGAATTAAAATCCTTGGATTTTCCGCCTGATGGATTCCCGATGCGCCTGGTATCCTGAGTCCTTATTTAAACGTAAGGGGGGCTGGGTGGGCGTTATTCACGACTTGCACACATCCGCGGCTTCTCATACTAGGGCACGCCTCAGCATTTCACCCGCGGGACGGGAGAAATCATGCGCGGGCCGAGGGTCCTACACCATATTACAAGCCAAGAAAGAAAATTCAAGAAGTGGAAAAATTGAAATGGGAGGGAGACAGATGCTGTCTGTATAAGGAAGAGGAGGATTTTTGTGTTACCTAGAGGTTCCTGAAGGAAATCCAGATGGACATTTCTAACAGCTGGAAATACAGACTTGGAGACCAATAAATACATGGAGGTCTTGGGATGGACATTGGTAAGTCAAAAGAGGCATGCAGAGTTGATGCTTGGATTTTGTATGGTACTCAAGGCTAAGGGGCCTAATAGCAATTTAAGAATTAAAAATAATCCAGGGTTCATTAAGATCTGAAGTTTGGGGAGTTGGTCTAATACCATAGATAAAATAAATACTGTTAAGAAGAAAAGGGCTGGGAATATGGCTTAGTGGTAGAGTGCTTGCCTATCATGAATGAAGCTCTGGGTTTGATTCCTCAGCACCACATAAACTGAAAAGGCCAGTAGTGACGCTGTGGCTCAAGTGGTAGAGTCCTAGCCTTGAGCAAAAGAAGCTCAGGGAAAGTGCCAGGCCCTGAATTCAAGCCCCCAGACTGGTGAAGAAAGAAAGGAAGGGAGGGAGGGAGGAAGGAAGGAAGGAAGGAAAGAAGGAGGGAAGGAAAGGAGGAGGGAAGGAAGGAAGGAGGGAAGGAAGGAAGGAAAGGAGGAGGGAAGGAAAGAAGGTAACAAAAGATATTCATCTTAATTCTTAATGCATAAAGAAAGCTAACAATTTTTTTAGTGAAACCTATACTTGAAACCTTTGACCAATTAATAAGACATTTTCTGTAATTTACCTCTTTTGTCGATACTCAGAGACAAGTCCAGTGATCTCTGTGAGACCTTGTAATACTAGGGGGAAGAAAGTTTTCTAGTGCAGGAGCATTAAAATTTGGCTTATAAACACTTTGTAAATCCAAAGCATCAAGAGATTTATGTCTCCCTAAAGAAGGCCTTAAAAAAGCTAGCCTTTATCTCTGTCAAAAAATGTGCTGAGTTCACTCATCAGCAGAACTGGGCCAAACAGGGAGCCCCACGCTGAACACAAAAGCTATGGCTAGGTTTGTCGTTGTAGAAATTTTGTAAGGTTTCTTTTTGTTTTCCAGGGTACAACTGACTAAATATCGGCTGTGTGGAGGCCTTCATTTTAATATGTAATGCAGCTATAGAGAGAGAGAAAAGTCCTGATTCACAGTAATTTATAAAATGGACAATTTTTGCCTTTTTTTACATTAGCTTGTGTTATACAGGGGGTTATTATTACATCTCTACACATGTTTACACTCTATTCCAACATTTTTCACCCTGCCTCCCTTCCCCTCAAAAAATAGCATCCCCAACAAGTTTCCTGTTCCATTTTCATAGTTGCACGTACTTTATTTTAATAGTTATTCAATCTCATTTATCCCCCCTGCCACCAGCACAACTCCCTGAGGCTAGTCTCCACCCATTTTTACCTCTGAAGGTCCACTCAACTTAGACAGCGATCATCTACAAATAAGTGCTTTCCAATTTTAAATTGTTCTGGAAATATGAATTAGAAAACTCCTCTGACCTAAGCAGGGTGCCTGTGGCTCACACCTGTAATCCTAGCTACTCAGGAGGCTGAGATTTGAGGATCAAGATTCAAAGCCAGTCTAGACAAGAAAGTTTGTGGGACTCTTATCTCCAACTAATCACCAGAAAAATCAGAAGTGGAGCTATAGCTCAAAGTGGTAGTGCAAAGTGATAGAGCCTTGAGCAAGAGTTCAGGAACAGTTCCCAAGCCCCAAGTTCAAACCCTACAACAGACAACAATAAATAAATTAAACGGCTTCATTTAAAAATTCATCTCTATATTTAGGCCATGAGACAATGCACAAGCATGACAAACTCTATATAAAGTCCTCTATATAAAGTTGAAACTTTACAAGTGAAGTCTTCTGCAAAGAGAAGAACTGTGTTGAGCCAAAGAAGATCCAAGAGCTTATAACTGGCTTTTAGGTATCCAGGAGAAGCTCAGACTAGCTAAGTCTCATGCAAAGTTATTTCTATTGAAAAAGAAATCTGTCAAACCATGGAGTTTGTTATTTTAGTTCATCTAGACAAAACTGACCAAAAGAGGACATGGTGATGTTTGGAAACCCTTAATGTATAGAAAAACTCACTTTAACCAAGTTATATTCATGGTTTGTCACCAATGCTAGACATTATGTGAACACAGTAAATATAGATATCTATTTCAAAATGAGTGGGTTAGCATTTCAGTGTTTTAAAATTTCTTCCATATCTAAAAGTCCTGTCTTCTGATTCTAAAACGAAGTAACCTTCTATTTCCTAACTCATTATTTTTGTGTCGTATAGAGCATTAAAATCTAAGCCTAGACATATGAATCTTAATACAACATGAACATAACACCATTTTAATAGCATAAGTAAATAATTTCGCTCAGTGGTTTCAACACTGATTCTTCTCATGAAGGAGGATCATGGAAGAGAAAGGGGTAAAGCATAGAAGGTTCCTAAAGGGTAGATTATCAGTCTCAGGAAACAAAATGAAGGACAAAACTCTTAATTGTATTGGCTCTCCATACTTTTCTTTCCAGAACACAAAACAAGTTGAAGTAACTTTGCTGAAGAACACACACTGTTCTTGAAATTTTAATCTAGGTCTACAAGGCTAGTTCACAACAGCAGCTCTTCTTCCAGGTGCCCATGGTTCACACCTGTAACCTCAGCTACTCAGGAGGGTGAGATATGAGAATCACAGTTTGAAGCCAGCTCAGGCAGGAAAGTCTGAGACTCTTTATCTCCAATTAACCACTAAAAAGCAGGAAGTGGAGCTGTGGCCAAGTGGTAGAGACCTAGGTTGGAGGAAATAAAAAGCCTTCAGGGATTGAATTCAAACCCTAGGACCAGCACAAATAAAATAAAACTGTAGCCTTTCTCAATTGGACCATTATTTAGCATCAGGATTTCTCCTCAGGACGTGTATGAGGCTCCCCTGTGTACTGGAGGAAAATTAAAGCCTCCTCAGCACCCGTCCACCATCTGTGGGATCTGCAATCCCAGAACTTAGTCTGGAGGAGGTAGGAGTAGGAGAATTGCAAATCTGAGGCCAGTCTAGGCTATAGAGTGAAACCCAAAGAACCTTCTAGTTCACTAATTATCACAGAACAAGGAAACTATGGCCCACGAAGAAGCAAATCATCCAAAGTAATTAGAAGGGAAAAGCAAAGGTAGGATTTTACTCAATTTCTCACATTTTAGTCTTTGTTGTCAAATAAAGGCCTTATTAAAATGTAAGAAATATAGAATAAAGTTCATTATAAATCTATATGTTTATACTATATATTGTTATATATGAATTTTATTAAAATGTATATATGTACATATCCCTTATGTATAAATTTTAACAATAAATCATACATAATGCATATCATATGTTTTTATATAATTATATTGCTATATAAATTGTGTATATATTATATATTGTATATGGCTTTTGTGCAGATTCACAGAAGTATGCAATCATTCACAACTGAGAACTTTAAAATCCCATTGTGAGTATTAATCATTTCTCACTCTCCCTTCCCTCATCCACTCCATACACAGCCCTAAGCAACCACTGATCTGTTTGTCTTTGCAAATGCGTTTTACATTACATATGGTCTCTTGGAACTGGCTGTCTTACTTTGCATGATGTGTTCAAGGTTGAACTACATCATATCAGCCATTAGTACTTCATTTCCTTCAATTTCCAAATACTGTAGGATTTATACTATATTTTACTTAAACATCCATTAGCAGATAGGCTTCTGAGTTCTTCTTTATCTCTATTATGAATAATTCTTTCATGAACATTTAAGTGTAAGGATTTTTAGTGTCTGTGGGCATATGCTTTCTTATTCTTATAGAGATAGATCCAGAATTGAGTTTCTGGGTTCTGTAGGAACTGGATGTCTAATGTTTTAGAGACTGCCAGGCTGCTTCACAAAGTGGCTTCACCATTTTATAGTCCCAACAGTGATGGGCAAGGGTTCCAGTTCCTCCACATCCCCCCCACCTGCACTCTCTCTCTCTCTTTCTCTGAAATTCTTGAAGATGTGGAGTGTATCACTGTGGTTTCGATTTGCATTTACCCCAAGGGCTAATGATGCTGAGCGTCTGTGGCGTGTTTATCATCTTTGGAGATGCTTCACCCATTTTCTTTTCCTGTGCTGATATTGGGGCTTGAATTCAGAACCTGGATTTTGTCTCTTCCCTTTTTTGCGCATGACTGGTGCTCTACCATTTCAGCCATGGCTCCACTTCTGGCATTTGGGTGGGTAATTGAAGACAAGGGTCTCATGGACTTTCCTGCCTAGGCGGGCTTCAAATTATGATCCTCAAATCTCAGCCTCCTGAGAATTTAGTTTTACAGGTATGAGCCAACAGTACCTAGACCTTTGCCCAGTTTAAAAATGAGATAATTGTCTTTTTTAAACTATTGAGCTATATGATTTTTATATGCTTTAAATATTTTCTCAAGTATGATTACAGAACAAATCCCTATTGTATAGGTTGTCTTTTAGTGTTTTCTCCCCTAGAGCTGAGGACCAAACTCAGAACCTTGCACTTGCCAGGCAAGTGTTCTTCCACTGAGCAAAATCCCCAACCCCTCTTTTTCTTTTCTTTTCTTTTTTTTTTTTTTTTTTTTTTTTGGCCAGTCCTGGGCCTTGGACTCAGGGCCTAAGCACTGTCCCTGGCTTCTTCCCGCTCAAGGCTAGCACTCTGCCACTTGAGCCACAGCGCCGCTTCTGGCCGTTTTCTGTATATGTGGTGCTGGGGAATCGAACCTAGGGCCTCGGGTATACCGAGGCAGGCACTCTTGCCACTAGGCTATATCCCCAGCCCCCCTCTTTTTCTTTTCTTGATGAAGTTCTTTGAAGGACATGTTTTTCAATTTTAATGAATATCAGTCATTATATTTCTTTTGTACTTTGTAATTTTTCAAAGTTGCCTAGAGTAAGCTCACAGGTAAGTCTGTTTTCTTTTAAGAGTTTTAAACTTCTTTGTTTTCATATTTAGATCACTGACTGATCCATATTGAGTAAATTCTCTGTATGGTTTGAAATAGTGGTCCACATTCATATGCAAGAGTATATGTACTCCGACTTAACCTCAGTATCATTTATTGAAATGACTGTTCTTCCTTAATGAAGTATCTAAAATCAGAATTTAATTGATTATAAGTATAATGCTTTATTTATAGACTCTTGTTTTCCACTGATCTATGTACATATGCCAAGACCACACTGTATTAATAACTGTGACTCTATAGTAAACTTTGAGATTTGAGGGTAGAGTCAACTGTGTGGATTCTGCACATAGCTATGGAGAAGTATGTAACTTAACTTCTATAGACATAGGGCCAACTATTTACTTAGCTAAATTTAGCTAATGAAGTTTTGTCATTTTTAGAGTATATGTTTTGCACTGTTACTTTAAAAATTGTCATTGACCCTGTAAATATTACTTTTAATATTATCTTTAAGTAGCTTTACAAAGGGTTTTTTGTTTTGATCCTGTTTTAAGTGAAATCACTTTAAATTTTCACTTTCAAATTAATCATTCATTCTAAGTATATTGAAATGCAATTGATTTTTTCTACACTATTCTTAAATCCTGAGACACTATTAAACTCATTTATTAATTCCAGGTGTTTTTATACTTAGAGGAATCCTTGTAAGTATATATCCATATAAGAGTACATGCAAAAAGAGAGTGCTTTATATTTTCCTTCTTAACCTGGATTCATCTAGTTTTCTTGCTTAAAATGGGATTAAGACTTTAACTGTGATGTTGAATGGATACAAGAAATAGTGGTTGGAGATTCCTCAGAAGGCTAAATGTAGAACTCCCCTATGACCCAGCAACCCCACTTTTGGGTATCTATCCAAAAAACCACAAACAAAATCACAGTAAAGCCACCACAACAATGTTCATTGCAGCGCAATTTGTAATAGCAAGAATCTGGAACCAACCCAGATGCCCCTCCGTAGACGAATGGATCAGGAAAATGTGGTACATATACACAATGGAATTTTATGCCTCTATCAGAAAGAATGACATTGCCCCATTTGTAAGGAAATGGAAGGACTTGGAAAAAATTATACTAAGTGAAGTGAGCCAGACCCAAAGAAACATGGACTCTATGGTCTCCCTTATTGGGAATAATTAGCACAGGTTTAGGCAAGTCATAGCAGAGGATCACAAGAGCCCAATAGCTATACCCTTATGATCACATAAGATGATGCTAAGTGAAATGAACTCCATTTTATGGAAATGATTGTTATATCACAGTTGTAACTACTTTCAACATCCCATGTGTATCTGTAGCTTCTACTATTGATGATGTTCTAGTATCACCTTCTTGTGATTGTATCTACACTATCTCTGTAATCTTATCTGAGTATATTGGAAACCATGTATACTAGTATTAGAACTAGGAAACTGAAAGGGAATACCAAAATTGAGAAACACAGGGTAAAAAAAAGAGAAACAACTACAAAAGCAATACTTGCAAAACTGTTTGGTGTAAGTGAACTGAACACCTCAGGGGGGGAAAGGGGGAGGGGGAGGGGGGAGGGGGTATGAGGGACAAGGGAACAAACAGTACAAGAAATGTATCCAATGCCAACGTATGAAACTGTAACCTATCTGTACATCAGTTTTATAATAAAAACTTAAAAAAAAAAGAAATAGTGGTTGGTATTCTGGACTTATTTCTGACCATAGAGAAAAGTATTTGATTCTTTTCCTTGTAAGGATGATGGTAACCATAGCTTTTATAAATATTCTTGATTACAATGAGAAATTTCCCTTTCTCCCTAGCTTATTGGCTATTTTTATTATGAAGGTGCTTTAACTTTTGTCAAATGCTTTTTATGCTATTCAAATAACCATGTAGTTTTTGTCCTTTATTCCATTGGAAGAGTACATTATGTTTGGTTTTTTCCCTAGAGTTAAAATTTATCTAACCTGGCTGAATTGAGTTGTATTCAGTTATTATGTACCATCATTTTTATGCATTCTTGTATTAGGTTTGTTATTTAATTTGTTAAGAAATGGCATCTATTCTTTTTTTTTAATTGTCAAACTGATATACAGAGAGGTTACAGTTTCATATGTTAGGCATTGGATACATTTCTTGTACTGTTTGTTACCTCCTCCCTCATTCCCCCTTCCCCCCTCCCCCTTTCCCCCCACTAGTTGTTCAGTATATTTACAGCAAACAGTTTTGCAAGTATTGCTTTTGTAATCATATGTCATTTTTACCCTGTCTCTCGATTTTGGTATTCCCTTTCAGTTTCCTAGTTCTAATACCTGTATACCTGGTTTCCAATGTACTCAGATGAGATACAGACATAGTGCAGGTACAACCACAGAAAGGGGATACAAGGGGATCATCAACAATAGAAGCTACGGTTTCACATGGCATGTTGAAAGTAATTACAACAGTGATATAACAGTCGTTTCCATAACATGGAGTTCATTTCACTTGGCATCATCTTATGTGTTCATAAGTGTATAGCTATTGGGCTCTTGTGATCCTCTGCTGTGACTTGCCTAAACCTGTGTTAATTATTCCCTATGAGGGAGACCATAGAGTCCATGTTTCTTTGGGTCTGGCTCATTTCACTTAGTATAGTTTTTTCCAAATCCTTCCATTTCCATACAAATGGGGCAATGTCATTCTTTCTGATAGAGGCATAACATTCCATTGTGTATATGTACCACATTTTCCTGATCCATTCATCTACTGAGGGGCATCTGGGTTGGTTCCCAATTTTAGCTATGACAAATTGTGCTGCAATGAACATTGTTGTGCTGGTGGCTTTAGTGTGTTCTTGTTTGTGGTCTTTGGGTAGATGCCCAAAAGTGGGGCTGCTGGGTCATAGGGGAGCTCTATGCTTAGCCTTCTGAGGAATCTCCATACTGCTTTCCAGAGTGGCTGAACCAGTTTACATTCCCACCAACAATGAAGCAGGGTTCCCTTTTGGCCACATCCCCTCCCACATTTGTCATTGTTACTAGATCCTTCTATATCACCCTGCACCAAAATCAATTCCAAATGGATCAAAGACCTGGAAAATAAAAACAGATACCCTGAAAACACCAAAAGAAGGAGTAGGAGAAACACTTGGGCTCCTTAGCACAGGACAGAACTTCCTTAACAGAGACCCAGAAATGCAAGAAATCATAGAAAGGATGGACAAATGGGATTGCATCAAACTCAGAGCTTCTGCAGGGCAAAGGACATAGCTCACAAGATAAACAGAAAGCCCACAGATTGGGAAAAGATATTTACTGGCCATACAACGGACAAAGGCCTCATATCTAAAATATATGCAGAACTAAAAATATTACATTCTTCCAAAACAAAACCGCAAAGAACCAATAGCCCCCTCAAAAAGTGGGCTAAAGTCTTAAAAAAAAGAGACTTCTCTGATGAGGAAATGAGAATGGCCAAGAGACATATGAAAAAGTGCCCTACATCACTGGCCATAAAAGAAATGCAAATCAAAACAACATTGAGATTCCATCTCACCCCAGTAAGAATGTCCTATATCATGGCATCTATTCTTATGATATCATATTTTTCTTTTCTTTATGAATGTGCCTAGATTTGGTATCAGGATAATTCTGGGCTCAGGGTGAATTGGCAAATAATGTTCATCTTTTTTTCTTTACTTTTGGGAAGGAGAAACAAAATGGTATTGGTTTTCTTTGTTTGGTAGAATTCTCTAGTGAAGCCATCAAGACCTGAGTTTTTCTTCATGAGTAGTTTTTTATTTTGCTTAGTAATTTAATGTTTACTTTTATCAGTCCACTCAAATTTCTCCACTTCTTGATTTTGTTTTGGAATTTTCTGACTTTCTAGGAATTTGTGCATGTTATCTAATATACAATTGTTCATAGTATTTTCTAATACCTTTTTATTCTGAGGTGTTTTTTATTCCTAATTTTAGTTGATTGAGTCTTATTTTTCTTGGACATCTAGTTGTCCATCAATATTGCTGATCTTTAAAAGAGTAGGCATGGGGTCATAATGTTTCCATTTTGTATTTCATTAAAGTTCTGTGCTGCAGTATTTCATACCAAATGCTAGCTTTGAATGTGTATTAAAGGCCTTAAAATTGGATTAATGAGTTGTAAACATCATTTAACATAGACATTCTAACTATAAAATTCCCTGATATTCTATGTATCTTTTCATTCACCTTAAACTGTCATAAGTTTCACTGTTACTTCTTTAATGAATTTTTAATTTAGCCATAGGCTGCTCATTTTCTACAGAATTCTGAATGTCTCAAATTTCTGTTTTTTTTTTTTGTTTTCTCTCTACTATTGCAAGAGATTTACAGTGGCATAGTTTTAATTCAGTCAAATTGAAGTTTGCTTATGGCCTACTGTATGTTTTGTATTAGTATCTGATGGGATTTGAGCAAAATTTGTGTTCTGGTGGTGGTTGGCAAGTCAGATGTATGTTAGGTAAGTTCATTCACAAGGCTGTTCAAGTCTTCTATTTCATTGTGGATTTTATGCCTACTAATCCATTCATGATGGAAGTTGTAACTACCATTGTTGAAGTTTTTCTGACTCTGGACCTATTTTTCCCTTCATGTATTTTGGGTACATATATTTATAATTGTTATATATCCTATGTATTCTTGATAGATCAACACTTTGATCATTATAAAATGTTCCTCTATTGCTAATAGTTTTGGTGTCTTAAAATATATTCTTCTGATATCCATATAGCCACTACATTTCTTAAGCTTTCTGTTTTCCTATCTTCTTTGTTATGCAGACCACATGCAATTGGATTCCTTTTTATTTTTGGCAATCCTGCCTACACCTTTCTAGGCAGGCATTCTACCACTTGAACCATACCACTATCTTTTTTTGTATTTGTTTTCTTCAAGACAGGATCTTGCTTTATTCCCACACTGACCTGTGATCCTACTATTTGTGCTTCCTGGACTTTTGGGGATGACAGCAGCATGTTGCTATTAGTATTATTAAATATTATGTATTAGTATCTATTACTGCTCACATAGCTTGCATTTATAGGCATGTCGCATCCCACTCACCCAGTTGATATGGACTCTCGCAAACAACTTCTGTTTTTATTTTTATTTTTCCTTACCTTGGCTGGATTTAAACCAGGATTGCCTAATCTCCCCCTTCTATGCCTGATCTCCTCCTTCTAAATAGCTAGGAGTTCAATTCTGAACCATTGTACCCAGCAAGGTATTATTTTTATAATGTATTCTGGTCATCTCTGCCTGATGATGGAATTTCTTAAGTCTTTTTATTTGATGTTGTTATTCATATGGTAGGGTTCACTATATTGAAAATAACACTGCTTCCTAAATGTTCCGTGTATTCTAGTTTTCTGGCTCCTTCTTAATTGCTTTCTTTGGCACCAAATGCATGTTTTCTCTCTCTTTTTTTATTAGTTCATTTCCTTATCTTGGAGTTCATTTTGCTTAGCATCATCTTGTATGGTCATATGCACATAGCATTGAATTATTGTGATCCTCTGCTAGGCCTATCCTAGACATATTCTAATTATTACAAATGAGAGAAACCATGGAGTCTATGTTTCTTTTGGTCAGGCTTACTTCACTTAATATGATTTTTTCCAAGTCTTTCCTTCTCCTTAAGAATAGGATGATGTCATTCTTTCTGATGGAAGCATAGAATTCCATTGTATAGGCATACTACATTTTCTTGATACATTCATGTACAGAGAAAATGCATGTTTCTAATGTAGCAATATAATTCTTTATTGTAGAATTAGGATTTTTACTTACTATTCGTTATTGAATTAGTGGTTAACTTCTTAGAATCGTCTTTAGACATTGATCAAGATGACTTATACTCACAAACTGACACTGTTAAAACCCCTTTGCATAACTACCTAAAGATAATATGATTTTTTTAAAAAATTTGTTTCAGAACTATATAATTTACATGCAATGGGTGAAAACTGCATCTATGAAACTCCAGCCCACCTTCCCTCATGTGAGCAATTACTGTTAAACCAAACAATGCATGTTAAAAATCTTATCTTATTTGGTATCTATTAAAGAAGCAAATAGAAAAGAACCAGTATATATTTACTTTCCTAGTTGCCATTTCTGCTTCTCTTCATTTCTTTATAGAGACGTGAATTACCATCTGGCTCCATGTCTTTCCTCCAATATGGATTTACTCCCAGGCATCTCCACTGTGCTCCTATTGGTAAAATATATTTTTCTATACAAATCTAATGCTTTAATCGCATACATATTGCTTCACACAATTGCTTTCTATTTAGAGTTAATTACTTTTTGTTTCTGTGGTTAAATGTACACAAAAGTTGGCTGTATTGGCCAACTTCAGAGTATAGCTCAGCAAACCATAGACAACACCACTAGCCATTTTCAGAACCTTTACTCTCACACAGAAATCTCATGTCCACTGCACAGTAGCTCCCCACTCTTCCGTCCCCGTCAGGTTGCCTCTATTCTTTCTGTCTCTGCAAGTTTTCCCATTCCAGTTGCTTCAAGTGTGTAGGATCATATAGTATTGGTCATTTTGTATGTGGTTATTGTACTTTGAATGATCTTTTCAAGACTAATTGAAGTGGTGACACATAGCAGTACAGCTTTCCATTTTATGGTTGAATAAGATACAATGGGAAGAATTTAATTTTTTTAGTTCTGCATATATTTTAGATATGAGGCCTTTGTCCACTGTATGGCCAGTAAAGATCTTTTCCAAATCTGTGGGCTTTCTGTTTATCTTGGGAGCTATGTCCTTTGCCCTGCAGAAGCTCTGCAGTTTGATGCAGTCCCATTTGTCCCTCCTTTCTTTGATTTATAGCATTTCTAAGTCTTTGTTAAGGAAGTTCCGTCCTGTGTGTGCCAAGGAGCCCAAGTGTTTCTCCTACTCCTTTTGGTGTTTTCAGGGTATCTGTTTTTATTTTCCAGGTCTTTGATCCACTTGGAATTGAGATATATATATATATATATATATATATATATATATATATATATATATATATATATATATATTTATTTAATTTTTTTTTTGCCAGTCCTGGGCCTTAGACTCAGGGCCTGAGCACTCTGCCACTTGAGCCACAGCGCCTCTTCTGGCCTTTCTATATATGTGGTGCTGAGGAATCAAACCCAGGGCTTCATGTATATGAAGCAAGTGCTCTTGCCACTAGGCCATATTCCCAGCCCCTTGGAATTGATTTTGGTGCAAGGTGATATATAAGGAAAAAATTATACTAAGTGAAGTGAGCCAGACCCAAAGAAACATGGACTCTATGGTTTTCCTTATAGGAAATAATCAGCACAGGTTTAGGCAAGTCACAGCAGAGGATCACAAGAGCCTAATATCTATGCCCTTATGAACACATAAGATGATGCTAAGTGAAATGAATTCCATGTTATAGAAACAACTGTTATATCACTGTTGTAATTATTTTCAACATGTGATGTGAAACTGTAGCTTCTATTGTTGATGATCCTCTTGTATCCCCTTCCTCTGGTTGTACCCGCAATTTGACTAAGTAACCCCCATTCATCTTTCCTCCATTGTTTCCAAGGGGAAGTTAGCTCATAATGGAAGAGAAAATGGGGGCTTACTGCTTTAATGATTCCTCCAGATTTTCTTCTTAAGATACTAAAATGTCTTGGAAATAGAGAGTGATGATGGTTGTACAAGGTTGTGAAAGTTACTGAGTTGTCCTTGGGCAGGGGTAGGTAGCTTTTGACATCAGTCCTAGGAGAGTTCTTAGTGAACTCTGAATCTTTTTGCTCTCATAGCATTTTTGATGCCTCTTAGTCAATTCTAGGCAAAATCTCTATTGCTTGAAAGAATGTCCTTAGCCTTGAACTTCCCTATACTACTTCAAAGAAAGAGAGTTCCTTTAATGACAGTTCCAGAGCCCTAATCTTTTTTTCTTCTTCAGACAGTTATATAAGAATGGGGTCAATCTGACACATTCATTTATGTGTACAGCACATCCTGATCAAAGTCATCCTTTCCATCTTTCTTCCACATTGATGCCATCTCCACCCATCACCGTGAGTTTCCCAATTTTATTTTTCACTTATGTACATTAAGAATTGGGGCTCTATTTTCCCACAAGCCACCTACTCTGATGAGATGGGGGAAAACCTGAGCCAGTTATAGAAGAGCAGCAGTGATGGCCTGTAGTCTTCTTAGGATGCCTCTAGGTGTGGAACTGCAGTTCTGTAATCAAACTGGACAAGAGTGCTCTGAGTCCCACATTTGTAGCCTGCTTCACCTGTGGTAAAGGAAGCCTCACTTTTACCTAGAGTGTGAGCTGGGTAAATGAAAGGAGCCCCTGACTTCTTGGCTATTCCCACCACAAGTTTTACCAATGCAACTCAGAGCTGTAGGAAATAAGTAATGCTGGTGGCCTGAATTTCTGAATAAGATATTATATCCCTTGATTGGCAGCTGACGGGAAAGAAAGACCTATCTTCCTTGCCACACTTGGAGTACAGCATCTATTAAACTAGACTGGAGAGGGAAGGAAAAGAGGGGTCAAGATTCAAGAGTTATCATGTGGCAGTGGTTCATGCTTGTAATCCTAGCTACTCAAGAGGCTGAGATCTGAGGACCACAGATTGAAGCCAGCCAGGGAAGGAAAAGTCTGAGAGACTCTTATCTCCAATTAACCACAAAAAGCCAGAAGTGGAGCTGTGGCTCTTGTGGTAGAACACCAGCCTTGAACAAAACAGCTCAGTGACAGGCTCGGACTTTGGCCCTGAGTTCAAGCTCCAGGACAGGCACACACACAAAAAAATCAAGAGTTGTATTGCTTCTTTTGAGTTTTAGAAAATCTTCTAAAACATTCCTCTGTTTTCTATGTTGCCATAAAATAAAATCCAGATATGTGAGATGGTTGATGATTGCATCTTTCTTTTTTTTTTTTGGCCAGTCCTGGGCCTTGGACTCAGGGCCTGAGCACTGTCCCTGGCTTCTTCCCGCTCAAAGCTAGCACTCTGCCACCTGAGCCACAGCGCCCCTTCTGGCCGTTTTCCATATATGTGGTGCTGGGGAATCAAACCGAGAGCTTCATGTGTAGGAGGCAAGCACTCTTGTCACTAGGCCATATTCCCAGCCCCTGCATCTTTTTTTTAATACTGTGTTTCATGGAGAGAACAGGTCATTCTCGAAACAGACCTCTGTCTATCTCTCTCATATCCACTCCCTGATGTTGCAGTATTCATGTAGATAAGCAAATGGGATTGTTGTGAGCACCATCATCCTGTCTTTGGGATACATTTCAGCATTAGCCAACTGTTCTATGCTTCCTTGTGTTCTACGAGAGTTTTCATTTTAAAATCCCTGTAGTTTTCCAAATCACATGCCTTTCCTAAAGGATAGCTATTGTCAGAAATGTATACCTGAAAATGATTAAAAAGTAGTAAAAGCAACTAAACTGCCTAATTACAAACTCCCTGCTGATTCATCCCTCCTGTGTGGGGAAAAATGTTTCCTTGGTGGAAGAATCTTAGCTTTCTCTGAGACTACTCACAAAGAGCTCATGCTACCCTGTTTAAGAGAACTCAACAGCTTAAATAAAACAGAAATATCTTCCAACACTCCCCCTAAAGGGGTCAGCAATTATTAATGAAAAGCAAGCCTCAAAACTTGCCAGTAAGTGATTAAAAGACATTCACTCTGGAACAGTCTCGCTCTCTCAAATAAAAGACGCGAAGAAGGAAATTAAATTCCCGAAGAAATAAATTTTGACTGAAGTGAGAAATCACACTAAGAAGCTAATTTAAGGGAGATGAAATTAATTTTGGTGACATTTATTCTATTTAGCAAAAATGGTGACAAAACATATAGTGGCTCTGTTAGGCGGAGATAAGAGGCGAGTAATTTAAGGCTGGGCACAGCTACAGTCTACAGCGATTTAATCCTACTGCAATACATCCCTGGTGACCTATCATTAAAGGTTTAAAGTAAAACTGACAATTATTATTAGCTAGTAATTGGATTTTGGAGATTCAGTATAAAGTTAGGATAATTTAAATGACTGTTGACATTGGAAAGATTATGTAAACGCTCTGAATCAGCTGGATTTATCAATTTATTTAGCCTTATAAAACAAAGTATATGTACCCAGCACCAGAAACCAATGTAAGGGGTAGTGGCTTTCTCAGGATTGTCCTCAGGGAGCCAGAAAAGGCTGGGACTCAGATTTTCCAAAGGTAGTACCCATACCAGTATGCCAGAATTCCATCATGGCGATAGCTTCTGACACCCAGTTCCAAGACCTTCATTTCATTCTCCTCAGAGAACTAAGCAAGGCATACTTCATCCCAGGAGAAAAATAAAATTGTCACGGCCCAATATTTTATGATATAGATTTTTAATTACAAAGGCTGAAATTCAGAAACTAAAGATGGAATCAAAAATACAACTGTCATTGTAGATTTATGGCAATGTTGTCTGCACAGAATAATTCCTACAAGGCTACACTCCATAAATACTGACACAAACCCTGCCAGCTCTTTTGTCTAACCATAAGCACCAAGCAAAATTGGAATATTTAGAGGAATGCTTTACCAAATTAGTTCTGCAAAGAAAGCAACTTCATAGAATCTGTAACAATATGGTGCCTCTACCAGCTACTGCAGATTCTAGTGCTAATAGTCCCCTTGCCTTTAAATGTTTAAAGGGAAGGTTAATGGCATTCTAAAATAATTACACCCCCATTCCTATTACCTATATTCACTGGATACTATTTAAATCTTCCCTTCAACCCAGTATTCTAGGGTATTATAATATTTGTCTATCGTATGAAAGAAGAAACCATACATAAATAACGTTTTTCTGTAGCTTAGGAAAGTGAATGCTTATAAATGTTCATAGTTACTTTTTTGTTTGTTTGTTCTGGCAGGTTCTCTGGCTTGAACTCAGAGCCTAGGCACTGTTGCTAAGTGTTTTTGGTCAAGGCTAGCACTCTACCACTTGAGCTACAGTGGTTAATTGGAGTTAAGGGTCTCATGGAGGCTTTGTACTATGATCTCAGATATCAGTCTCTGGAGTAGCTAGGATTACAAGTATGAGACACTGGTGCCTTTCAACGATGTTCATATTTTTTAGCTTTGAAATTCCACTGCTAAAACTAAGGATGTGTGTTTGGATTTTAGTGAGTTATAGTAATGTTTTTAAAGCAACACTTTTAAAATAGCAAATGACTAAGTACAGAAAGTTGGTTAAGTAATTTTGGTACATCCTTACAATGGAATATATTATGCAGCCATTATAATCCATGCTCTAGAAAAATGTGGAAACTGGAAAATTTCTCCTCATATACTGCTAGGTAATGTAAGACTATGAAGCAGAAGCTGAACACGAGTTTTTAAAGAAGTAGAAGGGACTGGGCACAAAGGCTCCTGCCTGTAACTCCAGCTATTAGGAAGGTAGAGATCAGGAGGACCACAGTTTGAGATCAGCCTAGGCAAAAATTAGTGGGATCTACCACCGCCACCCCCATACCTGTCTTAACTAATATTGTGGCTGTGTTTGCTCATTCTTGTCATTCCAGCTATGTTGCAAGCACAAGGAAGATCATAATTTGATGCAGGCCCTGTGGAAAAAAGTATAAAACTCTATCTAAAAATGTAACCAAAGCAGAAAAGGGCTAAGGGCATGGTTCAAGTAGTAGAGTGCCTGCCTGACAAAACAAGTTCTGAATTCAAACATTCACTATTACTGTTTAATAACTAGCTCAAACTCCATATGTGTTTTTAACCTACTGTTTCATAGCTCAGGTCCAACGTTGAATAACCTGTCCTGTAATACTAGAGCTGTGAGTTGGAGATATTTCTCCTTTGCTAGCAGATTCTTGTTAGGTTGAGTCTGCAAAGGGCAATAAACAGGACCCAACTCCAGGAGGGAGACAGAATGTGTTCTCCCAGCAACAGTGTCCTTCTAGATGCCTCACAGATTCTAGCGCTAGACACCAGTGCCCCTCCTTCCTTAAGGTCTGATATCAGTTCCTCCATGAATCTGTCAAGCTTCTAACCCCAACCATCTTCTTTCATAGTTCTGTCTCTCAGGGTAGATATTTCAGTCATCTATTTCAGTGATCCCTTCTTATCTTTTCAATCTCCCAGTACCTGCTTGTTGTGATGCTCTGAGCTGTATTCCCTAAAAATTCCTATGTTGGTATTCTAATACCTGCTCTCTTAGAAAATAACTGCTATGACCAGTGTTTTGGTAAGGAGGTAATTAAGGTAAGGTGAGGTCATTGGGGTAGACACTAATTTCATATGATCAGTATCCTTATAAAAAAGGAAATGAGGACACAGAGAAAAGGTCACATGGAGACATGGGAAGAAGATGGCCATATACAAGCCAGGGACTGAGGCCTGAGACATATCCTTCCCTGATGGCCCTCAGAAACAATCCATCTGGCCATCTTCTTAACCTTGGAGTTCTAGCCTCCAGAACTGGGAAAATGTCTATTGATAAACTATCCATAGTATTAGCATGTTTAACTAATGCCTATACATCTTATTTGCATAGAATAACTTCTATGAGAGTATCCATAGTAATTCTTGAAAACGGACCATCAAAGATAGGTTCCTGGTTCTTTTAAACACATCACTAGCTTGTCACTGTCAGAGTCAGTTGCATGAAGCTCCATCATGTTATTGCTTTGATTCACAGAGTCTCCTGCACCAACTGTCTCAGGGGAACTAGTAGCTTCTGCCCTTAGCCTTCGGGGCATCAATGCCTGCTGTCACTTTCTAAGAAGAAAATGGAATAGGAGGCTTTAGCTGGGTAAAATGGAGTAATTCCAGGAAGGAAATGACTGTCAGGGCCTAAAGTCTGAGCTCAAGTCATAAGAGAACCCAGACGCCTGTTATGTCAGCCTTTCTGGAAGCATTTGTTTCCTGGAGCTCTATGTCCAAAAGCTGCAAATGTTTTACAGCATTATCACAAGAGATGAATACTTGTGCATTTAACATCACAGAAGTGCAAAGGAGACAGAAACATTACCTATCACCCAGAAATAGAATTACACTGAATACAAAAATCAAAATGCTTGTCTGTAAATGTTGTGTTCTGGAACTCTTAGGCTAAAGCTCGCCACAAGCTTCATTTCTTTTCCTATGTTTTTCTGAGAAATGGTAATGAATATTTACATAAGATAAATTTGCCAATTAGTTCCTGTAACAGCGGGAATATTTTAGGACTGAAGGACAGGCAACAAGACTCTTATCTTCCAAACTGTAGATTTACCTCAATCCTGTCTATCTAATTGACCTTGAGAAGTTCTCCACATATATGACCTCTACATTAGTATCTACCTCTGTGCATACATGTCCATGAAGTCATACTGAAAGATAAAGAAGAACTACCATTTGCCTGACATCAACCTGTGTATCATGTGCTCTTTCTGTGGCTCATGCCTTCCAAGACAAAGAGGTGTTCATATACCCAAGTGTATATAGAGACACAATGAAGATATGTGGCAATGAAACCAGGCATCAATAGGAAGTGTTATTTAGTCTCAGGTTTTGAATTCTGTAAATGTTTAGACAGAGCTTCTCATTGGAAATGTTTGAGTTTAGCTCATTCTGGCTCTGCTCTGCCCTCCTTTTTTCTCAAAGGGCTTAGCAATAGGATAGCTAAGAGATGAGCTTTAGGAGAAGTAGCAGCTGGAAAGACAGCCTGTCCATAAAGACAAACAAGTCATCCCTGGTTAAACTGTCCAGCAGTGAATGTACACCAGAATCTGCTCAACTCTTCCAATCCTTCTCCCATTTGGAAGCCTATCTCTATGCCAGTGCTTTTCCTAAGTCCCTTTTCTGCTTCAGACATGCTGATTGAGTATTAGTTATTCCAATGTCTCACCACTGGTTGGCGCAAGCCTTACCTTTGCAGATCCTGATCTTTGAGCTAGCTTGGCCTTTGTAGCATCACAATGAGGATTCCAACTTTTTCTTCAAGATTCAGATTAGTCTTAAGTATAAGGTATCTTCCAGGTGTACCTCATGCAAATCTCCATCAGACCCTTATGTGCAGAGACTGACTCATCCCTGTGATTTCCAGCACCATGAATGCCTCAAGAGCGGAAATGGTCCTGTTCCTCCTGCATCCCACTGTCTATTTCTGAGAGAGGAGCACAGACACCTGTGCTTAAGAAAATATTTTCTAAGGACTTCCCACCAGGATACTCAAGGTTCCTTCTTCAGGGTTCCTGCACACTGAGAAGACAAAGACGATACACACACACACACACACACACACACACACACACACACACACACACACAGAGAGAGAGAGAGAGAGAGAAAAAACAACTTCCCTTTCTTTTATGCACCCTTTGAAGGAAAGCAACCGCCCTACCATTCACCAAAATATAAAGGCAATCTATGCCAACTCTGAAGGTTGCCACAACAGAGGTGTTTTCAAAAACAGTCCCCAGGTAGCATGCAATTCTTCATTCATTTCCATTTACTGTGACCTCTGAGGTGGGTGTTGGACTAGCTCTGACTATACAGTTGTAAGTTAAACAAGAGCACAGCTCTTATTTATGGAGCTTCGATCCTAGTTGGAGAAAAAGATAATGAGGAGGCCAACATAAATAAGATACCATTCAGTTAGCCTCAAAATCTATGAAGAGAATGAAGCAGGAAAGTGGAAGTCTGAGGGGGATAGAGATATAGTAGTCTATTCTTGGAAAACAGTCCTGCTGCTTGAAAGCCTACTCCTTGTAATGACCAGCCATTCCTTCACTGGGTTCCTTAGGTGCTTCCTTCCTTCATCTGCACAAATACTCTAAGGCTGTCAGTGGAAACCATGGTGCCCTGCCCTGGAAGAAGTAAATTACAAAGCAAGCCTGTCATCATGCTCAACCCAGTTACCTACTTATCTGTTGCTATCAGGAATTCTTTCTCCTCTGGTCTGGGCAGCCAACACCCCAAAAGATCCTGGTAACCCGAGCACCCATAAACGTGAATAGCAGGAAGACATCCTTTCAGAAGGACAGCCTTGTTTCTTGATTTACAGCTTTTTCCCTTTCCTGAATTTGCACCAGAATCCATAAGTCCCACTTGCATCTCATTTCACGCTTGGTGGTTTTCCCCTCGGGCTGCATCTGGCTCATAATCCCAGTATTTAAGTTATGGTTTAAGGTTCTTTCTCCTGGCTCCTGCAGCTCTAAAGCTCATCTATGAGGCTGCCCAGGGCACAGAGACACACTGAACAGAGAAGGGCAGAGTGGAGAGAGAAGGCCCACTGTCCATTCAGGAGCCTTCTGGAGGCTGTGTAGCCAAACAAACTGTAGCCAGGCCAACCAAAGCCCCAGTGCACTAGTAACAAATCAGTCTTTAAGAGAGCCTTTCAGAGTTCCTGAACTAATCACTAAACACTCACCAGCTCTGCACTGCGGCTATGTGCTGAGTGGAAGGAACCAGGCACTTGTTAGGTTATTGAGCACAGCGTTTGCACAGGAGAACAGCAGGAAGTGACTTAGCAGCCACACAGGTGTTTTCTTTAATTACGCACAATAGGGAATGCTCTCTGAGCTCCAAAGCCCCCACTGTTCTCACATGTCTTCCTGCTTGCCCAGGGCAGCTTCCCTGAGTCACTGGAAAGGGTTGTGGCCTGCTTGAAGTACTTTCTAGTGGCCCAGCAACTGGCCTGCCTTGAAGGCAGCCCAGGCAGCGGACTCTCCAGGGTGGTGGTATTGAGATGTCAGAACTCTGGGTCCATGGGGAAATCTTAGATTCCCCATAAGCTTTCTTGCTAAACCCCAAAGCAGCGTCAATCGTCAATCGGATGAGCAGCTGAGAAAGCTGTCAGAGGAGGGAGTGAGGAGGAAAATGATGGATTTTCTGGCCAGCAGACTTCAGACCATTTCTATCAGAATCCATTTACACTCAGTTCCCAGGAACATGGCTAATTTTACTGATTGGTTTCCAGTGAAGAAACAGAGTTGTAGATGAAACTGCCATTCTACATATTCTATATCTATTACAAAGAGAATCTTGTTCCCTTAAGACTTTCATGTGTACATGAACCATCCAGGTCTCTTAAAAATGATTTTTTTCCTTAGTGGAGTTTGAACTCAGGGCCTTGCATTTGCTAGACAGCACTCTACTACTTGAATCACACACTGCCCATGATTTAATTACTTTGCAAATAGGATTATACATTTATGCTCAGGCTGGCCTGGACTGTGATATTCCTATTTAAACTTCCTACATAACTGAGATGATAGGAAATTATTATCAGGCCCAGTTTGTTATTGGTTGAGATGGAGTCTAACTTCTCACCAGGTATGGCTTTCAACCTTGATCCTCTCAATCTGCATCTGCCAAATGGCTAGGATTAGAGACATGAGCCACAGTGCCAAGCTAAAAATGCAGGTTCTGATGCAGGATGGCTCAGATGTCTGAGAGTCTACATTAGTAACACAAACCCTGGTGAGTCTATGAAGACCACCCTTTGAGTACGTAGGAAAGCTTTGAGAGAGCCCTCTCAGAGTACAGTCTCCTGGAACAACATGAGAGGATTTGTTCTTCTGCCAGTGCACTGTCTCCCTGCCTTCTCTTTACCAACTACCAGGTGCTTTGTTTCATCACAACACGATCCCATTGCATTCTCAAATCACATTTAGTTATTCTATCCATGGGGAAGAAAACATAGTAAGTGTGATGCCAGGCTCCTGTACTTCATATGAATCATTCTAGAAGCAACATACTGAAGCCACCAATGGGTTGCTGTGGAACTCTTAGTCTACACAGCCTCCTTCCTATAAAATCAGCTATGAGAAGACATAAGGAGAGGTCATAAGCAGAGAAGTCAACTAGAGCTTAGTTTTGGTTTTAAGGGCCAGACATAAATGCTCTGATGATGGGATGAAGCAAAATCACCTGTGCTCATCTCTCTGGGCCACTACACACAATCCAAGAGCACCTCAACTCCCAAGGACAAGGTATATTGGTTACGATGTTCCAATTTAAACTAATGATCTATTGTGCCTTTTGTGTTTTATGCTATGCTCACAGTTGTTGTCAGCACAACCTCATTTAACCAAAAGACATTTAGGAGATAGTTGTTTCTATTTTATTAGTGACTATAAGGAAGCAAGGACTATCTCAAGATCATAATAGAGAAATAATCCAAGCCAGATGAGAATACAGGTTTTCTAAATCTGAATATAGTTGTCTTTGCAGGTGCTTTCTTTAGACAAAGGAGAGAGGAAATAGCTATGCAATGTATTTCAGGACCTGAAATAACAGGGTAAGGACTCTCCTTTGGGTATTTGGAGAATGGCAAGATCAAAAATATTTGGATGTGGGGCTGGGGATATGGCCTAGTGGCAAGAGAGCTTGCCTCCTATACATGAGGCCCTGGTTTCGATTCCCCAGCACCACATATACAGAAAACGGCCAGAAGTGGCGCTGTGGCTCAAGTGGCAGAGTGCTAGCCTTGAGCAAAAAGGAAGCCAGGGACAGTGCTCAGGCCCTGAGTCCAAGGCCCAGGACTGGCAAAAAAAAAAAAAAAAAAGAAAAAAAATATATTTGGATGTGGACCACTCTTCCCATCCACCTTCCCGACTCCTTAGGTAATGTCATTTAGATTTCACTACACATCCATCCTGTGCTGGGAACACTGGGAGAGATTCAAAAAGTTAAGACACACAGCTCCTACCATGGAGACTTATACTGCTTAGGAAGAAAGAATCTGGAATTCCTGCTGAATTTCTACCATAGATGTTAATTAGCAATGAATACAATGAACACAAATTTCAATCTTGGAGGTACATAGCACAGAAGCAATATTACCAAGAGAGTCTAACAAAAAAAAGTCTGAATTCTGAATGCACAAAGAAAGACTGGTTTCACTGATAACGAGAAATCCTCCTCAAGTGTGACTTTGGACTGACAGCATTAACAATGACTTTTAGAAATACAACATTTGGAAACTTGAACCTAAGCTAGGGGTTTGTTTGAATTTTTTGTTAGGCTTTCTTGCTAATACTACTGTGAGATAAAATTTGACACTATCTGAGGACAATAATAAAGACCTCATCCAAATGGCCCAGACCAGTAACTGAATCATGGACAAACTGGGGGGTGATGGGTTGTCACACTGAGTGGCCACCTTGCAAGTCCAATCCTATGTTTCTGTCTCCCCCCAAACACACAGACTATCCAGAGAGTAGAAGCCACATGGTCTAAGTCCTGTATCCTGTTCTGGGTTCATCTCACAGCTTGAGTGAGCTTATGTCACTTGTAGTGTCAAATTGATCAGAGTTTTAGGTAAGTGTGAGTTAAGCCTCAGGACACCAAACCTTTGAGAAGAAAGCCAGAGACAGCAAAACCTAGGCCAAGACAAGAAGGGCTTGAGTGATAAGCAGCCACCTTAGATGCACACTCTACACAGTCACCCCCACCATCCTCACCCTTGCTCCGCCACACAGTTTGTGGTGACAACAAAGCACGTAAAGCATTTATTAAACAGCATGGAATCCATTTAACGCTTCTCTGAGTGCACTAATTAGGTTTTGTATTTTGGGGCCAAGCAATACAGAAGGGAGGGCAGAATTCTGGGTTTAATCACATCCTGTGTATCTATTTTGGATTTCTTCATGATGTATTGAAACCTCACCTCCATTTTCAGTCCTAAATGATGGGGAAAATTCCTTTTTGGGGGGAGGGGAGGAGGCAGATGGAGAGCTTTTGAAACTTGGAGTCAAAAATAATAAACACTACTAACAGGCTATCAATCTGTAGAGCTTTACCCTGGTCCTCAAAGTTGCTCGTTTCCATTAATAAACATCTTCAGGAACATTACAGTTCCTTTGGAAAACCCAAAGTGCTTGGCAAGGAGGTTTTGGTTTCCAGCCAGCCCTTATTTGGTTCTGTGTGTAGAGGATCTGTTAAGCTTCATGCAATTAGCAAGCAGAGACGAGCTCTGAGCAGGGGATATTTTGTAGTTCGTTGAATCATACCAAATCTGAATCTATTTACCAAAAGGAATAAGAAATGTGCATCTGGCTAGGCTCTTAGTAGAAGCCTGAGAAAATCTTCGTGTTTTACTGATTTGCTGCTATTTGGTCTTGACACTTGGAATTTGGCATAAAAAGAGGAGAAGGCTGCACAGCCTCATACTTAATTTACAGGCTGGGAAAAATGGCCTTTTCAGTGTCTGTGTGTTAATTGCCAAATGTGTTGCTTTCTCTTTTCTTTCTTTGGAAGCATTGGAGGTTTGAACTCAGGACCTCATGCTTGCTACTACTTGAGTAATGCCTCCAGCACTGTGTTTTACTGTGTTTTTGTTTTTGTTTTAAGACATCTAGTGAACTTTCCTGCCTAGGCTGGCCTCAAACTGTGGTCCTCCTCTTGGGATTACTGGCAAGTGTCATCAGAACCCAGTTTATCAGTTTCCAAAGATACTATAAAACCCCATTTTATGGTAAATAGTTAAAACAAAAAACACTGAAGTCAATGGCTAAGACTTCTGTGGCCAACATGCAGGTAGATGCCTCATACAAGCAATTCAACAGGACAGTGGACATATTGGGTCTTTCCAGTCATTGGATAGTGTCAAGATTAATCTATAAAGACAAGACCCAGCTGATCAGGCTGTGATGTAAATGGCATTTAAGAGAAAGACCTCAAACCCCTCTTGGTCCTTCTATCTCCAGGTACAAATGCTGGGGGATAAAAGTGACTCCCTGCTTCTACATATCCATAAAAGCACAATGGTCAAATCAATGGACAAACAGAATCTGACAACAGTATCAATGTACTTGTCTGAGAGTAAACTATCAATTGGCTATTTTATAGTCATCTTAAATATAAACATGTAACTAAAAACTAAGAGCATATTCTTCTAAGATTAATTACTATTAGAAATGAAAACAGTATTAAATATCCAGTGCAGGTTTCTGCAGTTCCAAAGATTTATTGCAGTGTCCAGATTGAAGTTAAAAATCCAACAACATTCCCTTGTCTGGCAGGGGTGGGGGTGCTCTCTTCTATGGGTTTTCAGACTGTAAATAGACATAACCGTGAGTCCAATTTTTTTTAATTAAATAGTTATTTCTTTCTTTCTTTCCCTTATTTTTTGAAAGGACCAGGGGTGTGAAAGAAAACAAGCTTTGGTCCAAGTGAAATGACCTAGAAAATGTTGCATTTCCCTCTGGCTTGTTAGGGAAGTTCTAGGATGAGAGAGAACTCACTCATTACTCTCAGTTACCATGTTACCTTTACTGTACATAATATATGCACATCCTTCCCCCAGTGTAGGAAGTCTAGAATATTTATCTTCATTACTGTAGCTAATGCAAACAAATACTGTCAATTCTTATTATTTGTGGGAGTTAAGTTTTCTAAAGTCACTACACGTGGTGAATTAGCAATTACTGAGCCATTCATTGCTCCTAGCAGAAATAGTTAGGTTGCTGAAAGCCTTTGATCTCAGTATTTTTGTCCACAAATCCTGACACAACCTTGGTTCTGCAAATGTTGAGTGTGTGTGTGTTTCTATTTAAGACAACATAATACATTTTGATGACTCATTAACATTGAACTCACAGCCAACAGCATATTAACTCATGCTTGAGCAATGCTCACATCTATTGACTCTGTAAAGCTCATCGGTTTCTTCTGCCTAGAAACATGAGCCAGCACTTTGACATTAGAAGGCTACTTAAAACAGCAAGATCAACAACAAAAATGCAAACATTTCATCAAGAAATAGACCCTGGGGAAAGGAGATCCCTTCCCGTTGCGAGTGCTGAAAGAGAATGGCAGTGTGTTTCCTTGTTCCACCTCAGCTGAGAACACACACCACAAAGATCAACTTCTGTCTTGCCTCTGGCATGTCCATGAACGCCAGGGAAAACCTGTGAGGCATACTGATTTAGGAGTTATAAGCTTTAGCAAACTTTCAAATATAAAATACAGGAATAACAAATGAGAGTCAAGTGTACATGCCACGAAGCTGACAGAGAAAAGAAGAGGGAAATGTTAAACTCTGGAAAGTTAAAAACTAAAACACTAGCTGGGTGTCAGTGGCTCATGCTTGTAACCCTAGCTACTCAGGAGGCTGAGAGCTGAGGATCACAGTTCAAAGCCAGCCCAGGCAGGAAAATCTGTGAAATTCTTATCTCCAATTAACCACCAGAAAACTGAAAGTGGTGCTGTGGCTCAAGTGGTAGAGCACTAGCCTTGAGCAGAAGAACTGAGAGACAGCACCTAGGCCCAGAATTCAAGACCTATGACTGACAAAAACAAAAACAAAACAAAATACCATAAAACAACCAAAACACTGAATTCTTTGTCCCTATGAGATACTGGCTTCAAGTACTTTCTTGAGAGATTAAGAGAAGCCTGAAGGATGCTGAGGACAGGACTGTGACAATTCTCAGAGGCGATGAAATGTGACTGTGACTCTCTCCAGACCTCCAAGAAACTACAAGACAGTACTTAACTTCTCTGTTATCCCTAAGCCTATTAATTAGAACAACAAAAACCACTTGAGTTCACATCTTGAATTTAACCATTATGCCCCTCTGAAAATTAAAAGGAAGGACCTTAACAGCAGTAGTTTCAAAGCTAGATATGGCAATGCACCCCTATAACATGAACACTTGGGAAGTTGAGGCAAGAGGATCATGAATTCAAGGCTAGTCTGTACCACACAAAAATACAGCAGCAAGGAAAAGAATTTCACTCACTTCCCTTTCACAAAACGAAAATTTCCAATTTCTCAGAGATGAAAAATAATAAAGAGAAGTAGTGATATAACACAAATGAAAATCTTTTGAGAGCTAAGAAATAAAAACACAGAATAGAAAGGTAGAAGAGACAGGCTATGCACAGCAGAACACGGGGTTTTATGCTGAGTTTCAGGATTTCAAATTCCTTTCTATTAACATATATTGGTTGCACTCTTTTTGTTGTTGTTGTTTTTTGCTAGTCCTGGGCCTTGGACTCATGGCCTGAGCACTGTCCCTGGCTTCTTTTTGCTCAAGGCTATCACTCCACCACTTGAGCCACAGCACCACTTCTGTCTCTTTTCTATGTATGTGGTGCTGAGGAATCGAACCCAGGGCTTCATGTATATGAGACAAGCACTCTTGCCACTAGGCCATATTCCTAGCCCTTGGTTGCACTCTTGTACAGGAATCCAGTCATGAGAAACAGAGAAGCCACATTTTGAGAGGTCAAATTGGAGCCAATGACTACAGGCAGACACATGTCCCCAGGAAATGTACAGGCTTGAATATACTTAAAACTGTCATTAAACTGAGACATGACACCAGTAAAGCAAATAAAGAGCAGAAAAAGAACACCAACACAGCAGATCTCCCAATGGAGAGCTAAAGTGGGCTGCCATGGTGACCAGAGGAGAACCAGGAGACAAGAGACATGGTGCAAAGGTGCCTGAGCTGGTCCAGGCCTAAATAGGATCCTGGTTAGGGGGCAGGGCCACACAGAGCTTGGGGAGTCTCACAAATTAATCATCCAAGATTGGCAGGTCTAGTAACCTATTGTTCAAGTTCCTGCCCCTGCCTCTAGGAACTCAGGCATGCTCATCACTTGGGGGTGGGACTTCCTGCCTCTACCATGAAGACAAGATGTCCCTAGTTAATCCTAATTTCCTATCACCCACCACATGGCCAAGATGATGCTGGTTAAACCCAGTATCCTTATTTCAGTACATGGGAGATTCCCTCCTCTATTTTTACTCTTCCTATCCCCTTTTCCTGCCTAAAAACAATTTCAATAAGCTTCACACGTACAAATAAACAACTTTGACCATATTCATATCTATAGCTCATCCCTTTCCTGCTATACCCCATCCCCCACCCCTGGTGGCTAACAGAGCCGTTTTACTTTTCTAAGTCTTATCTTAGGGTATCATCTGAAATATCCACTGTCACTTTGGTACGAGTGTACTCCTTGTTGTTCACTGTGCCAGAGAATATGAGCACTTCTTTTAAGAAGCTATTTTATGAGATAGAAGGACCACCACACTTGGGACAAGATGCTCCTCTTTGTGAGGCTAAGGTGTGCCATTGGCCTGCACAGCTCATTCCTTCCATGGGCATCTGACAGGGCTTCTCTGCCTAATGTGTCTCGTGCTCCTCTGTAATTGCTTTTGTGGTATCTGGGGAAGCACCAGCTCAGGCAGGGCCTGACCTCCTATAACCTCCTATTTCCTGAGAGAACCTAGTAGATACTGAGCATGCTCTATATTGCTGTGGTAAAAATTTATAATGGGCAATGTGCTAGAGGACAGGCTTGGTGACAGAAAATACTTGGTGAATTAAATAAAAATAATGGGAAAATGACCTTAATCCATCCCATTTTAGAAGCTAGGTCTATCCCCCCAACCATAGTTTTGGGGTTCAACCTGGCTACTGTACTTTATTTTAGAAACAAAGTAGAGACCGAATGACTTACTGGGCAGGATGCTGTATGAAGGGGTAGGCTCTGAGGGACACTCATGCTGGGTCTCAACTCCTTCATGACAAAGCAGAAGGATGCTTGAATAGTCACTGGGTTGGAATATGTTTCCTTCATTATGATGCAAACAGTTGGAATCTCTGGGCCTATACAAAATGACTTTTCCTTTCTAGATAAGGGCACAGCTCTTAGAGGTCTTTCCTTCTGCCCTTTGAGGGCTTTGTCTTCACTCATGTACTAGGTAGCATGGTCCCAGAAGACATGCCTGCCCTTCTATCTCCAGCACCATTCAGTGGGCTGCAAATTCCTATTTTTGTGTTTCTATTAGATGGTATGTGGTGTGCAATATAAGTTTGAGTTTGGAGAGCAGACACAGGGAGAGAAGATCTTTTGGGCTGTTCCAGTTCTAGCACAGACCTGATGAAAAGGAAGGGGGTATTCAGTAGAATTCAGTCAAGTGATCAAGGCCTGTATTGGCATGTATCTTAAAGCCCCTGGCTATCATGAAGGCCCCAGGCCATGCTGTACCACCTTACTCCTGGTGACTGAAGAGTGCAGGATTCACCCTTGGGACACTTGGAACAGATAGCATTTTAACACCTTCAGAATTTTACAGCACTCAATATCATCAATATCCATGTTTCCATGTCTATCCAAAGGCTTTGAGCCTTTGAGAAGGACCAATGTCCTTTCACACTAGCTCTCACTTTGATTTTCACCAATTCTGGATGGCCAGAGATATTTTGTAGACAATCAGTCTTTTATTCCATTTTTTTTGTCAACAAAAATCTCTTTCTCTCTCCAGCAGATATTATCTAAAATCACTCTTGATCAGAGGTTGGACAAAATTGACCTTTATTATTCCTTTCCAACTCTGGCACTCTAGAATAAGAAGTCATGCTCCAAGCTAACCTACCTCTCTCATTGCAGTTGTTCTCCCAAGTCACATGGAGCAAGAGGGCAGAATTATAATTTAGCCCCAGTCAAACCAGATCTCCACCCTGGATTCTCCATCAAGGAGAAACATATGTGAAAACTCCACCCACATTGTCCTTCTCTCAACAACCTCAACCCACTTCCTGTCACTGTGAAACATCAGAATTTGTTCTTCTCAGCATGAGAGACCTCTGCAAAGCCAGGCGATTACAAATAGTCCCCGGCAGTTTCCAGAAACATCTACTCTGTCATTGGGCACAACAGAGAAATCCACACATCTGGCCCAGGGAAAGGAAATGGAAAATACAAATGAAAGAAAGCCAGAGTCCTGGGAGAGAGGAACAGCTTGCATTTAGCTGAGTGGATACAGACCAAAATCATCCTAAATTTTCTTTCTGTCATTTGTTTTTCTTCTTTATGTTTAAAGGAACACAGACACTTAAAAAAATTACTATTTGTTGACTTATTTTAGGATAGTCCAAGTTGGTACAAAAACTAGTGTGGATTCAGAGTGACCTAAATCTGCCTTTTAGAAAACCCCATATTAAAAATTGGAGACTCTTATACTACTACTTTAACACGAGTCATTTGATGAAGGGGCTCTTTTGAGTTTAATTCTGGCTTTTGACACATCAGTGGAAATCAGAGTTCTTAATGGAACCAATGAAAACTCAATTATTTGTCTTTCTTCTCCATCTTGTGCCAGATCCATGCTAAGAACTGTTCATGTATACTGAATCAGAGAATTCAAGATGGATTCCATTCTATATATAGAAATGTATCTTTGAAATCACTTAGCAGTAAAGCAGTTGTATATTTTAAGGACACTGCCCTATGAATGGGAAGGTATGAGTCTCACTTTAGGTGCTGCTACTAATTATGAATGTGACTAAGAACTTTCTGGACCTTCATATATCTCTGTGAAGAAATTTGAGGGTAAATGTAAATCACTATGCAACTATGATATGAATGAATGTATACATATAGTCTCATAAGATACTATATTCTTGACTCTATCTTTGATTCATTTATAGTAGATACATTGAATCGTGTGGCTTTGAACACTAGGGCCTTCAACAAGACAACTGGGTTATAATAAAGGAATTTCTGGAATCTATGCATTCAAACTGCTGAGCTTCAGTCAAAAACCCATGCTATCATCTACTTATAACACAAAGTTTTTAGTGTCTACAGGAAAGAAAAAAAGTTACAAATGCATAAATTTATGTTTTAAATCCAGCATGAAACAGGCTGTTGTGGTTACTGGTTTATCCATCCTGCATGATTTATTCATAAACAATGTAAGACTAGATAATCCATAACATGGCAAACAAATGTGCCCTGGTTTTGTACAGATCATTCCTCCAAACAGATGCTTATCATAGCTCCCTCAAAGTAAAACAGATGTTCCCCTGTTGAAAATCTTGGGCAATATATGTAAAGAGAACACTGTGTGTATTCGAGAATCAGAGTTGAGGTAGAGAGCTCTTGTTTGAATTCATGCACAGGTTAGCCATAAGATTTCACTACCTCATTCAGCACCTCTTTATCCTTCATGGTTAAAGTAGTCCCCAAGTAGAAGAATCCCAACAAATCCATGCATAGAAGGGTCAGCAGAATTGGCCTGATAAAATATTCAGTAGCTCTCTATTAGTCCTTACCAAAATGTTACAGGTCTCTGCATGCTGATGGTGACAATCTTAGCTGTGTTTTAGAAATGCTTCTGGATGTGTGAGACCTCTGGGAGTGTGTGAAACACTACTCACTAGATATAGTTAGTCAGGCTCAAAAATCATAAGCAATTCAAATACACAGAAGCTTATACTCTGACCACAAAGCTTACTGTTCAGTGGAGAAGTTCAAGGGCATAATGAAAACATTCTCCATATAAGAAATTGGGAGTCCTAAACTAGAACTGCATTCTAGTGCCTGGCAGGCAGGCATTATTTGATAAATTATATGATCATATAATTCGTGGAAAATGTGTGAATGTATAAGTGAGTGAAACAAAGACACAAAGTCTTTTAACGTGTCAAAATGTGCTAATTACTACTGTAAACTCTCATCTTCAAGGTCCATCTCATGAGACAAGAATTAAATCCAAATTTCTTACCATTGCCTAAATTATGTTTTCCTTTTCTGGACTCTGCTGCCCTTTCATTCTGGCCTCATACAATTCCTACATTTGCCTGCTGTGCTCCAGCTAGTGTGGGTTTCTTTCAGGTTTTCTACTTCTCTGTACCAGCTCTTTCACACTCTGCTCTTTGCCTTCCTGATGTCTTCACGTATTTCAGTTGATCAGGTTATCACATGCGTTAGAGTAAGTAAGTTCTAACTTTTGTCTGTCGCTGTCAAATATCCAGGGCATCAGAAATTAGTAAATGATGGGATCTTTTGTTTCAGACAGGATTCTGTGGTGTGTAGCCCACATGGCCTCTCTGTAATCAGAGATCCTGAAACCTAGTCTTCCTTATATATGACATCCAAGAAAACTTCCACATTTATGTGTAGTTGAAGAAGCAGAAAAAAATATGTAGGGACAGAAGTGAACTAGTTGACTTGAGTCATAAGACACCACCCACTTCCTGGATATTCTAATGATCCATCTGATAATTGACCTCAGTGCAGATCAGAGACAGAATTCTATGCTCTACATCTCTTCTCTGTGACAGCCGTTTCCCATTATACATCCTTAATTATTTAATTACATAAAGAAAATTCATCTAGGTGCAGGTTGCTCCCGACTGTAATCCTAGCTACTCTGGCATCTAATATATGATTGTCTCAGTTTGGAGCCAACCTGGGAAGACAAATCTGAGAGACTATCTCCACATAATGAGTAAAAAGCCAGAACAGGAGGCATGGCTCAAGTGGTAAAGTGCCAGCCATGATTAAAAATATCTGGAAAGAGTGAGGACTAGAGTTCAAGCCCCAGCACTAGCAGGGAAGTGAGAAAAGGAGAGGTAAAATTAAAGTAATAGAGGTGGACTTCAGAAATAAACCTGCTCTGAAGAATTTTTATAAATGAGTGAAGAGCTGTAGAGAAATACTTGCTAAAGAACAAGCACCCCAAGATAAGCTATGTCACTTCACATATCAAAGAGAGACACTTTTCAATCCCAACTCTTCCTGCTAGCGTTGCAGTAGAATGGGTCCTAATCAAAGATGAGTGTTCAGAAAGACATGCACATTGCCACTCTGAGGGCTATAAAACCATACAACAGGAGTGTCTAGGAAAGGAGCTCTTTTGACTAAGATATGTAAGGAAGTTATTCCATGAGCCAAAAAAAAAAAAAAAGAGAAGGTTTAGAACTCACCTAATATGTCACAAAATGTTTATTGTTAAACAGGACTACAATTCCAACATATTCCAATGTGAATACAAAAATAATCAGGACATTGGCTGAATGAAGGAAGCTACTAATGAAACATAAACATAAAATGAAAGCCTACCTTGGAGCCAACACAAACAGAAGCAACACTCGAAAAAAAAAAAAAAAAGGAATAATGTAGACATAATTTCCAGAGAATATTCCAATATTCAGAGGAGAAAAAGAAGTGAGAGGTGTAATAGATGATTTAGACCTACCTGAACTATTAAGTTTATCATCTAAGATTTGACCAAATGGAAATACAGACAAAAAAAAAAGGCCGCAAACATTAAGGTTTATTGAGGAAAGTACTTCATGACAATTAACAACAACAACAAAATAAATGTCAAAATGGCTAGAAATATCAGGGAAATTTCATTTTGTTTAATGACAAAATCTAAAACTCTTCTAAGAAAAATTCAGGCTACCATGGCTCTCTGGAAAATCTACTGGCAGAAAACAACAAAATACTTTGTAGGGAAGCAGTGATTAGAGAAGTTCACTTGGAAGATTTATACCCAAGTCATTGGTGTAAAAAGGTAGTTAGGGAGACATTGTGCTAAGGTTAAAATCATGAAAGAGTGATCATTCTATGTCCTTCCTAAAAAAGCATATAAAACATGAATCTATGCCCACTCATGAAGATAAAAGAAAATCAAGAGTTCAAGAAAGCAGTAGTTTAAACATAAAGGAAATGACAGAATTTGAAACCAAGAAACACTTGAAGAGATAATTGTTGTATAATGGTCACAAAATTAAATTTAAAGGTTGAAGAGATGTGGTATATGTTCAAACAAATTTGAATTTATCATAAAATCTTGACAGGTGGAAAGAGGAGATAGTGATGTCAGAGTAAAAATTACACAGAGGATTGAGATTTAGTGTTCTGTTCTAGAGATTATAATAAATTCATTATATATTTCAAATTTTCCAGGATAGGTTTTAATATTTTAAAAACATTTTGATCACAAAAATTAATACGTAATATTGAGGATGGATTTGGTGACTAGATTGATTGACATTACATCAGAGTATCACATTGTATCTATAAGTATATGCAATATACTTATGGAATATTACTAGTTAAAATAAAATCAAATTTTAAGTTGCTATCATTATTAAGCCCAAATACATAACAAAATATGTCACTCCACAAACTTTCCTAACCATTTGTGCTACAAAATAAAATACATTACTCCACCAAGGGCATTTTTTGAAAAGTTGAGTAATTTTAAAATTGAAATAATAGCAAATGGAAAAAGGAATAATAATATGCAAGTCAGATGCAAAAGCCTGTGGAAAGAAAATAGTGTGTGCAACAATAAGAATACTCAGCAGTTAGTATAAGGACAATAGTTTTTGTCACAGAGGATACAGTCATCCAAACAAAAATACATACTGATAAACTATCAGAAATAGAAATCTGATCTGTGCCAGTGGCTCACATCTATAATCCTAGTTAATGAAGAGGCTGAGATCTGAGGATCTGAGAAGTCAAAGTAATGTACAGAGGGATTACAGCTTCATATGTAAGGCAGTGAGTACATTTCTTATTAAGCTTGTTACTTTCTCCTTTTTTCTCCCACCTTTCCCCCTTCCTGGTTCCCTCCCCGCTCTCTCCCGAGTTGTATATTTGGTTTACAGCATGCTATCTTGTAAATATTGCTGTTGCATTGGATTCTTATCTCCAAGTAACCACCAAAAAGCTGGAAGTAAAACCACTATGGAAAGCAGTATGGAGGTTCAAAAGACGAAACACAGAGCTTCCCTATCACCCAGCAATCCCACTCCTGGCCATTTATCTAAAAGACCACAAACCAGGCTGCACTAAAGCCACCAGCACAGTCATGTCCATTGTAGCATTGTTTATCATAGCTAAGATATGGAATCAACTCAGATACCCCTCAGTGGACAAATGGATTGAGAAAATGTGATACATATACGCAAAGGAATTCTATGCTTACATCAGAAAGAATGATACGGCTCCATTCATAAGGAAATGGAAAGATTTGGAAAAAATTATATTAAGTGAAGTAGGCCAGACCCAAAGAAACATAAGCTGCATAGTTTGCCTCATTTGTAATAATTAGAAATGCCTATAAATCTACAAGTAAACCCAATGGATAGTAAAAGTAATTATGCTTGGACATGATTCATTAAACAGCACTCCAAACATTCACACAGGGAGACAAAGGAGGATATTCTTTTTTTTTTATTTTTGACAGTCCTGAGGCTTGAACTCAGGGCCTGAGCACTGTCCTTGGCTTCTTTTTGCTCAAGGCTAGCACTCTACCACTTGAGCCACAGTGCCAGTTCTGTTGTTTTTTTGTTTGTTTGTCTTTATATGTATGTGGTGCTGAGGAATCAAACCCAGGGCTTCATGTATACAAGGCAAGCACTCTACCACTAGGCCATATTCCCAGCCCCAAAAGGAGGATATTCTTAGGAGGAGAACACAAGGACTCAGTAGTTGTGTGCGTATGATCATATGAAATGATCCTTACCAAAATGAACTCCAAGAAATGGAAGCTAGAGGATTTTTTTATTGTACTGTTTGTGGTTCTGTTTTTTTTTTTTTTCCAGTTTTCTTTTTGGAAAAGAATGGAGAAGAAAATGTTAAAACTGTCTCATGCCTATTATCACATATATAGAGGAGGCTGAGATGCCAGGATCATAATTCCAAGTGAGCTCAGGCAGAAATGTCTGTGGGACTCTTATTTCTAAGTAACCAGCAAAAATGCCAGAAGTGGGGAAGGAGATGGCACCATCACAGTAAGGAGGCACCCCAACTTGCTCCAACTGAATAGTGAGCTGGGAACTCCAACACCCAACACCCCATCAAGTGTCCAGCAAACCCAACAACCAGAAGCAACAGAGAAACACAGGAAACAAAAAAGAAGAGCCTATAACCTGCACGGAGCCGGAAAATCTCCAGGGTCCCCCCTCCCCCACCGGCCCCGGCCAGAACAGGGCCAGGCTGGGAAAGGAGACCCGGCGCTGGTAAAGGAGGCCACAGACCATCAGCGACCAGAGAAGCAACAGCGGAAAATTCACGCCAGGAGTGCAGAGTCCAGACAGCAGGAGTTCCACAGACCCCAGACAGAGCGCAGACCGACAGAGACAGACGGGACCGGAGGTGCGGGACCAAATAGCTGGGAACAGACAACAACAGCAGGGGAACTGGGCGGCACAGACAGGGAGAGCCGGGACTGCCACCACCAAACAACCAATTGCCACACCCCAGCACCCCAGCCCCAAAAAGCCCACAGCAGCGCGGGACACACACACAATCTGGGACCAGTAAGTTCCCTGTTGCTCCCCCCCCCCCCACCATAGGAGACCAGCTCTAGCAGAGACCCAAATCGTACAAAGAAGCTAGAGCTCCCTCCCTTCCCCTCCCTACTCCGAGGAAACAAAGGAGCCCCATATCTGGCGGCTCTAGGCACTACAGCCTCTGGGAGGACATGTGAGCTAGCAGAGGCCAAGCAGCTCCCCAAAAGGGACTGGGAAACACCTTAGACAGGCGTCCCCCAAAGCCCCAGCTGAGGAGCCCGAACCTGTCCGCACCAGCCCTGCCCCCCTCCCCAGCAGGGGCCTGGGGACTGGTAGACATTGGAATGCCACCTGAGGTGCCCTGGGCTGGGCAGACTTTTTGAGCAACAGTCACAGGCTTGCTAGTGTGCAATACCAGCCCAGCAGGGACACCTGGGCCCGAACACATGCCCCCCCTCATAGCAGAGGTGCAGAGAGTCTGTGGGCACCAACCTGCGCCCAGACACTTGAACCTGCTGGGGTCCACGCATACCACCCCCCACAGCAGACTCGCGAGAGGGCACAAGCACCCTCCAACAACTCAGGGCAGCATGCCCCCAAAGGAAGCACTAGAGCACACATGCACGTGCCCCACAGAGGGCCAGCGTGCTAGCACTCCAGCAGGAGTATCTCCTGCCCAACCCCCCACAGGAGCGCACAAGCAGGCAAGCTACCCCCTCAGCAGCAACACCTGCTCTGATAGGCACACTCCGCACAGGTGGGCGGGCCACCCCTCAACAGCAACACCTGCTCCGACAGGAGCAATCCGCACAGGTGGGCGAGCCGCCTCTCAGCAGCAATTCTCAATCTGAGAGGTGAGCTCTTTTGACCATGGTACCTAGTGAGAAAAGAATCAAAGAAGAGAAAAGTCCCCACACTACACTAAATCAGTGACCCGCAAACCCCCATCAGGGGCACACTGTGGTCAGCACAACACAGCAGTAGAGCACAGTCCTGCAGAGAAAGACACAGAACCTACCCACCCCCAAGTGCAGGGAGGGTGACCACCTCAGCAACAATGGAGATGGTCACACTCACCCACTGGGCAGTAAGTTTCAACAGCCAAACACAAACCCAGAGCCAGGACACAAACAAGTCTCCACTGACAGACCAGCAGGAACCAGCACAAAGCCAAGCCAAGGTTGCCACCTGCAGATCTCCAGATGCACCAATCACAAAGAAATATTACAAATTTCATGAAAGGTCAAGCCATCTCGTCAGCTCCAAAAAGTAGTACGACTAAAGAGGAGATGGAGAGTAAAAAATCAAATGAGAATAAGACAGAAGAAATGATCGAAAGCCTCAGGACCGAATTCAGAAAACATATACAGGAGCTTAGAATGGAAGTCTAGAAAAATCTACAGGAAATCAAGAAAGAAATGGAAACAAAAATGGATACAGTGCACTTCTCCGTTAAAGAAGACCTTACCATCTTGAGAAACAAAATGCATGAAAAAATAGATTCAAAATGCAACTCTTTAAAAGAAGAAATCTCCATGATGAGAGCTGATCTGGCAACCATAAACAGCTCGCTGTCATCCATAAACACCACACTCGAAGCTACATCACAAAGAATTGATCATATTGAATCCCGAATCTCTCTTTTGGATGACAATGCAGCCGATAAGGACCAGAAAATTACCACACTCCAAGAAATGGTAAAACTCCAGGGCAGACTAATCCAGGAGATAGTGGACAAAGACAAGAGATATAATCTGTGCATAACTGAAATAGATGAAGGAGCGGAGTACCAGAGCAGAGGGCTACAACATATTTTCAATAAAGTTATTGCAGAAAACTTCCCCAATCTCACAAGGGACCTCACCCAAATAATCAAAGCTTAAAGGACACCTGGCAGACCAGACCCTAGAAAAATCCTCGCCCATGCACATAATAATCAAGACTTCAGATCTCAAGAATAAAGAGCAAATTTTGAATACAGCCAAAATGAAGAAAGGGCTATATTACAATGGAAAAATATGCGAATCACAGCAGACCTCTCCACACAAATCTACCACGCATGAAGAGTGTGGAAGAACAAAATCCAAGCCTACCAGGCCAACAATTGCCAACCCAGAATTAGATACCCAGCAAAACTAGAATTCACCTTTGAGGGAAAAAACAGATCTTTCCATAGAAAAGAAAAGAGGATCTAAAGGAGTATGTGAATAAAAAAACCTGCCTTACAGCGAATTCTAAGAGGGGAATCCCGCCCAACAGAATATGTACAGGACCTCCAGACAGAAACAGAAAGAAACTACAATAGCCAGAGCCCAACAGGAAGTGCAGCTCAATAAATACAAGAAAAAAGGGAAAGGAAAAACAGCCTAACAGGAAAATGGAGGGGAAAAAACACTCTTATCTATGATCACTTTGAATATAAACGGTATGAACTCTCCGATAAGGAGGAGCAGACTGACAGAGTAGATCTGTAAACAAAAAGTTGCTATCTCTTGTCTTCAAGAGACCCATCTTACAGCAAGGGACAAAAACAGGCTCCAAATGAAAGGATGGAGCAAGATCTTCCAAGCAAACGCACCTACCAAAACGGCAGGAGTAGCCATCCTGATTTCAGACAACCTGGACTTCTAATTAAAATCAACTCAAAAAGACAAAGAAGGGCACTACATTTTAATACAAGGAAATACCCAGAATCAAGACATCACAGTGATAAATCTATACTCACCGAACAAAAGAGGCTCTACATATGTCAAGCAAATTCTCACAGAACTACAGAGTAAGACAGACCCAAACACAATCATAGTGGGAGACTTTAATACTACACTCTCTCCAACAGACAGATCCAACACCCAGAGGATTAGCAAGGGAGCTGAGGACCTAAGTAACACCATATCCCAAATGGATCTGATAGATCTGTACAGTGTCTTTCACACTATAGAGACACAATACACCTTCTTCTCAGCAGCCCATGGAACATACTCCAAAATAGATCATGTCATAGCCCACACAAAGAACCTCAGCAAATACAAAAGTATTGACGTCATCCCATATATTATATCTGACCACAGTGGAATCAAGGTAACCCTCAATAACAAAGGATACCACAGAGGCTATACAAATACTTGGAGACTAAACCCCTCATTGTTATCTAAAACTTGGGTCACAGACCAAATTAAGGATGAAATTAATGAATTCATAAGCCCAACAATAATGAAAATACATCACAAAGAAACCTATGGGACACAGCTAAGGCAGTACTGAGGGGCAAGATCATTGCCCTCAGCACTCACATTAAAAGAATGGAAGCAGAGCAGGTGAATAACATCATGTTGAAACTAAAACATCTGGAGAAACAAGAAATAATCAAATCTAAAATGACTAGGAGGAGAGAGAGCACAAAGATTAAAGAAGAGATTAATCTGATTGAAAATAGAAAGACCATTCAACAAATAAATAAAACTAAAAGTTGATTCTTTGAGAAAATAAATAAAATTGACAGACCCCTCGCAAGACTTAGGAAAAAAAGGAGAGAAGAGACTCATATTCATAAACTCAGGGACTCCACCAGAAAAATTACAACATATACACCACAAATTCAAACATTCATAAGGAACTATTTCCAGAACCTCTACTCACTAAGAAACAATAATTTTACAGAAATGGATCAATTCTTAGAGAATTATAAACTGCCCAAACTGAATCAAGAAGAAATAAATAACTAAATAAACCAATAACTTACAGCGAGATACAGGGAGTAATCAAGAGCCTCCCAACAAAGAAAAGCCCAGGCCCAGATGGATTCATCAATGAATTCTATAAAACCTTTAGTGAGGAGCTAATACCAATACTCCTCAAACTCTTTTGCGAAATAGAAACAGAGGGAGAAATCCCAAACTCATTCTATGAAGCTAATATTATACTCATCCCCAAACCAGGCAAAGACCCAACAAAAAAAACAAGAGAACTACAGACCAATATCACTAATGAACACAGACGCAAGCTCCTCAATAAAATATTAGCTAACAGGATCCAGAAACTGATCAAGAAAATTATATATCATGACCAAGTAGGCTTCATCCCACAGACACAAGGATGGTTCAACATCTGTAAATCTATTAATGTAATTCACCACACATCAACAGAACTAAAATCAAGAAACACATTATTATCTCAGTTGATGCCCAAAATGCCTTTGACAAAATACAACATCCATACTTCTCTGGAGGGTGTAACAAATATGACAAGAAATGTACTCACTACCTTATTATGTAACTATACCCTCTCTGCACATCATCTTATCAATAAAATTTAATTTAAAAAAAGAAAAAAAAGCTCTGGAGAGAACAGGAATAGATGGAACATTCTTCAAAACAATAAAAGCCATATACTACAGACCAACTGCTAATATCGTATTAAATGGGGAGAAACTAAAATCATTCCCCCTAAACTCAGGAACAAAACAAGGATGCCCACTCTCCCCACTTCTTTTCAACATAGTGCTGGAATCCCTAGCCATAGCAATAAGGCAAGAGGAGGACACCAAAGGGATCCACATCGGCAAAGAAGAAATCAAGCTATGCCTATTTGCAGATGACATGATCTTATATTTGAAGAACCCAAAAAACTCAGTTCCCAAACTCCTACACCTAATAAACCATTTTGGCAAAGTAGCAGGATACAAAATCAACCCACAAAAGTCAGCAGCTTTTCTGTACACCAGCAATGTACAAGCAGAAAAGGAAATTATGGAAATATTACCATTTATAATAACTAAAAAAAGAATAAATTACCTAGGGATCAACCTAACCAAAGACATAAAGGACCTATTTAATGAGAACTATAAAAATCTAAAAATGGAATTCAAAGAAGACACAGGAGATGGAAAGACCTCCCATGCTCATGGGTAGGCAGAATCAATATAGTGAAAATGGCCATATTGTCCAAATTGTTATACAAATTCAATGCAATCCCTATCAAGATCCCAGCTACATTATTCACTGAAATAGAGAAAGCAACTCATAAATTCATATGGAACAGCAAAAGACCTAGAATAGCCAAAGCAATTCTAGGCAAAAAAAAGCAGTGCAGGAGGTATCACAATACCAAACTTCAAGCTCTATTGTAGAGCCATCATAACAAAAACAGCCTGGTATTGGTATAAAAACAGACCTGAAGACCAATGGAATAGAAATGAAGACCCAGAAATAAAACCGCACTCTTACAGTCAGCTGATATTCAACAAAGGAGCTAAAGACATACAATGGGAAAAAAAGCCCCTTCAACTACTGGTGCTGGGAAAACTGGGCAGGATATGCAGAAAATTCAATGTAGACCCTAGCCAATCACCATGCACCAAAATCAACTCAAAATGGATCAAGGACCTCAACATCAGACCTGAACCCTTGAAACTACTGAAGGACAGAGGAGGAAAGACACTAGAACTAATAGGCACAGGAAAGAACTTCCTGAATAGAGTCCCAGGGGCACAACAGATAGGGGAGAGACTTGACAAATGGGGCTACTACAAAATAAAAAGTTTCTGTACAGCTAAGGACATAGCCACCAAACTAGAAAGACAGCCAACCATATGGGAAAGGCTCTTCACCAGCACAGCAACAGACAAAGGCCTAATATTTGTCATCTACAGAGAACTCAAAAAACTAAGCCCCTTCAAGCCCAGTAAACCAATTAGGAAATGGGCAAAGGAGCTAAAGAGAGACTTCACAAGAGAAGAGATAAAAATGGCAAAGAAACATGAGGAAATGTTCAACATCCCTGGCAGTAATGGAAATGCAAATAAAAACAACCCTGAGATACCACCTCACTCCAGTTAGAATGGCCTATACTCTGAACTCAGGCAACGACAAATGCTGGAGGGGGTGCGGGGAAAGAGGAACCCTTCTCCATTGTTGGTGGGAGTGAAAATTAGTACAACCACTTTGGAGAACATTATGGAGGTTCCTCATAAAGCTCAACATAGACCTACCCAATGACCCAGCCATACCACTCCTAGGCATCTATCCTGAACAACAGGTCCCAAGATATCAAAAAGACATCTGCATTTCCATGTTTTTTGCTGCACAATTCACAATAGCCAAAATATGGAAACAACCCAGATGCCCCTCCACAGATGAATGGATCTAAAAAATACGGTACCTCTACACAATGGAATACTACATAGTGATTAGAAATGTTGAAATATTGGTATTTGCAGGGAAATGGTCAGAACTTGAACAAATAATGTTGAGCGAGACAAGCCTAGAACACAGAAAACAAAGGGGCATGATCTCCTTGATATATGACTGTTAAGGTGGGGGGAGGGGGAGACAGTAGAGACCAGGTCTGCAAAACCAAAATTTCTTGTCAAATGGTATTTCCCACAGATTTGGGTCAGCGACCCTACATTATGTAACTAAAATCAAACAACTACTCAACATATAGGTCAAAAATAGACCTCTCAGTGGATCACAATAGCTCAAAAGCTATGTATGTATGTTCATATAAGACAAGGATAAGCATACTCTGTTGTTGACGTTACATTTAAAGTCCTAGGTGAATTTCCTTTGGCGTAAGCCATGTGTCTACTGTATGTTTTTGGTACACTGTGTATTGTATATATGTCTACCTGATCTAGGGAAGGGAAAGAAAAACAGGGTGTAAGATATCACAAGAAATGTACACACTGCCCTATTATGTTAACTATACCGCTTTTGCACAACACCTTGTCAAAAAAATTTTTAATTAATAAAAAAAAAATGCCAGAAGTGGAGGTGTTGCTGAAGTGATAGAAAACCCATCTTGAGCCAAAAAAATCAAGGGAGAACCTCAAGGCCCTCAGTTCAAGCCCCAGAACTTGCATTAAATAAATAAATAAATAAATAAATAAATAAATAAATAAATAAAATTGGTTCTCCAAGCAACCACAGTGATGGAACATAGCATTTTATTTAAAGAAAATAAATTTATAATTAGAAATTAAGAAATATCAAGAAAAGTTACAGAGAATTTCCAAAGCACAAACATAAATAGCTTTTCTCATCTACCCAACTGGTAAAGTTGGAAAAACCATACTTAGCACTGGCTTGAGAAGTGTTATGCCATTGAAATATAAATTAGAAATACCATATTTGGATAGAAATGTGTCACTAAGTATCAAGTGCCTTAAAAATACTCCTACTCCTTTGCTCAGTAATTACATGTTAATTTATGCTAAGAGAGATATTTAAAAATTTGAATGATTTATGTTTTTATAGCACCTCCATATGGTGGGACATTAAGGAGCTGTTAAAAAATCGCTTTTGAAGATTATTTAATGGCATGCTAAATCCACCCTATAATGGCTGGTATAAAAACGAAGAACATAAAATCAAACACAGAGCATGAATCCTTTTCAGTGAGAAGCAAACATTGATAGCAGTCCATAGGTATCTTAACTGCAATTATTTTTGTGTAGTATTTTTTAATTATTTAAACATTTTATATGCTTTTCAATGGTTTCAAAGTCTATTATGATTGGCATTTTTTACAAACTAAAGCATTTAAAATAAATTCAAATGATTTCTTGCAAAGATGGCATCATAAATCTGGATACACAATGCCTCATTCTTGATTCTACAAAAGAAAGCTAATATAGCTGAAATTTCAAAAAGTCCAAGCTACACCCACACCCGGTATGTGACAACTATTTCTGTAAACCAAGAAAATATTAAAACAGACAACAGGAAGAAAATACTGGCTTATTAAAGTAAGCAACATACAAAGGCAATGAAAAGGTTGTTAAGGATGCAATCTTGATTTAGTTCACAGAGCTAGCTCATAGAATGAGACTAGGAGGAAACAAGGTCTCCCTGCCTATGAAGGGAAAAGAGACAAGACAAGGACACACCATGTCCATGTGAGAATGTAACACAGTTAAGAGATGAGCCAACTACAAGATCAGTTTGTGATGAGCTACTGGTGTCCTCTTCTTCAATGTCCCCTTTATCACTAAGAAACCAGAGTCCCAGCTTACTAACACTCAACCTGTGTCTATATCAAGCTACTGAAAAATCTGCAAACAATGATGAATATTCTAAATGTTTAAGATAGCTTTCATTCCAGATGAACCAGCAATCTAAAAAATTCAAAACTCAATAAAGACATATCACCAAATGGTGATGATATGTCCTCCTCTGCAAAAATGCAGGTAGTAGACTCTGAATAGCCTTAAAAACATGTCAAGAAATAATAATCTTTAAGAAAATAGTAAAGTGATGTAGATATAAACATTTTGAATGACTGATAATGAAATTTTGACACCATCAATGGAATGAACCCAGAAGTTCCCACTGTAAAAGAGCAAATTGGTGAACTGGAGATAATATTAAGGAAATAATTCTGAGTGTAGTAATGAGACAAACACCTTCATAGAAAACACAGATATATGGAGGAACTTAAATGTAGAAGATTAAGGGACAGAATTAGAAATTATGACTGAAGATATTGTTGATAGAACACTAATTCCAAGTAAAAAATTCCCCCCAAGCCATTCAACTGATTCCTACTGAGCCTATAGTTTCCTAGATCCTATGAAATAGCAGTGAGTCAAAGAGGCAAGATTACTTTATTATGGACTTTGAACATTAATGAGAGGAAAGCCTGCTATAACAAAAAGTGAGATGGGGGAGATAATAATGGAACAAGAGTATTCAGGCGTGCTATATTAAACAGGGTGGTCAGGAAAGGCATTTTTACAAGAAGCTCTTTCAAAGGAACTTGAAAGGTAGCTATGTGAATCTCACACACACACATACTCACACGTACAACCACACACACACACATACACACACACACACACAAATGACACATCATGTGAGAAAAAGGAATTAAAGATGGCTTGGAGGTCTGGGGCCTAAGAGACAGAATCCATGTTACTATTTTAAAAGTCAAGGCAAAAGTTGAAAGGGGTTACATTGATCGAATATAGTATACTCACAAATGCAACACCTTTGCACAAGTACTTAAAAGAGTTTTTAGAAGGAGAAACCATAGAAGAAGCAAACATGAGAGTTCAAAGAAATTGGAGAACATACATTATTGTTTAGCACACATCAGATGTCTGGAAAGGTTGGCCATGTGCTAAAGTATACATAAACCCTCAAAACTTTCAAACAGATCATGCCTGTGATCATATCCCATTCAATTAGTAATCAAAAATAGAAAAGTAAGAGTAACTTCATGACTAAGGGACCAAAGAGCAAATAACTAAATAATTTATGAGTTAGGAAGGAAGTTTTAATGGAAATTACAAAATACTTCAACTGATAAATGTTCAAGAATAGCTACACAATTGCTGTGATGTAGTCAAAGCAGCACTTAACAGGAAAACATGTAGCAATAAGGGAATTAGTTCCAAATGTAAAATACTGAGAGTAAGTTACACCAGCAGTAAATTAAAAAAAAATTAACTTAAGTAGAAAACAGGCTAAATGAATAAATTAGAAAACATAATAAAATAAATCCAAAATCTTTCAAAAGAGTGAGGAAGCCAGTCTGCATAACCCCATCTCTAATTAAACAGTAAAATGTCAGACAGGCTGAAGTGATACAGCTTCGTGACAAAAAGAGGAGTGAGAATGAGAGGTTTGCTAAGTTTGAGCCATGTACGGGCACAAAACACAATAGACAACAACAAAAATACATAAGGAAATCCATAAACTTCTGATGGGAATGATTAATGCATTAGGAACACAGAAATGAATATGAATGACAATTATACAAAAGCTGCTGGTATTGAGGGAAAAGTCTGAATATAAAGAAATAATGATTCAAATAAGGATACAATAAGGATGACATAATCACTATATAAGAATTATATTCTCTGGGATCTCAGTTCAAAGCCAGTCTGGGCAGAAAAGTTCATGAGACTCTATCGCCAATAAACTACTCAGAAAAATCTGGAAGTACTGCTGTGGCTCAAGTGGTAGAGCACTAGCATTGAGCAAAAGAAGTTCAGAGACAGCGCTCGAGCCTTAAGTTCAATCCCCAGGATTGGCTAAAAATAAATAAAAAATAAACAAGTAGGGCTGGGGAACGTGGCTTAGAAATGTATACATTGTCTTATGTATGAAACTGTAACCCCTTTGTACATCACTTTGACAATAAGGAAATGAAAAAAAATCTATATTTTTTCTGCAAAGGATACAAGGAAATAAAAAATGCCTCAATTGTATATTTCTGCAGTAACTTTGGAAATCAAATTTGAACTACACATTTTTAATAGATAGATAGTATTGTTATTGTAAAGATGATATACAGAGGGGTTACAGATACATAAGTCTAGTAATGAGTACATTTCTTTTTGGACAATGCCACACCTTCCCCTCCCTCTCTCCCAGTTTTTCCCCTCCTGTCCCCACCTCCAAGTTGTATAGTTCATTTTCAACATAGTGTCCAGTGAGTACCACTGATGAATTTGTTCACCCTCTGTCCCATCCTTTCTGTGCCCCCCACCCTCCTAAAGACAGATAAACAAATAAGACAAAGGTAAAGAAAAAACAGCAGCAAAGAAAAAATGTCTCTTGCTTCCATTTCCTGGAGTTCATTTTGATAAATATCACACTGATTCATGATAAATTATACAGGTTTCTAGATATTTACACTGTGAAACCAAGGGAGGATATTCTTAGGAGAGGATCACAAAGGCTCAATAGCTAAGTGCAAATGATTATATAAAATAGTATTATTAAAAGGAACTATAGATTTTTAGGAAGACATTTGAGGCATATAATCAAAAATCAAAACCAAAAACTCTCATATTTCTGTGTCCCAGGATGGACACACATAGATGTATAACTCAGCTCTGGTGTTAGTACCAAAAATTTAGAAGCTATCAAAGCAAGATGAGTCACTAAATTAACTGTGTTGCATTGTTGCAAGACTATATGGCAGCAAAAATGAATGGACTCTATACCCTCATCAGCATGAGTAGTTCTCAATGTAAGACTGGCTGGCCAACTTAAAAAAAAAGTCAAAGGATACTTGTGAGTGGTCACACTACTGTAATAAAAGGCACCAAGCCAATGTCCGCACTGTGATGCTCAAAGTAAGTGGATAAAATTGAGCTGAATACAAATTTTGCCTTGGGGAAGCAACAAAAGGGGAACAAGATTAGGGAAAGGAGTGTGAGGAACTTCTTTGATTTCTTAATAAAAATCACCTGTAATGAAGATGGGAAGATGTTGGCAGTTTTTCATATTCAGAGTGTGGAAACAGGAGTAATCGTCATTACATTTTCCTCTGTACACTTTTTAAACGTTCAGTGAAAAAGCAAACATGCGACTTTTATAGCTTCCCCTTGCTCCATGCTGTCACTAGTCTATCCGTGGGAATGTAGCAAGTTTTTCAAATTTCATCCTTGGCAGGAATTGAACACAATGCTATCCCAAGGAAAAACCTGACTCAGATCTCCCCCTCTGTGTCTTCTCCCCAGTCTGGCTTGTTGAACTTCCTGAAGAACAAATCCCATCTATATTTTCCAAGGCTTTCCCAACAGACAGTTGACGTGACAGAAGGTACAACACAGCTGTGAGGGAATCCAGCAGATGAATAATTTACTGCTGTGTGTCCTGAGTTGGGACAACAGAGAAGCACCCTCTGCCACACTGAACACACACACACACACACACACACACACACACACACACATCTCCTTCCCAATTGAGTTGTCAGTATAGAGAGCTTGGTCTTATTTTTACCATCTTAAATTCTAATAGTAGAATTTCTAAGACTCTTAAACTCTTTCTCTGTATGTGCTGGGGGTAAATTCAAGTTTAGTTAGGTAGTGTAACCATGTTATCAGAACATAGATTCTTTGGCAAAGTTGCAAAGAGGATAGGTTTCTAATAAAGCTGAACTATAAGGCACTGCTCCACTTTCACAAAAGTAATGAGAATTGGTACATAGTCAAATTCTCTCACTCCTGCTGACCTGCTAGCTTTCCATTTAGACCAAGGCTTAGACTCAGCTCTCAATTTCTCAATTTTACCTAAGCTCTTGAGATTCCCAACATATAACACTTCCTCTTTTGGCTTTCCTCTAAGCAAGCCCTTTATAGTCATTTCTGGGCTAGGCTAGAGAGAAAACTTGAAATAGAGAGATAAACCTAACAGTTCTTCAGGACAGCAGAACAGACTCAGACAAGGTTGATTTCTGCCAGGTGAAACCTCACCCTCAACTCTCTCTTCTCTAATGCCAGATTTTTTTTTCTCACATATGAGGGCAAAAGCAAACACTCTGCTACACAAAACTTGGATTTGATGGACTGGAAACCAGAGGTATGAGAAGTAAAGAACTATCCACTGTGGAGTCGTGAATGCCAGCAAGGGCATTTGGGCTCAACTGTTCTGCTATCCACTTGGGCTTTCTTTCATTTGAGTAAAAACTTCCTTGTGGCTGAGAGTGTGGCTTAGTGGTAGAGTGCGTGCCTAGAATGCATGAAGCCCTGGGTTTGTCCTCAGTTCTACATACACAGAAAAAGCCAGATGTGAGCTGTGGTTCAAGTGGTAGAGTGCTAACCTTGAGCAAAAGAAACTCAGGGACATCACCCAGGCCCTGAGTTCAAGCCCCAGGATTGGCAAAAACAAACAAAAGAAAATTTTTCTTGTCTATTAACCAACCTCAATATGTCTCCCTACCCTCTGACTTAAGTCATCCATCCAAGGCCTAGAATAGACAGGGACTTCTCCTAGAAAGATTTGTGTCATCTTCTCCAAAGTCAGGCTTAACTCATAGTCATTTCTTTCTTTGTTCTTTATAGGTTGTCAACAATCATGAATTTAAAATATATTTTATGGAAAAAGAAAACAAAAGACCCCTCAAAGAGAAAATATTAATTTCCAAGTTTTCATAGAAACAATCACCTATTAGCCTCAAAAGATTGCAACTATTCTAGTATCCATTGAAGACAGCCCTCACAGGTTGAAATATCACCCCAGAATGCATGATATGCTGAAATCAAGGTAGTTGATTGTGGTGAGCATATGGGAAACTCGACCTGACATGTCTGGAAAAGGCAAAGCTATGTTTGTAGCATAAATGTGGATAAACCACTTTAAACTCTAAGCTCCACTGTTCTGACAACCAGCAAAGTGATATTGAGGATAGTTTCATCCATTAAGTCTCTTTAATTTTTTATAATACAATACTAGTTATTACAAATATCATGGCCTATATGTGTGTTTGCCATCTTGATACCTCAGAGAACAAGCAGACATAATCCAATCTAGTACTATTAGTTCTAGACAGGTCAAGCTTTCATCCCTGTTACCTCTGGACAACACTCAGGAGACAGGAAGCAAAGATTAGGCACTGGTAATGGACAGTCAATAGAAAGATGACTATTATCAGCTAAATATGGAAGCATTTTCAAAAATAAAATGTATAAAAGAAAGCAAAATAGAAAGACCCTCAAGCCAAACATATATGTATGTGCCCATCAGATTGTTGCATTTGAAACCATACCTGTCTATCTTGGGTGAGTTACGTTTAGAGGCAAGGAACCTATGTCACAATTCTAGGAAGAAGGAGGTGGCATGATGCTGAGTCAGGATCTAAAGAAGGCACCACCATCTTATAGATGCCACTAGTGGCTCTGCTGTTCACTAGCCCTGGGTTGTGTCTTCTGAGTTCATCATCTGTTATATTAAGATGCTGGTTGAGCAGGGTGCTGGTGGTTCATGCTTGTAATCCTAGCTACTCATGAGGCTGAGATCTAAGCATTGGGGTTCAAACCAGCCTGTGCAGACAAACCCACAGGACTCTTAACTCAAGTGACCAGAAAAGAGCCAAAAGTGGAGATGTGGCTCAAGTGGTAAAATACCAGCATTGAGCAAAAAAGTCAAATAAGAGCACAAGGCCCTGAGTTAGAGGCCTAGTATCCCCTCTTCACACACAAAGATATTAGCTGAGTTCACCACTATATGAATTTAAAAGATACTTTATGGAAGACAACAAAACAAAAACAAAAGAATTCCGCCCCCCCCCCCAAATACCTAAAGAGACAATATTAAATTAGTCAAATTCCAATTTCTCATAGAAGCAATGACCTATTGACCTCAAAAGATTTCAACTATTCTAGCGTCTATCAAAGACAGCCCCTAACATGTTAAAATATCACCCCATGATGCATGATATACTGAAATCTAGGTAGTTGATAGTAGTGAGCCTATGGGAAACTCGACCTGACATGTCTGGAATCAAACTAAAGGTCTGGTATTGAAGTCACATGACAGTGCTCAATAATTTTCAGTTGCTAGTGGCCAGGTTCAGGAACTTTTTGCTTCATCATTTCATTCTTTTAAACACTTTTGCTTTAATAATCTTAATTTTTTCTCAGAATACCCACATACAGGGATAACAATTGCAAATTTACTCTGCATGCCAAACTATCAATCCTTCAGAACAAAAGTTTTACACTAATCTGTATGAATTACGTAGAGTGGTCTTTTTTAAGTCTAAGTAATTTGAGTTAAAAAAGAAAAAGTAGCCTAAATCCATATTTATCATGAGCCAACTTGGTCTGTAGACATTTGAGAATATCACAGCACAATGTTTCTGGATGTTCAGGATGAAGCAGACTTCATTGGCTGATGGGAAGGAACCATGATAACCATGAAAACACTGCTTTAAGAAGCATGGTGCCGCTGGGAATATGGCCTAGTGGCAAGAGTGCTTGCCTTGTATACATGAAGCCCTAGGTTCGATTCCTCAGCACCACATATATAGAAAAGACCAGAAGTGGCGCTGTGGCTCAAGTGGCAGAGTGCTAGCCTTGAGCAAAAAGAAGCCAGGGACAGTGCTCAGGCCCTGAGTCCAAGGCCCAGGACTGGCAAAAAAAAAAAAAAAGAAGCATGGTGCCACAAAAGCCCATGGCTGGCCTTTCTAGCTTACTAGAGTATAGGAGAGGCAACCAATAAGACATATGCCATTTGATTATTTCATGAAATAGAAGTAGAAGAATTATTAACTAAGGTTAGGACAGAACCAGATATGGCATGGATATAAAGCTTAAGGAGGAGCCTTAGAAAATAGGCTAAAAGGAAGTAGCACAAGACAGAGGAGTGGAAAGCATAGCAGGGCAGGTACATGAACTGTTGGAGTGTTTCTGCTGTACTCCATGACTCTCTCTCTCTCTCTTCAATTCTAAGGCCTCTCTGGTGGAGGAAGATTTTAGAAGAGTCTATTGGTGAATTGTAATACATAAAAGATAGTGATTTAGTGTTTTGGCCTAGGTTGCTCACTGTTTTTAGTTTGGATTTAGCTCTTTGCCTTTATTCTTTCATTAATGGTGCCAATACTCCTATGAGCTAAATATTTGTTAGGACCTTATATCACTGTGACACTCAGAGAGTTAGTTATTTCTTGGAGGATCACGCATAGTAAATGAGAATACAAAATGAAATTGACTACTCAATCATTAGTCATTATTCCACATTTTTAACTTAAAGTTGGGGGGAAATGAACAGCATATTGTTTGGTGTAGGAACTAAGTCTTTTGTACTTCATTTCCTCACCCTTAATTACCAGAACAAAATCACAAGCCAGAAAGAGGGAGGGAAGGAGTGAGAGGGAAAGAAAGAGAGGGAGGGAGAGAGAGACTGAGAGAAAGAGACAGAACTTCACAAGATGAAAGAATCCCCTTACAAAATAACTTATGCACCATCTGCTGATGCTCCCCTCCTCTGTAAATAATGAAGAAGCTGCTGATGGAAGGAACACAAGTGAGGGATTTGCCAGTGAGAAGGAATATGAGAAGAAAAGATTCTTGAGTTGGTTTATTACGAGCCCAGTCAATTATAAGTAGAGCATTTTGACACCACTGTAAATAATACACTGTCAGGAGTCAGCTGATGGAGATTTTCTGTTCACTATAGTGTCACAGGCACATGATGAAGGGGACACGTTGGATGGCATATGCAGTACACAGGAATAAATATGTGAATAATCTCACAGGCTTTGAGACTTGCAAATACTAACTATGACAGATATGAAGTACAATGCATTCCCATTCTAAGACGATGGGACTAATGATGATAAGTTGAGCAGTCTAATATCCATCTTCCCAGTGTACAGCTGGATCTGATGTTATGCTTGAAGGGACATCATTTGACCTGGCCCATTTCCAGTCATGTAATAATGTGAAGCATTTAACTGGGTCAAATGGAATGTTAGACCTAAAAGGAATCTGAAATCTCCCACCACTGCACTCCCAGTGTACAAATGAGTGAAATCAGACTAAGTGAAGCTAATTGCCTTGTCCAAGATCAGTTATAAAGCCAGTTAGAGACAGTTCCACTGAACTCAGCAAAACTGAGACAAAGTTGACCTATTTCATGTGTAGAGCAGGCAGTGGGGAAAGGGAAGCTATTTTAAGGTGAGAGGAAATACCCTCAATATTTAGCCTGAACCATGACTATAGAAGATTATTCGGCCAATGAAAGTGATCTATGTTGTTTTGTTAATCTGTCCACAATGATAGGATTTATCTCATTTAGTACTGAACGAATCTTATATAGCTAGTGAGTTTTTCCCAACTTCCAGCTTTTCCAAGAAGGTCTTCCAGACTACCCCTCTCTCTTTGCTCCCTTTAGTGTACACAGGCATCTTCTCCTCCAGTGGCTCCTGATAGCCTGCTCTTAACTGATGCATCGTCCATAACTTAACTATCTATGTAAAGAGTCAATTACTTAAGCTTGTGTAATGACTATCAGGAAGAAGACCTGAAGGTCTAAACATGGGCATCTGCATTTTTGATAAACACAGGTGACATCTTTAAAGACCACAACTCATGGGGGGGCGGTGAGGAAAGGAAAAGGGGGAGGGGGGAATGAGGGACGAGGTAACAAACAGTACAAGAAATGTATCCAATGTCTAATGTATGAAACTGTAACCTCTCTGTAATTCAGCTTGATAATAAAATATATATATAAATAAATAAAGACCACACAAAAAGATTCGTCTATAATCTCCAGTTTGAAAACCTCTAGCTTAAAGAACCTGCCTGCTGGCAGATGATCATTTAGAAGACAAGATGCTAACTGCCTCTGAGATGTCTGAGATGTCGGGATTTTGTGATGTTTTGAGGGTTTCCACAAGAGACTCCAGCCATATCTCTTTATCCACCACAGGGAGCTACTACTACTACCACTACTGCCAAACTCTCATGGCACCTCAGATGCACCAAGTAATGTGATGCCTGGCTTCAGCAGAGAGGATCTAGAAATACTTCTGAACCTCGGGTCTAATCCTGAGGTTACTCAAAGGGCTTGGACCAGTAGTTTACACTCACTTGAGTGAGATGAGGGGGCTCACTGTATCCATGTGAACCACAGAGACAGTATTTCCTTTGCATTAGCTGAAATCACACCTTCCAGCCAGATCCTCTCTAAGGACTAAGCAGCACCAGGTCAGAACCACATTTCTGAATGAGAAGAGCATACCAGGCACAAACAAAACCCAAACACAGCCCAGGCAAAAATTATTTGATGAGCCCTAACTAATCAAGGTAATGGTGATATGAGAAAACAAATTAACATCATGTGTCTAAATTCTACCATTCCCTCTTGAGCATTCCTGCCTTAAACCGTCCATGAAGTTAAAACATTCTCTTTGAAGCTTAAAGTCTTGTTTTTTTTCAGTCTGAATTTTACCCATGTGTTTCTGTATCACACAGATAGTATGAGAACTGGAAGAAAAAAATCCGTTTGTCTTTGTCAGACTTGAATTTAATTTAGACAAAACATTAATTAAGTATGTAGCCAAAGATTAATTTTGCTCATGTTTATATTTTTCCAAATCAAATACTGAGTTCAAATACCAAGTATGAATCACAAACATAGCTATTTTAACTTATCATCATTCACTTAGGACCAATTTGACAACAGAGAATGTGGAAGGTATTCACATACACATTGCGTAAATAATATATCAATAAATTGCTAGAAAATTGAGACTATATAAAAAATCTACATGTGTGAATCATCCAAAAGCCATCCGAGTACATATTAACATATACATTTGGATTCAAATTTATGAAACAGCATGAGAAATAGCTTTCTTAACTCCACAGTAATAAAGAATCAAGAAACAGATATTTTTTCAATTTCTTCCCATTACATTTTTATGTCCACATTTAGATGTATCTGGGAGGATCTCTAAGCTGACATCACTGTGAGAGGCCTCTGGGATTCACAAATATCATTTCCATGACACTCAGAAAACTGGGGGAAGGAAGAAAATGTGAGCGGCGATAAATTGGAGCTAATCTCTTTCTGCCACAACCTGAAATGATACTTGGCCAGGTAATCTCCCCATCCTCCATGCTATAATAAGAGCTTGTCTATCTCTCCCAGATGCCCAACTCAAATAGTGGTATCTCCCCAGAATGCTTGTAGCAGAAATTTCCTAACAGTATTCCAAGGCTAATAATACTAATAACAATAATTCTGTCGTGCAATGAGCATTGTACGTTTAAAAGACAAAAATCAAAACCTATTGTTTGAGACCTGTAATAAATAAAATAATGTATTCTTCAGGGTCATCAAATTCGACTGACCATAAAATATGCAAAGAGCCTCCAACTAGGGACCTCAGCTTCTGGAGCCTCTGTTCAGTGTGATACGTAAAATCCCAAACCTGGTTCTTCCTTGCTACTTATCACATGCGTGTGTAAAGCCATGGAATATTTCTATCTAACAATACAGCGCACAGAGTGGCCACACTGCAGCCAGACCAACACTCTGCAGTGCTTCTGCATCTTAACACTAGTTTGGACACATGTGACTTCTGGGTGTTTTGCAATAAGGGAAAGCAAGATCCACCAGGCACAGAGTTACTCTAACTTGCTGGAGTGCTGGACAAATCCTCAACTGAGCACATTCCTGAGTTTATGTCCCTAGGAGTTCAGGCTCCGCTTCAGAACACAAGCAACAAAGCCCAATATGTCATATAAAGACCCAAGAAAGCAAGCAGGGAAAGCTCTCTAGTGGAAGATTGTCCTGGAGTAAGTGTTACCAGTTATCAGCATTCCTTACATTGGCAGCAGGAGTGAGACTCAATCCAGAGTCTTGTCTGCTAGAACTCAGTCAAGCCAGCAGACACGTGCAAGTATCGCAAGGTAGCAGATGCACTAGCCCTCTTTCCCCTTTCTCTAGGCATTGGGCATCAACTGAGGGCCTCCTGATGCCAGACCAGTGCTCTAACCCCCAAACATCTAGGGTTCTACCCATGGCTTCTTGGAGAAAGCATTTCCTTTCCTTTGGCTTATAGCTACAATATATCAGGCACACTTGAATGTTTCATATTAATGTCCTTGGACCTATGCTTCCCCATTTTTCCTTCTTGATTTGTCCACATTTTCTGTTTTCTCCACCAGACACACATCATCTAAATTCACGGCTCATGATCCACTCAGGCCCCTGGCTGCAAAGAAGCCTGCCCGCAACTTGAGCACAGTAGTACCTCAGTAACTATTTCCTAGAAGTTCAGAAAACAGACAAATAAACAAGACTAAGGTATGGGAAGCAGCTTTCCTCTTATCTTAGCTCTAAGGACAAATATCTCTTTAACCTTGGAAAAGTCACTTAATTTCTTTGGACATCAGTTTCTTCATCTGTACAGATAATCTCCAATTTCCTTTGTTGTTTTAAAATTCTATAACTTGAAGGAAAACAGCTGCAAAAGGATTCTTTATTATCTGGCCTACTAAGCTGTCAGAATGGAGGAATGAGACTGGCTGAGCCTGGGTCAGCCATTCAGTCCAGCTTTCTGCTTCTTTCATTCAGCTGTTCTTATCCTTTCTTCTTACCTCCCTCTACTCTCTCTGTCTCCCTCCCTTCCTTCCTCCCTTCCTTCCTTCCTTCCTTCCTTCCTTCCTTCCTTCCTTCCTTCCTTCCTTCCTTCCTTCTTTCCTCCCTCCTTCCTCCCTCCCTTTCTTCTTTTCTTCTTCTCTTCTCTTCTCTCCCTCCCTCCTTCTTATCTTTCCTTTCCTCCCTCCCTCCTTTGTTTTATATATTTGTTCAGTCAGTCTATGCATGAGCCCCTTGCAATGACTAAAACACCACCTGGTTTGTGTCCTCATTATCCTACAAGACCAAAAGCTCAAGCCACAAAGATGAGAAAGCAGTAACACCAGTGTGAGGAATGGAGAAGAGCGGCAGCTCAGGCAGGTAGAGAGAGCGCACGTAGGCCCCACCAACTGTGGCTGCAGTCTCCCTTAAGAAGCCCCATCCATCTGATAAATTGAAAGCTTGGCCAGATTTATGGGTTTTCTAAACTCAATCAGAACAGAGACTGCTCTGACCTACAGAAGGTCACTCAACCGTATTGAATATTTGTCAGCATTCCATGGCCAAAGATAAAGTGAGTGAATATCCAAGACAGAGTTAGAAATGGCCCTGTTTATCTCTGGAACCTGTGAGCATCTGAGAGAGCAGAAGGGGGAATGTCCCATCCCTGGACACACATCCTCTACACAGGTGCCAGCTCAAGAGCCAGGAGCCTGTCTCTGTCACTCAGCAGCTCACATCTGAAGAAGCCACGTGAATAGATGCGGTCTGTCCCCTGCTGCGGGAGGGTCCCTCATGAAAAGCAGAGAAGGCACAGAGGGCACTGAGATTTGTTGTGTTGAGCCCTCCCCACCACCCGCCCAGAATTCCTCAGGGACTTCCCTTGACACCCTACATGGACTGGGTGTTCATGGATAGCCTGAGAGGGCACCGGGCACCTAACTTTTGCCTCATTTTCTATCTTCACAGCCCAGCAGCCTTTTCTTCACAAGCTTATTTTTCACTTAAACAAAATGTTAATGTTCTCTGTATTTGTCATTCAGTACTATGAGAGATGGAAATGACCCCCCCATTTCATACATTGAGCCTCTTTGCTTCTTGGCTTCAATGTGAGCCCATGGGGACATGGACAGGTAGGACATCAGCAGGGCGGTGGGCGCTCAGTCCATCAAAAGGCACACAGAACATAGCGTGTTTTGACATAACTAAAGCCTAGCACTTTCTCTTATTTCTGAGCCAACAGATGGGATTACAGTAAAAAAAAAAAAAAATCACGAAGCAACTAATAACACCCACAGTAGAAGCTTTTGCTTAGTCTATCTAGTTTCCCCTAAACCAAATAATCCATCTGGACAAAAAAAAATCTTTTTTATCATCTGTTTTATCATGGTTGTTGTCACAACAATGAGTGTTAGAAAGACCCAGGAGAGAAATCATCACTCTTGATGTCTGCTTCTGGACTAGATTTACAAAATCGGTGCTGCCAATGAATGGGAGGCCCAAGGACCACCCACCGGCTCAGGAGAGTGAAAGCATTCACCAAGGACAAGGTGAGCAGGGCTCACCTGTACTCTCACAAGGAAGGATGACATGGAAATGTAGTTAGTAGATAACTTGGAATTTAGTCTCCTTTCATTTTTCTTGTTTTGCCCTCTCTGAAGAATACAAAGGTAAAGTGCTTTGGTATGAAACAGTTTTTGATTCAAGAGTTATGGATGGCCTTTCTAGCTCCTTCCCTGTAGGTTAGACTCTCCCTTTCCCTCTGGGAAGGATTTTTCAGGACAAACTCTTTCCGAGCTCAGGGGATTTAATGCTATTCTCAGGCCTCATAAGAGGACATTTGGGGAGTCCCCTGCTGAAAGAATTTTCTTACCCTGACTTAAGGTAGAGTTCTACTAATGGCTTCTTATATGGCCTAAAAAGCCATATCACCTCCTCCAGAGCCCTAGTATTCTTATTTGCAAAGTGGGGCGGGGGAGAGGGGCTTTTGCAAAAAAAACATCTGGATGACTCCAGAAGTGAATGTTCAATGATGTCCTCCTTCCTTTCCTGAGAACTGGGAATGGACAGGTATCATAGAGGGCTGTGAATGAATGTATAAAGTTAAACTCAACCAGAGTGGCCCAGTCCATGGATCACAAAGATAGTGAGGACATAATCCAAACTATTTCATGAGAATCTTAAAAACAAAAGGGTACTGTATCTTATTTATTTTTATAAACGTAACACTAAACACAGTATCTGATTATTAGCAATAATAATTATTTTACTAAGCCAAAAGTGAAGGGAAAATTCAAAAGCCAAGCAGATACTTTGGGCTAGGTGGCAGCTATAGGTGCATGCGTAGGTATAGGTGTATGTATACATATAAGCATGTGTTCATACTGCTCATTAAATATCACTTGGCACCCAGTACTGAGTGTTTCTTTCACATAATGTTGAATTATTTGAGAATAGCAATCTCATTTGTCATTGTATCCTGAGCCTCAGTGGTAGGGTTTATTACAACTATAATGATAAACTACTTGTTATACACTATAATAAATTCTTCAGAGTAGAATTTATTGTAGTTTGGATTGCAAGATAGGTGGATAGGAAAATGGGGGATTAACTGATTTGTAAAGTATTCTGATTTGTAAAAAATGGTGATCTGATTTATAAAATATTCTGTGCATCCTCCATTCCCATTTGTTCTTCACATAAAATAAAATCAATCATGATTCTTCTTTTTCTGCCCTTTAAGGGTAAGATGTAAAGAAATAGGAAAAATGGAGGGAGAGGGAGAGGAATGGAAAAGGGAGAGGGAAAGGAAGAGGGAGAAGAAGAAGGAGAGAGAAATAAAAGGAGGAAAGAGGAGAAGAGACAAAGAAGCAGAGATTAAAATTATTTTAATGTGACAAAACTCATTTTCATTGGTGATGCCTGTTCAGGGTTCACTGTAATTAGAATATTGACACTTAAGAGAAATAAGATATTAACGTTTTGAAATGAGGAATTTTTAAAAAGGAGATGAGAAGAAAAACAGTTTCCAAGAAAATGAATGATGGTTTTATTCTCCCGTTACTAATCCCTTAGGATTTTAATATTTATGGTCTTAAAGAGATTTAAAAGGTTCTCAACAGAGGTGAGGTGGAGTGGGACAGCAATAAGCTTAAGCATCCACCATGAATTTGGAAGGGGGAGTATTTGTCGGGGGTGAGGGGTAGAATTTCTGTTTTGACATGCAAACACTCCTATTTCCTGTACCACCATCCAAGTCATTCCAGTTCCATCTGTGTCCATCCCAGGATAAGGAATTGAAACTGGCTCATTCTGAGACAGTGAGAACTTGACTCCATGACAAATGAGGAGAGCTACCCGGAAATACTGGGTAAAAACCAGGCTAGAGCAATGGAAGCATTGGAGTAAAAGGAAAACAAAAATGAAAACATGATCCATAGCCTTAGTTAATGTTTAGGAAAGGTTATTTGTGTTTCCCCAGGCCTATTCTTGAGAACAGTGTTGATTACCAGATAACTAGAGACTTTGGTGTTTCAAAAACCCAACAGCTTGGCAGCCAGAAAGTGACAGGCATCAATACTAATCGCACCAGCTTGTCTGTAACTGGACCTCAGAACAGGCTGTTCTACACCTGCCTGTCCAGGAAATGTACTCCAGGTCCTCCCTCATGGAAACCGCTAACAACACTTATTAGCTGTTTCCTTGCTGGCTAAGTGATCTGTGCCCAGTTCTGGCTCCTATTATTATATTCCTTCCAGCCTGTGTCCTGAAACCTAATACCTTTGTACTTGGGGGTGCTGTGTCTGCCACCTGACAATAATTTGACATGACACAGAGACAGAAAACAGAGGAGGAGATAGAATAAAAGAACAAGAGGTTCCAGCTGGTATGCTGGAAGCTCCAGGCAGGGATGCCCATAAAGAGATAACTGCAAGAGGGCACTCAGCGCCCTCAGACACATTAGTTAGAGATCACTGTGGTTGCCCACAGTGGACCTGGACCAGGAGATCAACTTGGCTGGTCAAATCACAGTGGCCCTTCACCTACACTTAAATTCAATGTGGCTCAACTTCTGTGCATCACTTCCCACTATGATTCCTCTAGCAGTTCTTTCTTATCTTCCTGCTTTGGACACTTGGAGCTCTGTCATTGGGGAGGTAGCCATGAGTGCTGGTGTCTGGGTCACCAGGTGTTAGGGCTGTAGTCATTAAAGGAACCATCAAGAATATGGAGGGAAGAAGATGGAAACACTCAGGCAAGAGACTTCAGCCTCTAGTATCTCCTGTGTAGTGTAATCAGATTCTAAACAGTGATTTCAAGGTTAGTTTCTATGACTAATCTGCAATATCAAGAACACGTGACCAACCATTCTGGAAAAGGAACAGTATGCACCAGACCACTATTCTCCACATCTTTTGTTGTTGTTAAGAGAAACAGAAAAGTTTTGACATATATATTTAATGTTTTACACTATACTTCCATATATAGAGAAGACTCAGAAGCCAGGATTGAGGTCGACCAGTAGTTCTGCCCTGTTGTTTCCCTACTTGTTCCTCTAATAATTCACACTCATTCGTTTCTTTGGGAATCAATTTCCACATTGCTCTGGGTGAAAACCACGGGTGAACAGTATTTCTAAGTTATCTTCCAGCACCAGTGTTGGTAAGACAGGAGACAGGGAAATTGGAGGTGGGAATGATGATTTGCAACCTGCTAGGAGGATCTTCTCGATCATCTAGTTTCCACTGTCAACAGACTTTGAGCTCAAGGCTCTGTGAAGATCTTAAGAGGAACATACAGGTAAAGCAGAAGCATATACACAGGGCCTAGGTCCATCCCTACAGAAGTTTGGAAGGCTCAGCTTTTATATATATATATTGGATCTAAAATATAAGGGAAGTGGGGAAGATATTTATAGTCAAGTTTTATAAGACAAAAATAAGCACTAGGCATATTTCCCAATGTATTGGATATCCATCATTTCTCCCACATCACCAGCAACAAGAAGTACCAAGCAGGGGTTACCAGGTAGCCAATGGGAAAATGATAATGACAGGATATATTCATGACACGGTATTGTGTTATTCTAAGGATACCACATTTACAACAGCTCTAGAGGAAAGTATTGTTATATCCATTTTTAAAATGAGAAAACTGAGCAATATACAAGATGTTAGAACCTTTCTGGAGTTCCAGGGTGGGCAAGCAGGAGAGGTCAGACTTGAATTTTTTATTGTTGTTGTTGTTGTTGTTGTTGTTGCCAGTCATGGGGCTTGGACTCTGGGCCTGGGCACTGTTGCTGGCTTCTTTTTGCTCAAGGCTAGCACTCTACCTCTTTGAGCCACAGTGCCACTCTGGCCTTTTCTGTTTATGTGGTGCTGAGGAATTGAACCCAGGGCTTCACACAAGCTAGGAAAGCACGCTGCCGTTAAGCCACATTCCCAGCCCCAAGTCTGTGTGCAAAGAGCACAGCCATCCAAAAGGAAAAAAAAAAGCTGATGAAAGGTGAGAACTGAGTTTCTATCTGGCTCAACAGCTGAGTGCTGGTGGCTCAGGCTTGTAATCCCAACTACTCAAGAGGCTGAGATCTGAGGATTCCAGTTTGAAGACATCCCAGGCAGAAAAGCCTGTGAGACTCGTATATCAAGTAAGCACCCAAAAGCCAGAAGTGGAAGTATGGCTCAAGTAGTAGAGCACCAGTCTTGAGCGAAAATGCTAAGGTAAAGCACTGAGCCCTGATTTCAAGCACCAGTATTGGTGCATGCGTGCATGTGCATGAGTGTGCATACACATGCATGTAAATGCTGTACGAACACTGCGTAGCTCAGCAGAGTTGCTTTTGAGAGACTAGTTACAGGCTCTTTTACATCCATGACCTCTAGAATATTTCTCCATAAACACTTAAGTTCATTTCCCGAGGCACCAGCTTATTCTTGCTTATTCTCTTCTGAGTATTCAGAAATTATTTAGATCTTTTCTCTCACACCCATTTTTAAATAACTGACAGTAGGTTAATCTGCTCCCCCCTCCCAGGGTCTAGCCTAGAACTAGAGAGAGATAAAGCTCCAGTTGTAAATGATCAAGGTCAGCCTATGAATAGGGATTATGAACTCTTAGAATTATCAAAGTCTTTCTAGTATCCCTGACATCAATCAAGGATTTGAATTCCTTAAAGAAAAAGCATCCAAATGATAGTAGATAATCTCTACTCAAAGGGGGGAAAATCAACTCAGAAAGCTTTGTGGGGAAACCTGCTGAGGCCAGTGAGGTTTTTGGGGACAATCAAGCATTTGAAATCACTTAATGATCCCATCTGAAACTCCAAAGTCTACACTGCTTCATACATATCAACCTGAGTTAATATTTATTTTTTATAGAATAGAGAAAATAAAAAAAAAATCTTCATCCTCCCCCAAATCCTTCTAAGGGCTCCCTGGAAGGAAATGATACAATGGAAGAGCCACAAACCCAGCTCTAATTCCACACTACAGTACTCTCCTACTGCCTGCAGAAATCACTCAGCACCGGTAATGAGAGGATGCAGTGGCTAATTTTACACCATAAATCATCTAGCTAATACTAGGACTAAAAAGTGATACCATCAGCTCCTTTTCCTTCAAGGCTGTTAGATCTTCGTCAATTACTTGTGAACAAAGATTTAAAGACATAAGAAACCCCTTTGCCAACAAAAGATGCTTTTGCTATTAGCTCTCCTTCCCCTTGGAAAGAGACTATGATCCCCTAGGAAGGAGCTCCACGTGTTCTCAGCATCTGTAGGAACTGTGTTTGCAAGAGAGAGGCAATTAACAATGCAAGGCTAATAGAAATCCAAGAGCTTGCTACTTTCCTTCCAAGACTGTCACCCCTCCTTGTTTAGCCTAATCCAAGAGCAGAGAATACACAGAGATACGGGGGTAAAATACACCTTGTTCCCAACGTATTTTTCAAGCTGTTTAAATATGAAACAAAATCCTACCAGGCTACAAGTTTCCAGCTGTTACGATATCATAAGATAAATTTACAGCTAGAGAAGCAGCATGTTTGCTTTTATAAAGTATGGAAATATAAATGTTCCAAGTGTTAAAACTGTCCAAACAAATTAATTCAAGTAAAAATAGGTGCCTTGGATTTGGTTCTCACATTGCCTTCTTTTTATAGAGCTCAGGAGCACATTTCTTACACTGCTGAGCGGAGAGGAAGGAGGGAGATTATAGGTCCATCTCAGCTGGCAGGCGCCTCTGCTGCAGGAGGAAACCAAAGGAGCCCAATGCAAAGATTCAGGTGGCCCCTGACCTTTCCTCCATTGCTGACCTATTAATTCAAATCTTAATCTAGGCTCTCTGCAACAAGAACAAAACAAAACCAAAAAGCACTTTGAGAAGGAGCCAAGACTAGAAATCTTCCCATGTGCTTTCATTTGGGATGTGAGCTCAAATGAAAAAAGAGTTCCTTTCCTCAGTGACTTTGAAAAGAAGAGAGTGGTGATTAACAGCAATATTTTTTTTAATGAAACGCAACCCGTCATCCCTGTCATCTTCTGGCCATCCTCGCTTGTACGCGCCTCCCTGACAAGAGGAATAATAATGGTCATACATCACTGCTCCCCGCGTCCAATCATCTAAATCTTCCCTCACTGCAGCCTCGGAGACTCAATTACTTTATTGACATGCAATCTTCATAAGGGGAGAAATATTGTGCATGTAAGGTCACTTGGTTATGAAGACATATTATCATATTATCTGCATGAGGGTTGCAGGGCTAAGACCTGACAGAGCTAATTATAATGGTGTATGATAGAAAGCTCAGTACACATTATTCGCTTGGCTACACTAAAGGTGAGGTAAGACCATGACATCATGTTTTTTGGAGAAAATAATGCAACTTTGGCTCAGTAGCTATAACTTTTGTTTTACTTCTCTAAGATTTTTATTTTTAGGTTTGCATGGATGGCAAAATAACTAGTTAATAGGTTTTTAGGGTAGAAAGATGGCATGTCTTTGTGGTGTGTGTCTGTGTGCGAGCATGTGTGTGCATGTGCGTGTGCGTGTGTGGTGTAATTGACAGTTATTCCCCCCATCTAACACCAGGGTTTCAGTCTATTTCCCAGCAGCTGAAATGAGAAAATCTCAAGGGAGAAAGGTAAAGGGATACAAATGGGTCACTTTGATAAGGGAGTAAAACATCCCTTCACTGTCAGTTAACCCCTTCTCAGATCTTTGCCCCTTCTCTTTCTCTTGACCTCCCTGGCAGGGCCTTATCTTGCTAGAATTTAGCACTCTGGGGTGGTTTCTTTGTTCAGACACATGAGGTTATTTTAGCTTTGCCCATCAGACCCACATTAGGAGTTTTGTGGAGTAGTGAAATACACAGTGGATCCATCATCTCTTCATGCTGTCCTCATTCCAGGTGGATTTCCTATTGAAAAGCCTAGGTGAGGTTCTCTAGTGGCAATTTTGCAAAAGAAATTTCAAGGAAAGTAATCTGAGCCAAGTTGTGGGGTCTTCCAGCCCTGGCAGTTAGGTGGGCTCAGAAAGGAATCTGGGATGGGTTGATGAGTCATTAGGAAATAAAAAATCAAATTGCCCTCCACAGGTGGGTGTGTGCCAGCATCAACACTTAAGCACTGAACACATGGTCTACCTGTGCAGAGTTTTTATGAGTTTTCAAAGATGAGTAAATGAGCCATTACCAACACCCCTATAGTCTCATATAGTCTGGCTCTGAATTCTCATGACAAACTGTGATTTTTTAAGAACTAATGTAATATTAGAGCAACAGCTGGCCCTCTAAACCAGAAACTGACTTAGGTTTTGGTTTGGTTTATTTTGGCTTAGTTTTTTTTGTGTGTGTGCCAGTTCTGAGGCTTGAACTCAGGGCCTGGGCACTGTTCCTGAGCTTCTTTTAGCTCTAGGCTAGTGCTTTACCACTTGAGCCACAACTCCACTTCTAGCTTTGAGATGGTTAATTGGAGATAAAAGTGTCATAGATTTTCCTTCCCAGGCTAGCTTCAAACCTTGGTCCTCAGATCTCAGACTTTTGAGTAGCTACGATTTCAAGCATGATTCACCAATAACTGGCTAAAACTGTCTATTTTTTTGCCACTCCTGGGGCTTGAACTCAGGGCTTGGGTACTGTTCCTGAGCTTCTTTTGCTCAAGGCTAATACTCTACTATTTGAGCCACAGTGCCACTTTCAGCTTTTTATGTTTATGTGGTACTGAGGAATCCAACCCAGAGCTTCATGCATGCTAGGAAAGCACTGTACTGCTAAGCCACATTCCCAGTCGTGTCTTAGTTTTATGAGATGCGTTGGCTCAATCACAAGAAACACAGGGCAAAACAAGACATTAAGGCTGGCCAAATTATATCTTACTTAATTCTTTACTGTCTCACACACTTGCATCATCAGACTAATAGATAAAAAATAATGGCAATGTTGGTAAACCAGCCACAAAGAGACCTAGGCTATTTTTTTTGAATCAGAAACTAAATTGATATAGTGGAAATGGTAACTCTTTAGAGATGAGAATTTTGGAATGATTATTTTGGGTGATTAAATGCAGTAAGCATTCCAACTACACACCCACCGTAGCAACTGTCTCTTTTATTCACTTAAAAATTATCTTTAAGTAGATGTAAAGAGAGGTTTCAGTTCAACATGTTAGCTTATGAGTAGAATGAATTTTGATCAATGTCACCCCTTTCCATCATTCTCCCCATCTGGCCCAACCCCATTGAACCCTTTAAGTTACCAGGTTCCATGAACATATGTGCATTGAATATCATGACTGTATTTACCCATCTTTCATTTTCTCCATTGATCAAATATCTTTCTAAATGAGAGGTTCACACAGTATCCATTTCCAAAAGCTAGCTACTGATTCTTTTCTGTAATGGACAATGACATTATCTACTTCAAGGGATTTAGTATAAAAACTGAATTATAAGAAGGCAAAAGGGAAGATGGATTGCAAAAAAAAAATGCATGTGGTTTGAGTGGCAGTTACAATACTAGGGTCTGTCAGTGTGGTAGATGCCTATACTGTATTTAGTGAGAACTAAGCAAATGTTCCACATCTATTCTTCTAAAATGGCTATATCTGTCAAAGGCTACTCCCCTTCAAAATAGCTCTATTAATAAAATGTATTTATGCCTTAGGAAGAACTTTACCTTATGAATTAATACTTTCTTATCAAGATTCCTTTGACAATTACCCTAGAGCAAGACATGAAATAGAGCATGAGTAGAAAGGGGCTTGCTTAGCTTCCTTATGTCTTATGATTAAACATATGGAAGAAAGAAAGTGATAAGATGGGTCATCCCTTTCTTTGTAATTGTATGTATATAGATTGATCATTTGGATTCAAATTCCTAGAACTGTAAAGCATGAATAAAACAAGTTGATGCCCCTGAGAGTAAAGGAAACCCACTGGTGGTAGACCAATGCTCACACCTGAGAAAAGTCAGAAACTCTAAGCAAAATATGTACAGAAAATACTCATTTGAAGTCCTCTGGGATCTGCTACAGCAGTGAGGCCCTAAGATGGAAAGATCCTGGAAAGGTTGAAAGAGACATGAGCCCAGTACCCAGTGCTATATTTCCTTCTTGAGACAACTTTCTCAACTTGCTCAAGCTGCTGCTAGGAGGCAAAGCTGCTAGCAGCTAAGCCCAACCCCGCATACTTGAAAGCCCTGGGGATAAAATTAGATTTAAGTTATACTGAGGAGCGTGGACTGAAGCATGCACTGCAGACTGTCAACTGGGACCTCCAAGAACCACAGTACAGGTGGGAGGACACTTGTCAAGCTGGAGCCCAGTTTCTCCTGGACTAAATTCCTAATTGCACTAAGCTGGTCTTTTCCTACCTTACCTACCTCTCAGAAACAAAATCTATCATCTTTGGAAGAAAATAGCACTATTCAGATCCTCAAAGTTCTAGCTCATGTACTTTGTGTTAATTTTGAAATATCATGTAGATAGCAAAAACTAAGACCAAAAGGTCCCCGCCCCAAAAATCTAGGCAATCAATAAAACAATCAATCAGATACAGTTACAAGAGACCTAGATATTAGAGTGTTTGGCGATGGATTTGAGCATGTTAATCATATTCATTGTAGGCATGTTAAGCAGAGTTTCTTGGAAGAAAAATGTGGGAGGGGTAAACAAGTTTGACAAGGGGGCTGGGGATATAGCCTAGTGGCAAGAGTGCCTGCCTTGGATACATGAGGCCCTAGGTTCGATTCCCCAGCACCACATATACAGAAAACGGCCAGAAGCGGCGCTGTGGCTCAAGTGGCGGAGTGCTAGCCTTGAGCGGGAAGAAGCCAGGGACAGTGCTCAGGCCCGGAGTCCAAGGCCCAGGACTGGCCAAAAAAAAAACAAACAAGTTTGACAAGAAATGTACTCACTGCTTACATATGTAACTAACTCCTCTGTACATCATCTTGTCAATAAAATTAAATTAAAAAATAAAACAACAGAATATCTGAAAGAACAAAAAAAGAGTTTCTCTGTAACCTGAGAGTTAAGGTATGCTCGTTTTCCTGTTTCTCCATGTTTTGCCATACTTTACTACAGAAATCTTTGCAACTCTTCAAAAAAATATTAAAAGAATAGATGTGAGAGAAGTAGTTGGGAAAATTTTATAAAAGAGTTGAAAGTACAAAACAAAATTGAGTGAAAATTTAAGACTGAGGGGAAATAAGAGAATAATAGGAGTAAAAAATAAAATATATACAAGGTTTACATGCAAAAAAATGAGGCTAAAAGACACAGTAGTTTAAAGATTCAACTGATAGGTATACAGAAAGTGGAAACAACTAAAGGAATGATTAGAAAAGAGAACACAGGTCAGAAGGAATATATTTTAAATGCTAGAAAAGGTCACATATTAAATGTTAAATAATCTATATATTATGTTTGAAGGGAAAGATTTGACACTGGATTAAAAATCTGACAACATCAGTGATTCGTAAGTGTAGTTCTAGCTACTTGGGAGGTGGAGTACAGGAGGATCACAGGTTTGAGTCCAACCAGGGCAAAAAAAGTTCATGAGACACCCCCCGCCCCCATCTCAACCAATGAAAGGCAGTGGCAGTGCAGTACACTGGTCATTCCAGCTATTACAGAAATTGCAAATAAGAGGATAATGGTCCAGGATAGTGTTAGCAGCAATATAAGACCCTTTCTCAAAGTTAACTAAAACAAAAAGGACTGAGGGTGGTGGCTCAAGTGATAGAACACCTGAGAAGAAACATGAGGGTCTGAGATCAAACTTCATTACTGCCAAAAAAAAATATGATGACAAGAAACACATATTAAGCATAGGACTAAAAGAATTTGTAACTAGAGGGATTAGAAGTACATAATGCAAGGATTAAGCCTAACAGTTGGCTTAATAAAACCAAGTAAATTAGGAACTCAGGCAAGGCACACATTAAACAAGGGAAGAATAATGATAAATATTAGTTGCTCTGAAATGTGTTAAAAGTTCTGAACCCATTTTTAGCACACAGTTTCAAACATACCTAAAAAAAGTGAAGGGGACTATAGGGCAAGAAAAAGGAAAACTTTGTAAACACAGTGAAATTTTATCATACCTCTCAGTAAGTGAAAGACAATAATGATAAAAAATAAGTCATATAAGATTTATAAACAATATGACAAATTCAGCCATATGCACACAGAGTCACATACACAATAAATATAAACAATGTAATAGATACAATAAGTATAATCAATATGATAAATAAAATAAATTCAGCCATGTGCACACAGACTCACATTCACAAACGAAGACTACTGTGCATGAGAATATTTATTCAAATTAAATGTATGCCAGGCTCCAAACTGTCAACACAGTTGAAAAGACTGAAATTATGCAGCATATATTCTCTAACCAGGAGGGAAACATACATACATATATATATATATATATATATATATATATACACACACACATATATATACATATATATCAAAAGATAAATTCACAACTGCTTAGAAATTAAGCAAGATACTTCTACATAACTCACAGTCAAAAATATAATCGAATGTAGAAAAGATCTTAAATTGAATTAGGAAAAAATGTAGCATAAAAAACTTAGAGACAAATACACAGACACACACACAGACACACACACATACACACATACTTCAATGGACTCTAGAAAAGAGGAAAGGACAAAGTGGTGATCTAATTGTCTACTTTTAGAAATCAAAGAACAACAAACAAAACCCAACAAATCAGAATTAAAGACTTGATTTTAAAAAAAGAGAGAAATGAAATGTACTTTCAATAAGCATTTTTCCTGAAGACACAAATTTTGAGGTAGAGGTAGATCTGATCCTGCTCAACAGAAACGGAGATCTGAGATCTGATGATAGAGATTTGAAGAGAGCCTAGGCAGACAAAGCTGATAAACTTTTTTTAAATTTATTTTTATTTTCAAACTTTTGTACAGAGAGGTTACAGTTTCATATGTTAGGCATTGGATACATTTCTTGTACTGTTTGTTACCTCTTCCCTCATTCCCCCCTCCTCCTCCTCCTTTCCCTCTCCCCCCATGAGTTCAGTTGGTTTACACCAAACAGTTTTGCAAGTATTGCTTTTGTAGTTGTTTGTGTTTTTATCCTGTGTCTCTCGATTTTGGTATTCCCTTTCAATTTCCTAGTTCTAATACCAGTACACACAGTTTCCAATGTACTCAGATAAGATACAGTTATAGTGCAGGTACAACCACAGAAAGGGGACACAAGAGGATCGTCAACAATAGAAGCTATGGTTTCACATGGCATGTTGAAAGTAATTACAACAGTGATATAACAGTCGTTTCCATAACATGAAGTTCATTTCACTTAGCATCATCTTAAGTGTTCATAAGTGTATAGCTATTGGGCTCCTGTGATCCTCTGCTGTGACTTGCCTAAACCTGTGCTAATTATTCCCTATGAGGAAGACCATAGAGTCCATGTTTCTTTGGGTCTGGCTCACTTCACTTAGTATAATTTTTTTCCAAGTCCTTCCATTTCCTTACAAATGGGGCAATGTCATTCTTTCTGATAGAGGCATAAAATTCCATTGTGTATATGTACCACATTTTCCTGATCCATTCATCTACTGAGAGGCATCTGGGTTGGTTCCATATTTTAGCTATGATAAATTGTGCTGTGATGAACATTGTTGTGCTGGTGGCTTTAGTGTGTTCTTGTTTGTGGTCTTTTGGGTAGATGCCTAAAAGTGGGGCTGCTGGGTCATAGGGTAGCTCTATGTTTAGCCTTCTGAGGAATCTCCATACCACTTTCCAGAGTGGCTGAACCAGTTTACATTCCCATCAACAATGAAGCAGGTTTCCCTTTTGGCCACATCCCCTCCAACATTAGTTATTTTTAGTTTTCTTGATATAAGACATTCTTACTGGGGTGAGATGGAATCTCAATGTTGTTTGTTGTTTTGATTTGCATTTCTTTTATGGCCAGTGATGTAGAGCACTTTTTCATGTCTCTTGGCCATTCTCATTTCCTCATCAGAGAAGTCTCTTTTTAAGTCTTTAGCCCACTTGTTGAGGGGGCTATTGGTTCTTTGCAGTTTTGTTTTGGAGGAATGTAATTTTTTTAGTTCTCCATATATTTTAGATATGAGGCCTTTGTCTGTTGTATGACTGGTAAAGATCTTTTCCCAATCTGTGGGCTTTCTGTTTATCTTGAGAGCTATGTCCTTACCCCTGCAGAAGTTCTGCAGTTTGATGCAGTGCCATTTGTCCATCCTTTCTTTGATTTGTAGCATTTCTGGGTCTTTGTTAAGGAAGTTCCATCCTGTGCCAAGGAGCCCAAGTGTTTCTCCTACTCCTTCTTTTAGTGTTTTCAGGGTATCTGTTTTAATTTCGACGTCATTGATCCATTTGGAATTGATTTTGGTGCAGGGTGATATATAAGGATCTAAAGCTGATAAAGTCTTATTTCCAAATAAACAGCAGGGAAAAAAAAGCTGGAAGTGGAGCTATAGTTCAAGTAGTTCAGTGCTAGCATAGAGCAAAAATGCTAAGAGAAAGTACAAGACCCTGAGTTCAAGCACCAGTAGTGAAACAGAAGGATTTTCTTGGTGTTGATCAGGAAGAAGGTTCTATAAAGGAATTTGTTGAGAAATATATATCAGACAGGTGGGACCTGGGCTACAACTCAAATAGAGCTACCAAACTGTATCCAAGGAGATCAAATTGTTGAGGGATTCTATCATTTCCCAACTAATCTCAGTGAGCCTGAGAAAAATACGTTATCAAAATTAACTTGTATGAAGGAGTCAGGCAAAGTAGGCTACACAATGAGATTATCCAGCTCATTAGTGAGTGCGACACTAATGACTCATGAGGTGCATTGTACTTTCTCTATCATAGTTTTATTTACCATATTGCTATATCTAAAAGGGAATGTAAGCATGAACAGCATACACACACCTATACCATACATGAGCACATACATACTACCAATGCACACACATTCCCTTCATCATTCCCTAGCTACAAGCCACTGCAGTGCATGTCTGACTACTGCAAACAGGGAGGAGAAAAGGACAAACAGGTATGTAGCTTTAACCAGTGGGTCTGAAGTGTTATCATCATTGTTTGATCTCTATCTCAGGGATTCTTAAACTGTGACACAGTGACCTGGTAAGTGGAACCCCTGAAGTTGGTCAAAGTTTCCATTTTCCTTTGTTTTTCTCTTTATTTTTGTTCATATAGTGTCAAGCCCATCCTCCAAGGAGTTCTAAACTCTTCAGAAATCTTAACTACTGGTTCATAGCTTATTGGTTACAATTACTTTCACAAGCATGATCTTCTCTGAGTCTTATGTAATGATTGCCTGAAAAATGGCAGGCAATACCTTCTTTTAAATATGAAGACACAAAAGCTTTAAGAAGCTAATGGATGCCATACATTTTTTCCTTTGGTTTATTCTTTCCTGTTACTGTTTTTTATTTCTGTACCCTTTGTCTTGTATATAAGTTTATCTGATTTGGGGAGGGGAAGGGAATGAACAGAAACTTTGGGACAAAAGATGAACCAATTCAGCAGTGACTCTCACTAGATACTATGTTAGAAATGAAGCTTGTGGGGGAGGGGGGAAATTTGAGAGAGAATGAGGGAGAGGGTAATACTATTCAAAAGGAAATATACTCATTACCTGACTTATGTAATTATAACCCCTCTATATATCACCTTGACAATAAAACTTTAAAAAGGTAAGTTATTTCTCCAAGCCATACTGTAAATGATAGACTTGGGATGTGAATCAAATATATTCTTCCTGAAAAATATATTTGACATCTATTATTCATGTGAACTCCACCAAGGCTAGGAAATGCACATTTCCATGAGAAATCCCAGTTTGCTCCTGAGTAAAGGTTGAGTATCTTGAGAGAACTGTAGTCCTTCCCCTCCTGAAATGCCACCACAAGTTCTGTAATATTAGTTTCATGTGGTTTCCTTTGCTCATACCACCATTTGGATGGGCAAAGGTGGGAGCCTCCGGTTTGAAGAAACAACCCCACTGCAGGCATTTGTACCTGATACATAAGTATGGGCTGATACTACAGTGCAATATAGAGAATCAAGTCCCCACAAAGCCCTGTAGGGCCTGCCTCATCAAATACATATGAGCTATGAGAAGCACACTCTTCCATTTCCCTTTCTACAAAACCAGGCTGGTGTGGAGCTTGCAGCTGGTTGTAGCATTCCTTAAAGAACCTCCAGCAGAACAATGCCTGCAGTCATCCTTCATGAACCGTGTGTCAGCACATCTCAGGCACGTAGGAACACACAGTATGCTGAGTGGTGATGTGCCACAAAGAACAACCAGGCTGACAGGGTGGGAAACATATGGCAAGAGTGGGCCTAGGGCTGTGTCAGGAATGCACACACATATGGTGACAATAAGAGATATTGTCCTTATTCTTTCTTTCTCAGAAAAATGTGTACACACATACATAACCTGCCAAATATTAGAGAGCGTTAATATGGAAACTGGTATCAGACATCATATAGTCTACCTCTGACCCCGTGTTATAGAAGAAACTGCCGCCTAGCTTATATGCGAGAGATGCTATTCTAGATCACAGACACCCCTAAGCTAAAATCTAAGGCTTCTAATTGCTAACCTAGTGGTCTACCATATCAAGTCTCTCAAAATTCAGCAGCACTCAGCATTATCCCTCTTTCCCTAAATGGATTGAAAGCATTTCTAGGCCACAAACCCTAGGGCTATGTCCCTGGGTATGAAAAAGGGCTTAGGCTTTGGGCTGTGTTCAGTCTCCCCTTGGTTCTAAGACTCAAACGGAACCTTAGTTAGTCCAAGAGATGAACCCTGGCACTTCTGCAAAACCAGAAGATTCCCTACCAATTTCTTGAAAATATGCTCAGCTCATTGCTGCAGCAAAGAAACAAGGTTACTCCAAAGACTTTGACCCATGGAGACTCTGGTGCTTCCCCTCTGACAGGCTTTCAGCAGGGAAAGACTTAAGAGTGTAGTAAGAATACCTACAGGATTCCATGTCTTACAGGAAGCTTTCCAACTCTCTAAAAAACAATTGAGGGCTTAGAGAGTCCAGCCTACTTATCTTCCAAGTCTACTGCTTGAGTGCACATGTCTGCCTTTGCCTTGCCATCCTGAGCCAGACACTTCCCAGCCGTCTAGGCATACACTTTCCCATGCTTCTTATCCAGGAACTGTTTCTTATTTGGCCCAGCCTTCATAGGCCTCTTGGGCATTTATGTGAAACCATGACTTTAAGGGACCAATGCTGGTGCTGCCAGCTGAACAATGGCTCAACCATTTTCCCAAGAGTCCCTCATCTTAGACATGGAAGAGAATACAGAACAAACTAGTTCCATCTTCTCGGATGCTTCAATCCTTGAAGTTCCCTTCCAAGGCCCTTTCATGCGAGCCTTCCACAAGAACTCCAGTCTCAACTATGAATTTCTCCCTCTTAATTGTATTGAAAAAGAAAAGAAAAGAACAGGAGGGTACCAGTGGTTCCTGCCTATAATCCTAGCTACTCAAAAGGCTGAGATCTAAGGACTGCAGTGCAAAATCAGCTTGGGCAGGAAAGTCCTTGAGACTCTTGTCCCATTAACCACCAAAAAAAAAAAAAAAAAGCCAGAAATGGGGCTGTGGCTCAAGTGGTAGAGCATTAGGCTTGAGCATAAAATCTCCAGGATAGCACCCAGGCCCTGAGTTCAAGCCCCAAGACTGATAAAAACAATAACAACAGCAGCAAAAACAAAACAAAACATAGTAACCCGGCTTCCCTTATTTTCATGCACATTTTCCCTGAAATTCCAAGATCATCAATACACTACCATCAAATGTCATGCTTTCTGGAAAGCCTTCCTAAGCCCACTACTGGGAAGTTCTAAGCCCTGCAGAATTCCCAAAGGTCTAAGGTCACCCTTATATGGAATACCTGCATTAATCTAAGCAGACATCCACCTCCTCTCCCACACACCAAACAGACTGGTCTTTGTTGTTTTGTCTCTAGCCTGGCCCTAAAATTTGGTATAATGTTCCCAAATACTTGATGAAGGGAAGGAAAGAAGGGTGTGTATTCTTTGAAAGATAGACTTCATAACTTGTAATTTAATGTCCTGCATCTTCTATGATACCTTACCTGAGGAATTGCACTGGTGCTGTATCAAACTGTTTACAAAGCATGGAGATATAACACTATGAAGTCCGAGAATACCCTTTAAATGGTTGGGCACAGGGGCTGGGAATATGGCCTAGTGGCAAGAGTGCTTGCCTCATAAACATGAAGGTCTGGGTTCGATTCCTCAGCACCACATATATAGAAAAGGCCAGAGGTGGCGCTGTGGCTCAAGTGGTAGAGTGCTAGCCTTGAGCAAAAAGAAGCCAGGGATAGTGCTCAGGCCCTGAGTCCAAGCCTCAGGACTGGCCAAAAAAAAAAAAAAAAGTTTAAATGGTTGGGCTCAGAAAACTTAAAAAGCATATCCAAATTCATATGGTGGAGATGAGGCACAGACTTGCCTGGAGAACTTCACAGTTGAAAGCATGGGCTTAGGTCACTCACTTTGCATGGCTTTGATGCTCATTCTGCCTTTCCCAAGCCATGTGGCCACAAGAGTTGTCGTCCTTGTGTTCTGCAGCCCTTGTTTGGAAAATTGGCCAGTCTCAAAGGTCTTACCATGATTATGTAAGGAAATCCAAATGCTTAGAAACTCTTTCCAACGTAAGTGTTCAGTACATATATCTAATAGCCATTCATTGATTCATTGGTTCACTATATATGTATTAACTGAAAGGATACTGTGTGGGAGGCTCCAATACAGGTACTAGAGACAGAAGAGTAACTGGGACCTGAACCCATTACCTTGAGAGCTTACTCTTTAGAAAGGGAAGGTATTCAGTAAGAAAAGACAGTCAACTGAAGGGTATGTTTGAGTTTGGGAAGCTAATGGTAAAATGAGTCTGTAGCTCATGGAAAAAGCTGAGCTGGAAAGAAAAATGAAAGTAGATGTGACTGGGCAGACAGTTAAAGATCCCCAAACTCCTGTGATTGTTGAAAAGACAGAAGAAACTCAGGAAAGAAGCTAACATAAAAAGCCACTGTAAGCATATGAGGAAGGGAACAGATAGGGATATGGGAAAAATGTCAGAAGAGGCCAAAGCTAGGGCCCCAAAGGGGTCAGAGTCAGCATCAAGGTTCATCCACAAAGTGCTAAGAAGACCGCTGGACAACAGCTATAATCAAGGGAAGGAAGGGAGGAAGGAGGCAAGAGAGGGAGGGAGGAGAGGAGGGGAGGAAGGGGTAAAACCAAGGCAATAAATCTAAATTGTTCTTTTAACATTTTTGGCAGCAAAATAAAAACAAGGGAAATGGGGGGGGGGTGATGAGGGTACTAGTAAAGACTTTAGGGTCTGAAGAGATAGGAGACATTTGTGGGTACAGAGACAATGCAGAAGAATAGAAACCACTTCCTGAAGGCTGACTTAGGTTATATAACTTAAGTCCAAACCCTTACTCAAGCCCTCTACCTTTCTAGCCAAACAGCCAACTATTATTTTATGTCCACATTGTCTACATTTATAGTCACAGACTTTATACCACCAAGAAAGAACAGAGTCCTCCAGGAAGACATAGATTCCTTAGATTTGTTTGTTGTTCTGACCACTATAAAATGTTCTCTTATATTCAAACTGTATATGCTCCAGATACCCACAGCATGTAACCTGAGCAAGAACCAACAGCACAAATGGAGTTGTGCAATTCCCCTACCTGGAATTTTCTCTCACAGGATCCCACCATCTTGCTGACGTGCTTTGAAGAAAAGAAAACTACTTCTCCAACTGGAAGCAGAAGAAGAGATAACACAACAGACCGAAACTCATTCTGTTCTGATAACTGCCCCATTTGGGGAGCAAATCACCCTCAAATTCCCTCACCCAACACCTTTTTTTTTTGGCCAGTCCTGGGCCTTGGACTCAGGGCCTGAGCACTGTCCCTGGCTTCCTTTTGCTCAAGGCTAGCACTCTGCCACTTGAGCCACAGCGCCACTTCCGGCCGTTTTCTGTATATGTGGTGCTGGGGAATCGAACCCAGGGCCTCATGTATATGAGGCAGGCTCTCTTGCCACTAGACCATATCCCCAGCCCACCCAACACCTTTTCTAAACTATTTCTCCAAACTAAAGCAAGATTTTCTTTTCTAATGCGCTCAGCCTGGATTTTTAATTCAAGACCTCCAGCTGGTAAGTCAAATAGAATGTGGGCAATGTTCAAAATGTTGAGAAAACTCAGAGTAATTCAGCCTCATCAGAACCAAATGTAACCACTGGCAGACAGAGCCTGAGAGACACAAGGAGATATCCCAGTGGTGCCCCATTCCCATACCCTCCATGGATTTTTCACCAAGAGAGGGCAAAGCCTCCATCTGCTTTCCATGATTGACCCTGATGCAGCTTTCAGGCTGAGCTCTGCCTAGGTTACTTTGTCCATGCCTCAAAAGTCCCCTACCCCAACTGAGCACAGGACACCCAGCCTAAGAGATGACATACCCTGCCTGAGGCATAGCTTCATCCTCTACCTCTAACATTGTTGCATTTTACACATCTCTACTTCTACTTTCTCCCATCTTTGAAAATGGCCATCAACAGCACAGCAGCAAAGGTGCTTGGTGATGGGCAAAGTTAAGTTACCAGTAGAATTTTGACCAGAAAAATGAAACCTTATGACTTGTTTTAAAATGAGCAGAGGAGCTGGGTACCAGTGGCTCACACCTGTAATCCTAGCTACTCAGGAAGCAGAGATCTGAGGACCACAGTTCAAAGCCAGCACAGGCAGTAAAGTCCATGAGACTCTTATCTTCAAGAAGCTACTCAGGGGGCTGGGGATATAGCCTAGTGGCAAGAGTGCCTGCCTCGGATACACGAGGCCCTAGGTTCGATTCCCCAGCACCACATATACAGAAAACGGCCAGAAGCAGCGCTGTGGCTCAAGTGGCAGAGTGCTAGCCTTGAGCGGGAAGAAGCCAGGGACAGTGCTCAGGCCCTGAGTCCAAGGCCCAGGACTGGCCAAAAAAAAAAAAAAAAAAAGAAGCTACTCAGGAAAAAAAATCTGGAAGTGATTCGGTGGCTCAAATGGTAGAGAGCTAACCTTGAGCACAGACAGACACAGAGACAGGGCCCAGGACCTGAGTTCAAGCCCCAGGATTGGCAAAAAATAAAAATAAAGATAAAATAAAATAAACAGAGGCTTTGTCCAAAGTAGAATGAGAATGCTTTTAATTGGGAAACAAAAAACAAGAGAAGAGGTGACACTGTTAAAAAAAGAAATGCACTTATTACCTGACTTATGTAACCTCTCTGTACATCACCTTGACAATAAAAAATTTTTGAAATGTAAAAATGCAAAAAAAGAATGCTTTTTAAGGGAACTGATGAAGCGTATTTTAGGCAAGTCTATAAAGCATGGATATAATATGTATGTAATCATACTAATGCTGTTAGATTTTTTAAAAAATTCCTTACACTAGCCCTGGGTTGAGTGTGGGGGCTATGATTTCAGCAAATGAACATCTTGTGGAGCATGTACACCTGTTCACATCTGATTTGAATCACATATGGTCAGCCATTTTCAAAACAGCTCTACCTTCTCCACCAGGTATGCCTGTGAGGAAGCCAGAGGTCAAGGGAACAGATTCAGCCTTCAGGACATTGTTTTCTTGAAGCATTTTTGATTCAGTCATTTCTAATGAAAAAGCAATCTCAATTCAGCAATAAGTCTATGCACAAAATTTCCACTTCAAGGTTAAAAAGATGGTAAGAAGGTAAAACCAGATCCATGATCAATATGTTTCTTTTTCTTGCTTCAACTCTCTTCCTGGTCTTCTTGAATCTACCTGTGGACTGGACCTAGAATAACTCCAGCTTAAAATTTCATGGTAATTTTTCAAAGCCACTATAATATAGCTCCCACTCTAAGAGGACAGGAGAGTTCTTAATCTTATATATCACTCATCTCTCTGAACATCTACCCTACCAGTTTCTTATTCTCTTTTTTCACTCCATTCTCTTCTCCAACAACCTCTAGCCAAGCTACAGTTCAATGCCTTTAACAAACCACATCTCTGTCCTCTTACCCATCCCATGTGCTTTTCCCCTGCATGAAATACCCTCCTACACTCTCACTCTGTAAGTTATCAACACACGTGCCAGGACTGAACTTCAATGTCACTTCTTTCAGAAAAATATTCCCTAAAAATAATACCTAAAACTGAATTCCATGTTCTTCCAAATGCTCCTTTAACTCTGCATGTCTACAGCAAAGCTCACAACATACTGAATTCCTCATGTAAATCCTTTTTGTTGAGTCTACCATGTGTGACAGCACAAGTCCATTTTGCTCACTAGTTGAATTCTTAGCACTTCATCCAGGACATAGTGAGCTTACAATAAATATTCAATTAGGGCTGCTAGGATACACTGATACATGGTAAAGACTACTATTCATGTGACACTAATACTGAAATAGATTAGTGCACAAAGAATAAAAGTAAAATTCATGGAGACTGGCACAAAATCACTCAGATTCATGTGACAACATGAGTGATAGTGAAACAGAAATATACTGTACAAACTTAGCAGAAGCACAACTACATCTCAAAATGCACACACTGAGGAAAAAAGTCTAGAAATTAAGTTAGTATATTAACAATGGATTGTTTAGAGTATGTTAGAGGAATGAGTAACTTTTTTTTCTCACAATAGTATCCCTTTAAAAAGTTTTAGGAGGGAATGTATTTTAGTATAGCAGAGTTTAAATTAGTCAGAAATTGAAAAAAGGAGAAATAATTCCTGCTCCTCAAGCAGAAATGGGGTTAAAGACTCAAATATTTTCACCTAGAATATGCCTACTTATCACCAGCAATTTTACTATGAATAAGGGTATGATGACTCTCCCATCATGTGTATGTATAATGTTTACCTAAAAACCACTTGGACAAGTTACACCAAGTGGCAACCTGGGTAAAACAAGAAGCTGAACTCTGGGGTGTCTTCTAGGGTCTCCAGATGGGAACAGCCAGAGGTAAGTATTTCTTCTTTTGCTTTGCTTCCATCCATCCATGCATCTAGCCTTACATCCCTTTCTCTCTCCCTCCCTAAAATGAATAGATGAGCTCCACTGAAGTGGAGAAGGGAGTATTTTCCTATAGGGAGGGAGGGAGGAAGGAAGGAAAGAGGGCTAAAAATCATGTAGAGGAAAGAAAAACTCAGCAGGAAAACAAAAGGAAAAAGCAAGAAAGCCAAACTTCAGACATGCTTTTAAAGAGCAATCAGGATATTTCAGACAGGTCCTCAAACATGCTAGCTCTTAGTAAACAGTATGTCACATGAACAAGCCGTCACTACTTTGGTATTTGAGAGCTCAAATCTGTCTTTTGATTATATATTGACAGAATTACATAGTTATATAATCATAGTTTTCTTTGTGGACATCCAGAGAATAATAATAATTCTGGCTTTAAATAAAGTCAGAATTTTGGTTAGAGAGCAAGGGTGGCCAAAGGCAAATCATTTAAGTAGTTGGACTTTTATTTAAAGACCATGTCTTTGGTTCTACAAAGTATTTGCCAAATCCATCTACCATCCAGTTACCTCACAGGTTTGCCTCTGCTGACCATGGGTATCACCATGGTTGTGCATGGTAAACTCCTCCAATACAGAAATGACCTCAAAACTAGGAATTTCATTCTATGCTCCAAGTCCTTCACTAGTCCAGAATTATCTTCCTCTTTTTATATATATATTTTTTATTATCAAACTGAATTACAGAGAGGTTATAGTTTCATACATTAGGCATTGGATACATTTCTTGTACAGTTTGTTACCTTGTCCCTCATTCCCCTTCCCCCCTCCCCCTTTCCTTCCCCCTCCATGAGTTGTTCAGTTGTTCAGTTCATTTTCACCAAACAGTTTGTAGGTATTGCTTTTGTAGTTGTTTGTCTTTTTTTTTTTTTTTTTTTTTTTGCCCTGTGTCTCTCGATTTTGGTATTCCCTTCCAATTTCCTAGTTCTAATACCAGTATACCCGGTTTCCAATATACTCAGATAAGATATAGAGACAGTGTAGGTACAACCACAGGAAGGTGATACAGGAATATCAATAATAGAGGCTACAGTTACATATGGCACGTTGAAAGTAGTTACAACTGTGATATAACAATCGTTTCCATAACATGGAGTTCATTTCACTTAGCATTATCTTATGTGTTCATAAGGGTATAGCTATTGGGCTCCTGTGATCCTCTGCTGTGACTTGCCTAAACTTGTACTAATTATTCCCTATAAGGGAGACCATATAGTCCATGTTTGTTTGGGTCTGGCTCACTTCACTTAGTATAACTTTTTCCAAGTCCTTCCATTTCCTTACAAATGGGGCAATGTCATTCTTTCTGATAGAGGCATAACATTCCATTGTGTATATGTACTACATTTTCCTGATCCATTCGTCTACTGAGGGGCATCTGGGTTGGTTCCAGATTCTAGCTATGACAAATTGTGCTGTGATGAACATTGTTGTGCTGGTGGCTTTAGTGTGATTATGTTTGTGGTCTTTTGGATAGATACCCAAAAGTGGGGCTGCTGGATCATAGGGGAGTTCTATGTTTAGCCTTCTGTTCCTCTTTTTAAAAAAATTAATTTAGTTATTGTCAAAGTGAGGTACAGAGGGGTTACAGTTTCATGTGTAAGGCAACGAGTACACTTCTTATCAAACTTATCACCTCCTCCCTCATTTTTTCTCCTTCCTTTCCCCTTCCCCATTTCCCTTACCCCCCATAAGTTGTACAATTGGTTTACAGCATTATCTTCCTCTTTTGTATCATGATACTTACAGATGCTGGTAAAAGAAAAAGCAGTACTGTGTTATTTTGATAGCATGGGAGAATTAGGGAAAGATGGTTTGTACTGGGGCTTGAACTCAAGGCTCATATACTTTCCTGTCCAGGCTTACTTCAACTGAGATCTTCAGATTCAAGCCTCCTGAGTAGCTAGAATTAAGATGTGATCCAACTGGTGCCCAGCAAGGAAATGTCTTTTTGCTAGGATTTTTTTCTTCTCTATTATATGGCAGAGGATGAGCGATCAATTATATCTAGAGTGAAAATCTAATTATATCAGATCCAGTTCCAATAATCTAAAATTCTGTGTTCAACATATTGTTCTTAATAAGAATGCCTTCAAGATCACATTTTAATTCAAAACAAATGTCCTAATATAGGTCTGCTTAAAGGGTAGTTAAATAAAGAGACTTTCCCTGGCTACATGTAGTCATTTACTGAGTTCAACTATTTATAAAAAAGACATAGTGATGCAATGATTCTTACTCAATCATCTTTTAGCTGCACAATCTTTTAGATCATGCACACATCTCAATTTCCTTTGCATTTCTTTTATTCATCTACAGAAATGAGAATGATCATAAAAATCTATTTCACAAGGTTGTTGAGTTGAATGAGATAATGGGATAAAGGTTATTTTAATTAAGTAAATTTCAGAGAGCCGTTAGGAGTTTTACTAGATGAAAATGACCTAATATCATCTAGTACATTTCCTCATTCATTATTCTGCCAAGTTTCCTGCTCATAGAGATGTGTCTTCAACTCCTTGGAGCACCCTAATCTGAAATTTTGACATAATGAGAGAACCAATAAATACTGATTTTCAGTTTGTTGTATTATTTAAAAACAAACAAAAGGAATGCATGTTTCCATTCCTTGAACATGTGGCAAATAATTAGTCCTCCTTTACCAATGAGCTAACTTTTTGAGTGTAGGATGGGGGCACAGTCCCTGTTTTCTGCACCCTCTGCCTGACACATCTGAGTAGTACCCCATAGTCCATAGCCCTGAATTCTGTACTTCCAGTTTGCACAAGGCATGATCTGAATCTTATTTATTGGTGTTCAATGTGTGTTTGCAGAGGGATGGAAAGATTAACACATGGATGAATGAGTAGATGATGAAGAAAGAAAGAAAAATGACTGAATGAATATAGATCTTAAAAGATTCCTTCAGACTGTTGTTTTTTTCTCTCTCACAAATTATTCCATGGAAGTATGATGACAAAAACAGCATGCTATTGGCACAAAAAGGACCTGAAGATGCAATGGAACAGAGTAAAAAATGCTGAAATAAAATGACACAACTATAGCCATCTGATTTCAGACAAAGGAATTAAAAGCCTACAGTGGAGAAAAGAGTCTCTTCAACAAATGGTGCTGAGAAACCTAGCTATCTGCATTCAGTATTCTGAAACTAGACCTATATATCTCATCCTGCCCCCAAATCAACTTCAAGTGGATCAAAGTTGTTAATTTAAGACCTGCCACTGCCAGAAAACAAAGGCAAAACTCTGGAAGATACAGGCATAAGCAATTATTTTCTGAATAGAGCCCTACGAGGTTCAACAAATAAGAGCAAGAATGAAGGAATGAAACTGCATCAATGTGGTGCTGCCCACTGCTTGGCCCTCTCTCAAGATGACACAGCTCTCTAAGATATGAGGAGTGAAAGAATATCTTTTTAGTCCATAGGTATCCTACATGCTGGGGTAGTCAATGTCCTTCCAATTCTCTGCAATGGGTTTAAGGCTTGCAGGACATGTGTGCTTGTCCTGGTGCTGGATCTATCAGTCAGCTCCTAAGGCCACCTAACTTCCCTCTGCAGAAGGCTTCATTCAGTTCTCCCACCCCAGGGAGATGTGGCTGGAGATGCACGCCATTTCCTCATTTACTCTGCTGCCTTTTTGAGTCTCTGCTTCTCAGCTTTCCTCCCCTTCTTTCATGGTTCCCAATGTTCTTCTGCTTTTTCTCTTTTGAATACCGTCAGTCTCTCCTTTCTTACAGGTACTCTTGTCCTTCACTGAGTCAGACTGGAAACCTATTCTCTGCCATCTTGCCCTGCCCCTACCAATCTACTAATTTTTAGCTCTGTTTCTTTTTATCCTCTCTTCTTATTTTTAATCTGTGACCTTGCTTCATCCTTTTGAGAAGAACTTTTGTGACTGCACCAGGCCCACAAATAACACAGTTACACCCCAGGGTCCTTAGTCATATCCATCATACCCACAAAGCTCCTGTTACAGTGTCCTTAGGAAGCTGCCCTTTCATACTGCATGGTAAGGGAGGGCACCAGTGAGAAGGGACCTCAAGAGAAATAACCTGGATAGAGGGATAAGGGAGGGAGGCAGGGAGAGAACAACTAGGAATTCAGGGAAAGAATATATCAGACAGAGAGTACAGCATGGTCAGGAGGATCCTCCCTCTGTGTTTCCTGGCCACAAGAAGGCCAGTGGGACTACAACAGCTGCTGAACTAGGTGGCAGATTGGGCTGGGTGAGTTACAGGTCTCAGCCTGTAAGGCCACTGTATAACTTGACTTTTATCCCAAGTAAAAGCCAGCAATCAATTAAGTCCATTTATGATTGGAGATTTTTAGGGGTGGTATTTTTAAGTTAGCACACACAGAGACATTTAAAAATAGCTGCTAACTGCCTCTTCCCGGGAATGTGAAGCACTCATAATAATAACAAAAAAAAAGAAAGAAAGAAAGAAAGAAAGTGCCTTGGGCTTTCTTAGAACAGGATACATCAAAGGGTTTTCACTAGTAATTTGGGGAGCCTCCGCCTCTGGGTGCCACTGCTGTGATTTCAAAATAGAATTATCTCGTGCTATGTGATTTCTTGAATCATTAGTTTTCCATTTTCTCTTTTCTTTTGGCTCAATTTTTTTTGAGTCCCATGCTAGTGTATGCAAGAAGTTTAAAAATAATGATGGCTCATGGGCAATTGGGTGAAGGAACCAGTTGTGGACATGAGAAAGAAATGGACATGCGGGGAATCAGACCAGACTCCCAATATCCTGGAGAAGGCACTGGTAAGGGAGGGGGTTGGGGCTTCTCAGAAGCAATAGAAATATTTATCATAGAAACAGACCGAAGGCCAGCAGGAAAATAAAGAGAAAAACTTTCTACCACCCTGTGGATTACTGAACGCCATTTAATTAACCCTTTCACTGCACCTTGGGTCTAGACCAAGGACATTTTTGCCACGCTGAGAATTCTTACCAGACACACAACCATCAAGAACAAAATAGTACTCTAGTCCCACCCCTTTAATTACTTGGCTGACAGGAAGCTGAAACTCTTCAAAATTATAATCATCAACAATTCTAACTCATTATGTGCTGAACAGTACTTATCTTTGAAGATTAATAATTTTAGCATTATCAAGGAGAAAATAACAAAATTACTTAATTTCCTTCTCAGATAAAGCCCCAAATCTTTAAAGGAACTGCCTGCAGGTAGAGAGCAAGCTGGAGCACTGCTGGCCGTGAAGAAATTTTGGACCAGCACTCAGGAAGTTCACAGGATGGGCACATGACAGCGAATGGCATGCTCAGTAGCTCAAGAATTAAGTCTCTCTCTTTCTCTCTCTCTCTCTCTCTCTCTCTCTCTCTCTCTCTCTCATGCGTGCGTGTGCATGCTCTCACTCTTGCTCTGGATTCTCTTACCTGCTTTTTCTCACCTGTGCCTTTGAAGGTCAGGGAAGAGAAGTACCTGGCATAGAGCATGAGCAGGAAATACTTTGGAGAGTCCAATTTCTTTTTTGCTGGGAATTAGGCCTCCTGGTCTGGCTTAAGTGCCTAGACTTACAATATACTATGGAATACTAATTACTACTGAGAAACAGCTAGGAACATAGGCCCAGTCGAGAAGAGAGCACAAATAGGACACTGCGAGGGAGACGAGAGCAGAGCAATCTGGGGGCCTCAGAGCCTGTGAAGAGACACTCTAATTTGGCTAAGAGAAAAATTCCAAGCAAATAAAAATCTTCTGGGCACAGAGATTTGGGCCTTGGGGTCAAATCTAGATAGTCCGTGTGATTCTATGGAATGAACAGAAAGAGAAGAGTCCTATTCTCAAAACTTTCTGTAGGTACTATATATGATTGCTTACCTCTTTCTATGTTACATATCTTTTACTAAATATCTCTGTTTGAAAGACCATAAAATAGCTCAGCTGCTACAGAAGAAATAATTAAGGTAGAATTGTAATTAGCTCAAAGCAGTAAAACTCCCCTGTTGGAAATTCTTAGGTGAGAAAATATGATAGCCCATACATGGGCAGGTTCAGAGACAAAGTAGATCTCCACCTTGAACAGCAATAAAGAATTCAGCTGTGCATTCTCTTCAAACCAGAATGGTCTCTTCTCCAGTCATTAAGCTCCTCCTGTACTGGCTTTGTGTGTTGCCTTTGACCATTGCAAGCTTGTGCTAGCCCTGAGGATTTTGATCTAGCATACTTCCTTTGCCTGGAAATTACCTCACAATTTCCCCACTGATTCACCTCCATTAAATGACCACTTTCATGCCACCACTTCAGGGAGGGCTCCCCAAACATCTTTGGTAAGAGGACATATCTCCCACATCACCCGCAGGCACTCACTAGCACATTGTCCTATTTTCCTCTTCTCAAAGCACAGATGACTTCCCATCTCCATTTCTTCTTGTCTCTCTAGATGAGCTGCCTCTTGTCTGGTTTCCCACCGTACCCCAAGTCAGAATTGCTTACAGAATTCACAGGGCCCAGTAAAAAGGACAATGTAGTATCCCTTACATAGAAAAGAATGAAAGCCTTTTAAGCTTTTCCTTTTGTGGATTCTTTCTCATCCTCTCACAGTATTTTTTTATTTGATGTTGTGTACTTTCCATGAAGCAAGTATAGACTCTCACAAGTGTCTCTCAGGCCCTACACCATGTTGTGAAGATTGTCAGTGTGTTCCCAATCCCAAGCCTCTGAGTGCTTGTGTCATCACCCTTCCTAGGGACAGATGATAGGTTGGGGAGAGTATATGGGCTGAAACCCATTCTAGGGAGCAGAGACAGAAAGGTACAGGAGGATTCTCCATGTTTCCAGCACAAAGGTGGCTGTCCAGGAGAACCTGGAAAGCACAGGTCCAAAGATAAAATCACTAGGACCTTCAAAATGGCCGACTGTAGAAAATTAAACTCCACGTGCAGATTCTCCAAGCATGGTGTCTGTGAGTGTCCCTAGATCAGTGCCTGAGGTGGTAAGTATAAAAATTAATGAATAAGCAAGGAAATAAACCTGTAATTCCATACACTCCTTGCATTTTCCCATCTTGTGGGTAGACTGGTTTGCTTTTCATGACTGAAAATGTGTTCCTTGAGAGCATACACTCCCTAAGTCATCCTGTTAGGAGACATAAGGGCTTTGGAAAAGAAATCAAGAGCAGTTCTCTTCTTCATAAAACCCTTAGTCTGGTAGCAGAATTCAGAAAATATCCTCCAATAACTCCCTGATGAGGGGAAAATGGAAAGTGACCCAAAGTCCAACACCATGGCAGCTTTGAGATCTATATAGCTTCAGAGATCACACAAGGTTTTATGGAAGAGATGGCATTTAAAAGCAGGCCTTTAAAGAAGATAGGGGCTATGGCCATAAAACAACTTCAGGAAATGGTAACAGAGTCAGAAAAAGGCAAAAGGTAGAAAGCTAAAATTATGTACAGCACAGTGATAATGGTATGCAGAAAGAAAGTTGGGAAAATAGCTTGGACAAGTAGTTTAAGAGCAAACCTTAGGCCTCTATGTATTTCTGAGCTAAAGTTTGACATTGTTGATTACTAACCTGGCTGCCCTAATCTGTTAGCATGTGATACATGGCCACAAGTTTATCAGCTTAAAGACATAGTTACTGTATCACAGTATATGTAGGTTGGGAATCTGGGTGGCATAGTGGGGTCCTCCTCTTTGGCAATCCCATGAGTATGCTATCATGTAAGAGGCAAGAATGATCTCATTTAAGGCTTTCTAGAAGAATCTTGCAAGCAAATGTTGTTGTTGGCATGATTCAGTTTCTAGAGGGCTTCTGACTGGATGGCCAATAGTTCCTAACTGGCTATTATCTGAGACCACTTTCTGTTGCTGGTCCTGGGTGCTTCTTCTTCAATATGGCACCTTACTTCATCAGGCTGGTGATGAAGAAGTCTGCTAGCAAGGCAGATGTTACAATGTTTGAACCAAATTGTAGAAGTAGCATTCTATCATCAAGTCATTGCTTCCTAGCCCCCGCCCCAACACATATACAAAAGGAGATAATTTCACAAAAGCATGAGTACAGGAAACAGTCAGCATGGTGAAGATCTTGGAAGTCACCTGCCATACATAGGACAGACTGGATTGGTGCAGAGACCTAATACTGAAAAACCTTCAAAGATGTTCTATATTGTTCAGAAAAAAAAACTAATTAAACCCAGTGAGAAAATTATAACATTGAAAATAAAGGGTAGGATTGTCATGTTTACTTTTTTGTTTTTAGTCTTCACTGGGTGTTGAACTCAGGGCCACGTGCTTACTATTACTAGGCTAGTGTTCTACCACTTGAATCACATACATCCCCCAACATTTGCTTGTTTTCTTTCGGATAGATTCCTGCACTTTTGACTAGATCTGGCCTTCCCCTGAACAACCATCCTGCTTCCCATGGCTTCTGTGTTCAGATCATAAGGAGATATCATGATTTAGAATATCACTGATAGAGGTCTCATTGACTTTTTGCCTGGGCTAATCTCAGACTCTCTCCTAATCTATACCTTCTTGGTTATGTTTTGTTTTATTTTGTTGTTTTTTGCCAGTCCTGGGGCTTGAACTCGGGACTTGAGCGCTGTCCCTGGCTTCTTTTTGCTCAAGGCTAGCACTCTACTGCTTGAGCCACAGTGCTACTTCTGGCTTTTTCTGTTTATGTGGTACTGAGGAATCAAACCCAGGGCTTCATGCAGGCTAGGCAAACACTCTACTGCTAAGCCACATTCCCAGCCCTCTACTTTCTGACATTCGAGGCATGGGCCATTACATACAGCTACATACTACAGGTATGTCCAGGAGTATTCTCAGTATAATTCGTGAGATACCAAAACTGGTTCTATGAAGGTGGTAAAGGAGAGATAGAAAGCAAAAGAAGATGCAAAGGTTTTGAACCTGAGTCAACAGGATGAGAGGAATAGTTAAGAGAGAAGGAATGGAAATCAACTGATATTGTTTTGATGGGGGAAGAAAAGAACACATGGAATCTGAGATTCTAACATACTCTTCAAGGTAACCACATAGCAATGTTGAATTTTAGGAAAGCTATTAAGGGTTTGAGAGGCATCTGTACACAGGTGACAACTCATGGCATGCAAGTGGAGAAAGAAAATGGAACCTCAGCTATTTTATTGGCTTGGAATGAGAAAATCCTGGCAAGTTTCCTCTTCTTGTGAGAATTCCACAATGACTTCTAGACTAAAGTTGTTCAGAACGGCCAGAAGAGGATACTCAAGTTAAAATAAAGGCTTTAATAAGTCTGTGAGTTCTGCCAAGAGTCAACTACATGGAACACTGGTCACAAAAGGTATTTTCCCGAGACAGAAGCCTAGCTGCAGGCAAAGGATCTCCAACAAACACTACACTAACTTGGAAATAATAAAATAATGATTATGATGATGATTATGATAACAATAATACTTTAGTTTTATATTGCTTCATAATATTTGCTAATTATCTATACTATGAATTGAACCTTAGAAATACTGGAAGAAAACTGAGAGCTGGACATTGTGGCTCAGGCCTATAATCCTAAACTACTCAAGAGGTTGGGATTGGGAAGCTTGCAATTAATTGTAGGATAGCCTGGGGCAAAGACTCCAATTTCAGCAGAAAAAAAACCCAAAAACCTGGGGGTAGTGGGTCACATCTGTTGTCCTTGCTATGGTAAGAATTTTAAAATAGGAAGATCTTGGTCCAGGACAGCCTGGGCAAAAGTTCAAGCCCTATTTCAAAAATAAGAAAGCAAAAACAGGCTGGAGGTATGGTTCAAGTGGTAGATTCCTGTCTAGCAAGCACAAAGCCCTGAGTTCAAACCTCACTAATGACAAGAAAATGAAAAAGAAAAGAAAACTGACCAGTGCTCTAAATTACAGACAGAAATCTTTGCCCCTTGAGCCCTTACCAAATACATGATCACTTCCTTCCAAGATAGGAAACCTCAGATGTGGAATTCAAGGTGGGATTCTCCCTGTTTTATATGCAGAAAAGTCAAGGGCCTGCTTTATTTTAACACAAACACAAATATGTGTACATATCCCAAAGCTCTCAGAGCTTAATTCAATTTGCAAGTCCCAAAGATTCAAACTATCCAAGTAAAAAGAATGTCTTGGGATTCTGATTGGATAGGAATGGGAACCCCCTTGGCCTCCCCAGAGAACCCCTCCTTTTGTGGGAAACTCAAGCTTAAGCTTAAGGAAATGCAGCTGGCTCCCTAGTTGTAGTTACCTAGTCCAGAGCTCAGCAAACTTTCTAGCCAGACCCAAAAACCCAAGGCATTCCCCATTGCCAATCTCTATCACAATCAATGTTGATTGAATGTCTGAATGTAATTTGAATGAAAAGCATTTCAAAGCACAAAGGCTCTGTTCCCAATAACTTCAGTCTATATAATCAAATGCATTCTTTCTGGCCCAATCAGCAGAGGCTTGGCAGAAGAAAGGTCTTTGGTATGAGAAAGGAAAAAAAAATTCCAAGCTCAAATCTTACAATTGCCCCTTCGAGGGTCGTTGACTCGGCAAGTTTTACAGTGGTGTACTGAAATGAATACTGCCTCTATGCAAAGCAACAGGAGGTCACATTATAATTAGAATGCAATCAGTGGAATTGGTTATGGCTTGGTTTTCTTCCTGAAATGACAATCTATGCCACATCTGCCATTACATTAATATTTTCTGCATTACTGGAGCAGAGGGAGGGGACTCCCGAGAGGAGGACCAAGCCAGTGCCAGCGTCTTTCCACTGAGCAGCTGATAGAGTTGTCTTTTGCTTCAAGTCTGCATGAGCTAATCAAGACCCAAACAGTTCACCTTTAAAATACCCAAACCATCTGGCAGGCTGTCCCATGATAAATCTCAGTGATAAATGTCTCCGTTTTGATGTTACAAAGGAACCGCAGACCTGCTCAGTTCTGGCACAGCTGAAAACATACTGGCAACAGTAGAATAGAACTCAGATGTCCTAAAATAGAGAAGTAAATCATTTTGACCTGCAGAGCATTATATATTTAGAGAAAAACCTGATTGTAATAAAAAGGTTGGGGGCTCATCACAATTTCTGCTATAGAAGTGGCAATATATTTTTTTGGTAATAACCTTTTAGGTTAGTGGGAAATGCCAGCAAGTACAATATAAAAACGGCCTATTTCTCTCCACCCCCCTTTTTGAGCAGTCTTCGGCCATCTCCCCCTGCCATTTTTGAACTATAGTAGTGGCTTCTCTCAGGTTCTCTGGCATCCTGCTGGGAACTATTGGGGCCAGCTTGCCTTCAGAATGATTAATCCATTTCCCTTTCAGAGGTCTGTTATGCTGGGCCCCTGGCCACTGCCAAGAAAGGACATACTGTGACCACCAGAACCAGGAAGTAAAGGCGTGGCCTCTAAAGTCAAGGTTAGCCTAGACCTGGTGCCGAGAAGGGACTCATAAAAGAAATTATGCTGTGTGGGTTTTGGAAGATAGACTTTTATGTCTAGCCAAGCTTCAAAAAACAAATTTATAGGGTGGCCAGTAAGCCTTGTTTATTTTCATGCTTTCCCCTATAAAGTTAGGAAATTAATTAAACATGGACATGGAGTATTAGAGCAAGGTGCTAGCTACCCCTGTGCCCCTACTTAGGACACAGCTCCTCAACCCTTCTTGGCCCTGGAATTCTGGGCGAAGGATCTCAGGCTAACATAGGGGTAGCCAATAATAACAAGGCTTCTTTGTCAGTTCTAGTTCTCTGAGGAAACTGCCTGGGACCCTGTGACAATTGAGCAGAGCCCAGTCTCTTTTTCCACTCTGGTCTAGTTGGTTACGACAGTTTCACCAATTCCCTCCACAGCTGCTGGGGTCACTCTCTGGTGACTAATGGGAAAGACAGATTTCCCATCTGCCCTTTGACAAATGGTTAATAAAATGTTTCTGCTCCCACACCCAAGAGGGAGAAGCCAGAAACAAGCAAGGAGTGTACCATGTGTCCAAGGAAAGGAGTTTGAATCTCACCCCACCCCAACTCTCCAGACAAGTTGGCATAAGGAGGCCTTTTTTTTTTCTGAGCAGAGTTGGGGAGAGAAGAGGATTTGAAAAAAAACAAAAAACACACACAACCTCATAGAGGCCTGCAGCAACAAGAGTCTCTGATTACTCAGAGACCTGGGGAAATGAGTGCAAATAAATTTGAGGTAACTATTTTTCAATAAAACTTTGTGAAAATATATACTGACAGTCCATTTGGAGGGAAAAAGACACAATAATTTATTGGCTGTTGGCAGCTAGATTGGAGACATGTCACTTCATACCTTCCTGTCTGCCCTGGGCCAAAGACTACTTATCTAGTTATTTGACTGGCTTGTAAGTCAGTGCTAAGGTTGTAGGGAGGAAACGCCCACTGGACCATTGGCATCTCTAGGTCTTTAATCATTTCTCTGGCTTTCACCCGAATTCCCTCCAGGTCCCTGACATCTTGCTAGTTTAGTGGGGGACTAGAAATGAGTGGTGTGAGGCTCCTCGCTTTGCTGGGTAACAGAGCACACATGAGAAGCTACAGCTGAAAGACTTGCATGGTCGCTGTCATCCCTCACCATATGCTCTTTCCTCCTTGTATCTGATTTATGACTCCTGATTACAACAGATCCTTTGGCTAGGTCACTCTCCAAATGTCTTCCTACTGTTGAATATGGGGGTGCCAACAGTTACCCCAGGGGAAGGAAGAGACAAAGAACAATGGTGTTCTTTCTTCTACCCCAACTCCCCCTCTACAATGTAGTATTTCTGATTTTGTCCTTGTCATCTGGGACAGAAAACCTAGATTATTTCTCTTCCCTTATCTGATCTTTAAAGTAAGATAGCTTGAGGTTGCATTTGAGGTAGAATTTTTTTAAAAGAAGCAAGCAATGTATTTAGCAATGCTATTTTATGTTCACCAACATATTGCATTCTAAGTAGCTTCCCATGAAAAGTCTGGCCATCAGTGAGGAAGATGGACATTAATGGTAAGACTTGCTAACCAATTCATAGAAGCCTGTTTCTCTAGAAACATGTAGAAACATACTGGCTTCCAGCCATCTTCTTCATGCAGAAATCCCCAAGGGTTTCTAGTCCAAAAGCACAGACCATAACAGGATAAAAAAGCCCCAACTGAATCATCCATCCCAGTCTACTAATATGATTCTATTTTACCACAAGAATTTTTTTTATCAGGCATTGCCCCAAAAATGTACTGCTGGTACAATGCTTGTCCAGTGCTCAATTATGTGGTTTATAATTTATTCCCCCTAATTCAGTTCTATCCATTATATTTTAGGGCTATTATTCTTTTGTTATTGCCAGTAAGTGTTGGAAAATGTTGGTTCATCCCTTTGATAAATAATTGTTGACTACCAGGCACCAGACAAGATTTAAAGCTATAAAGAGAGCTCTCAAAAAATTTGACAAGCTAGCTAGAATCATCTAATGTAAGTCTTATATTAAGGGGAAATAATATGGTAATGTGATCTAAAAGCAGAAAGAAATGGGAAGAAAAAGGACATGTAAGTGAATGAACACAAATGGCTCTAATGCATGTGGTCTGAAGGCAATATACTTTGGGGGATGGATTCAAATGTACTCCTAAGTGACTATTGTCAGTATTACGAGGTGACAACATTTGTGACATATAAGTGAAGCCAATGCTGCCCTCTGAGAGCCAAGTCTGTATTTCATTCCAACCAGATCACCCATGTTGCATGGGCAGAGGGACTGTGGGTACATTTGTCTGGTAAACAAGCTCCAGGGGAAGTTCCGGATGAGATAGCTGGGCTGTGAGTCCACAGATGCAGATTATATGAAAGGCAGCCTTAATGAGGCAATTAGGAGAGCCAGCCAAGGATACAGTGGGGTGGCATAATTGAGCAGGATCTCAGAAGCATTGGGAGCTGGTCACAGACTAGAAATACTACCTGATTAATTCGGGTTGATTGCACTTTCTACCAGAAGAGAGTAGACTTACTTTGTCCTCCTGGTATTCTACCATGGTGTCTATATTAATCTCAGTCACTGGCATGTGTTTACCATGGTAAAGCCAGGTAGATGTGTCAACTTTTAAGAGTTTAAAAGGAGTGTGTCTGAGACTTGAAAATCCATTCTTCTTAGATTTGTGTTGTTGCTGGGAATTAAGCCCAAAAGAACTCATAGAGGAAATAAATCACCTCTCTTTCATTGTTTGATTTGAATTTTATTTTGTGGGTAATGCTTGACATGTTTCAGGAAATGACAATTGGAGAAAACCCCTGGAGAGATGAAGCCTTTGTGCTCTACCAATATGAGAATTCAATGATGCCCCCTTCCTAAAATCAGTAATAGCAGTAACTAAAGTAGCTAGAGTAGCAGCAATAGCAATTATAGTAATAATTATTCTTGAAGTTTCTTGTAAAGAGTCACACATTTTCACTTCCTTAATCACAAAGGAAAATACCTTTCCTGGAATTAGCTACCACCAGAAAGCTAGGTGAGCTGAGTCTGAGAATTAAGACAGGGTCTTTGGTCCAAGAAGCCATCACTGCATATAGAGAATGAAGAGACCTAGTCAAAATTTTTAATCCTCAGGCAGAAACACATCCTTCTCTATTATAAGGCTTGTGAAGAATCTAAGACTAACTGCTGTCTTTGTGGAATACATTTGATTGTCAAAGATAAATAGAAAAATATGGCCACTTACAGAAAGAAAAGAATGACATAAGGCCATCGAATTCTTACCTCCCATTACCCTGACTTCCTTAGACACCCAGAGGACAAAGATTCCCAGTGGTGTGTCCCTCTGACTCTTCTATTGCTCATATTTATAAATGGCATTATTTAAACCTCAGCTTGTGAGAAAACCCATTTTAATTAAAATAATCACTTCCTCGCTATTACCTCACATTTGGCAATACATTACTAGTTGTGGCTATATCTGTCCATCAGTGGCAAATCCAAGAAGTTGCGGTCCTGCATTGCCTGTGTCACAAAATCTAAAACCCATCACAAAACAGACTAAGCTACATGCAGTGGTATCTGCCTGTGTAGTGCCAGCTTCTTAGAATGCTGAGGCAAGAGGATCATGAGTTCAAAACAGCTTTGACAACACAGCAAGACCCTGTATATTTTCCTTCTCCACACTCTTTTTTCCCTTCCTCCTTCTTTCTCCATGCTTTTTCCTTTCTCCTTACTCCTTCCTGTCCTCTTTTGGGTTGAGGTCTTGTCATGTAGCCTGGGCTGGAATCACAGTTGTAGTCCTCTCCCTTCAGCATCCCAGAGTGCTGAGATTACAGATACATACCACTCTGCCCAGATGAGACTCTGTCTCTTAAATAAAGGGAAAGGATGAGAAAGTGAACTAGGAGAAGGAGAAGGAAAAGAAGGACAAAACGAAGAGAAGGTGGAAGAGAAAGTGGAGGAGAAGAACAAAAGGCAAAACAAAAACAAAAATTAAAAAGTGTGACTAATGGAACAAACTAGAAAGCCAGAAATAAATCTGAATATTTAGAGTAAATTCATATCTAACAGTGCCAAGCACATACAATGAGAAAATGAGTCTCTTAAATAACAGTAATGGGAAAGCTAAATATCTACATGCAAAGGAATTTAATTAGACATTTATCTTACCTCACATTAAAAAAATAAACTAAGGTAGAACTGGGAGCCAAGTAACTCATTCTTGTGATACTATTTGCTCAAGAGACTGAAATCTGATAACTGTGGCTCAAAATCAGCCTAGGCAGAAAAGTGTGTGAGACTCTGAACTCCAATTAGCCAGCAAAAAGCTGAAATTGGAGCTGTGGTTCAAATGGTAAAGCATTAGCCTTTAACAAAAGCTACAGGACAGCATCCAGGCCCTGAGTTCAAGTCCCAGTATCAGCACAATACAACTTAAAAATAAACTAAGATAAAGACTTTAGCACAGGATCTGAACCTGTGAAACTACTAAAAGAAAAAAAACAACTACTAATGAAATACTACTAAAAAACTACTAGAAGCCTGGTCAGGACAGTAACATTTTGGCTATCATCTTCAAAGTAGAATAAAAGTGAAACTAGGCAAAAGGAATTACATTAAACTAAAAGCTTTTATACAGCAAAAGAAACAACATAATGAGAAAATACGACCTATAGAATGGTAGAAAACCTTGGCTAGCTGTACATCTGATAAAGAATAGTATTCAAACTATATAAGACTCAATAACCCCATTAAAAAGACTCTAAATAGACAAAAAAAGACATACAAATGGTCAATAGAAACATGGCAAAATCCTCAATATCAGTAGCTATCAGGAAAATGGATCAATACCACAATGAGACAATGCCTTATACCTGCTAGAATGTTTATCACCAAAAAGAGTAAAGTAAGTGCTAGTAAGAATATGGAAAAAAAGGAAACTCTTATACATTGTCAACTAGCTCAGCCATTGTGGAAAGCAGTATTAAGTTCCCTTAAAGATGCACTGTACTAATAAACTGCTTTGCTAAATGGAAACTCCTGTGTACACTACTTAAAAAATAAAAAATGTTTTTTAAATTAAATCTAGAACAACCACACCGTCAAGAAGTATCACTCCTGGATGTCTACTTAAAAGAAAGAAATATTTTAAGGATATGTATGCACTCCCATGTTCATTTCTGTATTATCCACAATAGTCTAAAGATGAGAGCAATCTAAGTGTCCCTGAGAGGATGAATAAAGAAAACAGAGTATTTCTACACAATAGACTTCTGTTTTCCCTTTTAAAAAGAATACTGCTGGGCATTGGTGGTTCACTCCTGTAACCCTAGCTATTCAGAAGGCAGAAAACTGAAGAACATGCCCAGGCAGAAAAGCCTGTGAGACTCTTATCTCCAATTAACTACTAAAACAAAAAGCCAGAAATGGAGCTGTGGGTCAAGTGCTAGAGCATTAGCCTTGAGCAAAAATGCTCAGGGATAGGCCCTGAGTTCAAACCCCAGGATCAGCAAAAGAAAGAAAGAAAGAAAGAGAGAGAGAGAGAGAAAGAAAGAAAGAAAGAAAGAAAGAAAGAAAGAAAGAAAGAAAGAAAGAAAGAAAGAAAGAAAGAAAGAAAGCACTTTAGCTATTGCTCCTCTTATGGCTTTTTTTAATGGTTAATTGGAGAAAACAGTCTCATTGGCTTTTATGCCTCAGCTGGCTTCAAACTGTGAGGATAATTGGTTACTTATTACAATTTTATCCACTGTTTTGGGCTGGAATATTATACAACTTTACACAGTAAAACAATAAATGGACAATTTACTAGACAGAGAATGAGGTCTTATGTCAAATGGTATTTTTCTGCCCTTTATATGTTTTTTTAATCCAAACAAGCCCACATAGAGACATAATAACAATAACTTCATAGGATATAAAATTGAATTGTGTTCATATTTCTATTATCAAATATAAATACTAATTAAAACAAAAAAGGAAGGAAAGAAGGGAGGGAGGGAGGAAAGAAGAAAGGAAGGAAGGAAGGAAGAAAAAAGGGGAGAAGAAGAAGAAGAAAGAATACTTTGTCATTTGCAAACACATGGATAAACCTGGAGGATACTTCCAGGCACTGGAAGACAGACATCAAGCTGGGTGTTGTAGTGCACTCCTCTAAATGCTAGCACTTGGGATGCAGAGATAGAAGGATCTCAAATTTGAGGCTAATCTGGACTACAGAGCAAGTTTAAGAGCAGCTTGAATCACAAGGGAAAGTTCTGGACAGATGATTAGATAGACAGGTAGACAGACAGAAAAACTGACCTAAACAGACTAATGTGGGGGAAAAGTAAAACGATGTTGGTCATAGGGTATAAATTTCAGTTAAATTGGATTAGTACTGCAAGAGTTCTATTGCACAGTATGGTGACTATAGTTAACAATGGTATATTATATTTTTGAAAAATCACTAAAAAAGTAAACTTTGAATGTCTCAGGAAAAAATAAGATCACAGGTTATTTGAAGTACTACATACATTATTTGGCTCAATTTAGCCCTTTTAAATCATTCTGTGCCACTTACATATTTCAGAAAATTGAGGTGTATGTAATAATTATGCATAACTTTCTTGTCAATTAAAATGTTTTAAGGAAAACATTTAAGGGACATCAAGTAGTAAGTTGTTATCCTGAACCTAAAAGAATTTCCAACTTCTAGCACACAAAAGTTAATGTTACCTTTTGGTCCCAGATAGTATGGACAAAAGCATACTGCTAAGTCAGCAATATAAACTAAACATGTTAATATGTCACCACTAGAAAGGACATTTAAACACGATTAAATAATAAATCAAGGAATTACTGAAGTATGGATTTTTAACTGTGTCAAATGGTTACTTAGAATGCCAGCCATAAGACACTATTGGAGTAAATACTTCAAAATATCATTTATGTGAAAATACCTGTGGTTAGTCCAACAGTCATATGTACATATATACTTTGCATGGATCTCAAAGCAGACTGAAAGACTTTTGTAAAAGCAAAAAGAGTTAAAAAACAAACAAACAACAACAACATGGTGATCTCTTCAATCTATTAACACCAAAAGCTTTGTCCGACCATAAAAGATTAGTCTGCATGTAAAACACAAGCAATAAGAAAGAGGAGCTGGGCTGATCCAATGGGTTTTATTATTTTGATTAAAGAAAAAGCGGACTGCATGAATAGCTTTCTGGTTGCTTTATTTCATGCTGAATAAGGTCACCAAGGGAGAATAATTTTCACTACCAAAAATTAGCCTAAACCTTAGTTTAATTTGCATGGCTTTCTACCCTAAGTGTGGATTCTGTCAAGCATAAACTATATTTACCAGACATAATGGATCTTGGCAGGTCAGAAAATTGCAGTTTGGTCTCTATTACACATAAACCACCAATGGAGAAAATGGAATCAGGATTGCCAATAAAATACATAGTAGGATATCCTTGCTTATCCTGCAGCAGCCGTACTGACAGCCCTTCTGGTCTTCTGCAAAACCAAACCAAACCAAACCAAAAAGAGCTTCATCAGCTTCTGGTACAACTGCAAGCGGACCATGCCAAAGACAGGGCCAATGCTGATAGTAAATTCCACTCAATTTGTTTCAGTTGCTCTATGGAAAGATGTCCCTTTCCTGGTTCCTTGGTTCTCAAAAATCTGTGGATGTTGTTCAGTTCTGCCAATGTATATCCTTAACCCAAATGATCTCTATGGAATACGGGTTCGATTTTTTTAAAAAAAACTCTTCTTCTTAATTGCTAAATTGTGAAGATCTTCATCAAAGGACAGAGTCACTACAGAAGGAAAGTATTTCCATCACAGGATAACTCTTTGGATCTTGTTACTATCATTGGTGGTGGAAAATTCCTGAATCTTTCTCTGGAGCCAAGAATATTAACCATCTCTACTCCAATCCCTGAATAATCTCTATATACAATGTATACAATCAAGACCATAAAAGAAACATCACCACTAGTGAACCCTTCCCTATCTCCTGAGAAGATTGCCCACATGGGTGGGTTAGTGAACAGTACTACTGCCCAGTGATAATATGCAAAAGTACCTGTGGACAAGGGGCTGACCAGTCAGCATGGCTACTAGCTGCTGAACTGGAGCAGAGACTGGAGTATCTACTGCTCCCCAATGTTCTCAGAAGAAATGAGATGATTAGGGAGTATATTGGCAGCTTGGGGGTCTCAGAGGAAGCACTGCTTGGGAGTACTAATAAGTGGGTAATAAAGGGATTCTTGGTGTTGCACTGGCAGTATCTCAATGTTTGAACCATTAGAATGGCTGTACCCGTACATATGGACTAAATATCGATCTTAGCAGCAGTGTCCAACAACCTAGATAATCCTTGCCCTTTAGTTCTGCTTCACCTGCAACCAGGCTTTCAATGTTATCTCCTGCTTCTCACTACCACCACTGCCCCATGCGATCACATGCAATGCATTCCTGAAGCCTTTTCATCTCTTCGCTAATGGGTGAACATCTTACCTGGTCTTCCCTTCCTGCGACCCTGTACAGTATGGGTCATTTTAAAGGGTCAATTCCTACACATTGCTCCCAAAAGAGGCATCTGAATGGCCAAAAAGCACAAGAAATGATGCCTGATGTTGTTCATTGTGAGGGAAATATTAGGATAGCTATTACTTAAAACCAAACAAAAATAGGAAGGATTGACGAGGTTATTGAGAAACTGGAATCCGGAGCACCACGGGTGGATTAAAAAATGGTGTGACCACTATGGAAAACAGTACAGTCCTCAAAAAAAAATAATATAATATAATCCATCAATGCCAACTCTGGCTATGTACTCAAAAGCTTTGAGAGGGGAGTGATGATATTTGTTAGGGCAGTATGATGCATAATAGCTAAAGGCAGAAAGAACCCAAGTGGTATCAGTAGATAAGTAGATGATGTAGCATATACAATGGAACACTGAGCCCAAAAAAGGAAGGAAATTCTGACCCATGTATAACATGGATGAGCTCTGGGGAAATTATGCTGAGTGAAATAAGTCAGTCATGAAATGGCATAGTGTCATATGATTGTAGTTATATGAGTCACCTGAAATAATCAAATTTACAGGGATAGAATACTGGCCCCCAAGGAAAGGATAAATGGGAAACAATTGTTTAACTCCTATTAAATTTCAGTTTTGCAAGATGAAAAGTTCTGGACAAAGGTAGCAGTAATGATTGTACAGCAAAATGAATGTACTCAATGCCACTGAACTGTCCAATTGCAGTGATTAAAATGATAGATGTGCTTTTCTTACTACAATAGTAGACAAATAAATAGTACACAAATAAATAAAATAAATGGATAGCTAATATATTGGAGAAAATACAAGACTAATTTCAGTCATATAATCCACCAACTTGGTGATCAAACTCTTTCCCAGGACACGATGCTCATCTCTGGAGTTTACCAATGGACACGGGCATTTTCCTATCCCAGCCATCCACCCACAGCCTAGCTAACTACACTAGCAATCTTTCAAGTCTCCAATTAGACTCCATTCGTCCTTTATGACTCGGTTTAGATACCACTTCTAGAAAGCTTTTCTTGACTGGCTCCACTTCCTGTCCTCGGTTAAGGCTCAAAATTCCCCACTCTCTGTCCTAGGTCAAGGCTGCTACTTTTTGACCAGCATTGAACTGGAAGAAATCTCCTATGTCTAGGGTTCTAATCAAAATCCCTTTGAAGTTTGTATCCTTTGTCAGAAATTTGCTATAATAAAAGTCACAAGAGTCAAAATGAGTTGGTTAATGTATATCATTAGCAACCAATATTTCCTGAGCATCTTCTCTGGGCCCTCTATAGACATCACAAAGTATGAAATGTGGTTTATACATTTGCCTAGTATCTTGAGATAGCTGCATTCACTTTTATGGGCTGGATAGCCATTGATACATAAGAATTTACAAAGTAGTGGGCAGAAACATTTAGTGCAACTTACTTTAGAGAAAGGAAACTCGGCCTAAAAGAGTAAACAACATATCAAGAAAATTTAAACAAAAAAAAAAAAAAAGTAAGATGGTACCCTAGTTAGGAAAATGTGTTACACACAGGCCTACACCTCTGCCTGCCTCTTTCTAAGTTAGTAGCATAATCAAGAGTTAGAGGGGCTGGGGATATAGCCTAGTGGCAAGAGTGCCTGCCTCGGATACATGAGGCCCTAGGTTCGATTCCCCAGCACCACATATACAGAAAACGGCCAGAAGCGGCGCTGTGGCTCAAGTGGCAGAGTGCTAGCCTTGAGCGGGAAGAAGCCAGGGACAGTGCTCAGGCCCTGAGTCCAAGGCCCAGGACCGGCCAAAAAAAAAAAAAAAAAGAGTTAGAAAACTAGAATGACTGAGTTCAGAGATTACAGATTGGCTACTCATGTTACAAACCACACTTCCTTCACTTTAAGGCCTTTTCTGAAAGAACCAGATACCTGCTAAGCTCTCCTAGGACTGGCATTCAATAAAGACCACCATGTCAACATTGAAGTAGTTGGAAGTTATTATTAAATCTCTCTTTCTTGCTTATAAAGCATCAACACAAACACAGTACACTCAATTGCTACATAAAAGTAGAAACAAAATAAAAGTTTCAGGTAAAGCAAAGCCATAAATCTAAAATTTTAAGTTCCTCTCCTTGGGCAACTGAAAGCCAATTCTGTATTTCCTTTTACTTGCTGACAGCCTCTTGAGTATTCAAATGGGAAAGAGTTGAAAACCAGGATTTCCGGTCCAATCTAATACCGGACAACATTTAATGGTTTAAGTAGATTAATAATACTTGTGCTATTGGAATTTTACCTTTCACCACCTTCCTCTGGAAGCTCTGCTTGCACTTGATCTGCAAGGAGGCTAAATGCTGAAGCCTTTTACCAGATCTGCTCTTGCTCAATGCCCCATCTGGAAATGACAACTCGATTTCGACACCAATCAATCAGTAAGAATTTATTGACTGCTTTATGTTCCCCACACTACCTAGGATACTGGCAAAGACCTAGAAGAATTATAAAGTATCTTCTCTTTTTCTGAGAAATTAGAACTGAGTTTTCAATATTAATATTTGTGGAAGGAATACAAATCCAAACAAAGTCACTAGCAAGAGAAAACTCACAGGGCTGAGACTGCTTGCTAAGGGAAGATTTCAAGAGACAATGGGGGCAGATGAAGCTCTGGAGAACAAACAAGAAAACAAGCAGAGGGAGAGAATTCTCTAATTCTAGAAGGCATACAGTTAGGGCAGAACAATATCAGTTCAACTAGAGAAAAAAATAATGTCTAACAGAGTTAGACATACTACAAAAATACAAATATTATACTATTTACATAGCAAAATTCTCTGACTCCTGTACTACTCTGACAAGGTATTATACATGTAGTGGTTACTTAAGAACAGCTGAATGAATCAGTTGATAAATGCTTAATAGTGAATTATGTCTAAAATACAGGGGTCTGAGCATATTGATATACAAATAATATAAATGGTATTGTGGATGTCAACTGAACAGCTAAAGAACAAGGTAAACATTCACTCAATATGAATTACTGCAGACATTACTGTAGACATACATTGTGTTGGGTAGGATGAAAGAAAAAAATGCAGAAAAACAGAGAGGAAAAGAGAGAAAGGAAGAGGAGAAGGAGGAGGAGGAAAAGAGAAAGAAGAAAGAATAAGAAGAGAATGAAGGAAAAAAGAGGAAAGAAAAGAAGGGAGGAAAGGATAGAAGGAGGAAGGGGGGAGAAGGAAAGGAAATATGAGGAGGAGAAAAGAAGGGAAAAGGGGAAAGGAGAGGAAAGACAGAAAGAATGTCAGAATCAGTAGCTGTTCATAAGACATACTGACAGTTGACTGAACATGGTTAGAGGGTGGATGGGCTTCACTCCTCTACATGTGTGGTCCCAGCCCTCACTGGAAAAGCAACGTCACTGACAAAAGAAGCCAGCTTCACAAAGATTTTTAAGACAAGGACTTCTGGTAGGGCCATAGCTTTATATGGGAGGGTGTCAGTGCTGTCAAGATGTGGAGAGGTGGCTGGTATGAGTGATCTGGCTGCATTGTTGGAGGAGAGACACTAAAGCCTGCTGCAGAGGGAGCACAGCCAATCCACACAAGGACCATCAGTTGGAGGCCATCTTCCGCTAAGCAACAAAGTGCAGCTACCTGAGGGGTGACAGAGAGTAGCACTGTGGGGAGGCCCCACTCTCCACAAGAGCTCCCATTCTCCTTAGACAACATGCTTGTCTCTGAGTGTGGGAACACAGTTGTAAATTCCGATCAGACATAAAGAAGTCTTCTCTAACTGATGTGCAGATGGAGGCAGAGGCCTGTAGTAGCTTAAGGACTTCTAATCCTTCACCATGGTTGACACAGAGACTCTCTCCTCTATAAAGATAATCACTAAAAACAGTAGTTGTCCATTTTTGTGCTGAGCTTGAAGACAAGAAATGTCCCTTAGGAACAATGCCATGGGCATTCTTTTCCTGCAGCACTGGGGTAGGGTACATGAGCTACCAGGCAGGAGTGAGCACGTAAGTTTAAAGATGGCTGCTCTCTCCAGGCCTGATTCTATGCAGGCCAGGACAGAAACTCCCCTTCCAGATGTGCAGCACACAGAAAAGTCACTCTGTCCTCAGGGAACAAAACTGTGCTTTGAATTTCAAAGGCAGATACCCCAGAGGCCCTACCAGACTCACCCCACAAAAATGTTTGATGAATTACCATGGCAGGCATCAGCTTTGCAGATTAATGACCAAAAGGAGTTTCGTTTATGTCTCAGTTGGAAGAGGATAAATTTTCTCTTGGCTTTGAGAATCAGGGGTTGAGAAAGCAGGCTAACCACAGCACCTCTCCTTTCATTCACAACATCTCACCACAGCTCGTTTCCTTTCCACGTTCCCTTTCAGCGGCTTTTCATAAAGTTAAGCAAAACAGACAGCATGTCTGGGCTCTGCTGCTTTTGCAATACGATGGCCACCAAGTGATTAGAAATTGTCTTTGGGTTGGTGGAGTGAGTGGAAAATCACTGAGGTTTGTTGTGAAATTCATTCTCCACTCATCATTCAACTAGACACTGACTGGCTGTTTTTCCAACTTCAGGCAGTTCCAAAGTACTGGCATCAATTTCTTTGAAAGTCTGTCAAGGCCAAAGCCCCATTCTTTGCATGCATGTTTGGAGGTACGCATGTGCTGGCACACATAAGCGTGGCGGGGGTGCAAGAACCTGTGTTTATGTATACTGTGGGTGCATGGGTGTGACCTTGTTTGACACAATCTGGAGGCCCTACCAGAGGCAGTAAGGCACTAACTAACTAGGCCCAGGAAGGAGTCAGGGTTTAGAGTTAGATCATGTTCCACTGTCCTATCTAACTTTCATATCTCAGCACATCTATGGTCCATTCACAAGCATTATGGACAAAGTCTCCATGAGACTCCCCACTTCATATCTTAACAATCCATCATCTGTCTCAAACAACTGCAACCTGTCTCACTTTGTGATAGGTATTAGGAGGGGGCATACTAGGAAAAAAGAAGACATGATCAGTTCATTACCCATGAAACATCATAGGACCTAGCAAAGCGATAGCTAATGCAAAAGTATATGATTAGAAAATGGTTTATATAAGGTTTTGTGAAGTGAAGGAGAATTTCACTGAGCTTTGAATACAGGTAAGAGAAAGGCAGAATTCCAAGAGTTACAGTGGAGGGTACTCTACCATAAACACCAAGGTGCTTCTGGGGAGATGGTGGGGAAGGAAGGTAAGCTTTCCACCTAACAAGTAGGTAGTGTGGGAGAGAGACATGGTAAAGACTCAGAATACAACAGAAAAAAAATGTAAGGGTTATTAAGAGCATGTGTTTCATACAGAACAAAAATAAACTTTTCTAACTACTTGAAATAGATTTTAAAACAAGTTTCACTCTCTAGTCAAGTTCTGGATATGGTCAGAGAGGGGATGAAAGATGGCCTAAGAATGTTAATGGTAATTTTATATTACCTTAGCTTCTCATTAGCATATTGAAAGCTTGGTGTCTTCTTTTGTTCAAATAGTAGTAACAAAAATTCAGACAACAAATCTCAAATTTTAAAACAACATAAGATTCCTAAATGATACAGGAATGTTTTGAGATGCCTCGATTCTACTCTTGTCTGCTATCAGAAAGGATGATGGAAAAGCAATTTCTTTCACTATTTGTGACCAGTGTGTGTGTGGGGGGGGGGGGCTGTTGCTTGTATCTCTCAGGAGGCAATAAAGTCATCTATAATCTTAGCTACTCAGGAGGGAAAAAATCTGGAAGATCACAGTTCAAGGCCAGCCTGGGCAGAAAAAGTTTACTAAACTCCATTTCCAAACTAACCAGCAACAAACCAGGCTCAAGTGGTAGAGTGCCAGTATAGGAAATTTAAGACCCTGAGTTCAAACCTGAGCACTACCAAAAAAAAAAGAGAAAAGAAAAAGCAATAAAAGAGAATGACTACACAGGTACTGGCAGCTCAGGCCTTTAATCCTAGCTACTTAGGAATGCTCAGATCTGAGATCAAGGTTTGAAATTAGCCCAGGCAGGAAGGTTGGCAAGACTCTTATCTCCAATTAACCACCAAAATGTTGGAAATGGAACTGTGGCTCAGGTGGTAGCAAGCCAGCCCTGAGCAAAAAAATAGCTCAGGGATAGCACCTAGGTCCTGAGTTCCAGCCCCAAGACCTGACCAAAGAGTGAAAGGGAAAGAGAAAAAAGGAGAGAAAGAGACTTACTTTTTGACTCAGAACGTCCCTAGTCCACACAAAGCACACTGAAGGAAAGAAGGATGCTCAAGTTTTTAGAGAACCCACTCAAAATGCAGCTACCCAACCCAAACAAGCACATTAATATGACACATGATGTATAATTATGTACATGTTATTAACAAAATATGAGAAAATATATTTCATGTGAAATTATATGCTAACCTGTATTACCTTTCAGTCACATAGCTTGCATTATTCAAAAAGTAGGAGAGATTGGTATTCACAGGGAAATGGTCAGAGCTTGAACAAATAATGTTGAGCGAGACAAGCCTAGAACACAGAAAACAAAGGGGCATGGTCTCCTTGATATATGACTGTTGGGTGGAGGGGGGGGACAGTAGAGACCAGGTCTGCAAAATAACAAACTTCTTTTCAAATGGTATTTCCACATGTTTGGATCAGCGACTTTATGTATCTAAAACCAAACAACTACTAAACAAACATAAAAAGGTCTAGAATAGACCTATTGGTGGATCACAAGAGCCCGACAGCTATGTACACATGATCATATAAGATGAGGATAAGCAAAAACAACTCCAAGAGAAGGACACAGGAGGATTCTATTGTTGACGTTACATTTAATGTTCTAGGTGAATTTCCTTTGGTGTATCCTACGTGATTACTGTGTATGATTTTGGTACACAGGATATTGTATATATGCCTACCTGATCTAGGGAAGGGAAAGAAAAATGAGGGTGTAACAGATAGCACAAGAAATGTACTCACTACCTTATTATGTAACTGTACCCCCTTTGCATAACACCTTGTCAATAAAATTTAATTAATAAAAAATACAGTATTAAAATAAAAACATATGCATTAAAATAAAAATGTACATATTAAAATGTAAAAAAGTAGGAGAGATCAACAGTGGTAATTAATAGTAATTAATAATAGGATTAACTAAACAAAGATGAGAAGAGTCTAATGGTATTTTCTAGTGCTTCTATACAGCCATTTCTTCTTCCTCTTTTAAAATACTTCATTGGATATTTAAATGTCATGGATGATCTTACTGCATATTCTCAAGGTACATAAATCCATGACTTTCTAAAAAGGAGAATGAAAGTGCAATGGAAACATTATCACTTGTGGATAATAAAAAACAGTGTATCATTGGTCTATGATATGTTGGGGTATTTTTCCTTTTCTAGTATTCTAACTGTGAGCTGTCTGCAATCCTCAGGAATCCATTCCCTTCTTTATATAAGGGTAAAGCTGAATTCATTAAATATAATATGCTATTATAGTTCTGTCTCTGTCCTTATGTGCCCTCACCCCAGAATGCTGACAAAAAGCCAAACACCCTCTTACCACAGCAGCTGTCAGAAAGCTGACACCTAGAAGATCACAGTTCATGGTGCACCAGCATAGGCAGAGAAGTTCACTAGGCTCCATCACCAAAATAACCAGCAAAAAATAGGCTAGAAATATGGCTCAAGTGGTAGGGCACCAGCCTAGGAAGCTATAGCATGGGATACTCGGGAGTTCCCTTCCTAGCAACATAAGAATTTCAACTTGGAAGTCTTAATTTCCAGCCCTGCAAACAATGTCCATCCTTCAGACCTATAAGGCTGTGTTGACTAGAAACTGTCATGTCAATCAGATCTATTACATCTATAAACTCAGTGTGATGTCAAGTCATGACAAATACAGCCACCATTTTTTAAACACTATGAACATTATAAGTAAAAAACCTTCTTGGAGTAAAGGGTGCTAAAGCACAAAGGCAATTCAAACTTGTGAAACCAGAGTTGCATTGCAAGTAAGTTTAGTGAACACCATGAGTAAGACCTGTTGAACTTGACTGCCCTGTTGACACTCATTCTTCCTCATCAGCACTGGCTTTATTTGCAGAGCATGAAGCCTTCTTTCTTCCCCTGTCAGTTTTGTCAGTGCCTGCACATAACCCAGGGAAAGTTGGACACAGTTTTCCTTTTCTATACCCCTCATGGCTGCTGCAAAAACAAGTTTTAGAGAAATGGCATATACATTTCCATTTTACTGTAATCCATTCTCTATTTTTAGTCTCAAAAATTTTCAAGATTAGATAAGGATATGCTTCTTGTTCTATACTTAGAAAATGTGGTTTAGGAAGGGCCAACTTTTATTTATTTTTTTTTGGGGGGGAGCGATACTGGAGTTTGAACTCAGGGCTTCATGTTGGCTAGCAGCTGCTCTGCCATTTGAGCAACGTCCTCAACCCTTTTTGCCTTAGGTTATTTTCCAGGTAGGGTGTAAGGTTTTTCCACTTGAAACTGGCCTCAACAGCAATACTCCTACTTGTGTTACTCATACAGGTCAGATTACAGATGTGAGTATCATGCCCATTTTGTTGAGATGGTCTCACTAACTTCATGCTTAGACTGACCATGAATGATAATCCTGTCAATCTCTGCCTACAGAATAATTAGGATGACAGGCATGAGCCAACATGGTCAGCCTTAACAGGAAGGCTTTCATTGACTTAGAAGTACTTGTCTGTTTCATGCTAGAACGATGATACTCAGTCTCTATATTTTCTTTTTTCATTTTCTTCCCCAACTATCCATTCTTTCCGGAATCTTGTGCAATGTACCCTACTTGGGTTATTTATCTTCACAATTCAGTTAGATAAATTCTTCTATTTGTTATGACAATAACAATTCACAGTCTTACTATTTTTTTTCTGGGATGACAGCCTTAGTATAAAAATCATCCTCATTAGAAAACAGGATTATGATATTATGTTAAAAATAAACTGATACTTTATTGATACAAAATACAAGCATTAATAGAGTCAAAGGCAGATGGACAGTGCAACTCTGATGACCACATTGTGCTGGTGTGCTTTAAGTCCCATTAAATGAAGTGAACCAGCCAAGGATGGATGGCTCATTAATGTTAATTGCCAATTGTGTTTGTCAACATAAAAGGAAACTGTAACAGTAACTGGAAAGTGCACAGTCTGCACTGAGAAACTGCATTGCTTCTAATACCCATACTGCCATATGGGCTTTGAAATTTTTTTCCCCAGCTGTATTAGCTACCACCAAAACCACGACTTTTCTACTTCCAATATGCAGGATCCTAAACCTAGGACAGTCCCAGAAAAACTCAGTCATTCATGCTAACAAGAGCCCAATTTTATTTAGCCTAAATGTGGGCCCTGTTTGAAATGGAAAAGAGGTAGACAACCAGTAGGCTTATTAAGACAAAAAGTGGCAGTAGATGAAGCAGTGTGCCTCTCCAGGAATGTACCAGGGAGAATATGAACCACATTTGAAAATGGGCTGTGTAGAAAATAGTGTCAAAGAAGTGACAGGTTGGGTTTTCCCAAAGGTGTAGACATTTACAAAAATCAAAACAGTTTGTGGTTATGATTTTTTAATGAAGAAAGAAAATGCTTGACACCAGTGGCTCATGTCTGTAACCCTAGCCTAAGTAGGAAAGTCCCTGAGATTATTTTTATTTTTAAAATTTTATTGTAAAGGTAATGTACAGAGGGTATACAGCTACATAAGTCAGGTAATGAAATGAGTAAATTTCTTTTTGAACAGTGTCACCCTCTCCCTCATTCTCTCCTAGGTTTTCCCCTCCAAACCTCCCTCCCCACCCAAGCTGTATATAGTTCATTTCCAACATAGTGTCTAGTGAGAATCAATGCTAAAATGGTTCACACTTTGTCCCACATATCTGTGCTTCCCCTTCCTCTCCCCAAATCAGATAAAGTTATATGCAAGACAAAGGGTACAGAAATTTAAAAAAGAAAACAGTGACAAAAGAAATTCTTATCTCTAATTAACCACCAAAAACACAGACTGGAAGTTGTGGCTCAGGTGGTAGAGTGCCAGTCTTGAGTGAAAAAGCTAAGGACCAGCATCCAAGCCCTGAATTCAAGTCCCAATACTGAAACAACAACAACAACAACAAGGTAGTAAGAACAAGCTCTGCTTCTGGTACAAATAACTGTACTTTTATATCTCAGAAACTAACCTCTGAAATGCCAAACAATTCTAGACACTCCAAAGCTCTATTACAGTGGGCTATTGTTTCTTTCACTTTCTTTGTCGTTTATAATGAGTAGAGTAACAATTATATTTGTTATTCTTCCTATGCAAACACAGCCAAGGGTAACTCACTGTTTCCAAAACAGATAGTCATCTGGAAATAAGCCCATTTCCCAGAAAGTAGGTAATAGTTCTAGTAAAAAGCCAAAGCTTTGTACTCAAGGAGACTGGAAAATAGATTGACTTACTTATCTAAACCCAGTGAAAACATCATAAGCAATCATGCTCATTTATTCATCAGGAAGTTTCTAAGGATTCACAAATAGCACTTATTACAATGTAAGCAAAGAGATGCTGCCTTAATAAGTGGGATGGTTAAGCATGTTTGAGGATTGGATGGTTTAATAAGTGTAGAATTGGACTCCTTATTATGGATTCCACAGTCTCTGGTGGGTATATATGCAATGAGTCTCCGAAGAACTGGAATTCTTACCTATGTTGTTTAAATGTACTTTAGAAAGAATATTTTTACTTATTTACATTACCATTTGGAAACATATCTCTGAAGCTTTGTCTCAGAGACTACATTTTGGATACATTGATATAAATGTAATAAATGTCCACATGGGATTCTTCTATGCTCAGCTGAAGTCACAAGACAATAGAAATCAGGTATCCCCCCACTGTAAAATGAGGTGACAGAAACCAGACCAGAACCTCAGGGAAGTTTCTAAAACCTCAATTTACAATATTCAAGTAATGTGGAAGACTGAGGTCAAGAGGATTGTGTTTCCAGACCAGCCCAAGCAAAAATGTTCACAATATCCCCATCTCAAGAGAAAATGCTGGGCATGGTTGGTATATGGCCATCATTCCAGCTCCTGTGGGAAGCATAAACAGGAGGATCGTGGTCCAGGCTTACCCAGGCAAGAAAACAAGGCTAGAGCAAGAAAGACTGCGGGGATGACTTGGGAAATAGAGTACCTACGCACCGAGCATAAAGCTCTGAGCCCACAGGTGGCAGAGTGCTAGCCTTGAACAGGAAGAAGCCAGGGAAGGTGCTCAGGCCCTGAGTCCAAGGCCCAGGACTGCCCCCCCACACACAAAAAAAAGCTCTGAGCCCAAACACCAGTACCTACATTAATTAATAAACACAAATTTAATGATCTGGACACTCTTGAGACAGGAGTTGAGAGCAGTGTTCAGAGAAGGAACTGGGGATTTCTTCAAAGTGAATTTCTATGTGCGTGTGTGCAATGCTTCCCTTCATGGAAAAGGGGTAGGGAGCCTCCCAGGAAGCCCAGGGGGGCGGTCCCTAGGAGGAGGATTTGTTCTCCTGGAAAAACAAGCAGACAGTTTCCTTTCCCAGGTATACCAGTTGCTATACAACGAGTCTCTATTTCACCATCTCAAATCTCTATTCCATTGCCCTAGCCTAACTGCCCAACTAAAGGCCATTAACCAAGCCTGCCCCACCTGTTTCCTTACCTCCCCACAGGGTGGTCTCTGACCAGCTGCAGTCTCCACACACCAAGGCTGGGAACACACCCCAAGGAAGACTGGCAGAGAGACTTCACTCACATACCTCCATGTACATGGCTTCTAACTGTAAGGTTCACCGGAAAGTAAACCCACCACATGGTTCAGGCAGAAAAGAGTTTATTGGGGAGAGAGCAAACTGCCAGCCCACACAAGATGGAGGTGTGGGGAGACAGAGGGAAAGGAAGCAGAGAAAAAGAGGGAAAGGAGAGAAAAAGAGCAAGAGAGAGTAAGAGAAAAGGAAAGAGAGCAAGAGAGAAAAGTGGAGAGAGGACTTGTGTTGAGCTGGATTACATAGGGGAAAGCAGGAGGTATGGCCAAGTGGATTGGATGTGACCTCAGAGAAGCCGGAGGTAACTGCCTCCAGGTGTGCAAGTGACCTAGGTTACATAGGCACTGGACACAGACTTTAACAGGTGGGGGGATATCTGCCTGGAGTCCTCCCCAGAGGTAGACCTTACACTAACTATCATAGATACCTTTCCAGGATGGATTGAGGTCTATGCCACAACATCAGAGACTGCCGACACTGTTGTCTCTGCCCTAATAAAATAAATTATTCCTAGGTTTGACCTACACAGGTCACTTCATGGACCTGCCTTCATCTCCAAAGTGACCCAATAGGAGGCAGCCTCTTTAAATATCCAGTGTAATCTTCACATTCCTTATAGGCCTCCGTCTTCTGGAAAGGTTGAAAGAGTGAATATGCTCATTAAAACACAACTTTCTAAACTTTCTTTAGAGCTCTAGAAATCCCAGAACTGTTACCTCTGACACTCACCTGCTTACGTGCCTCCCTCCGCAGCCCTCCTTTTCCCAGCCCCTTTGAATTCATGTATGGAAGATCTTTTCTTCTAGGTAATTTCTCTATGACAATACAAAGATTCCACTAATAGACTACCTTCCTGCCTTAACCTTTCTTAGGCACATGTTGCATCAACATGCTGACCAATGTCTCCCTCAGCTTCATCAAGGCCCCTTTTCCCACTCCCCCAATCTTGCCTGGGTTTACATCCTAAGTGGACAGGCCCCCACCAGGTTCTGCTGACCACCCCCACCGACCACGGTCAAGCTCCAGGGACAGCCACACAGGATTCATCTGTCAAGAATGAAAAGGGCCCCTGCTCCTGCCCCTTCTATACCAACACTGACTTTGAGGTACACCAGTCCTGCCCTTTGGGCCTACCAAGGTAAAGCTGTCTCACATCCCTGAAGACCCGATTCCTGCCTCAGGAGACTTCTCCCAGACTTCATCCAAGGACTTGCATCCACCAGCAAGGGACAATTGCTGCTTGCTGTCTCTTCCCAGAGGGGCCACATCATCTCCACCTTTTACCCCTAATGTCAGCACCAAACAGAATCATTGCCCATTTATAACTATAAAAAGCCTGGAATGTCAGGTTGACCCTGGATAATAGCCTCTCCCCCCTTTTTTACCTGCAGAAACCAGTTATCACCTGTCAATCACCTGACTGTAGGTCAGCAAAAGACCCCAGACTCTGAGGTCACTTCCTCATCTGCTGAGGTCACATCCTGGACTGCCCTGGTCATGCCTTCCTTGGACAGTGAGTGGTTTCCCAGGCTCTGAGATCACTTCCTTATCCGCTGTGGGCCCCCCTTCTGCCTTTCCCTATATAATCTGGCCCAACAGGAGTCCCCTCCTCTTTTTTTTTTTTTTTTTTTGGCCAGTCTTGGGGCTTGGACTCAGGGCCTGAGCACTGTCCCTGGCTTTTTGCTCAAGGCTAGCACTCTGCCACTTGAGCCACAGCGCCACTTCTGGCCATTTTCTGTATATGTGGTGCTGGGGAATTGAACCCAGGGCCTCATGTATACGAGGCACTCTTGCCACTAGACCATATCCCCAGCCCCTTCCCCTCCTCTTTTTATCTCTTTCTTTTTCTCTTTCCCTTTCTCTCATTTTCTGTTCTCCCTTCCCGTCTGTCTCCCCATGCCTCCATCTTGGGTGGGCTGGCAGTTTGCTCTCCTCCCAATAAACTCTGGTGAACCTTATAGTATCTAAGCAAAGACAGGAATGCCTTGTGCCACCTTGGTAGCTTGATGCATCACTTTACTTCACTTGTTGTTCCTATAGCAAAATACACAAGAAAATCAGGCTTTCTTCGTGTCACATGTATAGAACTATAAGACTGAGAGGTCACATCTACCTAGTCATGACTTCTTGCTGGGAAAGACTCAGGTGGCCTAGGACATCACCTGGCAATAAGCAAGGAGGAAGTGTGAGACTATGGCTACCTGTCTGGTTTCTCATTCTCTCTTTCTAAAACCACTAAGATTCAATTTTGGGGCGCCATCCTGCTCAACCCATCTAATTCTAACCACTTCCCAAATAACATCCCCAAATATTATAGCTGAATTCTTTATTCCCACTTCTGCTTCTTAACCCTTTTAAATTTTAGTACCTGGAATTGTGGGGGACACTTAACCATATCAACCTACTGTGCTTGGCAAGATGCCTTCTATGTTTTTGAGGGTAGGAATACAGTGATGACTGATTTTTGCCTGAGAAGATTTTTGCAAGAGAGATTGTGGTGGCAACTGCTTGCTAGGTTACTGATCAAAAGAAGAATAATTGGAGGATGTGGTTCTACTTCACTATTAATGGGATAGAGGTCCATTTTTCCAGGAGGAGTGGACACTAAGTCCAAGACAAGCCACCATGCCTTCCTCTTGAATCCTGTCCTGTTAGTAATAAGGGGATCTCAGAAAAAAAAAGTTCCCTGATATCCAAGATTTAAGAAGGAATCAGATGTAAAAAAAAAAAAAAAATCCCAGGAACTCCATTCCTCATCATCAAGACAACTCAGTAATGGGAAAGCCCAAAGTATTCATGAAATAGCCTGCAGAGAAGAAAGACCAGGCTAAAATCCATGGCACTAGAATAACAAAATGGGACCATACTGAAAATGGCCAAGCAGGTATGATCCTACCCTTGTCTACCCAACTCCACCAATGTTAGGGATCAAGAAGAAGATGGAAGAACAAGGCAAGATATTACTCAGCCCACTTGCCAAGATTGAGATGTGTCAAATGATGATACATTATTCCTGGGTGAATTTCAGAGTTTGATTCTTACCCTAGACTGACCAGTCAGTCATCTTTGAGCGAGTGACACTCATTGGACTCTGGCAGAGATAAATCTAACCCTACATAGGGAATTCACAGAAGTAGCTAAAGTCTACTATAATCCCAAAGTGTAACACTTTACTAATGCTTTATACAAAACATTAAGGCTTCCCTACTACAGTACCAAGGACAATCTTGTCATTTTGTGATCCAGAAAACCACCATAGATATCTCAATCACTGCCTTCAGTTTCCATGGTACTTCCAGGTTTAGCATTTCAACTGACACCACCCTTTCAGTATAACTGGGTAGGTGTAACCATTCCCATCTCACAGGAAAGTCAATGAAGATGAATGTGACTTGCACTGCCAGTGGCTTATGTCAGCTACTGAGGAGCACAGATGCTGAGGACCGTGGTTTGCAATTGGCCAGGGCAGAAAAGTCTGGGAGACTCTATCTCCAGATTAACCAGGACAAAGCCAGGTGAAAGGTATGACTTAAATGGTAGAGTACAAGCTAAGCAAGCATCAATCTGAGTTCAAACCCAGTAGCAGCAAAATAAAGAAAAGAAATCTGACTTGATTTACCTGTGTTAAAAAAACTTGGACACTGACAAATTCAAGTTTCAGCACTCCTGTCACTCCAAAGCCTTGGTCGACCTTTCACCAAAATCCACGCTAGGGTTTTCACAGAATGCGATGAGAGGCCGTATGAACACCAGCACCCATTCCTCTAACATGACTAGAAATGACTTCTCAGTAAATAAAACTGAAATAATTACAGCTGCTAGGCAGGGTTTTTAGATAGCAACATCAGCCTTGAAATGAAGTCAAGAGCGACATAAAACGGTAGGACCCCAGGCACAGGGGAAGAAAGCCATGCTCCAAACCCACACCCGCTGCTCTTTATAGTTGGATGAATTTTGTTTTTCTCCCATTAAATAATTTTAGGAGAGGGGCTCCTTTTGATTGCATGAAAACAAATAAAACCATGTGTACAAAGAATACTTTTGGCATAAAGCACAAGGCCTATTACACCACTTTCTTTTTCTTTTTTTTTTACTGGCACAAAATCTAAGTAAAGCCTCAAGGTGCAAATGATCTGCAGTCTATTTAACATCATGGTTATTTATTTTTATGGGACCTTATTATTGCTCTTTACCCTAAATTATAGGCACATTCTTGGCTCTATTGCCCACTGTGCTATAAGCTCCAGATACTTTTTGCTATATTTCCAAATAATCTTCAATACTTCCTAAATCAAACATCCAACTTCTAATAGGTGATGTCTGAGCCTAGGCGTGTCTCTATGGATCCTGTAGTTTAAGCCACAGCTGTGAGCCCCCCATGTAGTCAGGAGAAGCAGGGTGTGTCCACCAAAACCATGAGGAAAATTCCCAGGCTTTCACATGTCTCAAACAGCAAGGCCATGATGGGCTGTCGTTTCAATGTCCAGGTTTCTATATTTGCATGTTTCTACTTAATGATTAGAGTATAATGATAAAAATGGATGTCCTTTTGAAAACATGCTTAATTCTACTTTTCTCTCCCCATTGCCTTTTTCCTATTTGTTGTCAGCTTATCTCTGACTTGTCCCTAGTCAGAGCCAACACTGAGATGATTCCTGGGGATAAATGTACAAACTTTTCTAGAATGCTGCAAACTCAGGGTCATATTTTCTCTAGACTTATCCACAAAGCAGTCTAAAATATCAACAAGCACATCCCTAGTGTAACAATAATAATCTCCTATGTGCACAGTTATTGTTTACTTTTGGCATCCTGGCTTATTCAAGGAAAGAACATGCATACGATGTTATTTCCATTATTACTTTAAAATTACCTGTTTTTCTGGCAGAAATCCCACCTAAGTTATAAAGTTTAGCTCAAGTACCAACTAAGTGAAATTTCTCTAACCTCTTGAGTTAATTAACCCTTTCTTTGCTCTCTCCAGGTCTTTGTTTATATTGTTCTAAACAGTCTGGCCTAGCCCAGTACTAGCAGCATCTGTAATCCTAGCTACTTAGGCTGAGATCTGAGGATTGTGCTTTGAAGCCAGCCCCTGCAGGAAAATCTGTGAGACGCATATCTCCAAGTAACCAACCAAGACCTGGAAGTGGAGCTTTGACTTAAGTAAAGCCTTAAGCAAAAAAGCTAAGGAACTAGCACTCAACCCCTGGGTTCAAGCCCCAGCACAAGCACCAAAAAAAAAAAAAAAAAAAAAGAATTCAGTTCATTAACTAATTGATTACCTATCCTATGTCACCAGAATTAGGTCTGCAAGATTCTTCAGAAAAGATTTTCCACCTCAATGCTCTGGTTGAGTGCCTAAGGAACTCAAAATATCTTGTTGAATTGTACCATCAACAACCCTATAAAGGGGGTCATCTTATCATTATCCATTTTTTAATGGCTAAGCAAAAAAACTCAAAAAATGTGAAATGATCTTCCCAAAGTCATAGAGCTAGTTAAGAGAAGATCTGAACTGGAACCCCTAAGTTCTAATATATGTATGCTGCTACTGTACCCTATCTTTTTTTTGTACCCTATCTTTGGAGGTACCTTTAGGAGAAGGCTCACTGTGTGGCTATGTTTTTGGTTTTTTTTCCCAGTCTTGGCTTGAATTCAGGGCCTAGGCACTGTCCCTGAGTGTCTTTGTGCTCAAGGCTAGTGCTCTACCACTTGAGCCATACAGCCACTTCAGGTAGTTTCTGAGTGTTTTATTGAAGATAAAAAGTCTCATGAACTTTTCTGCCTAGGCTGGAGTCTGTCTTTGAACTGCAATCTTTAGATCTCAGCATCCTGAGTGGCTATGATTATTGGCTTGAGCCACTTGCACCCAGTTGTGGTCATTTAATTTTACTGAGCAATAAATAAAAAGCTCTTATAAAGAAACAAACTCTGTCTTACATGGAAAAATAAACCATATCAATGAATAAGAGAGGAGAGCAAGTGAAAGAAGCAGGGATAGGGGAGGGAGAAAGAGAAGAGAGGAAGAAGGGAGGGAAGGAGAGAGGAAGAGAAAAGAGAGCAAAATAGTAAGGACAGAAAAAGAGAGAGTGGGGAAAGGGAGGCAGGCAGAGAAGGAAACATGAGGAAAGAGTATGAGAGAACACTAAGTGTAGAAGCAAAAACACTGCATGTTAACACCTGCCTTTCAACCTGCTATCTCACAGTTACCCCAAGCTCACCCTACATTCCTGCAGAACCAGTCTCCTGTGGCTATATTGAGAAGGAACTTTAAATACAGACTTGTACATTAATCTTGTATCCTGCAACTTGCTGAATTCACTTAGTACTTCTAAGTAGCTTTTTCAGATTCTATCAGTTTGTATATAGATGATCATTTTATCTATTAAAGAAATGTTTCATCTTTTCCTATCCAATCTGGAAGGCATTCATTCTTTTTTTTTCTCTTACCTTCATTCCCTGGGTTAAACATCCAGTACAATACTGAATAGAAGAATCAAGCACATATTGTACTTCTTCTCTTTCCTCCCTCCCTCCTTCTCCTCCTTTCCTCTCCTTCCTACCTGCCCTCCCTCTCTCCCCCTCTCCTTCCCTTCTCTCTATCTTGACAGTAGTCTCACTGTTGTTAGCCTGGCCTCGAGCTTAAAATCCTCCTGCCTCAGCTTCCTAAGTGACTGAGATTAAAAGAATGGACCACCATGCCTACCATATTTGGTACATTTTTAAACACTTGTGTTTTAATAACAAATGATTATTTTACAGGCATCACATAAAGCCTGCTGAAGTTAAAGGTGAATAAGAATTCTATCATGTCCTGATGCAGGAGTTCTGCCTACTGGTAAACAGAACTGAAATAGTATGGCCAAATGGATCACTGAATAATAAAAACAGTAGGAGAATATAAGCTTGACACCAGTGAAAGTCCCTGACATATAGTAACTCATTTGTCTCTTCCAAGTGACCTCCATGTTATAGGTGGGTAACAGAGAAGAGAAGTAGCTTGTGTCTCCATAGCTAAAGCACTGGAGGGCTATATTACACTGCCTTCGGTTCTACCTCTTCATTTCTGAATGACCATTTTTGCCAACTAGGATTTCACTTTCAATTAATTTACTTATCACAACAGTCCACATATGAATACAGGAATGACATTCAGAAAGTTTAAGTGGCGTTTTCAAGAGGACTCCTCAGCACAAGATTCAAACCCTGATGTACTGACTCTAGAAGGTAATACTCTTTCCACTACCTTGCCTTTTCAAACAGCTAATGTTTATACCACAAATAAAGCATCAGCTTCCACCATTTCAAAGAATCATGATCACATTTGGGCCTTAAAGGCCATTTACAGGAATTGAGATTTTATCCACTAGACCAGGGTAAACCTTTGTCAGCTTTCCAGGGGAGAAAATGGGTGTTTTTGAGAAGCAACAGCCATGCTTGCTGTAAGATCAGAGAAAAGACTGAAGTCTTGCATATGATGATTAGGGCCAACTATTGAAGGTAGAACTTTATTGTAGGGAAAAACCCCATGCTTTGTGGACCTGTCCAGAAAGCCTTCCACCCTGGGGTCAGGAAGGTTCACATTCACCTGGAACCCAGGCTCCAGCCAGTTCTTCCCTTCAGACTCAACTGACAGCTGGGAACAGTCTGGATTTAAATAATGTTCCTGGAGGGAACTGGCAGAAGAGAGGAAATACTGTGTTTCTATGCCAATTCTTTTTCTTGCCTTTGATTTGCAGGAGTATTTTGTTAACTGAAAAGAGCACACTGAGGAACCATGATCATTGGTATAAGAAGAAAATGGATGGTGGATTTCCTCAGCCACGTCCTGCCCATGTCAACAATTTAACTAAACACATAACAGTCATAACTTCATCAGTGTTAAATTTTCTGGGTTTCTGGCACATCTTTTTCTATCTCCCTCATTAAGTTTATAGAGTGTTCTCTGCTACATTTGTTCAGTGGGAGGATTTCACTTTCCATTGCCACATACCATAGGTGAATAGGGGAATGATTTTTCTCTGCCTTTAAGTACTTAGCAAAACAAGAGAGTACATGAAATGAACCTATGCCCTAAGCCAGGTGCATGACAAGAACTAGCAGATAGGTTTGAACTCACTCATAATTTCTTGCCTATTCCCTGGGGAGCAGGGCATGGGGTGGGGAAGGGTATCTAAGAGAAATAGACAACCAAGTCAGAAACAGGAATATATACCAGTTCTGTCTCCATGACCTTCTTGTCCCATATTCTGCATGACCAAAACCTACTTGGAAAGCCCTTCATTCAGAATTGGAGCCCTGAATTCTCTGTGATTACCAACCCCCCCATCAAGAGGGCCAACCTTCCTTCCTTCTTTCCTTCCTTCTTTCCCTTCCTTCTTTCTTTCCTTCCTTCCTTCCTTCTTCCTGCCTTCCTCCTGCCTGCCTTCCCTCCCTCTCTCCCTCCCTCCCTCCTGCCCCACTCCCTCCCTCCCTTTCTTCTTTCTTTTCTTTCTTGTCATAGTGATGTACAGATGGGTTACAATTGCATACGTAAGGCAGTGAGTCCACATTTCTTATCAAACTTGTTACCTCCTCCTCCATTTTGCTCTCCCAAATCAAATCTATCCTCATCTTCTGCTACTTTATCACCTCAATGTTAGTGTTCTGTGCTAAACTATCATAGACAAAAAAAAAATGAGGAAATGGGTGACATAATCCATTAAGAAAGGTACTGTTGGGCTGGGGATATGGCCTAGTGGCAAGAGAACTTGCCTCGTATACATGAGGCCCTGGGTTCGATTCCCCAGCACCACATATACAGAAAACGGCCAGAAGTGGCACTGTGGCTCAAGTGGCAGAGTGCTAGCCTTGAGCAAAAGGAAGCCAGGGACAGTGCTCAGGCCCTGAGTCCAAGGCCCAGGACTGGCCAAAAAAAAAAGAAAAAAGAAAAAAGAAAGGTACTGTTTACCTGACTTATTTAATTGTAACCCCTCTATACATCACCTTTACAATAACTATTTTTTAAAAGGAGCCATTAGATAAGACCATCAACCGGAAACCTTAGACATGACTATGAGTATAGTAGGGGGAAAAGAAAACAGAAGAGAAAAGGACTGGCCAGATAGTCAGCACAACAAATGTCAATATAGACCAAATCCCCAGAATGAGGCTACAGAGCAATTACACACACGCCCTCCTGAAGGGGACAGCACTTCCCTTCCCTTCTGTACTCTTCTGAGTGCATACTTACTGTTCTTGATGGATAATAAACGTGCTTAAATCTCAAAAAAAAAAAAGAATTCAGACAATAAAAAATTATTGGGACAATTATGTAAGCAGCAGCAGACTTTATATGATTTCTCTCTAGGAGTATGTGTATTTTATTTAAAAAAAAAATCCAGAGTCAAGGATGCATTGACACAGAGATTGAGTTCAGCTGTGGCATGTGAGGGAAAGTGGGGATTTGGGTGTTTCCAAGTACAAACTTTTCCTAGCATCCATGAAACTGGTTCTATAACCCTACTGACACATGCATACCTCTACCTTGTCACTTGCACTACTCATAATAATGATATTACACAATTGTGAGGATTAAGTTGGTTAGTAATTATTAGCTTTCAGGAAAACTACATTGCAGTATACAGAAGTGATGTCTGTGTTTTTGCTTTTTTATGCAGATAAACTTACCTACTTTCAGGGGTAATTTGACCTACCTATGTGGGGCTATTAAGCCCCATGACACTCAATCCATCCCACAATAGAATGATCATCTCTTCTCTATTCTTCAACTGTTCACAAAAATATAGCCCCTGATTCTTGGGTAAGCTAGTGAAAAAACATCTTTAACACTGGCTGCTTTGGTTCCCCCTTACAGATTGTCCTAATAATATTGCGACCCAAAGAAGTCAGCAATGCCTCTGGACCACTTCAAGGTAAAAAAAATTTAAATATGCTCTTGGACCTGAGACAGGTAACTAAATCAAGAACATTGCTTTACTTTGAATCAAAGTTCTATCCCAGGCCTTAAGAGGTCAATCATCCCAAAATGAGATTTGGCAGAATTTTCAAATGCCACTATCTTCTAACCAAAATGCTACTGCATCACCTGTCTTCTTTTACAATCTTTTCTTCCCAGGACCCTTTTATTATTACCTATCTCCTCAATTTTGAAAGTGCTCCATTCTATATTTATAGAGGTAAACTAAACCAGGAGAAACTGAGGATCAGTTGTATTCCTGAATAAAAGGGTTCCTCAGGTCTCAAGGCAGTGCCATGAACAAAAAGGTCCTTATTCAATACTTTTTTCAATGAGCAGTACTCTAACGTGTTACCAGCATTGACCTGTTCCATGCTGATATTTCAAAGTTTTCTGACATTGAATGCTGGCGCAGTGACAAAATCTAAGTGTGGAGGAATTTTTGTCCACCTCATTAGCCCCATAAACCACCTGCATTGTATTCTGGGGCCTACAGTCAAAAGAGCAAGAGTAGAAGGGAAGAAAGAAGCAAGAAGAGATCTCAAAATGGGGCCCAGAGCGATGCTATCCCTAGCCCAACATCTCCATAGTGATATGGCCATTGAGAGAAAGCAGAGCACACAGTTTGGCTAGATGCCAAACATCTGGAGTGAAAACCAAGCAACAGAATTTTCAAAATCAAGCAAAACCCAATCTGCAGAATATTCTCTATACCTACTGTGTGCATCCATACAGCTATGATTAGACCAATAAAATTTGAGTCCTTCTCAACACCCCCTACATTCTACTATTCTCTATGTAACTTATCTGATGTTATATTAATTAGATATTTGTATTTGGATATGAGCATCTGCTGGTATAATTTGCACATATACAAAAACAAAAACAAAGTTATAAATTATTTCAACAGCATTTTCATGGGATTCTGTCCTGATCCCTGTAGAGGCTCATGAGTCCTTTCCCTGAGCTTTCAGTCATTTCTAAGATAGCCATCCCTCCTGGACCCTACCCAACCCCAGTTCAAGGAGCTGGAGGACCCATGCTATCCTATCACTTCAGGAAGAAAGTCAAGTGAGCACACCACAGAGACATCACTTGCTGAGGTTGGAGTTTGGTTACCCCCAGGCTCCCACACACTCAAAGCTGAGAGGGAGTCTTCTGCACAAGCAGGCACCTGCAGCACTCCAAGAACAAAGGATAGACTCTCCCTTGTGTCTGAACATCCTAAAGTTAAAAATGACAACTAGGGAGGTGGGAGGAAGATGGCGCCGTCACAATAGGGAGGCACACCAACTCACTCCAACTGAATAGTGAGCTGGAAACTCCAGCACCCAACACCCCATCAAGAGTCCAGCAAACTCAACAACCAGAAGCAACAGAGAAACACAGGAAATGAAAAAGAACCAAAAAAGAAGAGCCTATAACCTGCAGAGAGCTGGAAAATACCCGGGGTACCTCCCCCCCACTTCCCCTCCCCCCGCTGATCCCGGCCCGAACAGGGCCAGGCTGGGAAAGGAGACCCTGCGCTAGCAAACGGGATTGCAGACCTTCAGTGACCAGAGAAGCAACATCCAAAAAGTCATGCCAGGAGTGCAGAGTCCAAACAGCAGGAGCTCCACGGACCCCAGATGGAGTGCAGACCGACCGAGACAGACGGCGGCGCGGGACCAGAGGTGCGGGACCAAACAGCAGGGAACAGACAACAACAGCAGGGGAACTGGGCAGCACAGAAAGGGAGAGCCAGATGGAGAGAGCCGGGACTGCCACCACCAAATGACCGATCGCCACACCCCAGCACCCCAGCCCCAAAAAGCCCACAGCAGCGCGGGACACCCACACATTCCAGGACCAGTAAGTTCCCCATCCCCCCCAACGGGAGACCAGCTCTAGCAGAGACCCAAACCCTACAAAGAAGCTAGAGCTCCCTCCCTCCCCCTCCCTACCATGAGGAAACAAAGGAGCCCCATATCTTGCGGCTCTAGGACCCTACAGCCTCTGGGAGGATATGGGAGCTAGCAGAGGCCGTACAGCTCCCCAAAAAGGGACTGGGAAAAATCTTAGACAGGTGTCCCCCAAAGCCCCAGCTAAGGAGCCTGAACCTGGCTGCACCAGGCCCGCCCACTCCCCAGCAGGGGCCCGGGGAATGGTAGGCATTGGAACGCCACCTGAGGCGCCTGGTCCTCGCAGACTTTTGAGCGACAGTCACAGGCTTGCTGGTGTGCAATACCAGCCCAGCAGGGACACTTGGGCCCGAACACATGCCCCTCTCACAGCGGAGGCGCAGAGAGTCTGTGGGCACCAACCCATGCCCAGACACTTGAACCTGCTGGTGTTCATGCATACCGCCCCCCACAGCAGACACGCGAGAGGGCATAAGCACCCTCCAACAACTCGGGGCAGCAAGTCCACAAAGGAAGCACTAGAGTGCACACGCACATGCCCCCCGGAGGGTCATTGTGGGCCAGCGTGCTAGCCCTCCAGCAGGAGGATCTCCTGCCCAACCCCCCGCGGGAGCACACAAGCGGGCAAGCTGCAACACCCACTCTGATAGGCACACTCCGCACAGGTAGGCAGGGCCCCTCAGCGGCAGTGCCCGCTCTGATAGGTGCACTCCTAACAGGTGGGCAAGGCCCCCCAGTGGCATCGCCCACTCTGATAGGCTCACTTCGCACAGGTGGGCAGGCCACCCCTCAACAGCAGCACCTGCTCTGACAAGAGCAATCCACACAGGTGGGCGAGCCGCCTTTCAGCGGCAATTCTCAATCTAAGACATGAGCGCCTCTAACCACAGTACTGAGTGGGAAAAGAATCAAAGAAGAGAAAAGTCTCCACGCCAGGATAAATCAGCAACCCACAAACCCCCATCAGGGGCAAGCTAGGGTCAACACAACACAGCGGCAGGACACAGTCCTGCAGAGAAAGACACAGAACATACCCACCCCCAAGTGCAGGGAGGGTGACCACCCCAGAAACAACCGAGATGGTCACGCTCACCCACTGGGAAGTAAGGTTCAACAGCCAAACTCAAACCCAGAGCCAGGACACAAACAAGTCTCCACTGACAGACCAGCAGGAACCAGCACAAAGCCAATCCAAGGGCACCACCTATAGATCTCCAGATGCACAAATCACAAAGAAATATTACAAACTTCATGAAAGGTCAAGCCAACTCGCCAGCTCCAAAAAGTAGTGTGGCTGAAGAGGAGATGGAGAATAAAAAAACTGAGGCTATGATAGCAGAAATGATTGAAAGCCTCAGGAATTAATTCAGAAAACAATTCCAGGAGTTTAGAATGGAAGTCTCAAAGGACCTTCAGGAAGTCAAGAAAGAAATGAAAGCAAAAATGGATATAGTGCAATCCTCCATTAAAGAAGACCTTAACATCCTGAGAAGCGAAATGCATGAAAAAATAGATTTAAAATACAACTCTTTAAAGGAAGAAATTAACACGATGAAAGCTGATCTGGCAACCATAAATACCTCAGTGACATCCATAAACTGCACACTCAAAGCCACAGCACAAAGAATTGATCATATTGAATCCCAAATATCTCTTTTGGATGATGATGCAGCCGATAAGGACCAGAAAATTACCACACTCCAAGAAACGGTTAAACTCCAGGGCAGACTAATCCAGGAGCTAGTGGACAAAGAAAAGAGATATAATCTGCGCATAATTGGAATAGAAGAAGGAGCTGAATACCAGAACAGAGGGCTACAACATATTTTCAACAGAGTTATTGCAGAAAACTTCCCCAATCTCACAAGGGACCTCACCCAAGTAACCGAAGCCTATAGGACACCTGGCAGACCAGACCCTAAAAAATCCTCTCCCAGGCACATAATAATCAAGACTTCAGATCTCATGAATAAAGAGAAAATTTTGAATTCAGCCAAAGAAAGAACTATACTACAATGGGAAAAGGATCCGAGTCACAGCAGACCTCTCCACACAAACCTACCATGCACGAAGAGCGTGGAAGAACAAAATCCAAGCCCACCAGGCCAACAATTGCCAACCCAGAATTAGATACCCAGCAAAACTAGAATTAACCTTCGAGGGAAAAACCAGATCTTTCCATAGAAAAGAGGATCTAAAGGAGTATGTAAATAAAACACCACCCCTACAGCGAATTCTAAGAGGGGAACCCCACCCAACAAAAATCATACAGGACACACAGACAGAAACAGAAAAAAAACTACAATAGCGAGAGCCCAACAGAAAGAGCAGCTCATTAAAGACAAGAAAAAAAGGAGAGGAAAAACAGCATAACAGGAAAATGGAAGGGGAAAAAACACTCTTACCCTTGAACTCTTTAAATATAAATGGTAAAAACTCTCCGATAAAGTGGAGCAGACTGACAGAGTGGATCAGTAAACAAAAAGTTGCCATCTGTTGACTTCAAGAGACCCATCTTACAGCAAGGGATAAAAACAGGCTCCAAATGAAAGGATGGAGCAAGATCTTCCAAGCAAACACACCTATGGCAGGAGTAGCCATCCTGATCTCAGATAAGCTGGACTTCTCATTAAAATCAACTCAAAAAGACAAAGAAGGACACTACATTTTAATACAAGGAAAAATCCAGAATCAAGACATCACGGTGATAAATTTATACTCACCGAACAAAGGAGGCCCTACATATGTCAAGCAAAGTCTCACAGAACTACAGAACAAGACAGACCCAAACACAATCCCAAGAGACAGATCCAACACCCAGAGGATTAGCAAGGAAGCTGAGGACCTAAGTAACCTCATATCCCAAATGGATCTGATAGTTCTGTACAGAGTCTTTCACCCTACAGCGACCCAATACACCTTCTTCTCAGGAGCCCATGGAACATACTCCAAAATAGACCATGTCATAGCCCACACAAATAACCTCAACAAACAAAAAAGTATTGACGTCATCCCATGTATTATATATGACCACAGTGGAATAAAGATAACCCTCAATAACAAAGGATACCACAGAGGCTATACATATACTTGGAGGATAAACCCCTCACTGTTATCTAATACTTGGGCCACAGACCAAATTAAGGATGAATAAGCCACAACGACAATGAAAACACATCACAAAGAAACCTATGGGATACAGCTAAGGCAGTGCTGAGGGGCAAGATCATTGCCCTCAGTACTCACATTAAAAGAATGGAAGCACAGCAGGTGAATAACCTCACGATGAAACTAAAACATCTGGAGAAACAAGAAATGATCGAATATAAAATGACTAGAAGGAGAGAGATGACAAAGATTAAAGAAAAGATAAATCTGATTGAAAATAGAAAGACCATTCAACAAATAAATAAGGCTAAATGCTGGTTCTTTGAGAAAATAAATAAAATTGACAGACCCCTCGCAAGACTTACAAAAAAAAAGAAGAGAAGAGACTCATATCCGTAAACTCAGGGACTCCACTGGATAAATGACAACAAATACACACGATATTCAAACAATCATAAGGAGCTATTTCCAGAACCTCTATTCAGTAAAAAACAATAATTTTACAGAAATGGATCAATTCTTAGAGAATTATAAACTGCCCAAACTGAATCAAGAAAAAATAAATCAACTAAATAAACCAATTACTTACAGCGAGATATGGCGGTAATCAAGAGCCTCCCAACAAAGAAAAGCCCAGGCCCAGATGGATTCACCAATGAATTCTATAAAACCTTTAGTGAGGAGCTAATACCAATACTCCTCAAACTCTTTCGCGAAATAGAAACAGAGGGAGAAATCCCAAACTCATTCTATGAAGCTAATATTATACTCATCCCCAAACCAGGCAAAGACCCAACAAAAAAAGTGAACTACAGACCAATATCACTAATGAACACAGACGCAAAGGTCCTCAATAAAATATTAGCTAACAGGATCCAGAAACTGATCAAGAAAATTATACATCATGACCAAGTAGGCTTCATCCCACATACACAAGGATGGTTCAACATCCATAAAGCAATCAATGTAATTCACCACATCAATAGAACTAAAATCAAGAATCACATTGTTATCTCAGTTGATGCCCAAAAAGCCTTTGACAAAATACAACATCCATACTTATTAAAAGCTCTGGAGAGAACAAGAATAGATGGAACATTCCTTATAACAATAAAAGCCACATACAACAGGCCAACTGCTAATATTGTGTTAAATGGGGAGCAAGTAAAATCATTCCCCTAAACTCAGGAACAAGACAAGGATGCCCACTCTCCCCACTTCTTTTCAAAATAGTGCTGGAATCCCTAGCCATAGCAATAAGGCAAGAGGAGGACATCAAAGGGATCCACATCGGCAAAAAAGAAATCAAGCTATCCGTATTTGCAGATGACATAATGCTATATCTGAAGGACCCAAAAAACTCAGTTCCCAAACTCCTACACCCAATAAAACATTTTGGCAAAGTAGCAGGATACAAAATTAACCCACAAAAGTCAGCAGCTTTTCTGTACACCAGCAATGTACAAGCAGAAAAGGAAATTACGGAAATAGTACCATTTACAGTAGCTGAAAAAAGAATAAATTACCTAGGGATCAACCTAACCAAAGACATAAAGGACCTATTTAATGAGAACTATAAAAATCTAAAAAGGGAAATCAGAGAAGACACAAGGAGATGGAAAGACCTCCCATGCTCATGGGTAGGCAGAATCAATATAGTGCACATGGCCATATTGCCCAAATTGTTATACAAATTCAATGCAATCCCCATCAAGATCCCAGCTACATTCTTCACTGAAAAAGAGAAAGCAACCCATAAATTCATGTGGAACAGCAAAAGACCTAGAATAGCCAAAGCAATTCTAGGCAAAAAAAGCAGTGCAGGAGGTATCACAATACCAAACTTCAAGCTATATTATAGAGCCATCATAACAAAAACAGCCTGGTATTGGTATAAAAACAGACCTGAAGACCAATGGAATAGAATGGAAGACCCAGAAATAAAACCGCACTCTTACAGTCAGCTGATATTCGACAAAGGAGCTAAAGACATACAATGGAAAAAACAGAGCCCCTTCAACTACTGGTGCTGGGAAAACTGGGCAGACATATGCAGAAAACTCAAAGTAGACCCTAGCCTATCACCATGCACCAAGATCAACTCAAAATGGATCAAGGACCTCAACATCAGACCCAAATCCTTGAAACTACTTAAGGACAGAGTAGGAAAGTCACTAGAACTTATAGGCACAGGAAAGAACTTCCTGAATAGAGTCCCAGGGGCACAACAAATAGGGGAGAGACTTGACAAATGGGACTACTACAAAATATAAAGTTTCTGCATAGCTAAGGACATAGCCACCAAACTAGAAAGACAGCCAACCATATAGGAAAGGCTCTTCACCAGCACAGCAACAGACAAAGGCCTAATATTTGTCATCTACAGAGAACTCAAAAAACTAAGCCCCTCCAAGCCCAGTAAATCAATTAGGAAATGGGCAAAGGAGCTTAAGAGAGACTTCACAAGAGAAGAGATAAAAATGGCAAAGAAACATATGAGGAAATGTTCAACATCCCTGGCAGTAAAGGAAATGCAAATAAAAACAACCTTGAGATACCACCTCACTCCAGTTAGAATGGCCTATACTCTGAACTCAGGCAACAACAAATGCTAGAGGGGGTGCAGGGAAAGAGGAACCCTTCTCTATTGTTGGTGGGAGTGCAAATTAGTACAACCAATTTGAAGAACAATATGGAGGTTCCTCATAAAGCTCAACATAGATCTACCCTATGACCAGCCATACCACTCCTAGGCATCTATCCTGAACAACAGGTCCCAAGATATTAAAAAGACATCTGAACTTCCATGTTTATTGCTGCACAATTCACAATAGCCAAAATATGGAAACAACCCAGATGCCCCTCCATAGATGAATGGATCCAAAAAATATGGTACCTCTCTACAATGGAATACTACATAGGGAAATGGTCAGAACTTGAACAAATAATGTTGAGCGAGACAAGCCTAGAACACAGAAAACAAAGGGGCATGATCTCCTTGACATATGACTGTTAAGGTGGGGGGAGGGGGAGACAGTAGAGACCAGGTCTGCGAAACCAAAAACTTCTTATCAAATGGTATTTCCCACAGGTTTGGGTCAGCGACCCTACATTATGTAACTAAAACCAAACAACTACTCAACATATAAAGGCCCAAAACAGACCTCTCAGTGGATCACAACAGATCAAAAGCTATATATGTACGTTCATATAAGACAAGGATAAGCAAACTCTATTGTTGACATTACTTTTAAAGCCCTAGGTGAATTACCTTTGGCTTTGGCCACGTCTCTACTGTATAAGTTTTTGGTACACTGTGTAATGTATATATGTCTACCTGACCTAGGGAAGGGAAAGAAAAATAGGGTGTAAGATATAAAAAGAAATGTACACACTGCCCTATTATGTAACTGTATCCCTTTTGCACAACATCTTGTCAAAAAATGTGTTTTATTAATAAATAAATTATTTTAAAAATGACAACTTGGCTGGTGATTACGATTCCATATTTTTTCACAAATCATGTTACTTCTGAAAACTCCTAAAGCAGCTGAACATTACTATTTTGTCCCCCACGAGGACTGCCGGGGCCTTTACTAATTCCACCACCAAATTCTGCAGTCACGAACTGAATAAAGCTAAGGGATTTGCTTTTAGCTTGCTTGAGGCCATTTTCTGTTTTCATACTCAATGAGAAAAATAAAAAATAAAATAACAATTAGGCGAACTAGTTGTGGTAGCATCTCTGATTGTCCAAGGTCCCCTGGCTATTGTCATACAAGCTTTGTACATATGGCAGCTCTGTGACTGTACTTGTCTTTCCTGTTTTAACAATGGCTCTGAGCTCCCTAACATCAAGATGTTCTTCCTGAGGCCTCATATCCTACAGTATACAGCAAGTAATAATTATAAAGAGTTTACAGGAAGTATAGGAAGAAGAGGGAAGGTTCAAAGCCTTCCTAAGGAGGACTGGTGGTGAGAAAACTAGGCCTTTGGATCACTAGGACCATGGTTCCTGGTTTCTTCCTTGAGTGTGAAGGTATGGAGTTTTTTGTGATATTCCTTTTATACTTACTCTAGGCACTGGAGAGGAGGCACAGTGAGCCAGGTAGCTACGTACCAACCCCCATGAGAGAAAGCACCATATGAATATTGGCTCAGGAACCTCAGCTCTGAACCTCTGCTTCCTTTCCTGGCTTGAACAACCCAGAAAGCATCTTAACCTCCTCTATCTCGGGGTGACACTGGTCTGGATGAACAGACTGCGTCTTTGGGTAGATATAGAGCTGGGCCACATATGCAGTCTGCTGACTTGAACCCTGCTTAAGGAAAATCCCAGAGGATTCTGTCACCCCTAATCCCAAAACTTGGAGCAAGCTTGAATGATTTATCTCCTTTTCTTCTGGGGTCCACTCTGATCTTCCTGTCTCTATTGAATAATAAATGTTTCAAAACAGCATCATCAAAAACTAGAGTGTCAACCCAAACATCCAACCTCTCTTCATTCCCCTTTCCCTGGACCCCGCCTAGGGAAGAGGAGGCTGGAAGAAGGTGGGTGGCCATCTCTCTTCTACTCTTTCTAGGCCTTACTTGTTGGTCTTGTCCACACTCTAAACTGTGCTACCCTTCCACTCTGCCAATTTCACTAATCCCCTTCCTTGTTATCAAACTAACCCAGCAGCCATATGATACGAAGACGAAATTTCCTAAACCATTGTTTGTCCCTATCTCATGGCAACTCTTCCACTGAATTATCTGACCCAACAATGACCCTGGGACAGACACTGGAATGTCTTTATTGTACAAAAGAACTTTTTCTGCAAGACATTTTCAAGTTGTCATTTTCATTTATAAAATGAGATGATAAAAAGCACACCCCCACACACAAACCATTATTTGTAAAATGCCTACAGATGATGGAGTGGAATGCATATCACTATGCACAGGCATGCATGCATATGAGTGACGACCACATGTGCGTGGCACCCATAGGGGCCAACACAAACCTCTCAGATGAAGAACATCATGGATGTCTAAGGAACCAAGAGTGATTTCAAATTTCTTCTAGCTTTCCATTCTACCAATCCCTCTGGATTTTAAAAAAAGAGAGAAAAGTTTTCTCTGAGTTCTACTTGAATTTGATACCTAAATTAGCTTCAGAAAGCAGTCACACTGGTGGTAAAAATGCAAGGGTTACTAAGCAGGGGTCTCATTGTGGTATGAAAATGATTGCTAGCTAGAAAGGGGGATTTTCTAGTCCTCTTCTGGTATTGCTTAGCTAAATAAACTCTGACACCTCAGTCCCTCACTGCTTGGCATCTTTTATTCTTCCCAAGGCTTACCAGTATTCTGTGGTTATATTATTTAAAACTGATGTGGGCATTTGGAATAATGACTACCATGTTCTTGAGGGCCACCATCATTAACCACCACCACCATTACCATCCTTAACTTTTGTTTCTAGAACAATTTTCAATGGCTGAGTTTTACCTATTCCTTCAGAAATAAAGAAGATGTTCTCCTTCTATAGAAGGAATATGGATATTGTAGAGTTTAGAGGGTTTGCTAATCGTAAACTTCTCAAGTACCAGAAGTTAGTTTAAGATTGTCTCACCCCTAATGATAGGACACCCTTCTGAGGCAAATGATGGAAATCCTAAGAAAAGTTCATTCTTCAGAGAGGTCAGGATTCACCTTTGTCCTTAAATTTGGGTCAGATCCACTTTTCCAAATACTCCATAACTCAGTAATTCAGACCAGCACCTAATGCTAATTCATCATAACTTCTCTGCATACTCAACATACAATCAATTCTTTTTTTAAAGATTATCTTTAAGTAGTTGTTCAAAGGAATTTCAACTCCACATGTCAGTTTATGATTACAATTTGCCTTGATCAACATCATCATTTATGATGAATAAAACCTAGGAAGATGGATGTGCCATTCTTCCACTATATAAAACAGTAGACTCAGCTGGTCAACTAACATAAATTGTGGGTGGAAAGATCTTTTGAGAGGTAGAACAATAAGAGAAAAGGAAGTAGAACATTTACTTTGGAATAACTTTAAACACCTATGTAATAGAGCATTGGAGAACTAACGACATGTGCCTTTTTCTTTGTATGCATTATTCTCCTACTCCCCCCCCCCCACTTGCTGGCATATAACATGTACTCAATTTTTAGCTAACAAAGCCAATCTACTCTCATATTGAACAAATTTGTGTTCATTTAAAGGGATCTATAATCTCTTGGTAAACTGACACTGTACTCCTTACAATGTCTTTAAGGGAGAATTCTGAGCCTCGGATATTAGTGTCTTTGTCCCACCTCATCCATAAAGCCTTCCTTGACAACTCCAGTCCACTCTGCTCTCATTTTTCTGGCTCTCTGCTGTACTTATTCCCAGTTCCACTTACTTTGGCACACACATGATACCTTATCTTGCCACATAAAATGTGTTTCATAAACACATCATCCTTCCTATGAGCCCATAAGCCTCCTCAAGGGCAAAGACCATGGTTGATATTTATTTTCTATGTCCCAAGATGCACAGCATAAGATCTATAGCAGGCTCTGGACTCATACCTGTTGAATTGAGTTGAATTTTAAGGACAGTATTCCAGTGTGAGGAATGGATTTGTTTTAGAGAAATATCAACAAACAAAACTGGCTGTTTTCCCCACTCCTTTCCCAAATGAAGCCCATAGGCTTTTACACTTGAAATGCTTGTGAGAAATCAGAGGATCAGAAAGCAGCTGGTTCCTTTCAACAAAGAGCAGATTGTATTTCAGCAGTGAATTGTGGGAGTTGATAGATTAGTCCAAGTGACTCTTGGCCAAAGCCTTTGGTGTAATCAGGATAAAAAGGTAATCTAGCGATATGCCAAATATCAATTTCCAATTACTCTTCCGTGACACCTTTCAACTACTTGGGAAACTCCCAAGGGATCCATTGCTTCTTATCAGCTCAGATCAGGTTTACCTTTCAGTCAAACAGGTAAGGCTCGGCAGCACCTGATCAACCTCAGTGTGACAGTGTCCTCCTTTCACACTCAGATGTTCTTTTGAAGTCTTCAATATTGGCTTACACTGTCACTGGAGACCTGGCTGAAGTGTGGAAGGCCCTTTAATATTATACCTTGAATAACATGTTGGGGGGGGGGGGAGTCCAATACCTGCAGGCTGATTGTCCACCGAGGTTTTCCAAGCCTTCATTTGCATGGAGATATTGAATGTGGGAACAAAGTCTCTTATCCAACTTTTGTAACCAGAGGGGAAAGAAACAGAGAGTCCCTGAAGTCTGAAGTTTTGATATTCAAAACCCAGAACAGCATTTCTCCCCTTCAGATCACAGAGAACAGACCACAGACTAATTTAAAAAGTCTTTGGTAGTAAGGATGTTAAAATTTGAGGATTTGCAAAAAGCCAGAAATCACATGTCCCCTTTATTACAAAGTAAGGGAACAGAACTTATGGGAATTTTTTTTTTTAAAGGCAACATCTCCTGGTCATAAATCAACCCAGTTGGAGAAAAGCACAAGTGGCCGGCACCTGGAAGGCGCCTTCATCTGGAGCAGGAGAGCAGCATAAAAATATCCAACTTTGGGCCAAGCATCCAGACTGTGCACTTTGATTAATGACCTGAGTGAAAGGGCTCAGTTGAGGCTGAATAATTAACTTGTTCCCTCTGCATTCTAGAACTCTCCACAGCCTAGCTCTGTCTTCCCCAAGTCTACATATTTACCAAAATGCAATGCAGTCTGGGAAGCCTCGAACATGTCATCATCAGAGTGTTTCTGACAATCAAGAGGGTCCTGGTGTTCGTCAGGACTACTTTAGTCAAATCATCTGTATTTACTCTGCGTGCATGTCTCAACCTTTCAGTTCCTTTTCAAGTTCAAGAACCATCTTAAATGAGGCAACCACATTGGCCTCGATCTGTCAGGGAAGGGGGAAAAAAACCACATCTCAGAGGATTGCAAATGGACAGCATATGGCCTGGCTTGTTTCTGGTCAACCCATCCCTTCCCCCTCAGAAAAAAAAGTTCTAAGGGAATTGAATGTCTACTAGATTAATGGCTCCCTCCTGTCCTGCCTTTATCCTTTAGAATAGGTTTCTCTAATCTCTTTCAGATCTTCTAAAGCATTTACATTAAACCAGTCACTCCTTTAGAATCTAAAGATGCTGAGAAGATCTTCTAGAACCAAAGGAAGTTTCAAAACAGCTTTCCCTTTTTCTTGATGATAGAGGGTGGGGGGTTAGGAGGAAGGCTCAAATCCTACAGCCTGATTGTGAAAATGATTTCCACCAAGAGGGGAGGGGGGCAGATATGCAAGGAATCCAGTTTCCTGGTTTGTTCATCCCAAAGTGCTTCGTTTGGTATAAACAAGTCTATCAAGAGTGGTTATGGACCGGTGTCAATGGCTCATGCCTGTAATCCTAGCTACTCAGGAGGCTTGGATCTGAGGACCTCAGTTAGAAACCAGCCCAGGAAAGAAAGCACATGAGACTCTCATCTCCAATGAATCACTTAAAAAAAAAAAAAAAGCCAAAAGTGGAACTATGGCTCAAGTGGTCGAAAACTAGCTGTGAGCAATAAAGCTTAGGTATAATGCTCAGGCGGCACCAAAGTAAAACAAACAAAAAAACCAGCAACAACAAAAAAGAGTGGAGAGAGCCTTTACCAGGTGGGATTTAAATGGTTCTGAGCATCCATTGTCTAAAACCATCTTCCCCATTGACCTGCACAATGGTTGGTCCAGCCAGTTCTTCTACTACCAGTTGTTGCACTCACTATTTTTCTCAGCAAAGTTATTTGTTTTTAGGAGACTTGTCATAAAGATATAATAATAATAATAGATAATAAAAATAGCAGTGGAAGCCAGGCACTGGCAGCTCCTGAGTATAAGGAGTGTGGTTTGAATCCAGCCTGTGCAGGAAAGTCTATGAGAATCTTACCTTTAATTAGCCACCAGAAAACCAGAGGTGAAGCTGTGGCTCAAAATGGTAGAATGTTAGCCTTGAGCAAAAGGAGCTCAGGGACGATGCCTAGGCCCAGAGTTCAAGCCCTAGGATGGACAAAAAAAGAAAAAGAAAAAATAGCAGTGACAATTACCATTCTTCTGTTAAAAAGCATCTGAACTTACCTAATTCTCATAACAACTCTATTAGGAGTTGCTGTGTCACTATTCTTCCCAGTTTAGGGATGGGAGATACAAGTAGACACATAATTTGTCCAGATTCAAGAAGCCAGATAGTGGCAAATCAGGAATTAACACAAGTCTGTCTTGTGCTCACTGCTACACCAGACAGCCATCGCTTCCTCTAGAAGCACTGGCAGGCACACTCTGCTGCTGCCAAAGTTCAAGAAACAACTCTTCTAGCACAGCTCCTGTTGGGCATCAGGCCTGCTGAACCCTGCTTCTGCAAATGAGTCCAAGTCTCTACGCCTTAATTGATCTTTTATTTGGGCTCTGTGACATTATCATGATAAGGCCTCCCTCATAATTCTTGAGAATTAGTGAAGCAAAGTACAAAGAGCACCTACAAAGGCCAGGACCCTAATCATGGCAGCCGTAGGATTATGGTGCACATTCCTTGGTATTAGCCAAGGAGACACAGATGGATCAGAGAAGATGATACACAATCAGTCACAATCTGGGAGGCGGATGTGAAAAGGCAGATGCACACAATGAGCTCAGAAAGGCAAAGCCACTGGGACACTGCGGATACCAGTGAGGATTGATGACCTTGGGAAACCTGATGGCTGAGAATCATGACTTGATAAAAGCTGTATCTGACTCACTGGGTTGCAGGAATGATGCAACCGGGTTCTGTTGATGCAAAGACCGTGAATTCCATCCAAAAAAGAGAGAAAACCCCAAGTCTGATCATCCAAGGCCAAGAAATATCCCTGTCTGGCATGAGGGCAGCAGTGATGATACACGACCCCTCTTGGGCATTCGATGACATATTTGTTTTATAGGACTGACCACCCACATGGCCACAGAACCCCAATAAAAGCCTGAGATCTTGAGACTTCTCAGACAATACTCTTTAAGCCCTACCTCCCAATAGAGTACATTTTTATTTTGCTTTTTGCTCTGTTTGCGTTAATAAAGCTCTTCCTTCTATGATTCCTTTGATAAGGACCAAAATCTTGAGCTGTGCACTGATGGCTCACCCCTGTAATCCCAGCTCCTCAGGAGACTGAGATCTGGGGATGGAGGTTAACAGCTAGCCCAGGCAGGGAAGTCCATGAGATTCTTATCTCCACTGAACCACCAAAAAGCCAGAAGTAGATCTGTGACAGAACACCAGCCTTGAGGACAACACTCAAGGCCTGAGTTCAAACTCCAGCATCACACACACACACACACACACACACACACACACACACACACACACCCCAAAGACCAAGTCTCCACCATCAAGTGGCCTGAATTGATGACAGTCTGAAGAAATGTAGGCAGCATCTGTTTCAGTTTATCTCAAAAGAAATAATTATAATTTCTACAGTAGACTTCATCAATAAAGGAAGGAAGGGAGGGAGGGACAGAGGGAGAAAAGGCAAGAAGAGAGTCCAGGTGGGAGGGAGAGTGGGTATATAGGTGGGGGTGGTGGAGAAAGAGAGAGATCGATCCAAGGAGGAGGAATTAAAATAATCTTCCTGAAAATCCTGATACAAAAGCAAGGCAGGGATGTGTCCTTCTGGCCATAAGCGTGCTCTGGAGAGAAACAGGAAGCTGCCTCCTTTGCTTCTGCATTCTTCTCAGGCTCTTGCCAACCCCTGACACATCACATTCTTCGCATCAATAAGGGCTGGTGCCAGTTCACACTAAATTGCCTTTGACTACATTTAACTGATCTAGTATTTTTTTATGATTCTTTCTTGTTGTACCATTTTTCACTTTTGACTTTATAATTCTCTGCTGAGTTTAAAGAAAGCTTTACAAGACTACCCTAGGTGGTTTTTAATAGAGATTTAGGGGCCAGGTTGTTGCTGTGGTTTGGATTCAGATTCTACTTCAGCAACAGGGAGAAATTAACGAGGTGGTTTCATCTCAAGTGCCCATTTATACTGGGAATGGACAGAGAGTTTATCTTCTTCCAAGCCTTGTAATCATGACACTACAAAGTGATCCACAAGAAGGAAAAAGTTATGTAGGCAATAGCTTCCACATCACAAAACCACTCCACAGTGTCCCTACAGCCCTAGGTGACTGGAATAACATCAAATCTGCAGTGGGAACACTTGCTGAGTGATGGGGAAGAATTTGATGGCACTCTGTCCTAGGCCAAGACAACGCTTGTTCTCCCAAAGTTGGGAAACTCAAATGACCCCACCACTGGCCATGTCAGCCTCTTTTGTTGGTCCTCCCTCTTCTCTGCTGGGTCTGCCTGCTCTACCTACTGCCTAAAGAAAACCCTGGCATCATCTGGACCTCAGTCTCTGGGGGAGATGATGTGACTAAAAGAAACTGAGTGAGACCATAAGTTCCTAAAATGAATTTTTAAGGATAGTTTTAGTTATTTCTTGAAAATATAAGCAATTAGTACTATGGTAAGATTTTGGTATTGTCTTATTTCTCATGATATAAAGTTTGCTTTGATGGAGGAAGGACAAAAATAAGATTAAAGTTTAATAAAAAAGCTTACTTCATTATGTCATAATAAGTACTACAACAACAGATAAAGTACTAAGAACACTCACTTTCACAATACCAGGCTTAGAAAGAAATAAACCCTTTCATTGCCTCTACCAGACTAGATTCCTTAACCTCAATTTATTAACAATAGTAAAATATACTTTGAATTGTAAGGTTTTCATTCCTGCACTTTTTTTATAGTCCTGCCACAGGGAAAAGGATCCTTCAAAAAAAAACAACAAAAAAAAACACTTGTTTTATTTTGCATTTTAAATTTTAAGGACATTCTACAATATCGTGTCCTTTCCTCTCAATTTTGTAGATTGATTGATGTTGAATGCTACTCCCAGTTATTGCATAAAGCATTTGGAAGTCTGCAGTTTCTTTTTTGCTTGCTTTTATTTTTTGTGTTTGTTTGATATTATAAACTAAACCATGGCTAGTTGTTTATATTTGTTTTTTTTTTCTAGGCTAGAGTTCTAGGAGTCTAATACTAAGATCTTCTGAGCTGGCATAAACTCAAACTGAGTAGAAAATAGTGGTTTTCCAACTTAGATACACTACCTCACACTCTCTTAGAAATACCTTTCTCACTTTCTGTATACTCTACACTTTCTCAGCACATGGTATTGCCATATATTTTTTTTAATTTTGCTGAGCCACTGAGATATAAAAAATGTTATTGTAGTTTACATTTCCACATTTACTTCCTTATAGAAAATAACTGACTTTTAGATCATTTGAAATATAACTCTTCATCTAAACTAACCATAAAATGCAGTACTTATATGGAGTAAGATCCTATGTGTACATGCATACTAGGTACAGTGCTATAGAGGTATTAGTTTACCTACAATTATACCTTCCTCTGCTACCCATCCTTCTTTACATGGCACAGCACAAGTGGCAAGCAAGGTCCCTTGAGCCAAATCTAGCTAAATAAAGTTTTATTGGAACACAGCCATGCTCGTTCACTTACACATTTGAATAGTTTTCACATTGCATGATAGAGTTGAAGTCTTAGCAAAGTCCATCTAGCCTTCAAAGCTTACTCTCTAGCCTTTTGTAGTAAAAAGTTCATTAAGCCATGATTTAGCACATCTCCATTTACAGAGGTGGTTACTCCCAGTTCAACATGACTCCCCTCCCCCAAATCTCCATCTTTTACAACAGTGCTTAGGCTGAAAACCTGGTAGTCAGCTTACATCTTTCTCTTCTATTCACCATTTACCACAAAACCAAGGATGCTAACAAAGTGTTTGATCTTCTCAGTCTGCTTTTCTATATCCACTACCACTCTTTCAAGGTCAAGCAAGCTTTCTACTGGCTTATACAACTCTCCATCCAATGACCAAGTCCCATTAGTCTCCATTCTTCCAGGCAAACACCATGTTGTGCTTGTATGTCTGTCTTCTCTTTCTTCTGAAGCTCCTATGTTATCAAAGCACTTCTGCCATCTCTTCACATAGCACAATGGCTTGCTCAACAAATATTTGACAATAACTCCAGAAGTCTTCTCAGTCCCTCTCAAACTACCAAGAGCCGAACATGGAAAACACCATTGTTTCCATGCCACTACTCGGAATTGTGTATGGTCCAGTAATAGTTTCCATCCTCCTAAGTCTCATGTCCAAGAGGACTAAGGGCAAGAGACCCTTGCTAATAGTATTTAGTGTAGTACTTCAAATGTCTAAGTGCATAAGAATCACAAGAACAATGTCAAGGTTTCACTCCCCACTGCTGAAGCTAAATCTGAATCTGTGGGAAGAGATAGTGAAACACATTTACTTGGGAGATAATCTCTACTATATTCTTCCATAGGCTTGAGCAGTATTTTTCTATAAGGACAGCATCTCGGTTACATCTCTGCAGCTCTATCCCACCCTACCACATTCTCCTAGATGGACAGATGAAATAACACAGAACTCTCCCAATTCTTTGCTTGAGTTCCAGACCTTGTTCACCCTCCTCCAATTACCAAGAAGCCTGACAGAGGTGATGGCTGTATCCACTTTTCTTGCTTTTCACTGACTTGATCATGCTCTCAGTTGATGAAGGGGCTAGCCCCCTACATGGAGAGACTTCAGTGCTCAACGCAGCTCACTCTTCTTTCCATATACCTTGTATGTGTCATATCTTCTAATACTTGTCTCATGAAAAAGGCATGCCAACATTTCTACAGCACCTACATTACCCCGATGTTTGCTTTAATTTTTTACTGCCCTCTCTACATTTGCAACATATTACAGATCATTTAATATGTTAAAAAATGCTAATAGAAGGGGGAGACCAATGACAAAACCAATAAGATGCTGTTAGTATTTATTAGAGATTTTTCTTATTAGACTTAATTATTTGCTAAATTGCATGTGACCCATTATCATTATGCTTGGTAGATAATATAACAAAACAAAATTACTAGTCCATTTTACTCAAGGACAACATCCAGCTTCTATGAGTTTTATAACATCAAGTGTTGCACAAATTTAAGGACTTTTTTCCAGCTTGCAGTCGGTGATTTTTAGGGGTCTATTTTCCTCAGAGGCATGTAAGTACTAAAATTGCATTGGATTGCGTTTTGCTCTCAGCAGGTGAGAAAGTGCATAGTCAATGGGTTATTTGCCATTCTTTTATTTCCACTTTTATGCAGCCACATGGAAGTATCTCTCTGGTGATTGTTGAAGTTTACCAGACACTCAGGAGACATCTTGTGCTTTCTTTAAATGCCATGTATCATCTCTAACCAAAGGGTTTGTCTAATAAGCCCGCAGTGCAGTATGCCTACTTTCAGCTCATGTTAATTCAGATTACAAAGGAGAAAACTTTTGCTATAGATTCTAGTGTAGGGAGAAAGTATGTCATATATGTAATGCTCATAGGGCTACAAACAGAAGTTCAAGATTTTAAATAGGTGCTAGTAATTACAGAATATTTAGAATCAGCCTAAAGATCTTCAGAATATTTGGTCTATTAATAAAGGACAATGAAGGGTTTATGAAAAAATCGCACCAGTGATTTTGCCCACCTTAAAGTGTACAAAAAAACTGAATTTAGTCAACCCAGCATTAATTTGCTTCCTTCAAGTGGCTATCACTAGTTAACCATTACTTCCATGCTTCACTATTACTCAGAGAATTGATGTTCATAATAGGATTCCTGAAACACTAGAAAATCCAGAAGTGCTTTTTCAAGTCATGAAGGAATAGATTAAAATGTATTCAGTGTAGTTATATGGCCCAGATTATTTGAGGGGGCCGGATCACACAGAACAGAGGAAAGAACATGGGTTTCAGTATTAGATCTGACTTTGGCCCCCAATAAGAATTCTTATTAGCACTGGGACTCTGAGTAAACAACACAATATCTTTCTAAGCTTCAATTTCCTCATATTTAAAAAGCAGATAATATCTACCTTTCGGAGATGTTTGGAGGATTAAACAGATCACAAACATATGTAAAACACCAGCACAGTGCCTGCTTTTACAGAAACATTCAATAACCATTATTAATGCTGATGTCTTCTTTCCCATGCTAATAAATCAGGAAGCCATACAATACATGCATGGGCCTCTATTGTTTTCCTCTCTATCTCTGCTTTTGCCAGAATGTGTGATTCATGAGAATACCTTCAACAGTGACAGAGTACAGAAAGTTGCCTGTGGATTGTCAACACTCAAAGATTTAAATGTGAAGAAGAGAAGGAATGTTTTCACAGAAAGTATTTCTTAATCACTTGGCCTTGGGGAAACAAATCTGCAAAGTCTCCAAAATAGTTAGAAATCATTCTCTTTGGTGGCTTGCCTCTGATCATTCTTATCAGTATTAGTCATTATCATTATTAGTATAATATGACTACTAATAGTGGTAGAAGTCTCAGAGATCTTTCTGTTAGTGCCATATTTAATATTTTATTTACTGCTGCATAATATTCAGTATCATGAAATATAATTTAATTATTGTCTTTCCTGGTAGTTGTATGTGAGGCGTGTGTGTGTGTGTGTGTGCATATAGTGTATGTATATATGTGTGTGCAGAGACACACACCCCTCCAATACCCAGTGTTAAACATTTACCACAACACTACTGAATTCTCAGTGTTTGATAAACTTTCCCTATAAGTCTGAGTAGTTTATGGAAGGATAAGTGGATGTATTTATAAACTTAATTTTACCTTTGGAAATCAATCTGTTTCAATTTTCTTTCTTTTTTGGAATCAGTTTTTCTAGAAAATTATCAATCTGATCTACATTTTCAAATAGTTGCACAATTTTAACAATTAGTTCTTAGGGTTCTTTTTAATTTTGTCTTGTTTCTGTAGTTTTTCATTTTTAACTGCATTTTTATTTTCCTTAACTAACATAATGAGTTAAACATTTATATATCATTTATTTATATACTTCTAAAAATTGTTCTACCTTATTGATAACTTTAAAAATTCCTTTCACTCTTCCTTGGTTAGCATAACAAATATTTTTTAAGTTACATGCTTAATACAGGAACCACTTTATCATTTACTGGTGTTGTTCTAAGCTTCATAATCTTTTCTATTCATTTAGTAATTTATATTCCATTATCATATTATTTTAATTCTTAAAGTTTCATAATACTTGATATTTAAGACTAATTTTTCCTCTCTGTCAGAATATCCAAGCTATTGTTATTGCTTATTTCTCACTGAAATTTGATTTTTGTTTAAAAATCAGAAACTTTGCTTTGTTGCTTAATTTTTGAAATTAACATGTATTAAAGGCTCTGTTTTCCAAAAAGTTCAGAGAGGTAATAATGTCATTGGTACTCTTCTCCTGTGCTCTATAGGTGGATTTTTATGGTGTCTTTCACTTGATATTAAAGACTAATAGAAAATTTCTGGATAGAAGGAAAATTTTTGCAATCTGATTACACAGTTACCTGAGAATTTCTACTTATTAAAATTTATTGAATTTTTTTCTGTGATGTAGTGTATTATTAGGGAAATTTGTGCTTACCAAAATGGGCAGAGTAATATTTCTAGTCCCATATAATCTTGGAGAACCCCAAGGGGTAGACTCTGTTTTTCTTTTCCCTTGTAGCCGAATAAGAGTTCTGTGACTACCTTGATGAGTAGAGCATGGCCATATTCACGCTGTAAGACTTCTGAGTGCTAAAAGGTGATCTGACTTCTTCCTGGCTCTTTGTCTCTCTTTGTGATGAGGAAGCCTAAGCTGGCCTATGAAGGTAGTAATATAGAGAAATCCAGATGGAGAACAGAAAGAGATATCCCTGGCCAATAGCCACCAGTGACCACAAAGCATTGGACATTTGAGTCTTTGGATGCCTCTAGCTCCCAGACATTCTTCACCTCTTCTACCGGAGATCCAGACATTATAGAACACAGAGAAGACATTCCTCTTGTTCTCCCTTGGAATTGCTGATCCATACCATCAAGGACCACAATAAAATGTTGTCTAATACCATTCAATTTGATTTGTTATATAACCACTTGAGCTGAAAAAACAATGAAATGAAATTTTACATGCACTTGAAAAAAATATACCCTAAATTAATAGGGCGCCAAAGTTTTACAAGAATTTTGCTATTTAGATTTCATGAATTCTTATTTTCCCCCTACAGACCTTTCATTAAGTAAGATAGGTACAGGAGAATCCTCTGTGAAAAGTATGCTTTTTCTTCTCCTATGGTTACTCCTCATTGAGTGCTGGCATTTCTTTTTGTTACATGGATACTCCTGTTTTATTTAACATGAGTTTTACTCTTCAGTATAAAGTACTGGTCTTTGTCTCCTTTAATGTTTTTCTGCTTGAATTTTACCTTGCAATATACAAGGAATGATCCCTGCTCTATTTTTGTTCATATTCACCTATTTTTTCCTCCTTATTTTTCTTGAGATGGAGTTTCATAGGCTGGCCTCAAACTCACAGCTAAACCTCCCACATACCTGGAATTATAAGCACAAGCCTCTACAACCCTTTTATTTCAATTTTCTAGGGTTAATTTGTGGGGATTTTCTTCTTTTCTATAACACAGAGAGTCAGATTTGCCTTAGATTCTGATCAACAGTCATGTCCCTTATTTATTTTCCAGTTAATTGTTAATTTGGGGGTGTCATTTTTAATAAAGAGAAAGGTCATGTTATTTCAAGCATTTCTTCTGATGCCTTGAAATAGCTTCTATGTCTTAGTCACATAACTGTGTTGCGATAATGAGTTTGGAATTCTTCAGGTTAAGTTGCCTCCTGTACCAGGGCCCCTACTTCAGCAAACTAAAACCCAACTCAATGCAAACAGTAAAGTTACAATTAAGCTCAACCAATCAGAAATCTCCAATTAAAAGTGGAATGTAGTCACTTTCCACTTTTGCCTATCAAATGATTTCTTTGAATTGCTCTGGTAAACATCTTATACACTTTTCCTTTAAACCTTCTCAGTAGAGACTTTAACTACTTGTGATCTAGTCCTGTACAGTATGCGAATCATTATCTGCTGAAATAAAGCCTTTAAGATTTTAATGTGCCTAATTTTACTTTCAATCTTGGTCTACATTTTTTGCCTTCAATATTGTTCTGGCTTCATCTAAATACCAGATTACTTACCCAGGCTCTTGACTATCTCTCATGTACCTTGACCTACCCCAGGCCCTTACATTGACCCTCCAAGTATCTTGAGTTCCATCTCTCAACCCTCCATGCCATCACTCCAACACCACATTCTTTGTACTGCCTTTTCTGATTTGCAATCTCCTTTATCCACCCATTACCAGCACTCTGCCACTTGAGCCACAGCGCCACTTCTGGGCTTTTTGTGTATATGTGGTGCTGGGGAATCGAACCCAGGGCTTCATGTATATGAGGCAAGCACTCTTGCCACTAGGCCATATTCCCAGCCTTCCATTTTCATGTTAGTACTTAGACCTAACATATATATTTTGTTTTCATCTTACTGCTTAATTTTCTCTCACACTACAAAGTGAAAAGCTTTCCGTGAAGAAAAGCTGGCCTGGTATAGGAACCAATACTTTTCCTTATAATATCTTTCCTTACTCATCCTAATAGCCATAGCTGACACATAACGAAAGACAAACAAACAAGAACTAAACACACTTATTTCATCAAAGTTTTTTGGGAAAGTGAAGATTTCCTCATGAAGACCCAGGACACATTCCCATTTTCATTCACAGACCCAATAACAGTCTGCTATGTAGAAATGAATCTGCACAGAAAGTGTGACCAAATATATTGGGTTACAGGAGGAAACAGCAAGCCTTGTTTGGGTTTTTCTTGTCTTCCTACTGTAGTGTTCTTTTCTTCTGGATTTTTTCAGGACCCTTCTGAAAAACACTTTATAATCCACTATCAGAAAAGATAGGGCAGAAAATTTCTTTAGTTTCTTATACAGAAGGTCAGAAGAACAGAATTCTCAAACTTCCTGGCTGGCTTCAGAGAAAGAGGGCTCTAGTTTCTTGGCCTGCCATAGGGATGAAGAATTTGAGCTTCTACAGCTTTTCTTGGGGACTGGGTGATAGAATTGAAGAGGGAGATAGGAGACAGAAAGATGAGAGGTCAGAGAGAGCTCAGTTGGTGAGCTGCTTCTGAGGATTCCCAGGTTTCTCCAGATAGAATTGCTGAGTGTACTTTGGAATATGTTATTCTGAACTCCAGTACTGCTTTTATGCATTTCTGTTTTAAACTAGAGACTTACTGTAACCACTGCCGCCGCCCCCCCACCTCCGGAGGGCTCCACACAGATACCTGCCACTTGTTTAAATCTGCGCCCAGTGCCTGTGTTACCTAGGTAACTGGCACACCTGGAGGCAGTTACCTCCCCCTTCTCTGAGGTCAGATCCAATCCACCTGGCCATACCTCCTGCCTTTCCCTACATAATCTGGCTCAACACAAGTCCTTTCTCTTTTATCTCTTGCTCCCTCTCTCTCTGTCTCTCTTTCATTTTCTCTCTTTCTCTCTCTCTCTCTTGTCTCCTCATATCTCCATCTTGTTGGACTGGCAGTTTGCTCTCCCCTCAATAAATTCATTTCTCCTGAACCATGTGGTGGGTTTCCTTTCCGGTGAACCTTACATTTACCACACAGTCCATGTTTAGTAGGTATCTGCTGGATAAAATACTATTTTCTAAGCACTTGGAAGAAGAAAGAAGAGGGTAGAGTAGGGTCTTCCTGCTCTCTTAGCTCCTCTGTGCTTCACAATTGCCCAAATACGGCAGTATACACTGCCCTTCTTCACGAGAACACTGATTATTTGATTTCAACACTGTATTTAGTAAAAATTCCAGAGAGATTCCAGGAGAGCAGATGAAGAAAGGGAGAAATTAGACATAAGAAAGAATACTGTCTCTTGAGAAAAGAAAACTTGTGCAGGAGGACTGTTGTATGGTTTTCCTTAATCAAAAATAAAAAAGGACTGTGTCTTATCCTCTTGGATTCTCCTTGATTTGGAAGAAACCAATGAGCTATAGTAAGATAAATAAAGGAAAAAAGAGCTAATCCACAGGGGAGAAGATGTTTTATTACTCTCCCACAGATGTCTGTCCTAAAAACAGGATTTTTTTTTCCCTTTGGGGGGGATAGTGGGAATAGAAGTGGGGAAGAGCAAGCAGTAATCTAAAGTGGGGCCTCTTCTGGGTAAGTCTGTGTTTAGGAATTAGCATTGCATTATTTTCCTGGCTCCCACCCCCTTTGTCATTTAGTGGAGAAACAGTTTGCCCAGGAACTGCACACAGTTTGCATTAGCATCCCAGAGGACAGAACTTTGACCCCATAGACTAAGGAAGCTTCAAATGGAAAATTCCAAGTTTCTGTACTCTTTCATTTTCATGCTAATGCTTCTGCTGAGACTATTTAAGGAAACAGATGCACAAGAACAATAAAGAGCTGAGGACTAAGAACTCTAGCAACACTGGAGCTATGTTCAGTATGGTCTTAGAGCTTTGTTGCACAAGTGCTGAAGGGTTGAGGTAAAACACTGGTTTTCTTTGATCAAAAAACTACACTAGCCTTGACCTAAAACAACTGTTGATCCAATCCAGTCATGATTTGAACCATTGTATAGTTGTATTTCACTTCCTTCAGGCCCATTCAAAGGCAATGAGCAAGTCCAGGCAATTTCTCATCTTCCACTGCCAGTCCCCACCAGAGTTCAACTACACTTGTCCTTTCCTCAAATCTTATGTAAAGGTCCTCACTTTCTATTCAGCCCCTGGACAAGTCTCATGTAATTCTGCACAACAAGAGTCTTCTTATTTTGTCCTTTGAATAACCTCAGTCCAGATTAAATCCTCGAGGAGACACATCAGAGAACTATACTGAGCAAAGCCCAACTTCTCAGTGTTCTTGTGTTCCTCATAGTGCACACAAAACTTCCACCATATGTCACCTGCTTAGCAGACAAGCTAATCAGAAACAGAAAATAATCATACCTAACCCTTGTGGTAAGTTATCCATAGCCTATGGCTAGGAATTGATAGAAAATCGGCCAATCAGGGAATTTCAGATGTCAGAATAACTGGATACACCAAAGCTTTCGTCACAATGGGGGCAGGGCTACAAAAGAATAAAGAAGGACAAAATTGAAGGAGGAAACAAGGTTAAGAAAGTAAATCTGTGGTGCCAAAATCTTTTAGGAATCAGAAATACGAATTGTCAACTAGAAAGCTTCCTAAAGGCTTCAAGTCTTGCTTTTTAGCCAAAAGCCAAGCTCTGTTAGGAAGAAGACAGAACACCATGTCTGAGAGGGGCTCAAGGGTTGTCTTCCTGTACCTTGTCTTTGCCATATGCTCTTTCTCTGTGGAATTTCTTTTCTAATAAACTTCCCTGTCACCTTTGCAATGTTTGCATCTTGCCCGAATTCTTCTCTTGCTAGGGATCGGAAGATAACAAGTGGCCTCCATTGTAAAATAGCTTCAATCAGCTGCAATCAGTTGTCTGGTGACCTTAAGACAATTGTGCTGTCCTCGCTCCCCCCTCCCCCCCAGCAACCAGGTCGTCCAGCATTCCTGTAAGTTATCTATTCCACATCTGTCCAGCTGAAATTCTACTGGCCTTTCTGGGGAAAACAAAAACAAAATGAAACAAACAAAAAACCCTTTCCCACCTAGCTCCCAAATTCCTGAATAGAGGATAAAAGCAAACTCCCCAACACTGGAGATTGGATCACCAGCTTTGGTCCTGATGGCTTCCAGGGAAGTTTTATCTTTCCTTTTCCAATAAAACTTCTCTCCCGCTTAAGCTTTTCTGCTGTTCCTGGCTTTATTCTATACAAGGGTCCACTTGCTAGCACTGCTTTCCAAGGTCATCTTCACTGCCCTGAATTTCTGATACCATATTTGGTGCATTGGCTGGCAAGTTAGGAGTTGGGTATGTCTTTTTCTCACATACCAAATGAGATTCCTCAAAAATAACACTACTCGTACCTACGTGCAGTCTGAAATTAGACAGTAACTCCACTAAGCTTCTCTAAATTATCTTTCTTAGTCTGAAATCACACAGAGAAAGTTGCTTTAAACTCATTTTCTTACTTCCATCCACGGCTACTTGCACTCTTTCCTCCTCTTAAACACAAGAGGCCTGAGTGCCCAACACCAAGCTAAAATCAAAGTGAAGTCAATGACTCTAAAATCGACCCAAATGAAAGAAGTGATCCATCAAACCTTCCCAGAAATTAGGAGAAATAATAGACAAAATTTCCCAAACATATTCATTTCAATTGACATGAAAACTAATCTGTCTGCACTTAAATCCTTACTAAAAGAGTAACTGGGAGTAATCTGGTATTAACTAACCAAATTCTTAAAAAAAAAAAAAAAAGATCACTACCTTAAAAAGAAAGTAACTTTGAGATGATCAGTCACTTGGTATTTGTTTCTGCCCTCTTCAATCCTTCTCAGTGAGTACACCAACGCTTCTCAGCTCACTAGAACATTTATCTATTTTACAGAATAAAAGATTGTGCTATTGTAGAATTGTGAATAAAGCCAAGTGAGATGTTTTAAAATAGGATCATCCTAATTTTGTCTTGCTGTACCTCCTTTGCAGTATTCTTGCATTTACTTTGCCTGGTCTCAGCTCTTCCTACAAGAGGTCCCGTTGTCTCTGATTAGACTGCAGGACTCCTGAAGGCAGAGCCTCTAGCCTCTCCATTTTGTCCTGTCTCCCACAGCCTCAACTTGTTAGCAGTTCCTGTGAAACTCATGGGTGACTGACTGATGGAAGAAGCAGAACAGGCCCCTGAAGTGACCTGAAGCATATGGAATTCTGAGTAAGGGAAATGAAAAACCTGAAAATCCTAATACCACACCCTTTTATAAAATATACACATTCCAGCAAATCCAAGGTTATTAGAAAAGCAAAAGCCCTCTCTCAATCAGTCCAAACTTTTAAAAAAATTTCATTAGAATGGATAAAAAAAAACCCTAAAGCTGTAAATATTAATGGCTGGGAGGGGAACGCTGGAGGATGCAGGCTGTACTGAACAGGTGTTCACCTCCCTCAATTTCAACCCATTTACAGCCAACGACGTCATCTGTTTGGCCTTCCTGAGCTCCCCGACAGGCCATTTTTCATGATTTTCCTATTTCTGGCCAAACACAAACTTTTTAATTAAATGTACCACATTATTCCAGATGTTTGTTTATTTGTTCCAAAAAAAGGTTGTAAAATTGAGGACAAAACCTGGGGCAAAGGGTAAAGTTCTCTATGAAAGGAAGGAAAACAAAATGAATATGAATCAGGGCTGGCTGTTACTGTTGGGCATGAAGCCAGAGTTTTTAGCACCCAAGTCCAAACTCCAGGGGTTCTATATGGCAGGAAGGTTTGGCCATTCAGCACTCTATGCCAAATAAAGAGACATGGTGACAAGAAGAGAAAAAATTCTTATGTGGCTGCCATAGAAAAACAGCACTGTTAGTATATCTTCAGCCATTTTTAGCTATCCTCAGGGAGAAGATACCTAAAGGGAGGACTGAGGCTACCAGGTGGGGAAGTGACAAAGGTATACAAAGTTAAGACACCGCAAGTCAAAAAAGGTTGCCAGATGTGGCTTGACAGTTTTGGCTTTGTTAAGTCAAGGATGTCATGTGGTCAGTCTCCTGTCTGTCTCTTTCTGGCTTCCAAGATGGCTGCACAGTGACTACAGGGCAGAATGGCTTACGGGAAAGGATATAAATAACAAAAGTGAGAGGAGGCTAGGTTGCCTATCCTTCATCCTGCTCCTAGTTAAGTCATGGGTCCAAGTAAGAAGTCAATATTTCTCAGCAAAAACCAGCTTTTAAGTACCTCTTACAGACAGAGCTCTCGGAAGAACATTCTAGACCAAAAGCATTTGGCTTCTAATAGCTCTGTTTCCAGAAGACCAAGATTCAGCAGTAAATCACACTGGACACTTACTAGTTGTAAAAGAATGTAACTCAACTTTAAGCCAAAGACCAGAATGAGAACAAATTTTTGTGGCTGCTCTGCCTGCTTATTGTGTTTGTTTCTGTTGCCAACCTTCCATTTAACAGGTCAGATTATAGCTTCCACATGAGTGGCAGGAGAGAATCCTGAGAGAGGAAACCTCATGATGGGGGATAAGCCCAGACCACAGTTTCCCATACACCATGGTGGCTTCCCCACAGCCCCCTGGTTCTCTGTGTCTCTCTTCCCCAAACTATAATCTGCCTTTTGGTAGTTTGTGTTTGCTACAGATTGTTGCTCAAATTCTTCCCCTTATTCTTTGTACCCCAGCTAGACAGCCAGGCAGCCACACCAGGCCCTGATCACTGAAGGCTGGGCAATAGATGGATGCTGAGTTCTAACTTTTTGTTCCAAAACCCAACATCAGAAATACTCTGCCTAATATCGGACAGGAAAGCATTGACTATTCATTTTCTCAATGCCTGAGCCCTGATGAGCAAAATTATCGGCAACCTCAAACAGCAATCCCATCGTTGCCCACAAGGTTTCCTGTACAATGGCCCATTTCTGCTCATACTGGCCATGTCCAGACTTCAGATGTTACTTGCATGGCCTCTGCTAGAAACCTGCTCTTCGGAGACATCACAGTCTATGCACACGTAGCCATGTGTCAGAAGTTCTAAAGCTGCTAAAGCTAGAACAAACTCCCTTCAATGCCACCCTCCAGTGGCCTCTGGGAATCCATGTTCCTTCTCTTCCAATTCCCCCCTGAATCCCACTGGCAGATTCATAATCCTACAGCCTCACTTCAAATCAAATATAGTCCTCTCTGCCTGCTCATGGCCTTCCATAACACAGAACCTCCCTACACAGTAACTTCATTGATGATGTGGAAAATGGTGCCCTTCTCTCCTCTTGCTTTTCTGCTTCCTTACACATACCCTGTTTTAGGAATGACTCCTTTGTCTTCTACCTACCCCTGCCCTACATGCTGCTCAAAGCTCAAAGCCAGCATTTTCTAAGATAGCTAGGCCTGATTATTCTCATTCTCACTGATTTTCACCTTCCCTGAATGTTTAGTGCCTTTACCCAAACCATGTTATTCCTAATTATAGAATATATCTTGTTTGATTGGCATTACTTCATTTGTGAGATGTGCTCACAGAAACCACAAATGCTGATAAGGGGGTGGGTACTTTCTGGTTTTGAATTTTCCACCAACCCAAATACTTGTATACAGCAAACAGTAACCACAGACATGCTAGTGAACCCTGGGATGGCAATGCTCATCCGAGTCTTGCCACTTCAGGACCCATCTAGTTCCTCTGCTGCAATAAAAAGGGGCAAGATTCAACTCAGAACCCTAAAAATCAATAGCATACTTACAATTTTCCAGTGTAAATTCTAAACCCACATTTTCCAAGAAAGAGGACACATTTGTATCAATACTTTTGGTTTGTCCTGTCTATTGAGGGAAAAAGTTGTCTCTGACTTTGCATTGAACAGAGCTAAGATTACTGCTTAAAAAGCAAGGTCAGGGTGGGGTAGAAGCATCTATTTTCCCCCTCCACCCTTCATTTTTAGGACAGAACCAGATTCATAGCCTTCTGTCCATGAGTACAGCACAGTTCTGCTCAAACACTAGAAATGAAGCAATCCCAGAGACTACACATGAAAAATCATCCTTGGAGAAAAAGGATAGGAAATGGACCCCTATGGGTTTCAAATGCTTAAAGGAGGTGGCTTAAAGTTTCAGGCTAAAGTCCATGCCAGTCTTGGTAATAGTCGAGCAAATTCATCCATCTTCAGATTCCACTTGGCTTGCTCTTCCATCACGGCTGCCCTCCCAGACAGCCAGCACACACATGTACATCCATCTATATCCATGAGGAAGTTTTAATCTACACCTCCCTCCATTCCAATCCACCCAGCCTAGCTCAGTACACAGGCAAGCTATTGACCCTGCAAAGTAGCAGGGAGATGGATTTGATGACCCAGACTCAAGTTTTTAAACCATTTCAGCAAGGTCTAGAATCAAAGGAAAGTACAATTTATTCAGCACTTAGTAAAGTCCTTATACTTGGGAACAGAGCACACACACTGAAAATAGACTCCCACTGCCACGCAGATAAAATAAACCTGTCAACCACTACTGTCAAATCACTAGTCACCTCGATTAAATAAAGGAAACTTTAGCATCTCTCTGCATCTGAGAATTCCACCAAGATTATAAGCCCCTAAAAGCATTATGAGGGAAAGAAAACTAAAATAATGGATTCTGTTGGAAATGTCATCAGAGGAAATCATTTTTACATAATTAGAAAATGCTAATAATAGTTCTGCATAAGAAACTAACATATTCTTCTTCCCCCTACCAACCAGGGCAGAGTGGTGCAAGGAAAGGGTAGCCAAGGTTAGATCTCCTTCAACAAGTCGCCCCCCCCCCCACCATGAAATATGTCCTTGTGGCAAGGACTCTTTCTGTGGTCCTTGTTCTGTGATAATTCTTGTTGTTGCTCCTTGTCTAGGTTTCAGAACATGTTGCATGGGAGAAAATCTGATCTCTCATGCTTCTATGAACCTTCAGGGACCAGTGCCTTTGTGGTTTTGTTATTGGTGCTGAGTACTGAACCCTTGGCCTCACACACAGCAGGCTTGAGAGCCAATTTTTGAGAAATCATCTAATACTTCACTGCCTTGAAAGACTAATCACAATATTCCTGAAGACAAGCAATAAATAAGCAGTTTACTTCAGTCCAAGTATGGCCTTAGGTGAGATCTACCTGGCAAAGTTATCACAATCACCTATTTGTTCATACTACTGCTACTTATTATCTTTGGGTTTTGTGGTTTTTTTTCACAGTCCTGGTCCTTGAACTCTGGGCCTGGGCACTGAGCTACAGCACCACTTCTGGATTTTTCTGTGATTAATTAGAGATAAGTCTCACAGAGTTTACTGCTTAGGCTGGCTTTGAACCCTGATCTTCAGATCTCAGCCTCCTGAGTAGTTAGGTTTATAGGCATAAACCACCAGCTCCCAACCATATTACCTTTTAAAATGGACCATGAGAATCAGTAGATATCAGGTCTAAAGACTCTTTAGTGTGACTATAACTAACAAATTATCTATTTTCCTTGAATTTTGCTATTACTCTATGTAAATTCTGTGTGTAATGATCAAACCTATTTTTCATGTTCCTTCTGAGTTGACATGGAAAGACAGTAGAAACAAAAAAACAAAAAGTTAAACTTATTGACAAGAGACACATTGCCTCCAAATCCTATAATCTTCAAATGTGACAAGTGGTTGTGTCATCAAGAATCTCCCCGACCCTCTTTTTACATTTTATATTATCATCAGTTAGCTATACAATGAGCACAGACATTCCTTTGGATATATGCCAAAGAGCATACTGGATCATATAGCAGTTCTATTTTTAGTTTTGTGAGAAACCTCCATAGTGATTTCCATAGTGGTTGGACTAGTTTACATTCCTAACAGTTTAGTGTATGAAGACTCCTTTTTCCTTGAAACCTTGTTAGTACTTGTTCATGTTCCTGATGGTTGCCAGGGAGATGAAATCTTAATGTCATTTTGATTTCCATTTCCATTGTGGCCAGAAATGTTGAGTATTTCTTCATGGAGTTTTACTATTTATACTCCTCCTTACAAGAATTATCTGTTCAGGTCGTTCGTGATTTATTAATTTGGTTCTTGATTCTTGGGAGTTTGGTTTTATGAGTCCCTGTATATTCTGGTATTAATCCCTTGTCAGAAATATATGGCAGATTTGCTCCCATTCTGCAAGCTATCTTTTTGATATAGTAACTATTTACTTTGCTGTACAGAAGACTTTTAGTTTAATGCAAGCCCATTTGACAGTCCTTGCTCTTTTTTGCTGCGCTATTAGTGTTCTACTCAGGAAGTTACTACTATGCCAATATGTTCTAGTGCTTTCCCTATCCTTTCCTTGTAGTAGAAAAATCCCCATTTTGAGTTTTCTGGGAAGGACTCTGCTTGTTGACATGAAGTTTTCCTGAACAATGTCACTTCAATCCAAACACTTTCGCTACATGGATATCACCTTTTCACAAAAGTTTGTTTCATTTTTCTCTTACTCATTTCACTTGGACTGATTTGATCAATTGAAGCAAAAATGCTCTGTATTTACAGCTTCTCTGAAAATGTATTTTATGATATCTCAGGCGCAAAAAAATTTTGTAAAGAAAACCTAACACATAGTTTCCTTTCAGTCTTCTTCTTCCCTTTATCTTGATTGTACCTCTTGAGCTGCTTTATAGAGAAAAATTAATTGCTAAGAACAAAATGTAACTTACATGAAGGAACCTGCAATTGATAACTAATTATGATAAGTTGTAATGTAAATTACTCTGTGACAGTCCAAGCAATCAATTACAAACACAAATTGACCAAGGCCTTGGGTGGGGAAAAAGATGAGCACCCAAAAAACTATGTCAGTAAAAGTAATAAGTTTACCATCAATGGCTGCACTAGGATGGCACAATCACTAGTGTTTGGTTTCTTCTTTACTTTTCTACTCGTTCATAAATTTCATATATTTACAACCCAGTGCTTAATGTGGCAAGCTTACTATAGGACATCTTCAAGACTGCTAAAGCATGAAGAGTAAAAGTTAATTCAGGGCTATCTACTGGATTTTCAATTAATTTGGAAACTATATACGTGGGAAAACTGGAATGGTATTGTCAATGCAATAGCTTTTGATGAGGCAGGATTACAGAAGATAGGCAAGACTATCTGCTACACCACCAACCTAGCTTCACCCCTGGAGAGTCACTTCACCCAGGTACATTGGCTGAAAGAGCCAATGGGAGATCCCAAGGTGTTCCTGGAATCCTGTGAAACTTCCCAGCCCATGCTCATGAGCCTCCCTGCCCACCAGAATACTGAGCTTTCTGGCAGCCTTATCACCCCTGACAATGGCCATTGATGCCTTTCTCTTCTACCCCAAACACAGGGTCACAGCCCTGTCTGTACTTGCTTTATACATCCTTATGTAAAGGATGAATGTCAGGATGACTTAGGGGTGACCTAAAAATCAAGAGCACAGAATTTTAATTTTTCTCCCTTGTTTCTGTCAAGTGAGTACTCCCATCACTCCTTTCTCCCCAGCAATTCATGGTGTGGTCTCTTCAGCAAGGATGACAATATTATGATAATATTTGCCCTTCCTACTTTATAAGTGTGTCTTGAGAATAATATAACCTATTTTCTAATGAGGAATAGTCCCTCCTCCCTCAAAACACTGTGTTCTATATAAATGTGATTTGTTTCTAACAGCTATTGGATAGAATGAAAGTAACTGGCATGCTGGAATATGCCCTGCCCATGTAACACATTTGAAGAGACATTTACCCAATGACTACATCAATGCTCTTAATAATAAGACACCCACAGAAGACAGGACTGCCACTAGGAAATGGCAAAGATCAGTGACAGTGACAGGGCAAATGGCTCCATTCTGCAAAGAGATACTCAAACCTAGCACAGGGCAAGCAGAGATCGAGTGGACTATTCTAAATCTAGGCATTTATACAACCTACAGCTTTATGAGAGTCCTCTCCTTTGAGACCATACAGTCTACATCGGTGGCTTTATTCATCAAAGTCCCTTCCCTACCATCTAAACAGCAGAACTGGAAAATTCCAGCATAAAAATGATCATCTTCTTGGAAGTTATACCTTGTGGCTAAATGCACTGTGGCACTGAATCAATAGACATGGCTTTATACTTGATGGTCTTGAGTTTCTCAATACAAGAGACTTGAGGTCTAAGATACACAGAGCTTTTATTTAGTGTGCCCACCCTTATGGGAAAATATAATTCCTTCATCACATACAATCAAATCACCTCACAGAGCTATGGAAGACACTGACTCTTCTCGTGTTGCTTCAACTCATTTATTAACTGAACAAATTTGGGTTAATCTGTTTTGGATTTTGTAACAAATACCTTAGGTTATTACTGGTAATTTTCAGTGTGTGGTAGGTTGACTCATTGCTTCTGGGCCTGAGGCAAAGCAGCACATAAGGTAGGGTTGTGTTGGGGAAGAAGCAGAAATCAATAGGAAGGGAAGAGGAAGGTTTGGACTCCTTTAAACCCATGTGCCAATCAATGATCTAACCTCCTCCCACTAGGTCCTACTTCTTTTTTTTTTTTTTTTTTTTTGGCCAGTCCTGGGCCTTGGACTCAGGGCCTGAGCACTGTCCCTGGCTTCTTCCCACTCAAGGCTAGCACTCTGCCACTTGAGCCACAGCGCCGCTTCTGGCCGTTTTCTGTATATGTGGTGCTGGGGAATCGAACCTAGGGCCTCATGTATCCGAGGCAGGCACTCTTGCCACTAGGCTATATCCCCAGCCCAGGTCCCACTTCTTAAAGGTTCTATTTCTCCCAGAAAATCCACTGTCAGGGGATTAAGCCTCCAACACATGGGACTTTGGGGGGACACTTATCAAAACTACAACAAGTACATATTAAGTTTTGAATAAGCAGGAACACCTGTGTAAGATATTGAAGATACAGCTGTGAGCAAACAGATTTAATGTTCTACATTCCCACAGCCTGTAGCCTACCCCAGGAATATAGTCCCAGAATAGGCAAAACTGAACAGATACAAATAAGTTCACCTCCTGAAGCTGTGACATTTCAATTGATAACCTGAAGGATGAAGGTGTCGCTGAAGGCCAAGCGTTAAACTATGCCCTGCCTCTCACAAAGTTTTAGTTTAAAACATGCAGACTTCTATCGTGCAAAGCAGAATACGTGTAATTGCATTAGGGAGGCAGAAATACATGTTCTGTGTGTTCTCATGGAGAAAAATAATAATACAGCTCTAATTAAGGAAGGTTTCACTAAAGAAGCAGAAAATCCTGAACAATGCTATGCCTGTGATGTATGGAGTAAGTTCCAAATAGAAAAACTGAGCCCCCTGCCACCTGACCATTATTCTAGGCCCTGGTCTTGCTCTGTCTTGGAATCTCCAGTCTTTAGGACATGAATTTTGGGCCTATCATGCAAAACACTAGAAGTTACATAAAAGGACCAGAGAAAATGGTATGAATGTAAAAATCAAAAATTGAAATTTGCACATAAACTTTTGCCTACTAACTTTTGTAGCTGTTGATGCAAATGGAACAGAGATTGGGAACTAGGTGTTTCAGAATCATGGAAGCTTCCACTTGGGAGAAACAGTGCAATTTGCCTTCATATGGTAAAAGGCCCTCTCTGCATAAATGTTGTTAAGCTGTTCCTGTGACAATATTAATAAACATTACTCAAATAATTTGGTGACTTATATTATGAGAAATTGGGAAGTATTTCCTTAAATATGAAAGAGCAACTTAGTAGTACATAATGGTGTTTGGGGTTATGACTATTCCCATGTGTTGCTGAGATGAAATGTATGCCTCACCTTTTCCCTACACAGATGAGGCCAATCATAATCCAACTTTAACAGCCTTCACTGGCTCTCTTTAATGACATTTTCATGATTGTGTCCCCAAAGTACATTTTCTCATAATACATATTTACTTATGCAATATATAAGTCCTTAGTTATGACCAGGTAAGCCATGTATTAAATATATAGAGAGATAGATAGATATCTATATAGATATTGATATATCTGCATCTACAGATCTATATATAGATTTATATCTATAAATACCTATATAGATATCTATATGGATATATAGATATATACACATACCTCTCTAATATATATATATACATATATATACATGTAGAGATAGATAGATAGAGATCTCTAATATACGTATTCCTCAGCAAAATAGAAATGTTTGAACTGGGCACCAGTAGCTCTGTAATTACACCGTACTAGGTACTTGGGAAGCTGAGAAAAGGAGGATCAAGTATCAAAAGCAGCTTGGACAGAAAAGTTCATGGGCTCCCTTCTGTGTGTTCTCTAAGCCAAGTACATTGGAACATGCTTGCCATCCTAAGTTGTGTGGGAGGCTAAAACTGGGAGGATGGCTGTTCCAGGCCAGTCCAAGCAGAAAAGTCTATGAGATTCCACTGGGACTTGAATTCAGGACTTGAGCACTGTCCCTAAGCTTTTTCATTCAAAGCTGGCACTTCATTGCTTGAACCATAGTTTTTCTTCTGTCTTTTTGCTAGTTAATTTGAGGTGAGAGTCTTACAAGCATTCCTGTCTTCAGATCTCTGTCCCCTGAGTAGCTAGGATTATAGATGTCAGCTACCAGCACACAGCTAAAACTTTTGTTCTTATGTTCCATTCCTTCAAGGTTCATACATTTTCTGTTACTATTAAGATCATAGTTGAGAATGGTCCTTTTTCTAATGACTACCATTGATCAGACCATTGTAAAATCTCCAATTCATGGCTAGATGAACTTTCACACATAGGCTGAGGGCTCTGAAACTTCAGTTCCCATGTTTACTCAATAAGCTAAAGAGTATTACTCTCATACAAATACTAGAAACTAATAAATTAAGCCCATGAGGATGGGCTGTTAATTTGAGTTAATGCACTATGTATAGCTTTTAGTGTTTATATCTGCCTAGGGGAGCAACCAGGGAACCCTCCCATAGCGAGATGCTCAAAACCTTCATGAAGACCTATAGTAAGAAGACTTGCTCATGCCCATCAGAACAATGCCAACTCACAACCACCTATTTACCCACCTCTGGGCAAGATAGTTTTTTTTATAAAACTGATACTTATTGAAAAGCATCACAAGTGAACGCTATGTAAGCCAAAGTACATTTAAATACGGAGTTCTCTTGAGAATCAGACATCAAAGGGGTAATAGGAGGCCAAGCCAGCAATTACAGAAATCCTGAGTTGTTCTTTTTATATCACTTTCTGTAGAACATTAATGGCTTGTTCCCACTAGTCCCATAAGTCATCACTGAGAGCCAGATCCATCACTTTCTGAGTATATCCACAGTCTCTTCCTCACCCATCCATGTACCATAGCTGAGAGTCCTTCCTCAGCATCCCCTACATGTACAAGGAGAACAGCCTTCCTGAGGAAATCATTCTTTAAAAACCTCTACCTAATGTCCTCATTAAACAGAGAAGTCAGACTTATAGTTAGGAAACACAGATCCTCATTACGGGGATTAAACAAGTTAACCTCTTGGTCTCTTCCAGCCTTCAGATATTTCAATTCAGGCAATGACATATTACTTAGCCCCAGTAGCCAGTTTAGGAATAAAGCACTTGCAAGTAATATTCCTTGTTGGAATTCTTCCTGCTTTTGAAACTCAAGGTTCTAGAGATGGCAATAGAAATGGAAGGCTTTGGGAGAACTGGGTAAACCAAATTAATATTTTCAGGATCGATCAGAGAATTCAGCAGAAACTGCACACGGAGGCTCTCTCCAGTGTTGCCAGGCAAACTAAAATTCCTTTATACTGTAATGTCTAGCTCATTCATTTTGAAATTACAGATTTCAACTATTATATTCCCAAACAATGGTGCTTTTACAAACATTAGTGAGTTTCCCAGTTTCTCTCCATTACTGTTGCTAGAGGTAATGATCGCCTTTGTAATTTTTAAGTACTATAATCTCCTTATTTAAAGAGAAAAAAATCACAAAGGTGTATTATACCATAAATTTATATGCCTCCCCAGTAGACTGGCACTAAATTCTGGTTAATGTGGGTTGAAATCAGTAGGTTTGACAAGCATGGTTTTCTCATCAAGAACTTAAAAACACTGTGTTCCTTTTAAGGCGCCAAGATAGAAATAAGAAGCCCAGGGTTTTGCATGGCCAAGTGTCCCACCCCACAACCACTGAGAGGAATAAAAAGCTAGTTCCTACCTCGGTGACTGGTGAGCTCTCTGGAAGCAGAAGGCAGGGGTGTGTAGTGGCGGGGCTCTGAAGAGGCAGCAGCATCTGCACTGGAAACCTGCACGATACAAGTAAATGTCACCATGAAGCCACACCAAATACTCCAATACCTCTGATTCCCAAATGTGTTTTCTGGAGATACAAGCTCCTTGAGATCCCAGTTTGGAAGCAAGGGTTTTCTTCATTGAGATGAAATTTCAGTAAGTGGGGAGAAGGGTACAACGCTTTGAGGGGTCCCAGCATAGGTGGAAAAGGCTCTGAGACAGAGGGTGGTTTGTTGGGCTCAGTGATGGCAGAGGAAGAAGGGAAATGAGAGAGGCTGAAGGCAGGAAACAGAATAGACTTAGATTTCTGCAGAAAGCCCTCTCCCAGTAATCTCCTTTAAGTGCTGGCATTGAGCAGATTTCTAAAGAAACCAACAAAGAAGCTAAGCATTGTTCCCAGGATGGGTGAGAAGAAGCAGGTCTAAATTCTGTGGGCTCACACACATGGTGGTAGAGGCAGGTCAAAGACTTAAAACTCGGCAGCATGGAGCAGTCATAGGGATGGTAAATTGTCAGGCTGTGCAACAGGGCTTCTAGATAAGTTTAACAGCAGCACTTAGATGCCTGCTTAGATTTGGGATAGAGGCTGAGTATCTCCTATCTGAAATGCCCGGGTACACAGTATTTTGGATTTCTGCTATTTTTCAGATTTTTTTTTTTTTTTTTTTTTTTTTTTTTTTTGCCAGTCCTGGGCCTTGGACTCAGGGCCTGAGCACTGTCCCTGGCTTCTTTTTGCTCAAGGCTAGCACTCTGCTGCTTGAGCCACAGCACCACATCTGGCCGTTTCTATATATGTGGTGCTGGGGGATCGAACCCAGAGCTTCCCGTATACGAGTCAAGCGCTCTTGCCACTAGGCCATATTCCCAGCCCCAGATTTTTTAAAATATGTATTTATTTATTGTCAAAGTGATGTACAGAGGGGTTACAGTTTCATAGGTAAGGCAGTGCGTACATTTCTTATCCAGGTTGTTACTTCCTCCCTTATTTTCCCCTCACCTGTCCCCCCCCAAATTTCCTCCCCACCATGAGTTGTACAGTCGGTTTATAGCATACAGTTTTGTAAGTACTGCTGTTGCACTGGTTTGTCTTTTATCCTTTGTCTCCCCATTTTTATATTCTTTTTCAGATTTTTTACATATTTTAGGTATATCATCATGAGGTACATGAGAACTGGGACTCAAGTTTGAACACAAAATTTGTGTTTCCCAAGAAAATCATCTATATGGCCCAAAGCTGATTTTAAGCAATGCTGCAGTGTATCTGCATTTTGCCTACAAACTTATCACACAATGTCAGGTGCCAAGTTTTCACTTTGGGGTGTCAAGTTGAAACATTTCAGACTAAGTTAGAGCACTATGGATTACAGATTTTTTTTTAAGCTAGGGATGTTCTGTTTTTATAATGGTTATCAACAATACATTTTCAGTCCATGACCTAAAAGTAAATGACATGAAGTATAAGGCTAATGTGTATATAGGAGTCCTTGTTGTTGTATTATCAAGTCTTTAACTATACAATTGTACGTAGACACGGTGTGCAGAACAGCTGGTATCGCCTACGCTTTTAAGGTACTCCTGAACCCAAAGTCCTTGTGGGCAAACACAGGACCAAAGCATCACAGCTGTGGGTCTTGATGTCCACACGAAGCATGGCCTGCATATAACATTCAGAAGCATCACCCATATAACTCTTAACTGAGATTCCTAAATTAAATGCAACTTTAAAAAAAATGCTCCCATAAAAGAACATCTGTTAGGATAAAAATCCTAAGCTTACAACCTTTCCAAACTCCATGAAAAAGTAAATTTCATTAATGCTATACTTCTCTTCTTTCCGGAATAGGAAATGCCCTCTGTGGGATATATTTACCCTGCTAAAAGCAAGCCTTTTCTCCTAAGAGATTACCTACATTATGGGAATCAAAACTAAATAGGAGATTAGACATACTTGCTAGGAACACCCTTTAAACTTCATTTCTGACATTTGAGATGTTTGATTAAGCAGCTTTCAGTGGAGACTTGGAGTAGGAAGTCTGAATGGAGAGAAATCAGAAGTATTGTCCCTAGGTAGAAACAGATTTTAGGGCACATTTCTTCACTCCAGCTCAAAGGCAAATATAAGGTAAATATATGGTGTTTAAAGCTTGATCCAAATGTATTGGATCCAAGCAAGATAAAAGTTCAGTCCCAAGAAAAATGTCTTTAGAAGTAGCTAAGACTCTCTCTATACTACATCATTAGGCATTTAGGATGCCATATGCTGATGACAGGAAGAAACTAGATTAACATTCAAAGACCAGAAGTCTCCAGGCATTTCTGACATTCAAGGTCTACTGTAATCTCTACATGAAGAATGAAGCAATGCTAGTTTGTTTGTTTTGCACAAGTTATGGGACTTGAACTCAGGGTCTGGGCACTGTCCCTGATCTTTTTTGCTCAAGGCTAGTCGTATACCTTAGGCCACAGCTCCATTTCCAAGTTTTTGTTGGTTAGTTAGACATATAAAATCTCATGAACTTTGCTGCCCAGGCTGGCACTGAACTATGATCCTCAGATCTCAGCCTCCTGAAGACTTAGGATTATAGTACCCAGCCATATTTTTTTTAATGAATCTAAAACCCACTATGAGTCTTAGGTTACTACACTATGGGATTTCTTTTTCTTTTAATCTCTATTTGAGCTGTTGATCATTTGATATCAGCTTTTCCTAAAATCACCAAAAGAAACACTACCTTGGAGTAACACTTCTGACTGCAAAACATTAAGAGCTCTGTAACCAATAATAAAGCAGCTATTCAAATTGCAGATGAAATTGCTGCAGCATGAGTGTTTTGTCATCATAATTCTATATCACCTATAATTATTCTTTTTGCCTTGGATTAGATCAATTATGAACTTAACTCGTGGAAAAGAATCTGAGAAGAGAATAATTTTGTGAACTGTGCCACTGATGGGACTTCCATGGTTCCATATGTGGGAAAACTACCACCAAGTAAGATTCTAACTACCAAGCCTTTGACTTAGCCTCAGTCAAAATGAAACCCAATGGATCTTTGCAGTGAAGTTTACCTTCATTCTCCAAATCTTTTGCTTAGAAACTAGATTTAGAAAAGCACAATTATTCTATAAAATAATTTTTCTTGAGCTTGAAACAGTATAGTAAGAGAATATTGAGTATGAGATAGAAGTGTAAGTGAAAAAAGAAAACAACAACAAAAAAAGAGAAACAATCTTGCATAGGCCAGACACTGGTGGCTCATGCCTGTAGTACTAGCAACTGGGGGACTAAGATCTGAGATTCATGGTTCAAAGCTAGCCTGGGCAGCAAAGTCCATGAGACTCATATATCCAATTAGTCATCAACAAAAATACAAGCAAAACAAGCCAGAAGCACAGCTGTGGTTCAAGTGGTAGAATGTTAGCCTTGAACAAACAAAGCTCAGGGACAGTACCCAGGCCTTGAGTTCAAGACGCAGGATGAGGGGAAAAGCTGCTTAATGTTTTATTTTCTGTAGATTAAGAAATGATGCTAAAATGAAAACAAAGGAAAAGATGAGTCTTTAGTACTATAAAGATTCTCAAATCTTTTAATCCTTACCAATTTCCTAGCTTCTTATAGCAAGGATTTGTAATTTTGTATTTCACTTTTATCTCTTGTTCAAATATAGTTTCCACAACAACTAAATATTACTAACCAAGATACACAAAGTCCCTATGTTAGTAAGAAATATATATATATATATATATATATATATATATATGAACCTGAATGGCCAATAAATGAAAAAGAAGTTGGGCAAAATTGCCGGTGCTAAAGGCATTGCATATTACAATGAAATGCAAACTTTTCCATCCATCATTCTGGCAAACTTTTGAGTTTCATAGTAAGTGCCTGTGGGAATGAAGGGAAATAGAGCTGCTACTCTCATCCATTGACAGTGAGAATGTGTGTTGGCTCAACTACTTTGGAGAGTAATTGAGCAGCATCTAATGAAACTGAAAATTGGTGAAGCCATTTCATTTAAAATATATATGCCAAAGAAATTTATACACGGGTCTGCAAGTAGAGACACAATGAAATGTTTATTATGGAATTATTTATAAGAGAAAAAATTGGAAAAATATAAATGTCTGTCAATGAGGAAAATGGATAAATAAAATGTTATTCATATGACAGAATAGTTAGCACTTAAGAGCAGTAAACCTGATTTATGTATTTCAACTTGAGTAAGTCTAAAAAATTATACAGAGTGAAAATGCATACTGCCAAATGATAAATGTAGTATAGATTATGTATGCAAATATATAGTTCTTTGATTTCTTAAATGCATATTTAAAAATTATAAGAGATTTGCACTAAATTTATGAAAATACTTGCTCTGCCAAAGGGCAGGGTAATAGGCATAGAGCTAATGAGTTGTGGAGGAACTTTAACTTTACATACGATAGTTATTTCTCCCATTTAGAGAAAAGATTTGACACAAATATGTCAAAATAGAGATAGAAACTACAAATCTTGGATGATAGCTACATACGATCATAATTTTTAACTGTTCCACATTTTTTGAAATTTCTCAAAATTAAACTTTAAAAAAAACTAAAAACAAAAGACTCCTGTTTCTACTCTAATCCAGGCAGCCTTATTCTGAACCCATAATGACGGCAAATTTCCTCCAATGATTCTCTAGTACTTGTATAACATGGATTAATGCCATCTCTGGTTGCATTTTTTTTGTTGTTGTTGTGAAGTATCCCACTTCTGCTTCTTCTACAGCTACTGAATGTCACCCATAGGATGGGAAAGAGCTGGTAAAAGTAACTAGGGGTCCTCCTGATGCCAGGGCTTCAAGCTTCCATTCCAACCTTGTAAGTTCTGCTGAAGATCGCCAAAGTGCATTCAGGGTTTCTTAAGTTCTCTTTTATTCCTAATTGGGCAGTTGCTAATATTTTTTACAGCTCACATCAATTATGATAACAGTCACTAATACACTGCACAGTGCAGTTTCCATAACGCAAGAAGAAAGGTCAACTTTCCTTTGTTGAAAAGCTTTGGCATCCTTATTAGAAAAGATTCAGGAAAAGCACAACATATTCTACAAGAAACTTGCAGTGTATAGATTTCATTTTTTAATGACAGAAAATGAATGTCTTCATGGAAATGTATAAAATCCCAGGTCTTCCCCAATGTGTGCATGCAACAGGAACCAGAACCCATTGGACAATTGTGAAGCACATGTAATGGTTGAAGTACATGATACAGACTACAAGAGGAGAGATTTGGCCAGCTTTGAAACAAGACGGGAGCAGCTACAGCATAGTTTAATAGCCATATATCTCCTACTATTTTTCACAAAATACCATCGAAGACCACAGCTCCACAACTCATTCCCCATCACTCAGCTCAAGTGGAGCACTTTGGCATGCTCACTCGCCCTTAAATCATCCACCGCATAAAGTGATCCTGGCTCTGGGAAATTTGTCAGCCTCTTTCAAGCAAAAACAATCTTTACTCCTCATCACAATTCATTCCTTGAAACTGCGGTATAAAGCTGACTCTTTTAAAAACATTTATTTTTCTCTCATAAGAAAAAGCATCGATCATTTAGCAATCGAGTATTTACTAATCACTTACTCTATGTACTCCAAGCACTGAAAATATCAAAAGGAGTATAATGAGACCTGATTGCATTCATAACATCAATTAAAAAAAAATACTATGGCCCAGTACTGGTGGCTCATGCCTGTAATCGTGGGTACTCAGGAGGCTGAAGTCTTTTTTTTTTTTTTTTTGGCCAGTCCTGGGCCTTGGACTCAGGGCCTGAGCACTGTCCCTGGCTTCTTTTTGCTCAAGGCTAGCACTCTGCCACTTGAGCCACAGTGCCACTTCTGGCCGTTTTCTATATATGTGGTGCTGGGGAATCGAACCCAGGGCTTCATGTATACGAGGCAAGGCAAACACTCTTAACCACTAGGCCATATTCCCAGCCAGAGGCTGAAGTCTTGAGGATCCTGACTTAAAGCTAGCCCTAGCAGAATAATCCACTCTTATGATCATAGTACATAATAATAACAATAAACTTTTATCTTCAATTAAACATAATAAAGCCAGAAATAGAGCTATGGTTCTAGCGGCAGAGAGCTAGACTTGAGGAAAAAAGATAAGCAAAAAGGGAGAGGCTCTGAGTTCAAGCCACACACACATACACAAAAATCTTACTATCAGTAATACTTGTTAGGAAAAGTCATCAATAAGGAATATGGCTCTCACATTCTGAATTAACACAGAATATTGCCCCTGCCCTGTACTGTGACATGGAAACACAACATGTGATAGTAGTTACAATCTTACTCTATTCTCATTCAGTCTTGAAAATAAACTATATTAACTTTCTGAAATTAACTATACTGCTAATTCTTGTACTTCGCTAAGTAGAAATATAAAAGGTATCCCACGCATGTTGGTGGGTGAATAAATCCAAAATCAAAATTAAGACAGCATACCCCATCATTCTATTTTTGTTGGTCATGGGGCTTGAACTTAGGGCCTGGGCACTATACTTAAGCTTTTTCACTCAAGGCTAGTGTTCTACTACTTTGAGCCACAGCACCACTTCCAGTTTTCTGGTGGCTAATCAGAGATAAGAGTCTCACAGACTTTCCAGTCTGATCTGGCTTTGAACTGCAATCCCCAGACCTCAGCCTCCTGAGAAGCTATGATTACAGGGGTGAGCCACCGGGACCTTACCCCATCATTGTAATTTAATCTACAAGTGTGGGCTAGCATTCGTCTCAGAGGATCAGAATTTACCATTATAACCTGCCTGAAGGATTAGGCTAGAGAAGCCAAGAGCCATCCCTAAGGAGGACTGAGGCTGCCTGCCCTGCTTAACTGAAGCCAGTGTGCCTTGCAGTGAGTCGAAATATAAAGTGTCCGAGACAGACAGATCAGGTTGAGAGTGAACGGCAAGTTTGGGAACAGGGGCAGCCATATCTTGTCTAAAGATGAAAGCCAAGAAATTTGGAGGGGGTGGGGGAAAGGCAAAGTAGGGATAATAGATTCCATAAAAAGAGACCCAAAAAGATGCTAATGGGGCAGCTGAGCCATGATTCAGAGGAGATAGAGAGGGGAAAACGATGCCAAAGGCCTCTCTGGAATCAAAGCTCTTAGAAGTCGGAAGCTGGAGGTTTTCACCTGAGCTGAGGAACCCAGTTCTGCCAGTTACCCGAAGAACATCTGGCACAGAGCAGCTGTAGAACTTATGGAAAGTGGAGAATGATAGGAAGGATAGGAACCAAGATAGGAAAACAAAGAAAGGCATTTTGTGGACTATTTCTTATATCATCAAATCATACATTATGTGAGTCATGAAAGACCATACATCTCATCAGAGTATGACTTCTCTACTGTGTTTGGCATACACTTGTGAAAGAAGGAAAATTAAAAGAGAAAGTCTTTAAGTTCTGGATAATGGGGGAATTAGCAAATGTTTTTCATAGCTACCAAATACAAATCATTTAAAGTAAGAAATATGCAGTGAGCCCGGTAAATATTAAAACCCACATATGTTGTACTTTTTAGCTATATAAAATTTGTAATCAATAGAACTTAATAAACAGTGATCAAAAACTATTTGTTAGCAATGTGATTATAGGTAGTTTGATGTTAAAAAATCTTTAATGTGCCATTACTTCTTATAATTTAAAATATTGAATTAAAATCCCTACTTATAAGCTGGGCATGATGGCTCACACCTATAGCCCAAACTACTGAGGAAGCTGAATCGGGAGGATCAAGATTCAAGCCCAGCAAAAAGGTCATAAAACCCCATCTGGGAAGAACACACTGGGCACGATGGTATGTACATTTGTTTCCCTACCTGTATGTAGAAGAAGTAGAATGGTCCTGGTCCAGCCAGCTCAGGAAAAATAGGAGACCTTATATCAAAAACAGTCAAAGCAGAAAGGGGTAGAGGTACGGCTTTAGTAGTCAAAGTTCCTGCCTGGCAAGCATGAGCCCTGAGTTCAAATTCTAGAACCATAAGTAAATAAATGATAAATATCAGGGCCTAAGTGAAACAATATGTATTCCCTCAGGTATCCAGTCTCTCCATGCAGAGGTGAAGGAGATGTGGAAGCAGGAGAGGAAGGAGCTGCCTTAGGAACTGAGGAGGAAAGACAAGGGGAAAAGTGAGAGACAGGAGTTCATGTTTCTTAAATAGATACTAAGTACTAAAGGTTTTCCAATGAATAACCCAAGCCCTGTTATTAACTTCATTTGAAAAAAAAAACTGAAAATAGACCAAGGAAAGATAGGTAACATGACTAAGGCCACAACGTCCTGAAGTCCAGGATGTGATGATAAACTCACTCTGCCCAGCTCCAAATCTCCAAATCCCTTCCCTCAATGCCACACTGTCTCTGCCCAGGATTCCGGGTTATAGTCTCCTTTCCTGCCTCTCCATTCTGCCTCTATTATTGTCAACAACTGGGTACTTGTCTGGGCCCTTGAGCAGAACTGTGGACCTCACAACTTTAGAGACCACGTTCTAACTAGACAACAAATGCCTTGTAGCAGATACAAAATGCAAGGCCTCAAAGCTCCGAGGGGGAAAAAGTAGCATTGAAGAAGGAATTTTCTAGTTCTAATACCAGTATACACAGTTTCCAATGTACTCAGATAAGATACAGAGATAGTGCAGGTACACCACAGGAAGGGGATACAAGAAGATCATCAATAATAGAAGCTATGGTTACACATAGCACGTTGAAAGTAGTTACAATTTAGAACAAGGAAATGGAAAGGGAATACCAAAATCGAGAGACACAGGGTAAAAATGACAAGCGACTACAAAAGCAATACTTGCAAAACTGTTTGGTGTAAATGAACTGAACAACTCATGGTGGGGGAAGGGAAAGGGGAATGAGGGAGGGGGGAATGAGGGAGGAGGTAACAAACACTACAAGAAATGTATCCAATGCCTAACATATGAAACTGTACCTCTCTGTACATCAGTTTGACAATAAAAATTTAATAAAAAAGAAGGAATTTTCTAATTCCATGGTTAAGTTTAATATAAAGACAGAATATCCTACTTAGAAACAATCACCAATACCCAAATCTATGTGATAGGATTTAACACGATCAAGCCTCTAAGTAGCATGTATCCCATTTCTTGTGCACTGTTTTTTGTACTTGTTTAATTTATGCCAGCCCTGAGGCTTGAATTCAGGGCCTGGGTACTGTCCCTGAGCTTTATAGCTCAAGGTTCATGCTGTACCTTTTGAGCCACAGCTCTACTTCTAGTTTTTGGGTTGTTAATTAAAGCTAAGAGTCTCATGGATGCTCTGCCTGGACTGGCTTTGAACCCTGATCCTCAAATCCTTAGCCTTTTTAGTAGCTAGAATTACAAGCATGAGCCACTGGTGCCTGGCTTCAGCACTTATTATATGTAACTCATTTTATATACATTGTTCCATTTTGCCTTCTCAACAACCTTATAATGCAAGTACTGTGACTATAATATTCCAGATAAGGTATTTATCTGAGCTTGAGAGAGATAATGTGCTTGTAGAGGAATATGACTCAATTCATTTTAAGAGGAAACCAGTGGTTCATGCCTATAATCCCAACCTTTGCTACTTAGAGGTCTGAGATATGAGGATCATGGTTCAAAGCTAGGCTGGGCAAAAAATAAAAAAGATGTGAAACTCCAATTAATCAGCAACACCTACTACAAACAAGAAAGCCACACAAGAGTCCATACCCTGGTGATGAAAAACACATACACAAAAGAAACAACATCTTTTGTGTAAAATATCTGTCTGTCTGTCTGTCTGTCTGTTTACCCACCTACGTACCTGCCCACCATCTACCTATCTATCATCTATCTACTGACCTCTATAACTTTCAGCTTACTTTTGAATAAAATACTTCACTCTGCAATGGAGATAAATGTTTTATTTACATCTGTTGGGGATTGCTATGGCCAGTGGTATCTATTTTGTGCGTCAGTTGTTAAATAAAGATTATCATTTAAAAGTAAATTACATGTAGTTACAAATGAATGCATTTTCTTAAAAGCAAAGGTAATATGGGTATTTGCTAATTACTAATTATTTTACAAAATTATACAATTTTATTCTCTCAAAATTACTTGGGCCTTTAGTAGTCACACAGTAATATTCTCTCTGTCTCTGTCTCTCTCTTCCCAACACCTCTGTGAAATCTCTTTTATAGTTTGACAGCCAGCATGGTGGGAGTGTTTGCAGCAGGAATTGGCGTATACTACAAATTAGGGCTTGACTTGTTGGCTTGCTGATTTCCTAATCTTAGGAGAGTGCTGGAGCAAATATTAATGACACAAATTAAACTTAATAGGATGTTGGTAGCCATTGATTGTTAATAACACAAAATTTTGACAAACTCCTAATTCAATATTCAAAAGCTATTAACTGATTTGGTAAAGCAGTTGCTTACAGCAAATGAGTGAATTCTGTCATACTCACTAAGGTAAAGGGAGAAATATCAACCTGCTTCCCACTGACAGTTCATCAGTGGTAACCATTGATAGAGGACACAAGAGTTACAAAAATATCTGAAAGGATCAAGTGGTGACATAAAAATAAGCATATAATATTGTATAAATTCTAAATGTACTCTCATTCTTTCTAGAAATAAATTAATCATTAATTTGTTGGTATATATTTTATTGTTTTGTGCTGGCATTGGCCTTGAGCTCAGGGCCTAGGTGCTATCCTTTAGCTTTTTTGCTCAAGGTTAGCACTGTACCACATGAGGCACCCCTCTACTTCCAGCTTTTGCTGGTTAACTGGAAATAGGAGTCTCATGGACTTTTCTGCCCCAGCTGACTTCAAACTGAGATCCTCAGATCTCAGTCTTTGAGTAGTTAGGATGACAGACATAAGCCACCAGCAACAGGAAGTACATTTGATATGTACAACACTGTAACATTTATCAAGTAACACCTAAAGTATACTTGGATCTATGGAGAAAAGGACTACTTTATAGTCTAGGAATGAAAACATAGTAAGAAAATTAAAACAAAACCAAAACTTAGCCTCAGGATTCAATCCTTGCCTTAGGCACAACTTGTTCATTGTCCTCCTTCCCTTTTCTCTGATGATTTACTGGCCAAGATTTAGAGCCAGGATCCAGCTGGCCTTTGGCTTTTTATTCTAACTCTTCAACCACACTTTGTTTCATTGTAAAATGATAAAAGTCATGAAGAGTAAGAGGAGAATAAAGCTAACATTTGTTTGTGCTTACTTTGAGTGTGGCACTGGGTTAAATACCTGTCCAGGTATTCACTTATTCCATCTTCATATAAAGGAGTTATAGTTTCAAATTCATTCTTATATGAACAGAACCAGTCAAATCTAACCAAGATCTCTCTTAAGTTCTGGGTCCTGTGGTTTGTGTGAGTCGGGACACAAATCCGAGCAGTTTACCATGGGTGGTCATTGTCTTATATTAAAATTCTAAAATATCTCTTCCCAGTTGGATATAAAGATTAGATAAAGAGGCAATTATTTTAGCCAATGCTTATTAGCTATTACCTGTGGTTTAGTGTTAGCCCTAGTTTGCATAATACCTTATGTCTTCAAGTAGATTTTTTTTTGGTGGTGCTGAGGTTTGAACTCAGGACCTCATGTTTGCTGGGCAGGCACGCTTCCACTAAGAGTGGCTTCATTTCTTATTTTTTTTTTTTTTAGGACTGGGTCTTGTTTTTGCCCAGGGCTGGCCTTGAACCACAATCCTCCTACTTCTGCCTCCTGCATAGCTGAGATCCCAAGAATGCCCTCCTCCTTCCAACTGATATTATATAGCACTTCCAACCCTTCACTGTAGCCACAGAAGGCCATGGGTACACATTTCACAATCAAATGCTTACCACATGAAAGAATTTTGTTTCTTGTTGAATAGGAATAAAAATAGTGAGATCCTTCTGAGAACAGCAGTAGTGAAATTCCTAACTTTGAAAAAAATAGAATTCATCCACAGACAGGCTACATTCCTGTGCTGGTCTAGCAAAAGTTAGCAAATTGCTACATATGGCAGTCCTCATGTGGGTTTGTAGGACTGTCCTAGAAATAATATTATGCCACGATCATCCTAGAGGCTTGATTTACTTTGGCTTAAAAGAAGAAACTTGACTTGCCTCATGTGTCTCCCTTCCTCTCACAGAGTTTTTTATTTATTTATTTTTTTTTTTAGTTCTCAAGGGCTGTAGGTCAAGTTCTATCCTTGGAACCAAAGTAGTTTTCCAAAATGAGGTGAAGCCAGCTCTGTCAAGCTGGGCCAGATCTGCTGTCAGTGCTTTTCCCAAATACATCAGACCCTCTGCTTGTAAAAATAAATTGATACCAATGAAAGAAATTTATTAGGAGATGACAGCCCAGTTCATAATGGAAATATGGAGAAAACATCATCCTTCAAAACTGACAGTTTATCCATCATACCTCAGATTCCTGAGCTATAAGCAGTGTCATACACAATCCACTGAGGACACATGTTCCTGGATTTCCTTATGACAGGAAACTCTGAAATAACCCAGAAGGAGGGAAGGACTTGGGCTGCCATTCATGGAGTCAGTCATAAATTTTCAGCATTAGCAGAAGAACCATGGGGCCAAGTACAGGAAGTTAGGAGGCCTGAAATCCTCAAAGGCCTCTTCTTTTCTGTTAGGGGTGATGAACTAGGACAGGGGTCAGTAAGGGTTGCAGTACTGGTTAGTGAGGGACATCAAACCCTGTTATGTATAAACCAAGCCAACAGGTGGCAGAACACTACAGTGTACATGCCACAGCTGGCTCTGTGGGAAGGTTGGGCACCAGGTCATCCTGCACTGTCTCTTCCATTTAGCTTATTATTTGTACTGATAAACTTGAGACAATTTGGGGGGGCATTTTAATTAAAAAGAAATGCAAGAATATTTATGGGGTTCCCAAGGAGCTTGACTTTTGCAGGCTTAATGAGGCAAACTCTTCAACCTTGTATGCAATAATTGTGTATTATATTCAAAGTCATATTGGAAAATGTAATCATGGTAATAAATTAGAATAAAATAAACTCAAGATTAAAGGAAGAAAAACATTCCCTGCCAATTTTATTGGACCTTAAAAAGTTTACATTCCACATTTGCATTCTTTCGAGGTTTGTTGAATGTTGCTACAGTTAGAGAAATTTTTTAAAAACTGAGATACATAAATTTACAGAGATTTTCTGGTAAAAGTAGAAAGTTATGAAGATAAAAGTTTTAAACGTAAAGTTGAACATAACAAGGGTAGTCTTAATGGCCTATTTCCTTTTTTTCTTGTTTTTTCTTTTGTTGTGCCCACATTAGGGCTTGAATTCACAGACTTGTGTTCCTGCCTGATTTTTTCACTCAAGGCTGATGCTCTGCCACCTATGCGGCACTTCCACTTCTGGATTTTTGCTGGATATTAGAATCTCATGGATTTATCTCCCGAGGTTGGCTTTTGAACCTTAATGCTCAGGTCTCAAAATCCTGAGTAGCTAGGATTGCAGACATGAGCCACCAGTATCTGGCTATGGCCTGTAGTCAGCAGCATCTTCTTCTTCTTCCTCTTCCTCCTCCTCCTCCTCCTCCTCCTCCTCCTCCTCCTCCTCCTCCTCCTTCCCTTTCCCCTTCCTCTTCCTCTTCCTCCTCTTCTCCTTCCTCTTCCTCCTCTTCTCCCTCCTCCTCCTCCTCTTCTCCTTCCTCTTCCTTCTCCCCCCCCCTCCTCCTCCTCCTCCTCCTCTTCCTCTTCTTCCTCCTCCTCCTCTTCTTCTTCTTCTTCTTCTTCCTTCTTCGTCATCAAAGAAATAAAAGCATGAAAAATTTCATCTCATGACAAATGATATGTTTGAGGTCAGTGTCTACGTGAAGGCACAGAGACTATCAGCAAACCTAATAAAGTTTTGTTGTGTTTGCTGTGTTACATAGCTATGGAAAAGGTATGGGAGTTCTTGGGTTAAACACACAGTTAAATCCTATGATTTGTTTCACTTCCCAACACAAATCCCCAGAAACATCCAGGAAATAAATCACATGTAGGTTAAGTCCTTAAGTATAGATACTAGTGTTTGAAAAAAGCACACATACACACAAACACACACACATGTGTTTGTAATTCTTAGACACTGAATCCTTCTTTAAATGTTCTCAATCTCTAAAAAAGGTAAATGAACTTCTAATTGTTCACATTTATTTCCCTGATCCATAAACGACCTGAAACTGTGTTGACTTAACATGTCCAAATTAAATATATGTGTTTTCTTTTTGTTTTCTCTAATAAGTACATGCCAGCATGGTTTAAGATTCATCCAGCGTTTACTTCAATATCAGTGGACAAGCCATTTCTCAGTTTAATGAATAGCATTAGTGTCTATCTTACAACCAAAAAAGTGACCTTCAACTTGATAGATCTCATCACCAGGCACATTTTCACACATAGTTCTATTGGAAGTTATGAGTATCACTTCCCAAATTATTGTGATAGCTGTTGGGGGGAGGAAGCCTGTACCACAGATGCAGAAGTTGAGAGAGAAAACTCAGACCAAATGAAATGGGGACTTTCATTTATAAAACAAGGAAGAGAGAAAATAAAATAAAACTGGACCCACAAGGGAGTTTGGAGAAAAGCTACTTCTTCTGGGTCTCATGTCACAGCAGCAGAAAGTCCCCAATACTTTGCTTCCAAATCATTCTAAACCGAGGAAGGCTGAGCATTGTGGATTTAGAAAAAAAGACCCAAGAAGACATCTGATATTTCTTCCTTATTAAGGGTGATAGAGTATAATTGATGTGCCTGGTCACTGGCCAATCCCAACTTTTTTTATTTTTTTGAGAATGACTGCTTTTAATGTGTGGACATTATTTTTGGACTACTGAATGCCAGAAAATAATGAGCTGGCATTCAGCTTTGGTGAGTACAGCCCTGAATTTTCATCTCAAAGCAGTTTTGAGTTATTGCTACAGATAAGGTGTAACTGTGCAGGGGAATTTTATCCATGTTTCTCCCATGAATCATAAATGAGGAAAAAAATTACAGTCTAAATTGCACTTAAAAGGAATAAAGTCTTCTCGTGTCATACATGATTTATCAAAATGATCTCATTTTAAGGGGACTGTGGTGTATCTTGATTAATTACATTAGGAAGTATGATGAATGGTCTCTTTAATGGTAAGACAGGATTTATTGGCAGCACCCCGAGTAGAACCAGAAGGGTAAGAAGTAAAATATACAAAAGATAGCCAGGCAGATAGGGCAGCAGTGATGCTCTGCCTTGTTTTACAATTACTCCAGCAAGCTTCATTTCAGGACATTCTAAAAAGGCCAGGCCAGCAGGGCTTAAGCTCGTAACCCTGACTGCTCAGGAGGCAGAGATCTGAGGATGGAAGCCATCCTGGGCTGGAAAGTCCCTGAGACACTAGTGGTAGAGCACAAGCCTAGAAGTGAAGGGAGAATACCCAGGTCCTGAGTTCAAGCCCCAGTATTGGCAAATATGCAAGTAAATAAAGAGCAAATAAGTAAATGAAATAAAATAAAATAATAAGGTGTCTGTCAGGCAGAGGAGGGGAAACTTCTTTTACCCACGACTTCAATGCCACCTTGAATCCAGTCTGCTCTTTTTTTAACTTGTTGCAGCAGACTCCTCTGCTGACCCACACCAAGGAGGTGTCCACAAAACCTGGCAAACCTCCTGCTTTCTCAGTAGGAGGAGGGAGGCCCCCATCTCTGGAAGCAGTGCTCCCTGTCCCTTCACCCCGCTTCATATCCTCTTCCCATTTCACTTTAATATCCTAAATGCCTTTTTTTAAAAAGCCTGTTCCCACTAATTTCCTCTAAGGCTGACAGATCAGAGGCTTGCCTGGAACTGTTCCTTTAGAACCCAGAAGCCCTTCTTATAATCCTGCTGCTTGTCTGCAATTAATCCTCCCAGTTGCCACATTATTAACACCACCACCCACAGACAGAGGAAGCTCCGACCCACTGGACACTGGCTCCTGACAAGGCTTCAAAGGTGCCAATCACACCCTCGTCCAAAAGGTGCCTGCTGTCAGCATCAGAGACCCCATCCTCCCCGCTGATCAAACATTCTCCTTCAGAAGATTAATTCCCAGTCCCCGCCCATTTCCTCCCATATCCTCTTTCCCTTTTTGGTTTACCCAATGATCCATCTTGGCCCCCAAAAGGGAAGCCACGGATAATAGAAACCCTTTCAAAACAAAAGCTGGGCAAAGCAAATCTAAATCCTAGCTGCTATCAACTTTTTTTTTTTAACCCATTTAAACATCTTAAGGCAGTGAGGATTAGGGCCTGGCCTGAAATGCCATTCTTTGATCAAAGACCCCAAGACTTTACACAAACACAATCACAAGACAAGGGAGGCCCTCTCAGAAGGTGGGATTGATTTGTTGGACCACAGAGTCTGGGGTGGATAGATACGTGGCACACTTAGGTTTCTAAGTCTTCATGTATATATTGCCAGTTTAAGCGACTGAAAAATTATGTATTATTTTTCCTCCCTACGTCTCAATTGAGGCAGTCAACAGCAGATTCTCCACACAGTGGTGGAGGACAGAGGACAGGGAGAAGGGAATGTGGATTGAGGGGTCTCATGCAACCAGCTCCATCCAGGGGCAGGAAAGTCTTCGAAGCAGCTACATTGTCCCCGGCATGACACAAAGGTGACTTCACAGACCCAGACTTGTGTGGACATGGCCAGTTCCACTGGGTTCTTCTTCCCCACTCGCTTAGTGACAGCTGTTACTTATCACTGTCTAAGGAAATGTTTTAGGAGAGCCCAGCAGGGCTTTCCTTAAGATTCATAAAGAGTCCCCACATGGCTCACTGCTCTGTCACTTCCTACCCATCCCTGGGTGTCAGAACAGATACCGGAAATGGCTCACAGCAGTATTTAATATGAGGTTGAAGGAACTACTGAAAATCAACATTCATACCTACAATGTATCTTTAGAACAAAAAGGTCAATCAATCAGGCTTTTGTTTGCAGAATGTTAGAGGGTAGGTTGAGTTTGGTACAGAAAGACTAGAAGAAAATAGTATTAAAGTTGTGCACGATTAAGAATTATTGACCGGCAGGGTTATATAAGGGGCATTTACCATATTTCTAGCTTAGGGTACAGACTTTCCCTTTTCAAGTTATTTGGGTGGGGAAAAAATTTTAATGGTCATGAAGTCCTATTCAAACTGCATTAGGGAAATTAATGGGGAGAGAGGAACTTTCATGAGCCCCACAATATGTAATTTCAGGTATTTCTGGATCCAAATGCTTAAATCTGTTATCAGAACTTTCTACCTCCTAACTTTACTTCTTCCATACTGTTCTTATATGATAAACTATTAAGAGTTTCAAAATTGTATCTTACCATCTTTAAAATTGCTTCTCTTCCCTGCCATCCCTTTTTAAATTTTTCCGCTGAAAGTTCCAAGCAAAATCTGGGAATTGTTTGCATGATTTGAATCACAGGACTGTCCTTGCCTGGAAGAAGAAACACTCTCCATAGTTAAGCCTGGATCATGAGCCTATCCCCAGTACTGAAAGAGTAGGTGGCACCACAATGACACCTTTGATGAAGGTGGGAAAAAAGAAGTGGCTCTCCAAGGTTCAGCTACCTATGGATAGAGAGTAGTAGATACCATAAAGGCCAAAGAAGCAGATCCCTTCAGTGAAACAAACATTTCGTTGAAGGTCTTGGAGTTTTACTCCATATTCAAAGCACATCATTACCATCTTTGGGCCATATGGAACTTATTTATTCAGTAGTCCTAAGTTATTATCTACATCAACAAAAGGCACCCACATCCAGAAAAATCCTCCTCACAAGGTCTTGCAAGGATTTTTCCATTTATCGGGCTCTTAGCTGGTCCCCAATGTCTTTAACATACAATTGCTCTTTAATAATCTTGGGTAGCCCACAGAAGATTAAAAATAGCATCAGGCATCTGAAGCAAGCACCAAGAGGGTGGTTGGTAGACACAGCTGCTAAGACCATTGGATGACATGGAGAAAGAGAGCCCAAGAAGCTGAGTAAGAACTGAATATCCGTGCATCACAATAGACGTTCAGAAGAGAAACTCCAGCCCCTCTCTACAAGCATGCAGGTAAACAGGACAAAATAAAACCATGTCCATTATCTCCTATATAAGTCAGCAACTAGTGTTTAATATCTATCTAGCAGACATCAAATAGCTCCTGTCAATCCATCCCTGGAATGAGGTAGCACAGCCATTTTGTCCACATGGGCATGAAGAGCACATGTGACCAGCTTGAAAGAAATTAACTCCTCCAGGAACATCCTTCTCAAAAGGTCTCACCATGATCTATGTAAATATAAAACACCGAGGAAACAGATTCTATTGGATGTCTCTTGTTTTCCAAAGGTACTTCTCTATCACTCTGCCTCTTGACCCCCTGTTTTTACAAGAGACATCAAGGATGACCGTCCTGAAAACAACCATGTATCCATGATCACAGCTGGCTTGGTAGATAAGGACAGTGTGTACTGGCCACTTAGGTGAAGTCTCTGAGGGTCTATGTCACACCTGAGTTAGGTTTTAAACTGGGATTTGTTATAACAGATGCAGAACTAGCCATGACATCAAATTTTACAATCCCTTTGAGACTCAAAGAAAGAAGGCAGGATTCTCTTGTTTAACACTCAACAGCAACCTATTATGGCAACCAAGGTAGGACATTTACAAATGCTCCATCAAGATGCTAAAACCCTTCTGAACTAGAGCTATCCACAAACTCTGTCTACTTGGGTACAGAAAAAATCTGAAAGAGCCCCAGCTTACAACAGTGTGTGTGTGTGTGTGTGTGTGTGTGTGTGTGTGTGTGTTGGCTATGGAAGAGAGCATATATAGAAAACGCTTATTTCCAAATAGTCTGTCTTTGTAAAGTTAACATTAATTCCTAGTCTATGAACTATTCTGAACAAGATTTTTACTCTTCTAGATAATGAGTCTACATTATTAAATATTAACAGTACTAATGCTTTAATTGTTACAAAATATATTTGATACAGTAGAGGTAATAAAAACAGATCTGTGGATTAAAAAAAGTTTGAGAACTATCTCAAAAAACTCTTTCAAAATTAATAATTATTCATAGAGCTGTTTATGAAAGAGGCGTTTTTTTATTCATTTTTATACTGTCAACAATAGTCAACATCAAAAGTTTCAGTCATCTAAACATGCATGTGTGAAGCTGTTTCCTTGAGAGATTCCAGATCCAAATAAATATGGATTATGTGAGAAATGACCATGATTCCTCATCAAATAGATCTTACATCCTGTGCAATGCTTCTAGTTATTCCAACAGCCTAACTTTTTACACCCAAAGGAAAATGTAAAGCTTCAATACTTTATTTCAAAGGAAAAAAGATACTATTACATGACTTTGACATTCACTCTTCAAATGCATTGAGGCCTAGTAGGACTCAGCCAATGACAGGAAACATGAGCCTTCCTCCCATAAGAAATTTCATTCTATGGGTCAGAAGGGAAGACAGGAGGGGACAGGAAAGGAGGGAGAGGAAAGGAAAGGAGGAGAGGAGGAGAGGAGAAGAGAGCAAAGGACAGGACAGGAAGGAGGGAAGGAATGGGAGGGGAGTAAAGGGGGAAGGTAGGAGAGGGGAAGGAAGAAGATGGGGAAGGAAAGGAAGGGAGGACAGGGGAGAGAAGAGATGGGAAGACAGAGAAGGAAAAAGAAAGGAGAGGAAGGGAGGGAAGACAGAAGAGAGAAGTGGGAGAGACAGAGGAGGACAAAAGAAAGAAGAGCAAGGAGGAAAGAACAGAGAAAGGAGTAAAGGGAAGGTGAAGGGCAGAGAGAACAAGAAAGAGGAGGGGAAGACAGAGAAGGAAGAAAGAGAAGGAATGATGTCTGGCCATCATTTCTCAACTGATTCTCCATCTATAAAGCTATTTTCCAACATTTTGGAATGGGAGGAAAGGGAAGGGAAGGGAAGAAGAGGATAGAGAAGTATGACTCTTTTCCTCTGTGTCTTCTGTGTCATCTTGTCTCAGTGATAAAACAGAGGGACCCCATATATCCCAACAACCTACCTTCCCCAGCTTTGAAAGGTCTACGTGGCCACTGAAGCCCAAGTCTGCCTTCATCCACTACTGGGTCTATCCTGCTCAGCACACAGAGGGCTCCTTGCAATGTGGTACCAAACACAATGAGAATACACTGCTTATAAGATAACAGAGGGCCAAGTGTCAAAGAACTCAAGAGATCCATTGGGGAATGTGGGCCCTTTCTTTGGCCATCATGAAAACATTGCAGCATATGCTCCACAGTCAACTCCTCCACCTCCCTGGCTCTCCTTAACCAGAGGATGACTGTAGTTCTCAATCATCTCTGTGGATCTGTTCAGTCCATTCATTTCCTGGCCAACCTCTATAATATCCTACGTCCTTAAAACAGGATCCAATTGTGTGTCTCCTATGCTTCTAACAATATGGAATGGTTTGGCCTAAGTCAAAAACCCCAGATGTGGCCAAGCAGGCCCCAGGCCCTGGAGCTAGCTTCTCTGACTTGTCTCTTGCCTCCATCTCCCCCAACTCTCCTCTATGAACCAGGGCAAGCACAGCTTTTTCCTGTTCCTTTAAGCCTGGGGGCTATCTGCCCCCAGGAGAGCTTGGCCCAGCCTGGTTGTTCTTCCTGACCTCTCTTCCAACATGTTCTTTCACACTCTGCTCCCTGAAGACAATGTCTGTCCTAAATCATAATAGTTCCACAGTAAATTCTTGTCAGATGGCAAACACTGAACAAATAGCATTATTTTAGCCTCCAAGGATGAAGGTAAATGCATACCCAAATCTCTCTAGCTTTCTGAGTCACCCTCTAACTGACCTTCTAAGGGGACTTCTCTACAAATGGGACACCTCAGTGGTGAAGAGGCGGCATGCAGAGAGGTCCCTAACTATATACACTGGCTCCTTCACATGCGTACTTATTTCAAGCAGAGCCCACTGGCTGTTTACACCCCAAAAGGGCTTAAGTTACAGAGTACACTTTGCCAAAAGAGTCATCCATTTTTAGAACAGATAAAGCAAAAATTCCTTCCTGTACTTTAACCTGCTCCATAAGAGGGAAACAAGAACCCCAAACCTATAGTTTCTCCGATGCACTAACTGCCCTTGGTCTGGGGTTTGGGTGAACAGAAGGGTCTTGGAGTGTAGCACCCACTTAGTTCAACTTCCATTATACACATCTTTCTCTCATAATTTAGACTACTGATGAATGAGTAATAAAAAGTTGCATCCAGGTGAAGAGCCCAGGAGAACATTTTAGTCACTATTCTGATCTTGCAGGGACCTGGGGAAAGGGCAGGGGCGTGCTGAAGACTGCTTTGTAAGGGTCTGGAGGGCTGTCATCCAGGGAGAAACCAAGCTGTCACTCAGCTAAGCCGGCAGAAGGGGGTGCTATAATGTAACCTATTTAGGATGCAAATCGTGGGCTGGCTTCCGGAGCTGCAGATTAAACTTGCAGGGTAGCTGCTGCCTGGTGTGTCCTTAGCAGTACTAAATGTTGGATTCCTGCTCACCGCAGGTCATTAATAGAATCAGAATGGTGTTACTAAATATGAACATGAAAAACTGGATCATCATCCAAAAAAAAAAAAAGAGGGTAGCAATCCTTTATAGGAATTCAACTCACTCTGTTCAACAAAGATTTTATTTCAAGATCACTGGAATCCAGCAATTCTTTAGATTGGCATCTATCTGCCTCAAACATACTATGTAGTAAATGACAAAGATTACAAATTTGAAAGAATGAATGAATGAGAGGGATGGAGAGATAACCCCAGAAAGGGGGAGGGAGAAGGAAAGAGGAAGGGAAAGGATGAAGGGAAGAAGGAAGGGAGGGAGAGGGGAGAGAGGGAGGACAGGTGGGTAGCCCTCTGTATGAGTCTGTGTATAACTAGAAAGAAGAGACTGATTACTGTCAACCTAAAAATTTCACAAATACCCACTGCCCTGAAAGTGAGGGCTTCAGGATACCCTCCCCCCCCCCCCCGGCCCACAGTCTAGAGTGAACCTCCATACAAGGCCCACAAAAGACTCATAACAGAACAGTCAGCTTCCCAGAACCAAGCCAGCTGATACTTGGGCTTTATTTTCTGATAGAGTCAGGTGTTCATCCTGCCAAGCCAGTTTTCCTTTTCCCCTTTCTTTCAGCCAATTCCTGTTTTCTTCAACTGGAGCTCCCCAAGATTCATCAAAAACACGATTTAATTACATCTCCAAGAAAAGGAGGGAAAAAAAAAGAAGAAAAAGGGAGGAGTGTAAACATGACTCCTTTTTATCTCCTGATTCATCTGGACAAGTAGACAATGTGCTAAAACAAAATAAATCTGCCCTGACAGTCACATCAAAGAGTTCAACAAGGGGCTTGCAGCTACTTAAAGCACAGGAATGCTGAAAGCTGTTGCTAAGCATCGGCCTACAACCTCTCAGTCCTTGGAAGAAATGCCTTTTTCTTTCTTTCTTCCTTTCAGGGGGAGATGAGGAAAGTTAGAGAGTGGGAATCACCCTGTGAAAGGAGATTGGGGATTTTCGGGGATTTTGAAGCTTACAATGAATTGTGTGAAGAAAAAGGGGTTTGGGTGTGTTATGTTTTCCTTCACCGTCTATATTTTTATAAAGGAAGCATGTGGAAACCTGGAAAGGGTGATCATAGAAGTAGGTGATCACAGAAAACTCTTGTATACATATTTTTTTCCAAACATCATTTCTGTGGCTTTCTTCTGGGAAGAGCCAAATGCTCAAAGTCTCAGAAAATGACTCATGTTTATGAAAGCCAAGAGCCCCAAACCCATGAGTCTCTATAATTAAAAAATAATAATCATTTAACATCACAAATGACATTTTTTTCTAGAAGGCAGGAAGTGAAAACAACACAAATATGAAAATACAGCCCCTTGCCCCCGGATGACCCCCCCCCAAATCTGTTAGCTCCCATATGAGCAATGCAATGAAATGAATGCAGCCAGCTGACACAAACTACACATGCAGTCTCACAGCTAGAGTGCTCATAGTAAAACACAAAATGGAACTGAACCTGAAATCTGGTGCTCCCTTCCCACCGCCTCCCAGGGAAGAGACTACAACAGATGCTGTGAAGTTCAGTCAGATCTTCACCCCATGTGCCATTTCTCAGGAGGGACCATCAAGGAGATGTTCCTCTTCCCATGAACATACCCTCAGAGCGGATTCTTTGCTCCATTCTTCCCTCCAGCAAGGCTGTGAAAATATAGCTGTATTGGGGATAGCAACCGCACATCAAATGACTTGGCTGAGAAGGGCCATGAGGACCCCAGGGCACTCTGGGTAAAGGCAGGGAGCAGTTCAAAACAACCTACCAGTTCTCAGGACACAACAGGCAATGCCAGGGAGATTGGTCCCTGGCAACAAAGAGGCTAAAAATACATAGATCATGGTGTGGTGGCCTAGAGAGGCCATGAACTTAAACAAGCAACTTGCTATTTTCCTTTCTTGGATCAAAGGAAATAAGTTCTGAAACCACTGTGATTTCCACAGGACAGTCTCCACAACATGAACAATTACCAACTCTGTTATATTGGGCAAATAAATAACACTTACTATTATCTCCAGCACGATCATATTTATTAAACAGTGGAGGAGGGCAGCAGTAACCATTTTTATTGTCCTATATAGTTCCTATTTTCTAATTAAACAAAAGGTTATTTCTACGGTGAACACAGCCATTTGTCTAGCTAAGATGGGTCTTACATAATACTTTTTGCCAAGCATGGCAGAATATAATAAATTAGGTTGGATGATGGTTTTGAGCTTTTGTTTTGTTTTTCTCTTAATTTTGCATGCCGAGTTACTGCTTAGGAAGCTCTGTCTGTTCATAATCAAAGCAAGAAGTTATTGTGTGCTGAATTCAAAAAGAGACTTTGGCAATTTTTCCCCTAAAACATGATAAAGCAAGCACTTGGTCCTACCCTTTAGCTTCAATCCAAGGGCAATGAACTGTATTATTAAACATATAGGTCAAGCCAGTGTGTGCTTCTCTGTCCTGTGGGATGGGGTAGAAGCTTCTGCCACATTACAGAGATCTGTTCTGTGGCTCCTAATTATTCCTCTTGGCAGCTTGGATTTCAAGTGATTCCTCTCCCATGTATGTAAAAATTTATAAACTGTTTCTTGTAACAGTATGAGTAATGTCCTTGTTGTTTAAAATGGCAGAAAATACTGATTAGGAAAACACTAGTTTTACTGAGAAGGATAATGGGCACAGTAAAATCTGGGTTATGTCTTCTGGAATCTTCAAAAATTCTTCCTATGAACCCACATCATTGTACTTTTAAACATTTCAACATTAACTGTGAGTTCAGGGCTATCTGTCTTCTGAACACCTTCCCTGGAATAAGAAAGTGAGGGAAGAGGGCAATTTGGTCCTGAAACATATATGAAGTTGCCACTACATGCAAAGGATAAAGGGGGAGAAGTCCAATGTTACTGAGCTTGTATTTGGCATACCACCATCTTTTTCTATTTCTACAATTCTATGGAGGTAGTAAAGAGAACTTTCAACAGTGCTATCCTGCAGGAAACCAGACATCTAGATTTTAGAACAGAATTGAACTCAGTTTCTGTATCCCCACATCTTCCTCAACTCAAGCACCATGTTCTTTGCTCCACAGTGAGGAGGGGTGGCTGCAGAGGTAGCTTAGACTCTAGTAGGAGTGGATCTGGCAAGTCAGTAACTACAAAACAAGGAGGAATTGAAATCAATGTTGTAAAGACAGAGGTTCAAACAGAACTGTCCAGAAACTGACAGATGGAAGAGTTTGTGTCTGCTCTAGAGGAGGAAAACAGAGAACCAGTTACCTCTTGTGATTTCCATGTGTGAGGTGTTTTGGAAAGGAATTCACAGCCCTATTGCATGACAAAGTGGAGACCTCCAGATGTTCCCAAGAACTGATGACTAGCTAGGATTAAACAGAGTTTTGTGTTGTTTTCTTTTCTTTCTTCTTTTTTTTTTTTTTTTACCATGATCCATGGGTAGTAAATGACATCTTCATTTTGTAAAATTCCTTCTTGCTGAAGAACTTCCTCTCTCTTCTGTGATGACAATCTGAATTTAAGTCTTGTTCCATCCAACCTTGAATATCCCAAAAACTAGCCACACAATTTCAAAATAAGGCTCTCCCTCTTTATGTAGCAATCCTATATGTGGTCATCATGGATCTCACAGTGTGTCTTGAATTTTAAGTATTTAGAATTCTTTTCTACCAATCAAATATCATCACAGGCATAGGGTCACATATTAGTTTCCAATGAAAATATTCAACTGTTTTAATTATTCTCAATTCTACCATTATATACCTGCCCTATACAAGGAGAAATTATTAGAGATTGAGTTGGAGGTCAGGGATATGAGAAGGATTATTTCCTTTATGTAGTAGGAGACTGAGTGAGTTAACCTATTTTATCTAAATCCTCATCTTACAAAGCTTCAATCCAAGACTTCCATTCTCATTGTACTATGGAGATGGGCAACTTGTTAAAGGACAAATGCATTCATTTCCACAATGGGTCAAAGAGTAGTCTTGCTAGTGTGCTTGAATGAAGACATCATTGCTGAGAGATCAGAGGAATGCTTCTAAGCCTTTAAAAGCCTCTAGGCAATAGGCCTAAGAGAAATAAAAATTTGTTCTGCAGAAACTCCAGGTCTTTGCAGAGATGATGTACACCAAAGGCCAAAGGTATTGTAACTCACCATTTCTTATTCAAATAGACCAAGTAAGAACAAGAGAGAGAGAGAGAGAGCACACACCCAACCATGTCTCCTTCCCAGTGCCTCTGGGTCTAAAGTAAAACCCTTTGACAAACAGAAGACATTCTGGAGATATGATTGTGATGGATGGAGTACCTAGATGAACTAAAATGGCTGAGCCTCATTTCCAAAAGAAGGAGTACATTAATAAATCTACTCTCCAGGGCTTCTTGAGGTATAAGTTGTTTGTAAAGGTTGCATCAGCTATGCAAGCTGTAGGGCTCTCTGTGAGTCTGGAATATCCCAAAGTATATGGATATGCACACTGCATACAACAAAGTGTGTAATGCTGTACATGTACATGCTGTACTCATGCCCATTCTCTCACTCACCTATCCTCTTCTCTCCCCTCTGCCCATCTCTCTGTCCCCCAGAAGATATTCTTGATATATATGCTGGAGAAACATCTACCTGGTTCCTTTCTAGGTCCCATTACCTTGTTTTTGGCAACTTGACTTTGTAACTGATGAGAAAATAAAAATAGGATTGTCAGCCACAAAACATACCTTCAATTTTTTTGAGAGTGTTGTAAGGAAAGGCAAGAACACTATGAACATATGGTCCCTGCTCAGAAGGGCTATGGTTTTGCTGAGCAACATGATATCAGAAGCAATTAGAGTAGAAGCTAAGAAGAAAGGCTTCATTGGACCCTCTATCATCAGTCACAGGAATGGAGAAGAAAGTTATGCATCATAGAAGAAGAAATTCTAGAAAGTAAGACTTTGAGGCATGGCTCACATTATTCCCTGGACCACCAATCTCCTTGATGAAATTCGATTCCTCCCGCATGGTTCAACTCAAGCATCATCTCATCTTTGGCAACCCTGGGTCTCTTGAGCTTGTGTGGAACTTGGTGAATGCTCACATTACAGCAGATGACAGGCAGTGGAATTCATGGCTGAATGTAAGGGTCTCTAAGTTAAGAGCCCATTTCTTTTCTCACCTTGGTAAGCTAGGGACCTGTGCAGAGCTAATGCACTTCAGTCCCTTAACCCAGGTTCAGTTAATAAGTAAAGGACAAAGGGGACAGGGTGGCAGGCACTACTATGTTGATCGTATGGACTTCTTCTCTCCCAGGCTTCTTGAAAGGCAGTTGAAAGGCACTTGACAAATCTCTCACTGCATGAGGCTAACGAGACATGGGATTCACCACCATACAGCTGGTACCAGCTCCTTCACCATGCTGCTGCCTGGGTAGGGGTGGTAGAGGTGCTAGCATGATGTTTTACTCAGCAGGCACAGGACGGAGGCACATTTTTAATGATTTACCAGTTCTACTTGACTGAGCCTGCACCCTGTAAGTGGATCATATGATCAGCGATCACAAGTTAAACTGCTTTTGTTGCTCACAAGACATGCATGGTGGGCCGGCCGCATGGCACCAGCAGCTCGCACGCAGCTGTGTGTAAGACAAGGAGAGGTTACGTACAACAGGCAGTTAATGGCTCATACCAGCAAGCTCTCGACTTCACCCGGCACATGCGGCTGAATTTTAAAAAGGTAAATGACCTTGCAGCTGGGAGCTTTAACTATGTGCTTTTACCTATTTGTACCTGGGTAAGTAAACATTTGCAGCATGCCAAAAGGTCCTGAAAGCACTATTGTAGCCATAGGCTAATCCCTTTCTCTCCAGATGAAAGACTTCAAAACAAACTGGGGTGGGGGAAAATACCATTTTCTGCTTCAAGTAGCACAAAGGTAAAGGGGGGGGGGCAATGATGGCTTCCATTTGTTGTAACTTTCAGAAATAACCAAGGTTCCAGTCCTAAGTCCATAGTGAAGATTCCACTTTCCAGGAAGAATGACAGGATCAGCAAGCACCACACAGAGCAAATGGTTCCCAGACAGTGAACAGAGTGGCCTCCTGCTTGCCAGTGCATTCGAGGTGAGGAACAATCATCTCCAAGCTTGTTCTATTACCCCAAGGTTGCATTCCCCAATGGCTGTTCCTTGGGACCAAACAAGTCATGCTGCTCTTCAGTCTCTTCTACTCTGAAGGACAGTATTCACATCTATCACCATCCCTGGCTTCTGCTCTGGGGTAGCCACTAACCACTCAAGTCTGGATAAGGGCCCTTCGGATACTCACCAGAGCAGAGCTGCTGGAGTCATCCCTGAGATCATACCTAACCACCTAAATGCTTCCCAAAGAGTGGAATATTTCTGATTTACAATGTGAGCTTGGAACTTTGGTAATGCTGTTGTTTAAAGAACGCGTCAATCAGTGGAGATTAAGATAACATTTACTGCAATATAAACTGAGATTGCCATGAGAACAGACAGAAGATAGCCATGGAACATTTAAGATGTTTCACAGGCAATGAATCAATAGGGGGCCATTTGGTGGGAAGAGAAAGAGGTTGACAGCTATAGGCTCTGCCCCTCCTGAGCTACAACTCTCAGCACATCACTCTGCTACTTTATACCTGGAGTCACAGTCCCTCCTTCCACGACCCTGCTGAGCTCCTATGACACAATCTGCCCTGGACACTAACATCAAGGCAGCTGAGCGATCACTAGTTATAAATAAGAAAAGCTGTATCCTGAAGCTGGCCATCATCTGATGAGCCCAAATATCTTTAAATGACCACAAATACCTTCTTCTATGCAATTCAGTTAATATAGGTTGGCCTAATCAGGTTGGTGTATATCCATGAGAGAAAACAGCATGCCTTGGTCCAATATACGGTTTTAATAAACTTTATTAAATTTCCATTGATCCATATGCAAAAATAATTTGTTTACAATTTGAACTCAGCCTACTAAATGGTGTCTAACTCAATAAAGGAAGAGGCTGAGAAACAACAGCTGTATGGCTATTAACACATGATACAATTAAAAACTTGAAACAGTCGGGTTGGGTGAAGAAGTAAAAATTAACCCCTTGAGTATCTCTAAATATGTTTGATTTTACTTTGCAATAGGAAGCCAGAGACTTGTAAATGAATTTCCCTTGAACTTGTGAACAAACATCTTCCTGTAACTGCTACTCAAGCCTTCTAGAACCCCCCACAAAATGTGTAAACTCTGTCTCTATCAGAGAGGAGAACAGGATGCAAGGATTTAAAAGGAAAAATGTTGTGATAAGCCAAATGTATTTGTTTGATCACTGATATAATTTGCATGACATGCTATACTTTACACACTGAAATAAATTACTCAGTTTCAGTCCATAAGGTCAAGTCAAGGCACAACCATTTTGAGCCAGTTAATTTTGTGATTGTACATGCAATACAATCAGTAAGTCAGTAACAAGTATTCATTGAGATTGAAGTAAGATAAAGTCCCTAATCTCAAATTATGTTTTGTGGAGATATGGAGTTAAATTTGGAGACATGAAAGATTAACAATAATTGAGAACTACACTAATGTAACTCTAAATATGTGTCAGGATCAAAGAAAAGATGTATGAAGATTAACAAAGACTTTAGAAAGAAATGGAATTGATCAATGCCTTGAAAGATGAGTAGGGTTTCCATGGATATTGGAGAAAATTCAAGGTCAAGAAAGAATCTAAGGGATGGGCATAGTAGTGCACACATGTGGTTCCAGCTGCTTAGGAAGTAGAGATAGTCAGATCCCAGTCCAAGGCTGGCCAGGGCAAAAGCAAAAGCCTCTACCTGAAAAATAAATGAAACCCATAAAGGACTGGAAGCATGGCTCAAGAAGTAGAGTGCTTAACACAAGGATCTAAGTTCCAACTCCAGTAATACAAAGAAAGAAGAAAAAAAGTCACAAAAGAAAAAGAAGGGAGAGAAAGAAAGATTAAAAGAAGAGAGAGAAAGAAAAATAAACCAGGCACTGGTGGCCCATTCCTGTAATTCTAGCTACTGAGGAAGGAGGCTGAGATCTGAGAATCCTGGTGTGAAGTTGAGCTGGGCAGGAACTGTTATCTTCAACTAACCACAAAAAAGCCAGAAGTGGAGCTCTAGCCTTGAACAAAAAGGAGATTCTATGTGTCATTTCCATCTCTTCTATTCTAAGCTAAATATCCTTTCCTTCTGCCCCTCTTTGTCCCCTCACCTTCTTTTTGGTGCTGGTTCTGGGGTTTGAACTCTAGGCCTGGGCACTGTACCTGAGCTTTGCTCAAGGCTAACACTCTGTCACTTGAACCAGAGTTCTACTTCTGGTTTTGAGGGGGTTGTTTTGGTAATTAATTTGAGATAAGAGTTTCATGTGTCTACTTTGCCAGGCTAGCTTCAAACTGTGATCCTTGGATCTCAGCCTCTTGAGTAGCTCAAATTACAGGCAGGAGGCACAGGGTACCCAACTAAGTAAGCCAAATGTGTGGGCAACCCTCAACAGCCTGCTCCCTCTGCTGAATATATCCATTATGTTTTTCTACTTTTCTTAAAACATGAAACTATGAACTAAATCTAGTTCTCCAAGTGATATGTGACTTGTGTGGATCTCAACAAGAGAATTTTATCGAGTCCCTCTTCCATCACACCCTATCAGTGATACCTTTCCAAATTACATCTTGTAAAGATGCACATCGAAGCTCAAATAAAATACTCCAGTGCCTTGGATGCAAAGCAATGGCAAGCCAGACTCTCAAACATATACGCCTATAATTGATTTTTAAATATAGAGGTAGGACTAGGACTGAAAAATTACTATCCTATTAAATGTTGTCTGCTGAGTGTCAAGCAATGTTTTAGCTTTTTAAGACTACATGGCACCATCATCTAAGACTTCTAGCAAGTTTTGGACTCTCTAACATTGTATTTTGAAATTTAACAAACAAAGCTCTTTCCAGCTTTTTTTTACAAGGATAGAGACAAGGACAGATTAAAATGAAAGGCTAAGATGTACAGATAAGGCCTAATGCTTAGGAAAGGAGATAAGACGTGTTGCACACTTTCTTTAGATGGTGTAAAGATAGATAGCAAGAGATGACTTCAGTGGTATAAAGGTACATGCCATCTGAGCCATGTTGTTACTTTTCCCCATTAAGGCCTGTGGATGGTAGGTCTGGAGAAATGAGCAAAGCAATGTGATCTCTTTCAGTCTAATCAAGGAATTAAAAAAAAACAACACAAAAACATGAAACTGAATATTATGCAAATGAACCCAGTACTCTATGAAAAATGACAAAGGACCGAGTTCACCTTTGTCACTGGCCTAAGAACTTCGTATCAAACCTAGAACATATATTTCCTCTAAAAGGTTTTCAGAGGGATTTATGGGAAAACATCTGCATAACCAATACCGGAGCACCATCTTTGCCAAACCCTCACCTTGCAAGGGGAGAGGGATGGTATGGTGTGTATACACTGAAGCTCAGGGAGCATCATGAAGAACAAGAACCTCAACAACCCAAAAATGTCACACTTGGCTGGAGAATGACTACCATGCCCAATAACAGAGAATACAAATGGAACCTAATCAGTTATGACTGAGTGAAATGAGACTAAATATTAAGAGTGTTACATCAAAGCAGACAGTAAACAGATTTAAGGGTCCTGAGTTATTTCTTCAGAGATAAGGGTGAGGGATGGATAGTTGCTTGAACCATTTCTCATACCCCAAGTGAAATCACATACATACAAGATAAGGTAACGTGGGAACTTTATAATGTTTGTGGAAATCGTAGATGACCCTGCCACATATGACCTGCGGCTCATTAATTTGATTAATTACAGACTCCCCTAACATCTAGAAATTGTCTCTGTTGGGCTTAAACATGAAAAGCCAAACCATATTATTTGTTGACATCCTAAAAGCATCATGTAGAAGCTAAATTACAATACCATTGACTTAGGCCAAATCACCTATAACTATTTGTATGACATGACTGGGAAGATATTCTGACATCAATACAAATTATATAATTCTTCACATTCTCCTAAATGCTTCCACAAAAGTACAATTCCTGGCTTCCTGCCCACAAGTATCACAAGACAAACACTATAACCTCTCTTTATAGATATAGAGACTAAAGTGATCAATGAATATATTTCTACATATCTGTAGTGACAGAAATTTACAGTGTGCTTTTTTTTTTGTACAAATCTGCAACCACAGTAGTCTCAATTTTTGGGTTCCCAAAATTTTACCACATTCTTTGTTTAAAAAGATGGAGCTACCACATCTAGTCATGTCTTGGGTTCCTCAACAGACTATTAGGACACAGTATGAAAGTTCCCTATGTTAACTGCCCAATAGTGACACTACAGGTTAATCGTCACATGGCATTTCTTTATGTCAGTCAAAGCAGAAACATTAGCCTGGTCTACCTAGAAAGTAGGAGCAACGCAAGTGTATGCATTAGGAATCATAAAGTAATATTACAGAGACTTGTCACCAGGAATGCCATTAGTTGATAAAAATGGAAGTAAAGCCTATCATTATTCTATCAGTCTAGTCAATCTTCATTGGAAACAAATATACAGAGATCTGCTGTTATATTTCCAGCTATAACATAAGATGCTACACATCTAGCCACATTTCATGCCTATTGCCTATTATAAGGCAACAATCTTACCATAAGATACTCAGCTAGGGACCTGTGACTTCCAGCAACGTAGCAATTGTAAAGAACCTGCACCCTGAAGATCACAGTTCCCAGCGCCATTCTATCACCTCCTCAGCTATTTGAACAGTTCCAAACCTTCAGTTTTCCCTCTGCAAAATTGTGGACATAAAAATCACCTTGAATCCCTTCAGTGATTATGGAAATTAAGTGGGACACCACAATGGAAGGCTGTATATACATTGTACATATGAGTGTATGTATGCCCACATGAATATGTGTTATATATTTATATGAATATATATATGAAAAACTAAAACATACAGTCTTATCTTTGCAATTGTTTAATGCAGGCTGCTGGGCAACCTGAAACTGACCTCCCCAGCCAGTACCAGATAATTTAGTGCCACTATCATCATTAGTAAACATCCACCAAGGGCCTGCCATGGTTTAATTACACTTTAGCTTATATGGTTCACTGACATTTTCATGGGAGTCCATGTCTAGGCTTCTTTAAGCAACTGTATGCTCATCCAAGGACAAGTACTTGTGTATATACAGGTATCTGTCTGTATATATAGGCATGTGTTTGTATATACATTTAGCCCAGCAAAAGAAATAGTGTATTGTAGACTTGCAATAAAATTGTAATTTGATTGTCTTGAAAATGAATCAAAGATTAAAAACAATACCAACAGTAGAGTTAGAAAATGAAAACCTTGGTATGGGGAAAAAAATCAAAGATTTTTTTTTAAGAAATGGGTATAATATGAGCATTTCCTTCTGTAATCTCATATAGCAGGATGTTTAAAGAAAGAAAAGAATACTACCAAGGGTCTTAATCAAGCTATTCCACTTAAGAACATTAATGCTAAGTATGCAAACGTTCACCTGACTGATCATTAAGGTATCAAGAACTAATTTTCCTCCTTTTAAGAGCTTATATGTCACATTCCACCCCTTGGGCCTTCCAGAAATGCATTTAAATGCCTAACTGGGAGGAAGAAAAGCATTCCAGACAGCCAGGTGTTAGTGATTCAGCCATTAAAACTTCAGTGATAAAATATCCCCCACAATTGCAAAACATTTCAGTCATTAGATGATCATAAATAGATTAAGATGACATTTTAAATTATTATGACACCATGTGTATAAAATGTACATTGTTCATCACAATATCCCAGATGACTGTAACTCTGATTATCTGAAGTTAAAGATGAAGTGTACGTGTTATTTATTTTGAGATCCAACAGTGAAAGATAGGGAGGAAGGAAGATGGAGAAAGCAGACTTACAAGCAGAGATAACTGGAAATGGCATCTCTCCTGAGGCACAAGAGAGACTTTCAATTCATTTTTGCAATAACACTCGTTTACTGCTCCTTGAGAAAAAATAAATTCCTGTTTTGTATTTGGAGGATTGGGCTAAAATCTGAATGAAAATGCCCTTCAAAAGAGTCCCCAATTCTGTAACATTTTTCTAAAATGTTTTGGCGCTTACACTTCATTGAGTTCATTAAAAGCTTTTAATTAGAATTCAATGTTAAGTTACATCTGAACTTAGGAAAGTAGCTCAAGACTCTTCATGTCACTACTTAAAGTCAGCCAGTCCCTTCCATCTTCACTGCAAGCTAAGTGAACACAGAACCACAGCTCCTTCTGGAAGGCATGGGACACTCCCTTTCAGAAAGTGTGGAAGATTCCTCTGAATAAACGGTCACTAGCCAACACCACCAGAAAAAAGAACCAAATGTGCAATGACAATCTCACAGGAAATGGAACATTTATCCTGAGCAATGGTGGTTCATGTCTGCAATACTCGCTACTTAGGAGGCTGAGATCTGAGCAGAAAAAACAATGCGACTCTTCTCTCCAAGTAGTCAGCAAACAGCTGGAAGGAGAGTGTGGCTTACGTGGCAGAGTGCTAGCCTTGAGTGAAAAAGCCATGTGAGAGTGTGAGACCATCAATTTAAGCCCTAATACTGACACACTCACTACACACACACACACACACATGCACACACACCTTAAAATTGACAACAATTGTTTACTGTTATAAGAAATTGATGATGGAAATAATTTTGTTTTCTGTGATGACATAAACTTGTAATTCTAGCATTCAGGAGGCTGGGGCACGAAGATAAGGAATTCTAGGCCTGCCTGGGACACAAAGGGAAAACCTAACTCAAAAAAGTAACTTACTGGGTGTTGGTGGTTCACACCTATAATCCTAGGGAGGCTGAAATCTGAGGATCACAGCTCAAAGTTAGCTCAGAGGAGTGGTGCTATGGTTCAAGTGGTAGAGTGCTACCCTTGAGTAAAAAGCAGTGCTCAGGCCCTTAGGTCAAGTCCCAGGACTATAAAAAAAAAAGAGGTGTCTCAAAGTTAGCTCTTATTCCAATTAACCAGCAAAAAGACAGGAATGGATATTCAAGTGGTAAAGTGCCAGCTTTGAGAAAAAGGCTAAGATATAATACCCAGGCCCTGACTTCAAGCCACAACACAAAATATTAATAATAAATAGTCATAGCTACAAACCTACTGTTTTCAAGTTAGCCTTACAAAAGCAGCACATTCCTTTTAGGATTTGAGTTAAGCATTTAAGGAAACATGGTTAAGGGCTGATGTACTTTACTTAAACCTATTAAGATCCATTAAGAAGATTATAACAAGTAATTGGCGTGTTGGGGATTATTATCTAGTATACCATTCTGCTATATACCTCAGTATTTCATTTCTCAGAAGTAGGCAGGGATAGGTACATGTGGCCATGGGCCTAGACACACAATTAACAATGATGACAACTTAATTTTGTCCTGAGGGTTTCAAAATATGTGTCAGGGATAGAAAAGTGGAAGCACTACAGACACCAGAGAACCTGGCGAAAACAGTCCAAGATTCTTCTGTCAATCAGTGAGACTCCTCATTGTTCCATTCTAGATGCCCACAATTCTTGGCAATAGTAGTCTTCTTCCCCCAAAGAAGTTGAAGCCAAAGCATGTCCACTTTTTCTGTGTGTACCTCTTAAAACCCTGAGAATGAAACACCGGTTAGCCATGTCCAGCTTTTATTTTCTTCAAATTACTCATTCATTAGGGGAAAGCTCTAGAAATATCCTCTTTGGTATCACAAAGGCTGAGTTTTACCCTTTTTTAAAACAGATCCCATGAATCTCCCTCTCTAAACACATGCAAAGCTAATGCACCACCTCCATCCTTCCCACCTGCCCTGCTCCCCTCTTTACATGCTCTGGACTTTGGCTTGGGCAGACTGTTAGTAGATCATTCACTCATTTGCTCCTTGAATAAATAAGGATTGAATAACACTCTTATTAAATATCATTTCTGTGTCAATAACTGCTTTGCTTTTTGGAGGAAGCATGTTCTTGTAGGGTGTGGAAACTTTTTTTCTGCCAATAATATCTGAGACTGATATTTATATCATTTATAATATCATTTGCAAACTCATTTATGAGCCAAACAAAATGATTCATAAAATCATTGGCAGCCAAACAGAATTATCAGTTCAAGCAGACAGCCATGGCCAGCTACTCAGACACCTACAAGAAGTGTGTGTGTTTGTCCCATCATGTACCAAATGATTTTATGGGCCTTATACAGCCATTCCCCAGTCCCATAAGGGGATGGACAGAGAGCAAATGGTCATTTAATTTTCTTGGGTGCTCAGACACCATCATGCTTCGTGACTAATTGGGTCTGGCTGTACACATCTCAAGAGATTTTCCAAGATTTCTCTGTCAACCACATAAGAGGAAATACTTTTTTTCCCCTTATTGTCAAAGTGAAGTACAAAGGGGTTACTGTTTCATATGTAAGGCAATGAGTACATTTCTTGTTCAACTTCTCACACTGAAATTCCTTACTATGAATCCCAGGATTTCCTTATAGTATAATAACATTAGCAGTTGAAGGTACAAATCTGGCCATAGCATTTTTAAAATACAATAAAGAATACTACTACGAGTGCCTACTATGTTAGACTCCTCTATGAGGCCCCCAAAGAACAGGCCTACCAAGATGGAGTCACTCAAGTCAAAGTTCTACATCATCAAACCAAAATACTATTGATCTGACCATCTTAGAAATCAGGACAGGGATGGTAGTCAAATTCTCCAGCAGACTGGATTCACCAGGCATGGTCCTGTGCTTTGAATCCTTACAAGGAAACCAACCCAAATGGATTACGTTGGTTCCTGATCTTGCTCAAGCAATCTTATTTAAAATAAAAACTAAGAAGACTGCTCTGCTATGCCTAATGAAGACCTCTTCATTATTAGATTGTAAGCTCATGAATCACAAATAAAACCAATTAGATTTTTAACCAAAAAATGTTGAAATTTTTGTTTCTTAACACAATTCCGATAAATGAACTGGAAGGAAATGTGGAAGCTCTGTGAATTACTGCTAACTCCTTGTTCTACCACAACAAAGATAATGAAATGGAATTAAACTTCATATTTGGTCTGACAGGTCCACCTGCAGCCAGGGCTCCTTGGAGGAAGCAAATTCGCTGGTCATTGGACAGAGCACACAGAGCAGAGTTTGAGTTTGCAGCAAGCACATTTTCTCCCTTGGAAATGAAGAAATAAGTATGTCACCACAGAATGTTTATGAACACAGTTACAAAGTAGGTCAAAGAAAACATACCTTATTTGTACTAAGAATGCATTTCCTTTCTTAACAAGGGCAAGTTGGCTTGAGAGTGTTTTACTGTAATCTAATAATTTTATTTTGAAATATCTAACACTGCAAAAGATAAAGAATTATTGCAGGCTCTCTGTCCTCAGAGAGTGTAGGGTTACATGAAGTCAACTGAACCAGGACTTGCACAAGACCCTGTGTTATATAGTATGGGCATCATTGGTTCCAATGTTTTCCAGAAGAGTTCAGAACAGGATTCTTACAGAATCTAGAGAGGCCAAACACTCCTATCTAAATGAAATGTGAACTACTTTCACCCTTAAAATGCAGAATGTGTTTGGATAAATATCGGGGGGGGGGGAATTACAATACAGATAGGTTATTGACACCTGTATTCTGGGGACAGGATGGGAAGATGCAACATGGGTACATTCCCATTGAGGAGAATACAATTTAGAATCATTAGATTTCACAATGGCATAAAAGTATATGCATTCAACTTTCTAGTTCTCACTTTTGGTATGCTATTCATTAAATTACAGGAGATGAATTCAACACCTTAATATAAAATAGAGTTTATATTAAATGACCGACTACTATAAGTGTTCTGAGCATGTTTAAGGCAAGCTAGGCTGAGCCTTGGTGTTTGACAGGGCATTTTCAATTTAAGACATTTTCAACTTACTATAGTGTCTTGAGACACAATCCAACATAAGCCCAAGACCGACCATGTGTATAAAAAGAAAGAAAAGCTTAAACTAAATTTACCACCAAAATTGTTCAGATGAATGAAAATGAAACTTTCATATTAAAAAATTCCCATTATTAATAAGAAGAGATACTTTGTAGGTTTCCTATCCTCTATTTTCAAAACATTTCCATCCAAACCTGGATACTAGTAGCCCATGCCTGCAATCTGAGCTACTCAAGAGAGTGATACCTGAAGATTGTAGTTCAAAACTAGCCTGAGCAGACAAATTCAAGAGACAAGCCTTATCTCCAGTTGGCCATGAAAAAAGGCAGAAGTGGAGGTGTGGCTCAAACAGTAGAGGGCCAGCCTTGAGGGGAAAAAAAGCTAAGGGGCAGTGCCCCGACCCTGAGTTCAAGCACCAGTATTAGCAGAAGAGGAAAGAAAGAAACTCACCAAACTATCAAACAAAAGACAAAAAGCCAACATGAGGCTAAAGAATACAAAGGTCCTAGAGACACAAAGCTCTAGCTTCCTGCTCGCAGAATAAGTGTTATCTATGATATATATATATGTATATATGTATACATATATATATATATATATATATAAAAATTTACCACTCAAGTTGACTTATCAGATATTCTTACCCAGCCTTGGTTTCCAGGCTGTACTGGTCTACAAGTCTGTAGACACAAAAAGGAGGGAGTCACTATTTCCTTTGTGACTTTGTAAAGAATAAATTATGAAAACAGCTGTTTGACTTGTAGAAAACACTGGATCCTGAACAAAGTGACCAACTATATTTTGGAGTTAGGATGAAATAATCTCATTCACTCGTTCAACAGATATTTAATGAGCATCTACTATACATGGCATAGTATAAGTAGGCCCTAGAGACTCATGTGTACAAGTCATTTACCTTATGGCTAAAAAAAAGGATTTGTGGGAAAATATAATATTAAAAATATTGTCTTATTAAGAGTTATCTCATAGATCTAGTTAGGATTTGTAACCATTTCCTGTTAGTTGCTATAACAGATCCCTAGAAATTTAGCAGTTTAAACAAAACACAAATTTACTGCATTATAGCTAGGGAGGTCAAAGGTGCTGAAAAAGTCCCATGAGATAAAATTGAAGTAGGCAGTCTTTTGGCAGGTGGCAAGGATGCCCTTCTTTACTTCTAGCAGCAACTCTGTTCCTTATCTTGTCATCCTCCCCTTTCCCATGTCAGAAGCACACTGCTCCCACTGTTTCCTTCTCTCATCCCTTCACTTTCTCCTGAGTTTAACTTATGTGACCATCTTCAGAGCAACTGTGCTTAGGGCTTAGGCCAAGACCACTGAATAGAATAAAATAATCTCTTCACCCAAGATCTTAACACACATCTACAAAGTTCTCTCTATAAAAGGCAGTATCTACAGGTTTTAAGGATTTGGATGGGAGTGTACTGGGTGGCCATTTTTCAACTCTGCACAACCCACACTTAGATGCTTTGAGGGAAACAGAAATCACCTGAGCTCTTGGACATACGAGCCACAGGCCTCGCTGTGGGAGACCTCCTTCATGTCAACTGCATCCCCTGCCTAATAGCATGGAACACAGACAAGAGGTCAGGCTTGCCGGTGAAGTACACCAGTATTACTTTCTCTTTTCTCCTTTCCTTTTGCTTGGTGACACAGTATTTGTTGTGTAGCCCAAGCAAGCTTCCCACTTACAATCCTCCTGACTCAGCCTCCTGAGTGCAGGAATTGCAGGCCTGGCTTCACAGGCATTTCAGACCCAGCTCAATCCCCACCTAGATGAATATGGTCAAGTTATTTAACCACTCTGAACTTTCATTTCCGTATTCCCCAGATGAAGATCACAAAGAAATTCATTTTCTAGGACTATAAGGATCCACAAGATGAAATCTATAAAGCTCTTATAGTGGCAAATGCTAGCATTTGACAGAAGTTATTATGTTTTTGTAGTTATCAGATCGCTGGCCACCCACCCATGCTTGGGTGTTTTGGAGACTCATTTGGGGAATCATTGCACTTTCCGGAACTGCCTGTTCCCCCTACCAGAGCTCTAATCCATCCTATGGGCCTTTGTTTTATTCATTTTCCTCCTGTGCCTCCCAGCCAGGAGCATTTCCCCCTTTGCCCAACTCCCAACAACATATGCACTGTTCATTCAAGGGTATCACTAGTCACATCTCTGCTAATTTCATTTTTCAGTTTTTAGTACCATATGTAGATTACAAACTGCTTGAGGGCAGAGATGGCTGTCCTGGTGTGTAGTGTCGATATAGCCACAGTAGATAATCGGTAAGTGGATTCAATAAACGGATCAGAGTTTACTCCTGGCAGATCTGCAGGGGAAACCCAACTCTGATCTCACAAAGGGGCACCAGCTGGCTGCACACCTCTGAGGTCTGCCAAAGCCCAGAAGTCAAGTTTTGGTAGTGAGTCGAATGCTCATCTCTCGCTGACATAGTGTCCTCAGGTTTGTTCTGCATCTGGGGATGCAGGAGGCCCCTCTCTCTCCACGCAGAAAGATCCACCACAAGCCCAGGGAAAACAGGAAGCAGACTTCTCTTTGGACACAAAAATCAAACAAAGAACTCACACCAGTCTAAGCCAGTTCAAACCAGTCTGTGCTGCTTGGAAATCTTCTCCCCACCTCCCCCTTGACTTCCCTCCTCTATTGGTCAGAAAACAACAGGAACATCACTGACTTCAATCTTTGGCCTTCTAACTGGGAAAGGACTTGTGAAGGTGAATGGTTTGCAGACGAAGGGGATATAAAAGAGACAAAACCGGGATAAAAATTAAATAAAAAGTAGCTGTCTTAAACTGTAATTGCAGTCCTCTGCTGAGCCCGCTTGCAGATATATAAATGTGATTTACCGTGAGCTTGCAACTACAAATCAGGTCTTGAGAAACACTTGTGCTATGAAATTGTTTAATCTCATCAAGCTCTGCTTTCACAGCAAGCCATAAATCACGAAGTCTTTGTTATCATAGACCTCCACCAGCGCCTCTCTGGCAGGCCATGGATCGTGGGTATATATAATCTTGACTGCACAAACACTGGGGTCGACGCAGGCTGAAATACTTTCATAATAGCCACTGTGCAGCTGGTGGAACACAGCCTATGATGGATATCTCATTTCCTACAGTCGGCATCTATTTCGAGCAAATTATTACCACATAAATTTCTTGTCAACAGAAACGGCCAATTAATTAAGTTAAAAATTTACTTGTGATCACATCTACAAACCAAATAGAACTGCAAGGCAATTTTCCAGTTACTGAATATACTGCAGGTCAGTTTAATGAATAATTTTTAACTTTGTCATAAACTCAAAGACAGGCTAATATCTCCTGAAACCTGAATGGAGACCAGCTGCCGACAGATTTACACAAAATATATTTATGGAGAATTTGATTGCTGACATCTGGGGACAGAAATAAACTTGCTATAATTACAGAGGCATCTTTGCCATCTATATGAATTTTTTTCACCCCAAAATGCAAATCTGTCCCTAGGAAGGGTGTATTTCTATTTTTTCAGGCAGGGCTGCAATGGGGCTGGATGGCTTTTGGGAGGGGGGGGAATCACTGCATTAAGTTCTTAAGGTAGTGATAGGTTCATTACCAGGGGGGTAGACAATCACCAGCAAAGACCTGTTTATCACTGACATCATTGACTCCCATCTTCTACACCCCTCAAATCAGGATCTCTCTCTCTCTCTTTCTCTCTCTCTCTTCTCTCTCCCCTATCCCCCTTCCCCTCCCCCATTGTAAGCCACTTGGCACCTGTCCTATAGCATTCAGTGGATTTCAGATCCTGTCACAGGATAGACTGACAAAGCTTCCCTTGGGGTCATTACACAAATTAAACAAGTCTCCATGGAAATAAGGCCAAAAGATGGCCCACTATAACTCCTACTCTTTGAACTGAAGAAAATCCATGGTGCAAGGGTGGAGTAGCCGGGTGAGAATAGAAGCTATATGGTCTGTGGGGCAAGGAACCATCAGATATAATTGTTAGTAGGGATTATTCAATCAGACACCAGTGGGATATAGGATTGTGGTTTGCATGAAGGTCTTCAAGGTCCTTCAAATCACAGCTCCAGGCTGTCTTTAACCAGTTCCCTACTCCCTACCCTTAACCCATACTTACCCATGGGCAAGTTGGCCCCTTTGATGTTCCCACAACAGGCTTTTTGCTTCTAGACTGTGACTTGGATCCTACAGAGGATCTTTGAGGTCTATTCCCATTTACTTGCACCCACTAAGTTCATACCTCCAAAATGGCCATCAACACTTTTTTCTCAGCCTAGAAAATATTTTTTATTTAAATGAAAACACTTCCGTCCACCTAGAGTTTGAGGGGCCATAATGCTATCCTAAGCAGAATAAGTAGTGAGTTCACAGTCACAGAAGTGTTCAAGGAGATGCCACTGGGTGGGGGTGTTGTCATGGGGATTCAATGTGTGCCAAAGAGATGGACTACATGCACAGGGTTCCTCCTCCCTGCAGCATGGGTTCTGTGATGGTTACCTGTGCCCTACTGGTAAGCCCACTGAAGGCAGGAACCATCTGATCTATAGTACAGTTTTTCTGTACCTAGCCCAATGCTTTTTAAAAAGGGAGTAGGTTCTTGGACAAAAGTTACTGAGGGCTGTTTTTTTTTTTCTTCAAATTTTTATTATCAAACTGATGTACAGAGAGGTTACAGTTTCATATATTAGGCATTGGATACATTTCTTGTACTGTTAGGGCTGGTTTTATAGAATTTTTTTCCTTGTACTTGCTGCATCCGACTGCAGGAGGCATTTGACACACTGCTGTTCTGTTATCATCAATTCGAACAGTCTATTAAGTTTGGAGTACACATCAGAATTTGAAGAATTCTAAGAGAATACATTCCCTCTCCAAGCCAATGTCAAGTAAGGACACAAGTCACACAATAAATGAACAATATAGGCCAAAGAAATGGCCTAAATGAAGAAACATATAAAATACTATGTAAATGAATTGTTAAATAAATGTTCTCAATCATTTCCAGTGTCAGGATAAACAATGAGAATAGACTTTCATAGTAGAACACAAAGGGTACATGGAGGTAACCCTACATAATCCTTTATTCTTCCACTTCATATGGAACCAACTGCCCCTCAATCACTAACTAGAAAGCCTCCTAAAGTGGTCCCAAATACTTGGCCCCCCCTTTCCCATCACACCGCAGATCCATTATTCATCATACCCCGCAATTCCATTTTCATTTTTCCTGGCTGCTTTCCTGTTCCTCTGGCTTTGGTTTCATGGTTCCCTGAGTTCTCTGACAAAATATGTCTCACAATTTCCCCTTTGACCATGATCATAAAGGTGAAAATATGGCTCAAAACATACAGTTATCAGTAATCTACTGTGGATCTACATCTAAGACTTGCTTTCTTCCATATACATCCACTTAAGACTTAAACTTACACAAATGTTAAACATTCACTATTTATGGGACCTTGGGCTGACTACTTAACCCCTTGGTGCCTCAGTTTCTTTGTCTATGACCTGTGGATAAATAAACACCTATCTCAGTATTGTTGTGAGTCTTAAATTAAATAACCCAAATGACATTTTAAAACTATGTCCACAGAAATGTTCATTATTTTTCTACTCCTTAGCCTATGTCAACTTTTGTCATAGTAAATCTCACATTCCCATGCTGCATATTTATATCTTTTGTTTTGTCCTGTATTTACCTTGCTGAAGCTTTAGGGAAGAACAAAGATGATGATGATGCTAGTAGATATTTTATTGCCTATAATGCATTCCAGGCACAGCTATAAACAATTTATATTCATTATCAACAGCCCTATGTGGCAAATATTATCTCTGAATTACAGATGCGACCCAGGAAGGTTATATAACTTACCCAAGGTTATCTCACTAGTTATAATTGGTCAAACTCCAAATGCATCCTCTTCACCATTACAACATAGGGCTACTATATTTAGTTAGCATTTCCTTATTGCTTTACTTCGCCCATTTATCATGCTACAGGTATAGTTCATACTGCTGAATCGAAGGATGAACTTAAATGGCCTTCATATATTTTCTCAGATGAATCTGAACCATTATTCCTATCTTCAAAGGCCTCACAACTAAAATAGGGACACAATATAGCTATATATGAAAAGCAAATTTTTTAAAAATCCATGCTGGACACCAGTGGTTCATATCTGTAATCCTAGCTACTCAAGATGCTGAGACCTAGAGGATTGTGGCATGAAGCCAACCAGGGCAGAAAAGTTGGAAGGACTCTATCTCCAATTAATCAGCAAAATGCCAGACTAAAGGCATGGCTCAAGTGACAGATGTAAGCCATGAATGAGCAAGCAGACTGAGTGAGCAAACATGAGGTCCTGAGTTCAAATCCTGGGTACCAGCAAAAAATAAATAAATAAATAAAAACAGAAAAGAAATTCAAACATATTCTAACTTATCCAGAAAGTTTCACATAAACATCTGAGCCACAGCAGCAAATCACAACTTAAGCACTGTTAGGCAATGTGAAAAGCATCCCGCCTGCGAGTTTTGTGCACAACAGACATTACCCACTGGTTTTTAGCAGAAAGCTAGAGAAGGCACCAAAGTGAACTTTGTGAAATTAGACTGAGGATCTCTGTAACAGAAAGTGGGTTATCACAGAGACAATGGACAGGATACATGGGACCTGAGTTGTGGAGAGTCACTGTGGACTGTCAGGTTACTTTGCAGAGGTCATGGCTATCAGGGTCAAGGTCAGAAAGAAGTGTGATAAAGAAAGCAGAATAAAAAAGCCCATCTTCCCTAAACCCTGCTGATGACTAGAGGCACAGGGGACAGGTGTGATATTTTATAAAACACACTACCAGCCACAATATTATTTTTTCCACTACTTCCTGTGGAAGACTCAGTAATGATCAGACCTTTAGAGAAAAACCTCCCTTTTCAAGAATGCATTTGAGAGAAGATACATGATTTGAGGAAAGACACCTATTTTGAGACTGGTAACTCCCATAAGCAAGAATAACCAGACTCCAATCTGTTAACTAAGTACTCATCTCTGATATGATCTGTAGAAAACATACGTGGGGGGGGGGGGCTGGTACTAAGGCTTGAGCTTGGGGCCTTTCATTCTTGCTTGGTTTTTCTGCTCAAGGCTTGTACTCTACCAATTGAGCCACGTCTCCACTTCTGGATTTTTGTTGGTTAATTGAAGGTAAGACTCTCACAAATCTGTCTGCCTTGGCTAACTTAAGAATGAGATCCTCAGATCCCAGCTAGGATTACAGAAGTGAGACACCAACACATTAAATGGGCCTGAAAATGAGACCTAAAGAAACAAATCTAAGTTCAAAACAATGTGATTCAAAACCAACAACCAGGTTGGGAGATCAAACAACAGAGAGGCTACACTAAAAATCAAATCACTGACAAAGAAAAGGGTTAATATCATCCCAATGAATGAATCTTTGATTAGATAAGTACTATTCATAGATATTAAAGACACTAAGTGCTGGGCTTTGCTCTGCCCCCCCATCCACGTGGGGGGGTCCTGAGCTTCTCTGCCTTTCCCATGTGGTCCTCTCTTGCTCTCTCACGTTCCCTGGCCAGTAGAGCTTAATCGCGGGAGTGGAGACCCCAGGTAGCCTCAGTTCGCGTGTGGTCGCAGGACCCCTGACCCCTTCCCATCACAAGGAAGACACGGGGCACGTGGGAGTCCCGGAGAAAGCCTCAGGGGCGTTCTGATTTATTCAAGGGAGGGGCCAACAATTTATAACCCCAAAGGCGGGCGCAGGAGAGGGGCTACTGGATATTAACGATTGGCTTGATGGACTGTCCATCTGGTGATGTCACGGAACTTCCTCTATGGGCGGAGACCACAGCCCCCCAAAGACCGGGTTTCTGGGGTCCCCGCCATTACACAAGTGGCCGAGAGCCGAGAGGCGGGGCCTGCTTTGCTTCTCTTCTGGTTGAAGCCGGAAGGTGGGAGGGGCTCCCTTCCACACTGCCCCAGGGCTGGGGGAAGGGCAGCATCTCTAAGGAAGCCCTACTCGCCCTTTCCCCCTAAAGGCCAAGCTGAATCCCCAACATCAAGATTGGCATATAAGGGGCTGGGGATATGGCCTAGTGGCAAGAGTGCTTGCCTCGTATACATGAGGCCCTGGGTTGGATTCCCCAGCACCACATATACAGAAAATGGCCAGAAGTGGTGCTGTGGCTCAAGTGGCAGAGTGCTAGCCTTGAGCAAGAAGAAGCCAGGGACAGTGCTCAGGCCCTGAGTCCAAGCCCCAGGACTGGCAAAAAAAAAAAAAGATTGGCATATAAGTATGTACATTTGTGAATCTAATGGGACAAAAATATAGTCCAACATATAATATAAAGTGTCCTCAAAATTAAGAAAACATCTACAGATCAAAAGAACTTGGTAGGTTTCAAGAAATTGATATACAGAATGCTTAACAGTCATAAATCTTTATTAAATTACTGAAATTCAAGGGAAAAGATTCTCTAGAAAGGTAGTAAAAAAAAAAACAACTAATTTCCTACCAGGAAGAAATTCAGTCTGACCGCCTACTTACCCAGAGTCACAATGAAGAAATACTTAGATATAGCTAAACACTGTATAATCCTTAAAAATATTATACCCAACTAAAATGTCATTCAGATATGTTAAACACATAAAACTCAAGAAATACAGGATTTATAAGCTATTTGTGAAAAACAAAATAGTTTGAGAAAAAAGTGTGATCAACTGAAATTTGAGTGAAAATTTAGGAACAGAGAAGCTGTGGCCAAAAGAATTGCTCTAATGAGCTTTGTGTTCACTGACACAGAGTCAATACTCAGCGACTATGGAGAGTGCAGTAATATGAGATAATACAATTGTCACTGGCAGTATCTTTCCTTCTTTTATTTTTTTTTTTGGGGGGGGGGCAGTAGTAGAACTTAACACTTGAACTCAGGGCCTGAGTGCTATCTCTGAGCTTTCAGCTTTTTCCACTCTAGGTGGGTGGTGGGACTCTACTACTTGGGCCATATCTCTACTTTCAGTATTTTTCTGGTTAAGTGGAGATAACAGTTTCACAGACTTTACTTCCTGGAGATGGCTTTGAACCTCAATTCCAAGATCTCACTTTTCCTGAATAGCTGGGATAACAGGCATGAGCCACTGGCACCAGCCCTGGGTGGGTGGGAGTGTGATTGAGAGATGGGAGCATGATAGCAGTTGTGATCTTCCTCCTTCTGAGCAGAGAGCCAACCATCCTAAAATTGGGATGCATGGTTAAGATGAAGTAACCATCCCAAAGTCAAAACATGTAGTTTCTCTTTTCCTTCCACTAGAGTGATGGATCCATTGTTTTATAAAATGCAGGGGTGTTCCATCATTCATTTTTCCCTCTATTACAAAATAAAGCAGATCTCACAGGGATAAGAGCTGTCATTTTTAACACATCGGTCTTATATTCAACCTAGATTAGAGATAACTGACAAGGAAGAACACAGACACATTTGGGATGTGCTGTGTGTTCTATTTGATTTTTTTGAAGACATCCCATACACATGAATGCATACAATATCCACCACTCAAGCCTGACCATGCATTACCTATTGCCCAAAAAATGATTGTTCTCCTATAGACCTGAAATATCTCAATTGGTTTTTCAAATGAATAATATGAACTGTGCCCCAGAACCATGATAACTAGATGAACCATATCTAATTTGATGATAGAAATGCCGTTTCCTCAACCCATTTATTTAATTCTTACAATTTATATGCAATAAGTTTAGATAGGACTAAGAAGAAATATATGTGAATACATTTCTATTCCTAGTGTATTTAAGATCTTCATAAAAGATTGGAATATTGACTTATTCTATCACCTTAAACTTGGGATAGTGAACAATTTAGGGCATACTATAAACAGTGCATTACTACTCAGGTGGTAGTACTATACTATCAAATGATGGTGACAGATCTTCAAGTGTTCAGAAGGTTATATCCTTTAATAGGCAGCAAAGGTAATTTTACGAAAAATTCATGAAAGATGAGAAAAGATATTTCAAAAGAGCAAAAATTACAACAAATGCATTTTACACATTTACATATGTACATTTTACATGTGGTAGTTGCTCTGGTATGAACTCTGCTCAAATCACTGGACTTCATCCTGAAATATTTCTATCAAGTAATGCCTGTTTCAATCATTCCATCAGGGATTTTGGATGGAGAAAATATGAAAGATCTGTTCTCTCCCTTGGTAACAGTATCCAGAATTAAATAGGCAAAAAAAAAAAAGTGAGAAATCATTCGGACCTTTAAAACTACAAAAACAAAGGCACTGAACTCTGTGAGATAGGGAAGGAAAATATAGCCCTGGGGATAAAAGTAGCTTCCAAAATTCTCATGATGGTTCTCAGCTCCTCTGTCGCAATTTCCAACAGGCATGCAATTATGTGTCTACCACCAATAAGCCTTGTCCTGGCCTATTTTGTGTCCATTGCACCTACAGTTCTGGGCACAATAAGATCACAGACTGACCAACACACAGAAAAGCAAGCCCCAAAATCAGCAAAGGTAAAAAGGAAACTGCATTATTTAATTACTAACCATAAGCAGTACAACTTTATCACCAAGCAAAGGACTAGCAAGGTAAGAATTTCCATTGACACTGAAAAATATGGATTTTTTTTTAGGAAGGAAATTTTATAAGGAAAGAATCACTGCATTTAGTTCTATAGCAAGATTGTTCAAGAGCTCATCTAGTTTTGGCTTAGTGAGCTAAGGGTTTTAGCACTGAAGGGCAAAGGACAGAGAGTTATTCTTTGTGATTATTTCCACTGCACTTATCAAATCAATAGAAGTAATAATTGTTATTGATGGTGGCCTACCCACTGATTACAAAGGCCACTTTAATTGCTTCTGTGAAGTCACACAGCTCTTAAGTGACATCATGGCATCAGTGAAGAGCATGCAATGGCCCCTTGCTTTGTGGACAGGATGTGTAGGGGCATTTATTCAATTAGAGCATTCAGGCTGCACTCTGTACTTCTTCCTGAGCCATGCTCAGATGGAGACTTCCTTTATTCCTTATTAATGCCCCTCTAATGAGAACTAAGCAAGGTGCCCAGCCAGGAACAATGGGTTGTATCACAGACAGGATTAAAATGCCTGGGGTAAGACTAAACCTGAGGTGAGATTAAAGTTCTGAGGTAAGACTGAAGTCATGGAAGAAGGGAAAGGGACAGGGATGCTGGTAGCAAATGTTGATTGAAAGACAGAAAATGGTAGAGAATCCATTCCTGGCCCTGCTCTGTAGGATCTGAGCTCTGCACATCTCCTGACTTCATCTTACCATGGCTAATCTCATTTCAGCATTAATGGTCTTCTCCTGGCCTTCCAAGCAAGGCCCTTCATCTGGCCTTGGGTCTCTGCATGTACCATTTATCTACCTGAGCTAAATGCAATAGGTACCCAGATCATCTTCAACATTTAAATAACAGCTCAGAGATCCCCTCCTCAGAACCTTAGCTAAAGGGGCTCCATTCCTTGCTTGGTGATGTCCTACCACATTGCTCCAACCTATTTTCTTTGAGCACTCATCACTGCTATAGATTTCATTTATTACAATATTAACTTCACAAGAGCAGGGACCGATCACCCACTTCACTACTGTATTCCAAGAACCTACCAAAGCCTCTGCCTATAAGGGGTGTTCTTTCAACATGTTAAAAAAGAAAAAGCAGATATGGTTGTGTGACTTGAGTGAATGGAAATCTTACATTCACCTAAAGGTCACTGCTTTGGGTCTACCCCACATGGTGGCAGTGATTAGTGTTAACATGCATCAGCTTGGGTGCTAGTGGCTCACACCTTTAGTCCTAGCTACTCAGGAGAATGAGATGTGAAAATCACTGTTCAAAGCTGGCCTGGGCAGGAATGTCTGGCCAGGAAAGTCTCTAATCAACCATCAAAAAAGTGTGTGGGGAGCACTAGCCCTGCCTGTTCTCGCCCCGGAGGTGTGTAACTGTTGTGCCACCTGTTGTGAGGCCCTGAAGAGCTCCGCCTGCCTCAGTCCCTGGGGGTGTGTTTGTTTACACTGGAACCCAGAAGAGGGATCCTGGCTAGCCCCTCCTGCCTTCCAAGTCCGGCACCAGGAAAGGCGGCTCTATCTGGCCACGCTTCCCAGCCTTAAGACCAGGAGCAGCAAGATGGCTTCTGTGGTAACCTGGGGGCGGTCCTGCTGGTAGCGAAGTAGACTTAGGCCGCCCCTTAGGGAGGTCCCATGGCTTTCCGCCCTTGACTGACAGCTCCAACCGCTAATTGTAGCCCCTGGCTAGGTATGTTACACCCCTCCTCTTCCCGCGGCCATTGCCCATATTTAAGATTGGGTTCACGCCAATAAACCCAAAGTGGTCTTGAACTTCTCCCAAGTTGTCTGATTATCCAACCGCCAGCAAAAGGTTGGGTTGGGCTGCTTGCAGGCGACCGGGCTCGTTACCGCCTCTCCTGCTGGTAGGGAAAGCGCCCAGGGTACAGGGACCCCTGCAAAGGTGTAAGTGGAGTTTGGGCTCAAGTGTAGAGTGCCCAGGGTTCAAGCCCATTATTGGCACAAAAACAAACAGAAAAGAACCTACATCAGAGAAATGACATCTAAGCCTAGCCCTGACATTTACCAGCTAAGTAACCTTGAGAAACTTACTTAACTTCTCTGGACCTCAGTTTCCACCTGCACAAGTATATTTACAAAGAGGCAACCAATCTCACAAGATTATTGGGCTTGGTTTTAATGCTTGCAAAAGTCCTAGATTAATAGAATCATTCAACTTGTGGCAAATGCATAAGAAATGTACAGCCTTTACCACTCTTAATTCTCATTACACACCATGAAAAGTATTAGGGGACAGTAAACCCTCAAGTGTGTGCACCACTTGTCAAAACCTTCCTAATCTACCTATTCATCCAAGATAAAGTGGTCACTATCTATAGATGTCCTCTTCTATTTCTCTACATCATGTAGCTGACATGAGCAAGCCTGCCTGTGTGAACCACAAATGTGCAATGTCCCTATACACGTAGCCTGCCCCCTTTCTGGTATACACTAGTGGCCTTTATGAATAATTTGGTTGGAGAAAGCAAAGTTTCATTGTTGAAAGCTATGGAAGAGACTCTTAATTCAAACAGTATTAGGCTGGTGGATGAGGCAAATTGGAGCATGTAAAATTTATTGGACAGCATAAAAGGGAAGCGAGAGAAGGCCGAGAAGATTAGGGGAGGGGGGGTCGATTACCATTCAACTGCCAGCATAATAACCTGCAGCACATCTCAGTGTGCCATGGGGGCTGGGAGGCTCTACTCCCTGGATGATTGCTTTATGTCGCCATCGATGCTACTGGCCCATCAACTATGACCCTGGGAGCAGCAAACTCATCATAAGAGGGGGAGAAATGTAAATTTCAAAATAGACATATAAATATCTGGTGGCCCAAATGTTCTATTAGTCATTTATATTCCTGACTTTGGAATGCAAAAATGTAAATTTAAGATCCTGGTGCAGTCAGAAGTCACCCAGGGTTCATATAATAATCTCTCTGACAAGGGCTAGACCATGCTAGGCCATAAAATCTAGGGGGCAATAAGCTCACTAAATATGCTGGGAGAACACAAGGGAGGGAGAGATACCCTCTTCACCTCAAAGGGGGAAAGAGAGATTGACTGACTAATCAAGCCCAGCCCACAAAGTCAAAGATTTCCCTGATGCAGTGGGGGCATAAGGACAGAGCTGATTTACTCACTGACAAGCTGATATCCCTGTAAGCAGAATGCTCCAAAGCTCAATGGCAAAGCCCTAAGGAGCAGAGCATGTTTTCTGATTTACTGACAGCTTATGGCTGCTAGAAATGGCCACAGTGCACATGTTCTCAGCTCGACATGAAGGTAAGTTATGTCGTCCATGTAGCCTCTCCCACTGTCCTCTCAAACACAAAACCAGGGGAGAGGAAAAAAGAGGAGAGGAGGGAAATACCACAGAGGTACAGAAAGGGAAGTTCCTTCCATGTAGCAGGGTAGAACAGAATTTGTGCATGTACAAGTCCAGTCTTCCCTGCACATGAGGGAGGAAGGCAGGCAGTGTGTCCAATAAGGGGCCAGGGGGTGATGATCTACATAAATCTGCAAGGATGCTGAGGCAAAGAAAATAAAAGTGTTCCTGAGATCCCACCGCTCATCTGAAACACTTTAATCCAGTTTTCTGTCCTACTTACTGATTCCTACTCCATCTTCTGGGTCTTCCTTCACTCCCAGGTACATTTGTGACAGCTCCTTTCCACTTCATGATGGCATTCTGCTTTATTCTAGTGCTTAAATAAAAGCACGCCTCCAAGTTGGAAGGTGAGAAAAATGATTTACTTCCATGAGGATGAGGTAGGACTTTATGAGGTACACAAATCATTTAAGTAGCAATAGACAGTATTTATACCAATTAATGTCATCAAGATTACTCAGACAAGATGAGGTGTATATTTAAGATTTAGAAAGTAAGCTGATTTTAGTTGGGCACCAGTGGCTCATGTCTGCAATACTAGCTACTCAAAAGACTGAGAACTGAGGATCACAGTTCAAAGCCAGCCTAAGCTGGGAAGTCCATAAAAGTGTTATCTATAATAAACCAGAAAATAAAAGCAGAAGTGAGGGTGTGGCTCAAGTGGTAGAGTGCTACCCCTGAGTGAATAAAGCTTAAGAACAACACCCAGACCCCTGAGCCCAAGGCCCAGGACTAACACAAAATTGTTTTTAAAAAGCAATCTGATTTCAAGAAAAAAAATTAAATAATAGTACAGGTGTCTATAGTCTATAGACCAGGAAGAACTACTTAAACATGCTCAACAGATTTTCCAAGTCATTTTGTCAACTGAAACATGACACACAATAACTCATAACATCTATAGCCACATCCAATATTCATTGGAGCATATTATGTTTATAATGGAATACTGAAACACTAAAGACAATGATACCTTAAAGAAGCCAAACACAAAGGACTAACATTGGGTGAGTTTACCCACACATTATGCCAAATAAATTAATGGAGACAGAAACCAGCATGAAGGGCACTAAGGAGTGGAGGGCGAATTATTCAAAAGTTATTGCTTAATAATAACAGTTTCTCTTGGAGTGATGAAAATATTTTAGAAATGACTGATTGTATAACACCATAATAAGATCTATGACACTGGATGGAACACTTAAAAATGTTTAAAATTGTAATTTTTAGGTCACATACAGTATTGCAATATAAAAAGTTAATAATGTTAACATACCAAGCCCACTATATCATAAAATTCCATGTGGCATGTGAATTGCTCACTTGCCTAAACACAAAGCACATGGTGTTCATGAAGTGAAGAATATGCGTGCTGAGTGAGAAGATGCTGTGTGCGCACACATGTTCTTACTGAGAAGCTGTTCTCCATCCTGCCCTGCCTTTCTGCCCCTGGTGAGTCCCCAGGAGGGAGACATGATTGTCTTGGCTCACCTAGGGCAGAAATGTGTCCTCACATGCCTCCCTCCTTCCTGTGTCACTGCCCTGTGAGTCTCCGGTCTGGGACATTCCAGGTCAGGTCAGTGTGGATCATCCCCCACCCATGGAATGTTCTCTAGAATCAAAGTCATTTATGTATCTCCTATGACAGCCTGGTTCTCCAATGTCTAGTGTGTGGAATTTGGATATCAAGTTTTAAATAGTCACCCATTTGATTGATATGAAGATTGCAGGACATTTCTCCAAACGCATGCAGACGGCCACTTTGCAGCAAGTACAGAGTTAAGGTGGATCTCCTCATCCCAGGCCCAGTGTGCTGAGTTACATGTGCAGAGCCAGAGCACCGCGCATGGACACCTGAAAGCAGCCTTACCACTTACTCACACCACTGCACCCTCAGATTTGACTCCCCAGTCTGGAAGGTGGATGTAACAACTGTTTCCTCACACAATAAGTGTGAGAACTAAACTTGATAAGATAATGAAAGACACAAAATAGTGCTAAGCAAAGTGAGCAGCAAATGTCCCACACAATAGCGAAATATGCACTTACTAGGGCAAACAAACAGAACCTAGAGGAAGAGTTGATGAAATGAAAAGAAATACTGTAAAGAAACACTCTGTAGGGAAGGAGAAGAAGGTATAAGATGCCGGCTTCCATCACTCCGGTGTGGAATAGCAATAACATCCAATTGTCATTATCACAAAAGTGATTTTTATGATGCTACTACTAATATTAGGATAAATATTCACTGTGTACTTCATACTTGCCAAGAACTTTGATAAAATGCTTCTCTCATAGTATCCTCCTGATGAATCCTCCCAAGAATCTGATGAAAGTTCTCTTAGGCCCCATTTTCCAGATTAGTTCGTCAAGACTTATAATGGGCAAGTAACTAGGTGGGATTTACAAAGGAATGACGGGCCAGTCAGTATCAGAAGTCAAGAAACCCAGGCCAGCATCCATGACCACTTAGGTATCTCACAGATACTAATTTCATTTGCCAGACACCTTCCTATCATGAAAGAGCATCCCTAGAAAGGAAATATGAACAATCTGGTCACTTCCTGACCACCATTCCTCATGCTGAAGCAAATATCACATCAGTCATTCAGTTTATAAATGAGATTATCATGTATGACCTGATAAGACCATGTCCAACAGCAAATGAGCTAATATTAACATCAAACCAACACAGAGATATGAAATGTATGACCACAGCCATACGTTTAATTGCTATATATCTTTCTCTTTGTAGTCAATACTCACTCAGCAAGGAAAAGCCCAGCAAGTCTGCTGTGACTGGTCCCATAACTCCCTCATTATATATCAGGATCAAGTTATAGACACCCAAGACTTCCTGCCCTTGTATTATGACACTGTAAGAAAGTATGGGGCCCACAGCTGGAGAAGGGCCCATTGTCCTGGGTGTTCCAGATGACTTGAGTCTGAGCCCATGAGGAGAGGCAGCTTTATGAACCACTGCTCACTGTTGCTTGAGAACCACTGAGCCACGATTAACTGGAGTTCCTGGCTGATGCTTGACAGAATGGCACTCAACTTTCAGCCTGGCTGGAGGAGCACGAACAGAAACATTGCTCTCAAAGAAAGAACATGAAACCATTCAGCCTTTCTTTTGGAAATGTGAAGTTTCTCCCTAGAGACACTAATAAAATATAGGAACAACTAAGAGTTGGAGAAAGACATAAATAGGTCCAGATCAACAATATGCCTGTGTCTGCCTCCTGCTGTCCACACATGCGTACACACTGTGTCCCTTTCTCAGACCCCAGAGGTCAGGAGGATCAAATATAAATTTTGAAAGTTGAAAAGGAGGAAGCTATTCCAAATGACTTAAAGGATAACTGTCACCAGAATTAATATGGTTGGAATGCTTAGAACTGCCGCAGGTCCCTTCACTTTTGAAAGGTGTCAGGCTCCCGTCTTGGAAGTTAAATGTGTGTTTATGATATGGGGATGAAGCGTCGCACTGTCACCGACAGGTCCAGGCAAAGGGAAGCTTATTTAATTTACTGAACCTCACAGAGAACTGGGAAAGGCTGAATCCAAAAGGTTAAGCATGGGGCACGATTCTTATCTCCCTCCATTTCCCATATTATTACAGTACCCCATTAAGTTTTCCCCTCTCGGAGGCATCTGAAAATATGTTCGACATTTATCAGTGTATACTTTTCTCTTTAGTACTCAGGACTCCTCTCCAAAAAAATAGAAACAGGCAGAATAGAAATGTGTCCCTTTCCAGTGGCGCAAAGCTCCTGGATTTCAGGGGAAGCTAAAGTGATGCGCTAAATTTCCAGCAGGGCAGAGACATGACACCACCATGAGGGCTCAAATCCTCAGTGTGCATGCACATGGCATGCACATTGCAACGCAATGTCTTTCAGCATTAAAGGGAAATTACTCATGGTTGCTCAATGGTAGAAACAGAGGCAAGGGACCCACAATTCTCCTACCTCCTTTACAGTGAACTGGACCCTTCCAGGGGGCAATAAGATGTTCAGCCTTTGCAAGGCTATCCATAAGTGTGTTCTGAAGAAAGGAAATCAATCATTACAATGAGGGAAGTCTTAAGATGTTGTATAAAGCTTTCCACAGTTTTAAAACCTGAACAAGGCATCAGAGTTAATATAAGTTCTGCCACCATATCATTAGAAGGCCTCAAGTCATGACCTTTCCCTCAGGATCACCTCCCTCCAAAATCAACTTCCTTCCTCATCACAATACACCTTTTTACAGTAATGATTTGGATATAACATGCCTCGTACAATCTCCCTCACAATAGCTTGTGTCTTCCATGATGGCTTCCCAGGTGGTGGCACTGTTTTGGGAGACGCTGGGAACTTTAGGTGAGTCCCCACTGGAGGAAGTCTTCGTTTATGGGAGCTCTATCTTGCCCTGATCTTGGCCTACCTTTCTTCTCCCTGATTTCTGGTCACCATAAAATAAGCACCTCTCCTCCTTCACCACCTTCCCCCAATTCTATTCTGCATCTACAGAGACCAGAAACACTGAAGCCCATCAACCACAGACTAAGAACACTGAAACTGGGAGCTGAAATAAATCTCTCCTTTATGAAAGTGTCTCTCTCAGGTATCTGCCACGGCAATGAAAATTCTGATTAGCACAATATCTCGTCTCTGTATTCTACCATTTAAACACACAAGGAGTGTACACCCTGTAGGAAGTGCTGGGATGGAGGCTGGTGATACAGGGAGTAAAGCGCCAACAATGAGCAAACCCTGCTTGGGGTCACAATCAAGAAGGGGAGAGTAAAACTGTACATGTTAGATAAGTTATGCCAAAGCTGTGTGCCTTGTGCCATAAAAATATTTTATCAATGTCAAAAAGGCAAATAGATAGGAGACCATGATAGAAAACTGGGCATTAGGTGATAATACCCCTGCAGAATCACAGTTGAATTCAAATAATACAGCAGCTCTCCCGATCAGAGAGAGAGAAAGAGAGAGAGAGTGTGTAAGCACAGAATAGAGAAGAAGATAAATTGATGAGCATAAAGAAAACCATCCGGGGCTGGGGTATAGCCTAGTGGCAAGAGTGCCTGCCTCGGATACACAAGGCCCTAGGTTCGATTCCCCAGCACCACATATACAGAAAACGGCCAGAAGCGGCGCTGTGGCTCAAGTGGCAGAGTGCTAGCCTTGAGCGGGAAGAAGCCAGGGACAGTGCTCAGGCCCTGAGCCCAAGGCCCAGGACTGGCCAAAAAAAAAAAGAAAACCATCCATCTGAGAATCTCAGTTCAAAGCCAACTCAGACAGGAACGTCTGTGAGACTTTTATCTCCAATTAACCAGCAAAAAAGCCAGAAGTAGGGCTGGGGATATAGCCTAGTGGCAAGAGTGCCTGCCTCGGATAAACGAGGCCCTAGGTTCGATTCCCCAGCACCACATATACAGAAAAACGGCCAGAAGTAGCGCTGTGGCTCAAGTGGCAGAGTGCTAGCCTTGAGCGGGAAGAAGACAGGGACAGTGCTCAGGCCCTGAGTCCAAGGCCCAGGACTGGCCAAAAAAAAAAAAAAAAAAAAAAAAAAAGCCAGAAGTAGAACTTGGCTCAAGTGACACAGTAAGCCTTGAGCAAAAAAGCTAGGAGACAACACTACACACATACAACCAATTTCTTTTAGAAATTCTACTTGTGGTCGCACATTACAATAAAACAAAGTGAAACATTTCACTAGAAACAAGTTTGTTATGGAATCAACTTCCTAGAATGCCATCAAATCAGAAATTGAGGAATGCCTGAGATTATAACCCACAATGAACTTACTCTCCAATACTTAGCTGACATCACGTATGTTGAAGCTCCACACAGAGCTGAGAGGTCTCCAAATTAATGTCCATGTAGAACACAGTGTGTATTAAAAGATATGTTTTCAAAAGCATATTGAAGTATAATAGATAATTAACAAGCATGGCTGTTATTAAAATATAACCGAAGTCTTATCACTCCTGTAAAACTTAAACTGATAACATGTTTTCTTTTCCACAGAGAGTAATATTTTATCACTTTCCTTGCTTGGAGTACAGAGAAAGCTGATAATAAAATATAAACTAAATTTTCACTGATTTTGTTGTTGTTTTAAATATTACTATAAAAATGTATCCCTTTATTGCCTGCATTTGGAAAAGATGACCCCAGCCCCCAGCCTTACACTTAACATACTACTACAAGTAATGGCAAAATAAGTTTCATTAATGTTAAGAATCCCAAGTAAAACTTAAATTCTCCAAAAATTTCTCACTAAAGTCCATCAGAAGTTGAATATTTTTTCATGCACGAGAAAAATTCCTAGATTTTATGTTTTCTGGAAAGATCACTTAATTCCTAGAAACTAAGGTCACTGATGGTACTTACCATTTAAGTACAACAAAACAGGACAGAAATAAATTTCAATGGAAAACAAGGTAAATAAATAACCTGCACTATGATTTTTTTTTAATGTAAAAACTAAACCAACCAACCAAAACCCCCTTTTTCTACTCCTGAAATCTGTGTGGGGCTCTAGACCAAGATGAGTACAACAAACAATATTCTATTTCTAATTAACTTCCAATGAATCTTGTGCTTCTTTTAAGATAAGTTCTCTTTTATGAGGAATAAGGTGAAGCTCTGGGTTTTCTTGTGATACCTAAAAATATTACAGGGAAATTCGCAAAAAGGTAAGGCTGGAATGGCCCACATCATACCATCCATTTGTATTAACCTATTCCCACAGACTGTCCATCCGACTTGGCTCCATATTTTATTCATTTGCTTTATAGCTGGTCAGTTGTATCTTAGTAAATTCAATACCCTTCAAACTGAAACCTACTTTATTCTCTCCAGGATATGCCTTTCTGCTACATTTTATTCCATTTGGTCTACTCTCTAATCAATTCTTTTGTGAGCTTCATTTCATTCTATACAATGTGTCCATTGTTGGGATTTATTTCTTGCTGAATGATTTAAATCTATTTTTGCTTCATGCCGCTTGAAAGCTACTGAATGTCTCATCCATTCCCATCCACAGGGTCATGTGGCCTGATTCATACTCTATCTTCTTGGTTGAGGTAAGATGTAGTTTCCTAGCTTGGTCGGAAGTGAAATGATGCTCGCTTTTTATCCTGGCAATGGCTGTAGACTGAATAATAAGAGTGATATGTAGCCAGATGTAGGAATGGCTGTGTGTTTTAGGTACTCTATACTAAGATGGGTAACTGCAGGCTACCAGTATTCTTAGCATGGAGTCATCTCTCTGAATCAATGCTTCTGACATGTCGGCATGGCTGCAAAGGGCTGGAAAGCTGTGTACAGTAAGCAAATGCTCACTCTTAAATTGTTGATTTTAAAGAGTGGTGATAGATTGCCTTTTTTGGTAGTATTAATTGTGAGTCATTTTTTATTTGGGTTGGCCCTAAACTTTACAATCTTAAGAATCAAAAGTTTATTTTTCACATAAAATTATTCTTCATAGAAGCAAAATGAACAGCAATGAAAGGTATGCTAGTTTAATGGATTGTTTTTGACAGCTCTTTTTTTCCCCCAAGATAACCTCAAAGTGTCTGAGGGAGAAACCTAGAGGGGTAAAATAAGTCTTGAGAGAGCAAACCTTGTCCAGTGGTTGTGAAGAGACCAGTTGGTCTTGAAATCTGAATTTAAACAGGGAAAGTTTAGTGCATTATTTGAAAAGTAACATCGAAGGTAAGGGCAAGAAGACATTAAAAGCTTATCTAAGGGTCTGTGGCTGTTTCCCAAATGCAAGGAGGAGCCCATGAAAGTTTTCTGAAAAGAGGGAGTTGAGATGATTAAAGCACATTGTTCCTACAAAACAAATCATAACTTCCTAAAATAAAGTGAACTTGAAATAAACTCATGGTGGTCCATTACCAAGCCCAAATATGACACTGGTGGAGAACACTATGCTCCAAAGAAAGATGCTTCCAGTACAAAGAGAGGGATCAGTGGATGTACAGAGGAGGGAAGATTCTCCTGAGAAACTGGGGAATTATGCAAGAATTTGCCATAAAAATAGTGATAACATCATATAACATTATAAATAGTGATAACACTACAAATTACAGAGCACAACAAATGTCAATGTGATCAAACATACAAAATAAGAAAACAGATGAAATGGAAGACAAGAGATCCCTAGGAAAAAGTAACCAGGGCTAATATGAGTTGACTGGAGGGTCATTTTAGAATGCAAACATGCAAACAAAATCCATTACTTAATTAGCTTTTTGAAAAAGCATCAGAGATGATAAGCATAGTATCTCCATACATATTCGCCCTAATAGACCATGAAATTCCAGCAGGAAGAATGAAATTACAAGTGAAATCATGGATCTCTCACTATTAAATCCACAAGGAATCTTAGAGAAGTTGGAGGATGGGAAAATAGAAAAAAGATAGCAAAACTACATGACTAACTTCATAAGGACATGCAGGTAAACTTGGATCTTAAAAAATCATTTATATAAAGCAAGGTGCTGCTATACTGGTGGCTCACACCTATAATCTTAGCTACTCAGGAAGCTGAGACTGAAGTTTGCAGTTCAAAGCCAGCCTGGGCAGGAAAGTCCAAGATACTCTTATTTCCAACCAACTGCCAGAAAAAATTGAAGTGGAGCTGTGGCTCAAGTAGTGTGCATGTACACACACACACACACACACACACACACACACACACACACACAGAACAATGCCCAGAGAAAGAACAAACCTATAGTCCAAAGAAATATGGATAAAAGGTCTCAAGTGACAGAAAGAAGACAGAATTACTGAGTTTTTCTCTTGTGGCTATTTTCTCCATCATGAAATTAGAACCTCAAATGATGATTTTTAAAACTGTTGAAAAAGAAAAGACAGAAAGTGTCAGAGAGTATCTGAGAAAAGTGAGAAATCTGGTTTCTAGTAAGTGCTTTCATTTACAACAGCAACAAAAAGGCATTATAACTGATCTGAGCTAATGTTAACTAATACTTGAAAAACGGGGAAAAAGTACATTCTAGTGAATATTATTTTTTAAAGGAAGATTCTAAAACAACTGAAGACAGAGCTTTCCACCCAAATTAGAAAAGATTATATTTAATGCAGGATGTAAAAACTCTTTGAGAAGACACAGCAGCTACTTTGAAGAGGCAGTGTCTTCTCCTCTCCCAAGTGAGCTTGGCCAAATTTCTTAGGCTCACTATCTCTGTCTCTGTGTTTTGAAAAATAGTCATAAAGTCAGTAAATTAGTGAGACCATAAACAGAAAGCATTAAATCCAGTAGGACAGCTGATAAAAATCTCTACATTTTTTGCTGAGTGGGGGGGTGGGAGGGCAGTGGAGTGGAGAGAGGAAATATGAATGAGTTCTAAGTCATTCATGGCAGATCAATTAACTATGTTAAAAAAGAAAAAGAGAAACCCAAATAAAACTGTGGTCTCCCGAGTCAATGTCACTGAGAAAGGAAGTTTCTTGAGCCTTCCCACAGGATGCCACCCTTGCTTACTGAAGAAAGCAAAGAAACCTATCATCTGCTACCAGGAAAAACCCAAGGACAAATAAAATGTGAAACAAAGAGAAAGAATCCACTTAGGTCCAAAAGTTCCAGTTCCCAAGTAAGAAACAGGAGAGTCGTTCTGGGCAGTAGCTTATGTCGAATCAAAGCCCAGCAGGATCTCCTTGACTCTGAGCTCCATTATAATAACTCGAAGCAGATGCTCCCAGACCCTGGCATGCCTCCAGCTAATGCACGACCATCACATATCCTGGGTGGGATGAGGGACAGGCAATTCTTCCAGCTCTGAAGTCCCACGAGTCTACTATGAATCTGAGTTCCTGCCTGACGTCTTGTGTGATTACCACTCTGCATTAGAGGAGAAAAATCACAGGAAAGGAAGACAATGGAAACCTCTTCTAAAGCCACTGGTTTAATAAACAGCCACGTTAAAACACTCTAGTCATTAGAATGTGCAGATCCCCCAACACCTGATTGTCCAGACATACTCCCAGGTTGACCAAAACGACTTTCAGACAGGCAGAGAACTCTTCCATCTCCCTACCATATGACAGAGGCAATGAGAATTGCCAAATTCGATTCACAAAACATTTAATTTATAACAGTTAAAACCTGGCCTCTGACCAAGTCCAAAAGAACTATGTCTTACTTCACTCGCTCTTGAATATGTCTCTTTCAGAGATAAATGACTCTGCTCTCTGCCAGCTCTCTCTGCTGTTTGGTGTTTTGTTTAGCTGGGTTTGTGACAGGCCAAGAGTTGATACATCTGCTTGAATGTGTAATTTACCTCTTTGGTCAACATAGCTTTTTTTTTTCCTTGACAATATTATGTCAAACAATCACATCACAACTGGCTCTGATCTCTTTGTTGTTAGCTAATAAATTAGTGAGTATTTATTATCTGCAATCCCTTTTTCCTCTTTTAATGGTGACACATTTGTGGTGAATTACAGGGCAGCTTTATAAACTAGGCTCGGGGCCAGTCTCAGGCCTTTTCGTCCATGTGAACGCTCCCTCTTGCGGTTGGCCTCCCGGATGGGTGGTAAATCAAGGCAGCTGTCACAGCACACTAAGTTAGTGTGCGTCATTGGGGAGAGCAGGAAGCGTTGGGGGTATAATTCTGTCCATCAAACTAATATGTTATATCAGTAGCTTTGTAATCTTCTGCCATAACTTATGGGAAGTGACACCTAAGAATTTACTTTGAAGGCAATGTGTTCTTCAGACTTTAAGCCAAAACAGACCCGATTCACAGCAATGGTTCTCTGTTTACACCAGTGGATTCCTAGTGCTGGAGAGCCAGATCCCTATCATTGTGGCAGTATTTTACTCAGCCTGCCACCCGCTGAATTCTGTTTACAGCCCTCTCAGTAAGATTTGTAAACTTTCCCAACAGGCTTTCTTCTCATCTCGTCTCTTTTTGTTACTCTGGCCATCTCTTCCAGTAGCAGGATGGATAAATAAATATGCTCCTGGAATGTTATCGTGACAAAAAGGACCTCTGAGCGATAGAGACCAATGGGGGACCCACTTCCCTTCAACCTCTGTGGGAAACCACCATGTGGGACAGAGAAGGAGTACTACTCCATGGCTACAATGGCAGTGTCAGCCTTATGACAGGGCTGTGGCTTGTTGTTGGTGAATGCACATCCAGGACACTTAAAGTAGAGGCTGATGACTTGAAGCAGACTTTACTTTGTGTGTGTGTGTGTGTGTGTGTGTGTGTGTGTGTGTGTGTGTGTGTTCTGGCATAGGGACTTGAACTCAGGACCTGGGCTCTGCCCCTTAACTTTTTCACTGAAGGTTGGTACTCTAGCACTCGAGCCAAAACTGCTCTTCTGGGTTTTTGCTGATTAACTGGAGATAAGAGACTCAAGGACTTTCCAGACAAGGCTGGCTTTCAAACTAAGCTCCTCAGATTTTAGCGTTCTGAATAGCTCATATTACAGGTGTGCTCCCCCAGTGCCAGGCTGACTGCAGTTTCTAAGCGGTGACACTAGAGCTGGCAAACTCACCTACAGGTGCTCTAAAGGGGATGTCTTCTTTTCCCTAACTTACTGCGGGATTGTCCTGTATTTCTACCCACCTCTCCCTCCTAGGTTTTATGCCCAGTGGGACAATGAAAGAAACTCTCTGGGGAAAATAAAATTAGCTCTCAGAGCCCCTATTAAGCAGAAGAGAAGCGAAGAAGAACTATTCAAAGGAGCTATCCTTACCTCCCAGGCACAAAACTAAATATGCACAGTAAAGAAATTTGAAAAATGCCTGCCCTTGCCATCCTCAATACCCCATTGATTGATAGCAGACGGTTTGCTATGATAATTTTACTCTGACAGGTCCCAGGCATAAATCCAACAAAGTTGCTGCTCTTGCTTGACAAGCTACAGAGGGTTCCAGTTAGGAACAGGAAGCAGGCCTCGATTTTTCACCCTGGATGACCTTTCAGGTGCAAAGAAAAGACTGCATGGAAAAAAATAAATCCTTATCTGAAGGGAAACCAGATTCAAAATAGCTTTCATCCTTCTTCATCAGAAAAAATGGCCAACCGCGAAGGATGGATCTATAGTTCTACTTCTTCCAACTTAAACTTAAATCCTCCAAAGAAGAGATGTACAGATGTAAAGAGAAATCAACCGATCTTTTCCATTTGTATGTTTGTTGTCTAAAGTAATACCAGAGGTTTACTTCAAGGTCTTCCTTGAAATGTATCAGTATTTTCCCTATATAAACAAACCAAAAATACACTGCTTAAAAATCAAAGTCCTAATGTTTATAATCTACTAGCATTTCTCAAGAACTCTCAATAGGAGGATTCCTGGAACTCCTTGTACACACTGAACTTCTCATGCCATATCATCTTTAGGAAGCACAGCCTCGACTGACAGCATTGTAATTAAAGAGTCCAAGGGATAATTTTTCCATCTTCGTATTTTCATCTTTGTTCATGAAAAGATCTTTATGGATCTGTGTACCGCTTCTCTTCCTTTTCCATCTAAAGAAAGTGACTCAGCAAAGAGACAATACTCACAGAAATCAGCCTCAACTGGGTTGACGAATTTATGATTTTGCCCTCAAAGAGGAAATGAAATAACCAGAATATTCACCCTAAATATTAGTGGACCTCACTTGAAATGCAGAATTGTGACCTGTTAAAAATGATTAAGCAAGGGGCTGGGGATATGGCCTAGTGCCAAGAGAGCTTGCCTCGTATACATGAGGCCCTGGGTTCAATTCCCCAGCACCACATATACAGAAAACGGCCAGAAGTGGCACTGTGGCTCAAGTGGCAGAGTGCTAGCCTTGAGCAAAAAGGAAACCAGGGACAGTGCTCAGGCCCTGAGTCCAAGGCCCAGGACTGGCCAAAAAAAAAAAAAAAAATGATTAAGCAAAAATTTTAAAAAAGGAAAGATTAAGCCAAGCACTGGTGGTTCAATCCTATCATCATAGCTGTTCAGGAGGCTAAGATTTGAGAACTGCACTTCAAAGCCAGACTGGGCAGGAAAGTCTGTGAGACTCTTATGTCCAATAAACTACTCAGAAAAAGCTGGGAGTGGAGCTGTGGCTCAAAGTGGTGGAGTGTTAGCCTTGAGTGAACAAGTCAGGGACAGTGCCCAGGCCCTGAGTTAAAGCCCCAGGACCAATAAAAAAGAAAGAAAGGACAAATGAAAGAAAGAAAGAGCTAAATGGGGCTAGAGTTGTGGCTCAAGTACTAGGGTACCTGCCTAGTAAGTGTAAGATCCTCAGTTCAAGCCTGAGTATTGACTGTATATGCTAACCTGGGAAATATATGAAAAGGAAGCATCTTTCTAAAAGCTTGTTAGAAGCTAAGCATTTACCTTCTAATTACCTCCTATGAATGTGAGACTGTTTTTTCTTGGCTACAGTATTTCATGTTAGCATGAAGTAAGGGTCTTGTAAAACTCTCGTGTCATTAAGAAGGATTTCCCCCCTCTTCGCACCCTGCCATGTGTTGGGAATGTGGGCATCAGCAGAGTTCTGCGTCCACCCCACATAACTGAGCTGCCTACAACAGAGAAAGAGGATCTGGGCTTGGCAATCTCAGAAAGAGAGGTCTCTTTGCTGTAACAAGACCATAACACAAAGACTTCACTTGGAGCTGCAAAATTAAGCCTTATTTTCTGAGGTCGATCTTTTTATGGTCATGCCCGTCTTAAGGAGGATCTAACTGGACCCAGGAGTTCTAATCATCAGTCCAGGGGTCAGCCAAGAAAGTCAGTGGGGAAGAAAAAAATTAAGAAGAACAAGTTACTCATAAAATTGGGGAGTAATAGATATCTTTTTTAAAAGTCGTAAAGCAGCTTGAGCAAGTCTTGAGGAAAGAGAAACTTGCTAAATAATTGTCTTGCCCGGCTGCCCCTCTCTAAATAGCAAAACAGGATGTGCTTCCTTGTAAATGCCTATAAATTCTGGGGGGAAAAAAACCCAACAAATCTGATCTGTGTACAGAGCTCTAGGCTGCCAGGAACATGGTTCCATTTCTGTTGTGATTAGAGGAAGATGCCAGACCAGCGTTTTCCCACCCGGTGTTGATAAGAAAGGCATTTAGCATTTCATTTGATGAGGCGGCTGTGAGTGGGTGGGATGACATGAAAAATTGTGGTCAATGTCATATTAAAAACTACAGGCCCATCCACACATGCTTGCTGTGTTCCCTAGCCAGGGATAACACTATCTCGTGCAAAGCTGTCAGCTGTGGCAGATGGAGTAGAGATGTCCTTTCCCAACATAACACCAGAAAACAAAGTTCTCAAGGCATTTGGAGAGTTGATGGCCTCTTTTTGGGTGCATGAGAAAAAACAAAACTGAGCCTTCATTTCCTGTAAATTCAGTCCCATTTAGGCTTGACTTCCCTTTTCAGCTAAGGATTCAATCCACGTCTCTGCAACAAAAAGAAATTGGGCTAGCTAGGCATTTTCAAATTAGAAGTTAATCTCTGACTGGATGCAAAGAGACATCTATTAGAACCCAGAGTCATTCTGAGGACCCCAAGGAAGGAACTTATTCTTAAGGAAGACGGGGGTCGGGCTGGGTTTGGGTGAAGGATTGTCCAGGTATTTCAAGGAACTCTACAAAATCAGACATAAGGAAACCATTTCCTAGAGGTCAACCTCAATCTTATTCATATTTTGTCCTAGATAACTCACTGTTAGGAGATTGTCCTATGTATCACAGAATGTTTACAAGGCCATCTTTCATCTATACCCACTACAGTAGCTCATACCGCTCTGGGCAGATGGAAATGGACGGTGCCTTTTGGAAATCATTACATGAGCCTTGGAGAGAGAATCAAACTTTGTCCCTAATTGGGAACACTGTCCTAGGGTGTTGGGCAAGGCCATTCCAGCGACTCTCTCAAGGACCCAGTATCTGAGGAAAAGGAAGTCTCAGCACCATGCCACGAGCCCTTTCCCCATGGTTCTGTACATGCACCCCTCCACCTGGGCTTCTTAGCTCACTATAAGATGACTTTAAGGGTTATTAAGTGACAAAAATAATGTGCAATCGTATTTCAATTTCATACTTTATACATGAGCTACATTTATTACATTTTCATTCTTTCTTTCATTCAAACTCCAGCTTGAACTCAGGGCTCACATTTGCAAGGCAGGTGCTCTTACCTCAAAAGCCGTATCTCCAGCCTAATTTCTTGCTGGCTATTTTTTAAGAAAGAGCCTCTCTTCCTGCCTAAGTATGAACCTGGATGTGGAGATCCAGCTCTGTGAGGATTCCTGTTGTAGCTAGGATGACAGATGCATGCCACAGCACCCACTTCTTGGCTGAGAAGGAATGAAGTTTCATGTCCCAATTCACCCCACACCATGATCCTCCCAATCTCAGCCCCCCAAACAGCTAGAAGTACAAGGGTGAGCCACTGGCACATGGCTCACTTTCGCTCTTTCTATTCTAGAGCCCCTTAATTCTTACAATATTAAAGATTTGGTCAAAAAATAAAACTCCAGGACAGGAAACTCAGTAAAAGGAATGTAATAAAGACATTGATTCAAGGTTTTAGAAGAGTTTAAATAGAAAATAGAAATAGAAGGCTATTCAACAAAGCCTTCCTGAGAAGACTAACTTTGGGGAAACACTACCACCACTACTCTGAAATGACCATGAAAAAAGGCAAAAGAACCAGAATCTGAGAGCCACAGTGGGACAGCTCAGTCTTCCACTAAGAGATATAACCATGAAATAAATACAGCCAAGAGAGGCAGGAAGACAGGAAAAGACATACTCTGGCTTCTTTCTTCCTTCCACCTTTAAGTAGACAAAGTTCTCCGTACTCTAGATGTCAGAGGAGACTGAAGAAAACACAGTTAACTTCTAGATTCTTTTTGTCAAGGTGGCAAACTACCTGTGGGCCAAATGGTCAGAAAGAAGGGGGAGGTCTCTTTCTTCTCCAGGCATTCTACCCTTCTAGTTAGCACCTAAATTCTTTGCATGGCAATCTTGGGGTATGACCAGGGAAATCAAGGCCAAGGTGGGAATACTTCTTAGATCTCCACTACTAGGCTCAGCAGTGTTTGCTAATGCTCTACTGACCTAACAGGGTCCAGCGCCCAGTCCAGGCCTATAGCAATTCCTGCTCTTGATGGGAGGAATGCTATAGTCCCATTGCAGAGTCAGGCAGATAATAGGAAACGTGGCTGGTTTTAAGAAGCTATCATACTACTCAATGCATTTCCTAGTGAGTGTCTCCCAGTGAGGACATTACAGCTTGATTCACATCTAAACATTCCAAAAGGAAACAGAATTATTTCCCAAACATCACATAGCTTTGGTGGCACTGAGTTTGAAACAGTTTCCTGAATTGCTGTCAGCCCAGCCCACTCCATCAGGGGTTCCTGAATAATAGCCAACTATTTCACCCAGTGTAAGGTGACTGCTGAAGATTCAAACTCAACTTCAAAAAAGTTCCAAGACTCCCTTTCCTTTGCTTAAAGAAACGGGAAACCACCTTTCAGTACAGCTTTGTGGGGAAACATCAAACTAGATTTCAGAAAATTTGGTTTACTATCGAATCCTGCAAGCAATCATCTATGAAAGTTTCCTAGGTAAGTCTATTCTCTCCAATTCCCAATTCTCTTATCTGCAAAATTGGGAAGTTAAACTATTTCAGGATAATTGAGTCAAGAGTGAGGTAGTTCGGGACAGAGGAGATGAGATGATAGTAACTTGAGTAAGTGAAGCTGGCCCGAATTAAACAGGTAACCTGGAGGCCGCATGCCTGTTAGTAACCCTGTCATTCACTGTTTTAGCACATACTACACTGGCCCCTGATATGATGGCTATCTGTGCCTAAGACCTTACCTGGCTCTGCAGTTGTGGCCTTTTCCCATTTCCTCCCCTTTATACCTCAGCTGCATCCACCCTTGCTGTGGAGTCACCAAATTTACCTGACTTTCAGGACAAAGGGTGCCTATGTGCAATGCAAAGTTGTAGCTCACAACCCTGACCTCTTCCTTCAAGCCATCTTGTTTCAATCCCACACACCCTTTCTGGGAGTGGGGGAAAGGCAGCTGACAAGACTCTTTCCTTTATATAAGCAATTCCAGTTGGACTGGTCCAAGGCCATCATTCAGCTACACTCACTGCTATCTGGGCTTTGGGAAAGAGTACATGATTCAGCACCCCTAACTCTCATTATGGTCCCCACTGTCCAGTGTGGATCCTCTAATTTTTCCTATATTCTTGTTATTTGGCACTGCTTCTTCCAGAGAAGACATGCTCCAAAAATATCTGCTTCTAATGGTCCTATCACTTCAGAAGGAATTCTCAGGAGGTTAGAATGAAGGAAAAAATAAAGTCAGTTGTTAGCTAGGAGACATGAGACTTGAGATGCTGGAGAAGCCTTCTCTACACTGGTCAGAAATGGCAAGATGGCAAGCGTACTATAATGGACAGTAGGCTATTTCTGTATAGGGCTGTTGGATTTCACTTTGTAGTATAGCCTGCCAGTACCATTTCAAAAACTACAGGCCTCTTCCCAAGGAGCCTTAGCTGAGCTGGGAGTTGCCTTATTTGGTGATATTAACAATAATCATAGAATCCCAATGGCTTGGCCCATGTAATAAGGATTTTTCCCCACCACATTCTCCCCTCCCCCCCTCCTGCTCCACCATGTGCTTCCTCACCACACACCCAGGGCAATGGAGCCAATCATGGACAAAACTTTCCAAACTGTAAGTGAAAATAAGCTTTTTCTATGTAGAAGTTAGTTAAGTCTATTTCCTTGTAGTGAAAGAGAGCTAAACAATTTTTTTTTAAAGTCATGTATGGGGGGGGGGGGGGCTCCACTACCTGTTGTAGAGGAGGCTGTGGCTTCTCAAGGCCATTTAAAGATGGCAACACATTCATATGAACAAATGTCATAACCAGGCAGCTTAAAATGACTCCAGGTCCCCATAATGGCTGCTATAGCCCAAGATACTACAGAGATGAGAGACTCTATATTTCCCCCCTCGTTTTTCCTTCCTTTGCTGCCTTTTTGTAATCCTCTCCTCCTAGCACACACTAGACAAATGATATGGGCTAGAGAGACTACCAGACTGAATTTTAGTTGAGATGAGCAACTCAACAACCTCCCCACAAAGATGAAGCCACAGAGAAGGTGAGTTGCTAGTTTGAGGTGACACGACTAAGCAGGGACACAAATGAAACCAATTCAGTTCTACTAACTCCAAAGCTGGTGCTTTTAAATTTCTCATCTTTCTGATACCCCAGAATACATCCTTGTGAAAACATTTAAGTTGGTCACGCTCTAAATTCCAACAATGACATCCCCAGCCTGTGTCTGGTGGCATGTAAACAGTCATGACCTTTAAAATCAATGAGCTGAAGATGTGCAGCACAAAGCCATTGACATTGCCTTCTTCCTGTGGCCCATGGTATTTGTGTTCCCCTCCCATGTGCTGTCTCTCTCCCCCGCTGGGAATGTACCCTGAGACCTCCTCCTGTGAGGGAAACAGACCCCAGCTGGCCCGCCATGCTGGGGATCCAATGTGAACTCCAGCTGCTTCACTCTAGGACTGCCTTCTATGAACTTCATTTTTAAAAACTTTGAACATCTACATGGCTCTCACCCAACTGTCTTAAAAACACCAGCTGTACCATGCTTTCTCCTCTAATTTGACAGTTGTAAGAACAGCTCCCAAAGAACAGAACATTCTTCGGGGGAGGGCTGTTGGTTGTGCAGACATTTTAGGAGGCATAGAAGATGAAAGGGATTTCAAGTTGAAACGTCATGTAGGGAAAAGGGTGGGAGGTGACAACGGGAGAAAGAGTCTAATGTGTACTGAATGCCTATCATGTATCAGGCACTGAGGCTGGCTAAGTTCTCAGGACTTAACACATTTGATCCTCACAAGGCTGAGAGATGAGTATAAGCACCCCAAATTTTATGGATGAGAAAATGAAGGTTTAGAAGATGAGGAGACTTGCCCAGAGTCATATATGGAATCTGTTGTTAAATTAGTGGTGAGGTTAATGACTCTGTTGACGCTGCTGCTATTAATGCGTCCTCTTGTTCTTATTCTTGGTTCTTCTTCCTTGTCTTCCTTTTCCTCCTCCCCTTCTTCTTGTCTTCTTCCTTCTCTTTTTCATCCTCTTCTTCCTTCTTGTCTTCTTCCTCTTCCTTTTCCACTGTTGTCCATTTGTATGTTTTGTTGCAATAAGGATCAAATCCAGGACTTCATACATCCTAAGCATGAGCTCTATAACTGAGCTCTGTCCTCAGCCCTCTAACTTGCATATTTTTATGGCTATTGAATTCAAATCAAATAAACAACATAGCTTAAGACAAGAAAAATCTCTCCTACAGCTCAGGAGGGCAGAAGCCTGAAATTCAAAGGCTTTGGTGGAGAATCTTTTCTAATCTCCTCCAGTTTCTGGGGACTGGGCACTCTGAGGCTTGAGGTCACATCACTCCAATCTCTACGTCCATCTTCATGTAATCTCTGTCTCTGTCTCTCTTTCCCTCCCTCCTTCCCCACACTCCATCCTCTAGGATGTATTTTACACAGATACTTGTCATTGAATATAGGGCCTGTCTTGGTAATCCAGAATGATCTCATATTGAAATCTTTAATTACAAACACAAAGGCCCACTTTCCAGATAAACTCCTACTCACATGTTCTGGGGTAAGGATAGGGAACTACCTTTTATTAGGGGGAGGGGGGCTAGAGGAAAAAATATCATTCATCCCATCACAGCTGGGTTTTTTTTATTTAGCCCTGTCTGATTTCATACTGTACTGCCTCACCACATGTCGTTTTTTGTCTTTTTCCTTATCTACCTCCTCAAGAAAGACTTGCTAAAAGTTCTAAGGTTATCACAGTATGGAGATACAAAAGCTTTGCTCCCTTGGCATTCTGTTCTTGCTTGAGAATCAAGGGAAACCAGGGGTGGCTCATGTTTGTCATCCCAACAACTCAGAAGGCTGAGATCTGAGGCTAACAGCTTGAAGCCAGCCCAAGCAGGAAAACCTGTGACACTCTTATCTCTAATTAACCATCAAAAAGCCAGACCTGGAGCTGTAGTTCAAGTAGTAGAGAACTATCCTTGAGCAAAAAAGCTCAGACCTAGGCCCTGAGTTCAAGCCCCAAGACCACCACACAAACACAAAAAAGGGAAAATAAATAAATAAGAACCAAGAAGGAGAACAGTCCCTAACTGATCCCCTTGCCACTACCTCTAGACATTAAAATGGTATCTTCCTTCACACAGCTCAGCCCTCCTTTTGTAGAAGAGCTAGCAGGTGTCAACTTAACCTATAGCCACCCACTAATAAGTTTAAGATAAAAGGCCAATACATTTAAATAAGATTCCAGCATAATCTAATAGTATTTGTTACCAAGCCCCATCCAATTATATCAGTCAATCTTTTATTACCAGACCCATGAGTGCAAAGAACTCCATTATAATCTCTCTTTATAATGATCTCCTCACTATCTGACTCCTCGAACTCTGCAATAAATTAATCATCTGCTTGCAATCATGAGCAAACATCAACTCAATTAAGAATTGATAAATAAACAGTTTGCTCCCAGGCTCATCCTGATAGGGAAGGGAGCACCCCTGGACGCCTGCCAGAGTGGGGCCGACTGGGGCCATTGGAGATGCAGATGGAATAGAAGCTCTGCTGCTACTTAAAGGAGGTGTTCTGGCCGCTGCTTCCTGATCCCGCTCTGTTCACTTCTTCTTGCTGGCTCCAAATATGGGAAGATTGGTCATCTTGTTTCACTGTGGGCAAGAGTTCTTTTTATTTACTGAGGGCTGAGATAGAGCCACATTGCTTGTGGTCGACTCTTTCCCTACAGATGATGCCCACAGTGAGACAAGACACAAAACTTGGGTCCTGCACCAGCAGCTCATACCTGTAATTCTAACTACTCGAGAGGCTAAGATCCAGCAGCTCATAGCTTAAAGCCAGCCTGGAGAAAAGCCCCCAGAAAAGTTCCTGAGATGCCACAAAAACCTGAAAGAAGCAAGGTTGGAGGTGTGGTGTAAATGTTAGAGCTCCAACAGTGAGCAAGCCAGACAAAAAAGCTCATAGCTCTGAGCTCAAACCCTAGGATCCCCCCTGCCAAATAATGCAGAATTTGGTGTCACAAGAACATCAAATTGGTATACACTGAATGACATCTCTCCAAAAGATAGTGCTATCCTCAACACAGTACCTCAGAATGTGAGCTTATTTGGAGATAGGGCCATTCCAAGTAAAACACCGCTGGTTTTTTTTTATTCAGCCCTGTCTGATTTCATATTGTATTTCCTCGCCATGTTAGGGTCACACAGGAGTGGGATGGACCTGTAACTCAAAATGACCAGTGTCCTTGTAGGATGGTGATATAAAGGCACAGAGAGGAGAATGTCATGTGAAGACACACCAGGGAAGGAGTAGTCATGTGATCACAGAAACAGATACTGGCATGGGGCACTGGTGAGCAAAGAACAGACAGGATCTTCTTAAAAGCAGCAAGGCCTTGCAGATACCTTGAATTCCAACTTCTAGTCCCTAGAGCTAAGAGAGCCATTTCTGTTGTTTTAGCTGCTCACACTGTAGTTTTGTGAGGATGGCTCTAGGAAACCCACTTTCACTATGAGGAAGAAAACATTGCTTGCATATTGTCACATAGTAGGCTCAGTGCCAAGCATGTGACCAGCATTAATGCGTGGATTCTTCCAACCATCTGTGAGCTTACTGCTCCTTTTTTTTTTTTTAATTTGTCTGTATGTATGCTGGTACTAGGGCTTGTATTCAGGCATTGTCCCTTAGCTTTTTTTGCTTGAGGCTAGTGCTCTACACTTGAGCTACAGTTCTACTTCTGACTTTTTGGTGTTTAATTGGAGATAAAGCATAAAACAACAACAACAAAAAACAACAACAAAAATCCCCCAACAGTACTGTGCTGAATTAGCAGGTACAAAGCCCTGAGTTCAAATTCCAGAACTACTAAAATAAATAACACCTCAGACACAGACTTGCAACCGAGGCCACCTGAAGGCCCTAGTAGGGAAGGCCTTTCCCCTCCCATTCCCTCATCTAAGTCCCTCAAGTCACACTCAATGTAAGGGCCTCAAGGTCTGGGAAGGAAAACGGGCCAAGGCAATGGACTTGAGTTAAAGTCTCAGCTCTAACAATAAGTAGCAAACCTGGCCATCTTGCTGGCATCTTGTAGCCTCAGCTTCCTAAGGAGTCAGATGAGACCCAAGTACTTTCATCATAAGGCTGCAAGGCACAACTCTGGAGTCCCACTCAACTCCTGCCTCCCCCAGCACCGCTGTCCCATGGTGATCTCAGAGCTTCTCTTTCCACCTCGGCAATGGGAACGGAGGCTGTTCATCAGGCCTCTAAGGATTCACAAGTGCCACGCATAGAGGAACTGTGTAACAAATATGCCACTTGCTCACTCCTCACACAGAAAGGTTTCACAAGCAGGCAGACATTGTAAGGAGCCACTCCAGTGTCCCTAAGAAGACTCATGGTGCCTCCATCCAGCCCTGCCATAGACAGCTGCAGGAGGCTCAAGGACCAGACTAGGGCAGAGACCACAGACAGCTGACCAAAGGGCAAAGCCATGGTCTGATCCCCCTGGAACAGAGACAATCATGCTGCAAAGACAAGGAGAGGCCTGCCAGTCCTTGTAAGAGGTGATCAGCCCCAGCCATGGAAGCCACAGAGAGGAAACATCTCCACGCGTGCTATGTTACCGTTCCCCTAAGCCCAGTGTGGGCAGTTCCAATTCCTCTCTTCATGCTCAGAACTGGTAACTTGGGGCCATTTTCTTCCCTGGATTTCAGCTGACACACCTGTGAATTCAAAGCTGTTACCTTTTTTTTGTAGGCATATATTTATTTTCCCCTTTCTTATTTATGTTTTACATACTTTTTATTTTTTGGAACCAGTACAGGGCCTTGAACTGTGCTTTTTCACTAAAGGCTCTCACTGTACCACTTGATCCACATCTCCAATTCTAGCTTTTTGGCTGGTTAATTGGAAATAAAGAGTCTCATGGACTTTTCTGCCCAAACTGGCTTCAGACCTAGATCCACAGATCTCAGCCTTCTAAGTGGCAAGGTTACAGGTGTGAGCCACTGACAACTAGTTGTGTGTGTGCTCGTATTAATGAAGTCCAAAGGGCTCTGTAGGCTTTATGACATTTTCATTCACATTTACCATGTGCTTCATCATATGCAGCCTCCATTTGCTCTAGCACCCACCCTCAGTCCCTCACATTCCTTCCTTGTCTCCAAAGACCTCCTAACCTCTTTTCATGTCTTTATCTAGATTCTGCATATCAGAGAAAATGGGATACTGGTCTGTCTACATCCGGCTCATTTTGTTTAATATGGAAATCCAGTTCAATCCATTTTCCTGCAAATGACATGCCCTGAATTCAACCAATCACCAATCTCTATATAACATTAGATTCACTCACATTATATATTACATTGTCTTTACCATTCACCCATGGGTAGGCACCTAGGCTATTCCATGCTTGGTTACTGTTAACAAATACTCAATTACTGTTAGCAGTACCATTGTCTGTAAATGTGCAGGTTATCTCTCTGTATCCATGCTTACTTTAATTCCTTTGGAAATGGAGTGGTGAAGCAGTATCCTATGGCAGGTTTGTCTTTACCATGTGAGGAAACTCCATAGTGGTTTTACAGTGGTGGCACCAATTTGTGTTCCTACCAACAGTATGTAAGAGCACCTCTAAAAGTGCTCTGCCAGTACCAAACACAGTACCTTGTTCTCTGGCATGGCTATCTTGCTCATGGCTGGTGCCCTAAACTTAAGCCACACCTCCAGTTCTGCTTTTTCTGATTATTTGAAGATGGAGATCCCTATACTTCGCTGCTCAGGTTGGTTTCAAACTGAGGTCTTTCAGGTCTCAGCCTTTTGAGTAGCTAGGATTAGGGGCCTGAACCTGTAATTGGATGTAATCTCATTTTTATTTTCACTAACTTCTAAGGAAAATTTAACATATTCTTTTATTATAAATGTAAGCAATACAATGCCTAGGGTTTTAGAAAATCAGATATTTTCATGTCACATAACCACAAAGCCCAAAATACTGTTTATCTTCACTAATACCTTGGCATTATAGTAGTGGTTAGATTTGCTTTTAGATCTTGCTATTTGTTAACATTGATTACTAAGTCATGAGTTTGATCTTTAAGTATCTTGACAATAGCACTGAACCACAGTGCACTTAATTTTCTTGGTAATCCTAAAGGACTGCAGAGGTGGCCCATTCTCCACAGGAGACACAGGTAGGAGAACTAGGGGAACTAGAGGTCTGAGGTCAACTCCGGGCAGAGATGTGAGACTTTATTTGATAAATTACTAAAGTAAAAAAGGGCTAGGAGTGGTGGCTCAAGTAGTTGAGGCCTGCCTAGCAGTTCAAACCCTAGTACTGCAAAAACAGTACAATACCAATAAAAAAAAACCCTCATTACTCTGAGAGAGAGGCCTTGAGCTGGGCTGTCAGGAGATCTAAGTAAACTGCCTGGGCTCTAATTTGCCTCTGTCCTTTTACTTGCTGTGCAACCCCGAACAATCTACTAAACCCCTCTGAGCCTAGATTATTTTTTTGTCTCAAAATGAAAATTATCCCATCAGCTTCCATGGGGGTGTTATGAGAGGTCAATAATGTTCCAAAAATCTGGCTAATGCAACACTCAGTAAATGAAGACTGATGCTATTATTGTGAGTTTGGTGTCTGGTTATTTTAAACCCTATCACTAAGACAATTTCACACATACATCCTCCAAGAAAAAATTATGTCTCCCATTATTCATACTCTTTGCAGTACACTATTCAGTACTGCTAGAAACAGAAGAAAGGTAACTTGATAGGATAATGGAAATAACTAGAAACCATTGTTGGTTTTCACCTCTATTTACTCGGCTACAAAAGACATGTCCAACAACACTATTACTCTTTTTGAATCCATCCTGAGTTCATTTCCTAGAATCCTTTTTGGAAATCCCTTTGCTGGGGCATCTGTGTGGTTTTTTTTTCCCCCTCCCTTATTTTAGCTGTGCAGTTTTGTATACAGAACCTGATAAGGAAAGCCCTAATCTCAACTAACCATGTGAGGAGGTGTTTGTGGATAGGCTCTTAATGTAAATAATCTAGTTTCTCCCACCAAAGGTGAGAATAACTGCTGCAACCAGCAGAGGCTTTCCATTTCCATGAGGGCAGCTACCACTACTGGTAAGGATGGTTTTATTACTTTGCATAAACTTCTGTACCTTACAAGGGGCCTTGGTGAAGTCGGTTCAAGGCCCTTTATGACTGACTTCTTTTGTTCTTGCAAGTTGGGGAGGAAAAGCAAGAGCCAGCTTTGAAAAGGTTGTTTGTTTACAATCAGTACCCAGGTCCCTTGCCTTTTGCTTAAAAGGAAAGGAAACCAGCAGGCGGAATTACAATACCCAGAGCCTCCCTGGGTCTCTCTGCTCTTTCTCTCTCTCCACTTATGCACTGAGCAAGCAGGCAGCTGTTGAACAAGTATTATCAACAAAGCAATCTTCTAGCCCTTTGATTCAGGCTATTCATATCTTCTGCCCTGAAATAAAATGACTTTCACAATTAAAACAGCGAAATCAATGTGGTATCTATTGTCATGTCTGCAGGAGAAAAGCTTTAATTACAGCCATAGTTAGATAACACAACCATCACACCTTCTTAATCTCAAATATAAAACCAGCACCCTCTCAGTACTTTGCCACCTTTTCTTTGATTTTTTTTTCTGCTTTTTTCTTTTTTCTTTCTTTTTTTTCCCCCTATAGTGAATGGCTTTTTATCTAAGCACTTCAATTTGCTTGCCTTTGCTGGGAGGCAGCTCCCTGTGATATGTTAATTGCAGATTGCTTTAAGTACTAAAAGATTAACATAAAACCCTTTGCAAACAAGCTAATAGTTTATGATAATTTTTTGCATGGCCTTTGTCTGTCTATCACTGGATTGCCTCTAGCTGTAATTTTATAAAGAAGCAGTAAAATATCATTTAAACAAGTTCATTTACACATAATTATTACCAGAATCACATTATTCAATTTAGATACTCCAGCCTATTAACAATCCATGAACTAAAATGTAATTAAACTATTTTCCTTTTATGAACCTATTCATTACAATGTGTGGGAGATGGATCTCAGTTTCACTGGAAATTTCTAGCACTTTGTTGTTGAAATTGACAAGTCTGGCACTCATTATGTGCTTTTAATTATATTAAAAGTACTGCAAGACAGCTCAGATAAAGAATATATTTAGAAAAGAATGCCTGGAAATGCCAGGATGGTGTCATCTCTAAATATATATTTATTTTACTCAATGCTTTTTCACCCTCTTAACAGTGGAAAAATAAAATAAGATCAGGGTGGTGTTTTAATTGAAAATTTCTGTTCTTTCAAGTAATTTTTCTAATTTAAGCTAAAGATAAAAAAATCTCACCCAATTATGTTTACTCATCTTTCCACATTTTATCTACTTTTCTGGTTGGAAAGTATAGTTGGAATTACATCCAAATATCATCCCCAATATTTACACACCAGCTCACAATCACCTCAGATAGGAGTGATGCCATACTTAAGATCTGATTCAAGACGGAGGAAGAATTTTAATTTCTGATACATGCTGTAGTCTGTGTGGGAGTAACTGTATTAATGGGAAACGTTTAATCTGTTCTGAAAGGGGAGCCTTTCCCTCTATATTCTGCTTGGTAAGCCTTCACTTTCAGAAGAAATCAGTCTTTCAGCTAGAGTAGATCCAGAGTAATGCACATCTAACTGCTGGTTCTATAGGTGGACAGTCAAGTCAACATCAGTGACATAGGCATCCCCAGCTGAGGGCAGCTATCCAAGAAGGAAGTCACAAAACCCTGAGTCCAGACTGGACACCTCCCACTGCACTCCCTTAGGTCATTGTTTTCCAAAGCTTTGCTTTCTAAGTCTATTCTCTGCTTTTTTATTTTTTGCCAGTCCTGAGGCTCGAACTCTGGGCCTGGGTGCTATTCCTGAAACCATTTGTGGTCAAGGCTAGCACTCTACCACTTGAGCCATAGCACTACTTCTAGTTTTATCTGAGTAGTTTATTGGAGATAAGAGTCTCCGGGACTTTCCTGCCTGGGCTGGCTTTAAACCATGATCCTCAGATCTCACTTATGGAGTAACTAGGATTACAGGTATGAGCCACCAGTGCTCATTACACAAATAAGACACATGTACATACCTCTTACTATCTCAACAACATAGGAGTTTCTCTTCTATTTGTTTCTCATGACCTAACAGTCTTATACTTGGCAAATGTTTAAGCAAAACACTGTTCATATATGCTGATTAAATATGAAAAACAACCACAACTCCTTTTTGAGGGGCTATTTTTGTGATATCCGTAAGAGGATATGCCATGCAGTTCACTAGCTTGAAACCTGATTTAGCTGCTCTTCTGCAGGGGATCATCTTAAATGTACTGGGCTGACAGCAAGGGCAGCTGTATAAAGAGGATAGCTTCTAGAGACATTTAAACAACATCAGCCTGTCATTATCCCAGCTTTGGGATCTTCACAATTACTAACCACCCTCTCTTATTCTCTGCATAAGGACAAACAACAATGGCTAGGGAGAGGACACCCATGTTCATGGAGCTGGTGATCGACAGGTAGGAATGAGCACAACAAGAGAGAAGAGGGCATCTACATGCATACCCTAAGAGTCTTGCCTAAGAGCAGACTCAGAGTGATGACCTTACCCAAAAAAGATCTACCATCAGTGCTTCGTACATGCACGAATGTCCCCCATTTAGATAGAGTCCAAGAAGGCCACAGAAATCAGTCACATCAACAACCACCCAGTTGCATTCCTTTTTGCCATTCCCACATAACCGACTCTTCTTATCTGAACTAATCCAGGCAAAGAGAACTGGGGAACCCAAGCCATCCATCACATAATTCAGATAAGGAGAGGCGATTTAACAAGCTTTCTACAATATTTTTTATTCCTATGTGTTTTACACTTCCATGTTTGTTTTATTCACACATGTTTATCAAAATCTGACACAGTGAGTGCTTAGCACAAAGAGATAACTCAATACACGTGTTAAAAGTTAAAATAACTAGTGGATAGCTTACTAGTTGGGATTTTAATCTAAATCAAGTTTCTCAAATCTCTATTTCTTATAACATGGCCAAGAGCTTTGTAATAACTTTAATGACCAAATCTGGTCACTGCAAATAAATATAAATTTAAATGTTAAGATTGTGCTACTAAGAAAAAGTATCTAAGGTAAGACAACAGCATAATTAAACCCACCAAAATCTATCTGAAAGCGTGAGGGTGGGGGGAGATTAAGAAAGAGTAATGCAAGTGTTAAGACACTTGGCCCACCACAGCAAATCCTATACTGAGTAGATGAACATCAACTGATCAGCACAAGGGATCCTGGCAGGGCCGTCCTCTGGATTGCAAATGGACAATTTTTGTTGTTTCCTTACGTATTTGGTGAGGAGCTGGAAAGCACTCTGCAAGCCCTGAAGAGCCCTGATCCCATCCAAGAGGCTCCAAGCCCATGTCCCAGAGACTCCTTCTCATTCCCTCAAATGAGGGTGAAGTTTAGGGAAACATAAACATTTTGCCCTTAGCAAATGGATACAGTAGAAAGTGGGGGATAGAGATCATCAGGGGCCTCTACTTTGAGGTTTATACCAGAGGAGAAAATAAATGTTCATAAGAAACAGTTGGACTAGATAATTCTGAGTCTTCATTGTAGAATAACCTGTTCAGTTATTAAAGGGCTTCTTTCCAATTATCTCCCAGATACCCAGATTTCCAATGAACACGCCTGGTATGTGCCAATTGGTAACTGTTGTTCACTGTGGCTGAGCAGCTATGTGGCTCTTGTGTTTGGCCTGAGATAGCCCGGGAGCAGCCCGCACATCTCCTCCACCATCAGTGATGCTCTCCACAGACACTGTCCCTCAAAGAAAGAAAGGCTCTCTCTACCAGATTTGGAAAGTATGCCCCCCACAGCTGAGTGGTGTTTCCTGGTGTTCTAGGCCAATAGCCCATGGCTCCTTTCACGTGTGATTCTCAGAGTGGAAGGAAAGGAGGAATATTGAAGATGAGCTCCACCACTGGTCACCAGAGTGCTCACTGCCAGCCAGGGGACCAGAACTCTCCAGCACGACCGAGAAGAGACTTCCAGCATCCATTTCACTCTCACTGTTTCCTGCCTACCTGCTTGACTCACAAAACAGTGCCTTTTGGACGTTATCTATAACGTGTAGGCAGCTAACTGCATTCCGTTTCCAAGCCTAGGGCAGAGTTTCAACCTCAAACAACTTTATTTAAACAATTTCTTACTTAACATGTTTTTCTCAGTGCTTCAAATCCAATCACTCCCTGTGTTTCGGGGCAGAACTGCTACAGGACAAAAAAGAACAACACAACCTGTTTTTATTTTAATATCTTCCGGGTCCCACGGCACTGCCATCATTTGGGCTGTCAGCCCTTCACTGCCCGAGGTGGCTTTCCACTCTCTGCAGACCGTCTGCCTCCCCACTAATGGCACTGTTCGGGAGAGGGGGGAAATGCAATTTTCCACTCCATTACGAGCACTGTGTAAAAGGACCTCTTTTCCTCACTGCACACAGATAAGGACCTAATGAAATTTCATTCACTAAGTATTACAATAACCAACGCTACTCCAAATACAAGCATTCCATGCGCCTGCCAGGCCCTCTACTCCAGAAGCAATTGCACTGACTGGCCCTGTATGGGATCCTGTCAGGATGAAAAACTACAGGTTAAGCAAGGAGAAGGGAAGGTCACAAAGATGGCAGTAGATCCATGGTTTGGGATCTTCCTCGTATCTATTATATTTGGATAGTACTTGTTAGGGATGCTGGGAAAAACTTAAATTCTTGTATTTGGAAATCACATAATGGCAGGGGCTTCTAAGAAGAACCCCTCTTAACAGTCTAGACATCACATGCCCCGGAGAAATGGATACTAGAAGTGAGAGATGGTAACACACCCAGCACACTCCTTTGTGTGTGTTTGTGTGTATATAGACATATATACCACCAGTAAGGCTTGAACTCAGGGCTTCGGCTTGCCCCTTAGCTTTTTTAGTCAAGGCTGGTGCTCTTCCATTTGAGCCACTCTTACACATATGGACTTTTGCTGGTTAACTGAAGGTAAGAGTCTCACAGACTTTCTTGCCTTGGCTAACTTTGAACCTGAACCCTCAGATCTCAGCCTTCTGAATAGACAGGATTACAGGTATGGGCTACCAGCACCTGGCTACATTCCTTTTAATATCGGAAGGGAGAATAGATAAAGATTCCATGGAGAGGAAAAATCTCTCACAAAGTGTAAAATTGAAGCTATTAAAAGGTAAAAATTCTCCATATCACCCCCACCCCCTTTCCATGCTCAATCTCTTTTCTAGTGGTATCTCTTTTCCAAACGTATAGTTTTTTAAATGCATTCAGGGTAAAGCAGCTCAAAAGAAACAGAAAATATCATTCCTCCCTTACCCTGTACATAGTGTCACTACCCTCCAGTGGCTCAGGGATCCCCAGGTGTGCTGTGTTCTTTCCTGTTCCCCATTCCATTTACCTACAAGTACTACTAAATTTGCCTCACCTCAGGGCCCATCATTCTTACCAATGCAAGAATTACTCTCACCAAATTACTCATCAGGAGAAAAGTTTTGCTCAACAACAAACCTAGAAATTGCCCCTAGAGACATAGCTTGGACTTGAAGAATGATATGGAAGTAAAGATGTTGAATTTATGGGGTATAATTTGGGGGCACAGAGCTGTAGAGTCTCTTCAACCATGTTGCAAAGATGAACCTATATGCCAACTAAGCCATAAAGAAAATGGAATAAAAATTCTTACCCTGTATGTAAATATATGGATGTATTGTGAAACCTGAAATAGCCAGGCACAAGTGGCTCATTCACACCTGTACTTCTAGCAACTTAGGAGGCTGAGATCTGAGGATCATGGTTTGAAGCCAGCCTGGGCAGGCCAAGAAAGTTCTTGGTGAGACTCTTATCTCTAATTAATGGTGCAAACTAAAAATGAACAATCAAACAAAGACAGAAATGGACCTGTAGTTCAAGAAGTAGAGCACTAGTTTTGAGCAAAAAGGCTACAGGACAGAGCTAAGCTCTGAGTTCAAGCCCTAGTACTAGCACACACATGCATACATGTGCTACACGTATACACACACATACACACACACACAGAAAAAAAAACATGAGGGAAGACACTGTACAAAATGAAATGGACTCATTACCTGACATATAATTGTAATCCCTCTGTATATCACCTCTATAATAATAAAGTAAGTTAGTTTTTTTAAAAAACATGAAATATATTTACAAAATAAGCAAATTTATTCTTAATTTTCCTTTTCTCCTCACTTCTCATTCGGCCTCTCATAGGCAATAATTTCAATAGACTGGGTGTAGATTTTTACATTATATGAATTCTTACAAATGTGTTTGTAATACTGCAAGATACACCAAGCTAAAACCACCTACTTCATTTGTTCCAAAGTACAGATAACAATACATTCAAATGTTCATTGATAGACCTTTGGGTTATTTATAACTTTTTTTGTGTGTTCAAGACTGGAACTCAACTCAGTACCTGATGCTTGCGCTATTATATATTTATAAGTCTACATGTCTCCTATTATACAGTGGAATTGCTAAACTAATTATGTCCTGTAGTACCCAATGTAGGACAACTATTTTATGTAGGGTTGTATTAATTCATACTCCCCTCAGCAGTAGAGAAGGCTTTCTGTAAATCTACATCCTTCCAAAAACTGACTTTTAAAATACAAAAACCATTTGCTAGTCTTGTTTCATTTAAAGTATCTTATTGCATTTTCAATTCTCATCCTTAATAATGTTCAGTGTATCTCTTCACAAATTAGCCATGATATGTCTTTCTTTGCAAAGTGTCTTTATTGTAGTCTATAGTTGAATAGGAGTTAGTCTAAAGGAGTTCTTTATATAACCTTAATGCTAATCCCTTAACAAATGTGCATATGATCTTCTAGTTCATTAACTTACCTTTTCAGTCTTCTAACGTAACTTTTTTTTTTTTTCCAGTCCTGGGCCTTGGACTCAGGGCCTCAGCACTGTCCCTGGCTTCCTTTTGCTCAAGGCTAGCATTCTGCCACTTGAGCCACAGCGCCACTTCTGGCCATTTTCTACATATGTGGTGCTGGGGAATGGAACCCAGGGCTTCATGTACATGAAGCAAGCACTCTTGCCATTAGGCCATATCCCCAGTCCCCTAACATAACTTTTGCTCAACAAATTTCACCATTCTAATAGGCTGAAACTGACAGTCTATTCTTTCATAGTCAACATAGTCTTTTTACCAAAATCAAGACATACCGGATAAAATGACAAACGACTACAAAAGCAATACTTGCAAAACTGGTGTAAACCAACTGAACAACTCATGGGGGGAGAGGGAAAGGGGAAGAGGGGAGGGGGAATCAGGGAGGAGGTAACAAACAGTACAAGAAATGTATCCAATGCCTAACGTATGAAACTGTAACCTCTCTGTACATCACTTTGACAATAAAAATTTAAAAGAAAATAAGAAAAAAAAAACGTAACCTCTCTGTACATCACTTTGACAAAAAAACCAAAAACAACCTACACAATAAAAAAACAAACAGTACAAGAAATGTATCCAACGCCCAACGTATGATACTGTAACCTCTCTGTACGTCAGTTTGAAAATAAAAATTTGAGAAAAAAAAAGAAAATCCTATCACTTTGTGCATGCATTATTTAAGTATGGCATGTGATAACCTCTTTTATTAATTCAAGTTCTATGTTTCTAGGCTGTACTGTGCTGTGATAGATACAGACATATTCTCCGCCCATTCAATACACCAGGCAACTGAGGATTAATTCACAACCTTCCTTTCCACTTTTCTTTTCTCAAGAACAACATGGTAAAAAGAACCGGGATGTTGATAACATTGTTAGAAGAAAAATGATTTTTACTGTGTCCTTTAATGAAGTCAAGCCCTGTTGCACACACTAAGAGGATTTGAATTACCCACCAATGTGACAGATGTAGACATTTTGTGAAGAAAGAATCTAAGACTGAGTCCAAACCATGACAAATAGATTTCATCTTCTGTGCCAACACCTGTCACTTGATAATGGCTGTCTAGAGAGCTCTGTTGAAAGGGTTCTGTCATTATATGAGCTCAGAAAGAGTGCTGTGATCAATTAGCAATGTCTGCTGGGGGCTTAAGAATGGCAGAACACAAACCTTGCATTTGCCATCTCGGTCAGAGCAAGACTCATCTTTTTCCACTCCTCTACACAAATCATCGCTTCCTTGTGGCATCAGAAGAGCCAAGCCCATATGCACTCAGTCCACTACCTTGAGCAAAGTCATTTGTTCCTGAGCAGTGTCCATATGTAACAGGTGCTTAAAGTGCTTTGACTCAAAAGAACTGATTCTTTAGTTGTGCCTACAAATTAATTAAAAGTAGAGCTTGGCATTCCTGTCTCCATCTCCTATGCCTTTTCTCTAAACCATTCTCTTTACAGTCTTTTTGCAATCACGTTGAGTTATAAGAAGCATAGGACTGATCCACCATAACTTCTTCATGACAAGGGACTGAATCTGCTTGAAGGAAAAGAACAACAGCAAACCTTGTCACAGACCACCATTAGACAACCATGTCTTATTTGCATTGACCAAGATGGTTCTCAAATGATAACTTCTGCTTTTCACTTGTCCCCAAGCCCGATTGCGGCTCTCTCCTTGCAGCGCAAGCGTGAGACCAGAGTCTGAGGAGTGACCTTGAGAGTCATGGCTGGACAGGCATTTAGGAAGTTTCTTCCTCTGTTTGACCAAGTGTTGGTCAAAAGGAGTGCAGCTCCTTGAAAGGAGGCATTATGCTTCCAGAAAAGTCTCAAGGAAAAGTATTGCAAGCCACAGTAGTGGCCGTGGGATCAGGCTCTAAAGGAAAGGGTGGAGAGATTCAGCCAGGTAGTGTGAAAGTGGGTGATAAAGTTCTTCTCCCAGAATATGGTGGCACCAAAGTAGTTCCAGATGACAGGGATTATTTCTTATTGAGGGATGGTGACATTCTTGGGAAGTATGTAGAGTGAATACATCACTGAAATGGCATCACGTGAAGCTGCCCATTCCCTGAAAGTTCTGGGATCTTTCATTATGTAAATAATTTCCATATCTCCCTTTTCAAATACACTGCTGGTAACTAAAGTAATGATATCCACTGTCTCTAAAATTTAATTTCACTCTTCTGGTATAAACATTTCCAAATAAAACATGTAAATGAAAAAAAAAGATAACTTCTCCAGAATCTCTCCAGAATGATCAATTAGGCCAGACTTTAACCAGAATAATCCCTAAGTCTCATGTCTGTAATCCAAATGTGGCTGAGGATAAACTGTAAAATACCGTCTTCTGACAGCGACTCCCTCCCTTTACCATATGTCTTTAAAAAGTTGTAAAGGAGTGGCTGACCTGACACATGGACATCATGAATTTGAGATTGAGGTCTAAAACTCTGGTTTCACATGCTCTTCTCCTGTGTGAAGAAGTAGAGGAGAGACAGCTCAGACCCAAGTCCTCAGTCACCAATCTGTATACACCATTCTCATCAACCACTCCCACTTTGCTGGCTGGTGGGGGGCAATGGGGTAAGGCTGTAGAACAGGCAGGTTGCAAAGACAGCTGCAAGACATACGGATTTCCTTTCTAAATTCTACCTCTATGATTATGCAGAAGGTAGTTCCAGTTTATCCACATGGAATTTGTCTACAGTTCTCCTGTTCCTAGCACTGAACTCAAGTCCAGCAGAAAAAAAAAAAGCCACAAAGCTGCCAGTTACAGCTCCTGGCACATGGTGAGCACCCAAGCAAGCATATGGCTTTTTGTTGTTGTTGTTGTTTTCTTGATCTTGGTTTACTCCAAGAGAGTTTGCTTGTGATGGATACATACAATTGACTTCATGCCATAACTGTCCTACTCAACCATTGTACAGAAGTGTGGATATCACTGGAAGTATCAAGTGAGACATTATCATGTGCTGTCCCAAACCAACTCCAGAGGGCCTTGGCTTGTAGAATCATGTGGAGTTAATGGCTGGCATTAAACAAGTGCTCCATAAATATTTGGTACAAATGACACCCTGCAGTACAGGTGTTAATGTTAAGAGAGATAGAAGGGCCTATTTAAACCAACCCTTCATTGTACAGAAGAGGAAATAGTGTTTTGTGTTGTTTTAATGCTGCAAGTCCACAACTGGTGGCTCACCCTTATAATTTGAGCTATTAGAGACTAAGATCTGAGGACTGAAATTCGAAGGTAGCCCAGACAGACAAATCTGTATGACTCTTATCTCCAATTAACCAACAAAAGGCCAGAAGTGATGGTGTGGCTTAAATGCAAAGAGTGCCAGCTTTGAGCAAAAAAGCCAAGCCAAAAGATGAGACCCTAAATCCAAACTAGCATACACACGCACGCACACACACACACACACACACACACACACACACACACACACAAAATAAAATAAAATACCTGCTGTAAGGTATATGTAACTTGAACTCCCTTTTCTTTTTTTAAAATTTATTTTGTTATTATAAAGGTGAACACAGGGATTACAATTACATGAGTCAGGTAGAGCACATTTCCTTTCATACAGTGTGCTTCATTCCCTCATTCTCTCCCAGGCTCTCCCTCACACCTCCACCCACGAGTTGTACAGTTTACTTCATCAATGTCTAGTGAACTCCACTGCTAGACTTTTTCACCCTTTTCCCCTCGAGTTCTGTACCCTACCCCTACGCTCCTGAAGATATACACTTGTATACACCATACATAAAGAAGACAGAATCATCAAAAGAAAAGAGTGATTTGTTTCCATATCTGGAGGTCATACATATATATATATATACATATATATATAATTTATGTAAGTATGAAGAGGTATATAGACATTGTGCCTCTTGTTTTTCTCCTAAGTAGGTCCTCTTCTGGGCTCACTGTGTATATATGGAATTTTGTACAATTTATCATATCCTGGTGTCTTTTAGATTTAATTTCTACATATCAGAGAGAACATGTGGTATTTGTCTCTCTGAGCTTGGCTTACCTCATTTAACATGATTTGTTCTAGGTCCATCCATTTCCCTGTAAATTGCATTATTTTATGCTTTATAATGGCTGTGTAAAATTCCATTGGGTATATGTACCACATTTTTTGGATCCACTCATCTATTCTGAGGCACCTGGGCTGTTTCCATATCTTGGCTATTGTGACTAGTGTGGCAATGAACATGGTGGTACAGGTGTCCTTATCATATCCTGGCTCATGATGTTCAGGGTAGATGCCCAGGAGTGGTATGCTTTCAACTCCCATTTCTTAATCCATCATCTAGTAGCTTTTGTGTTTGTTGCCTTATGCTAAATTTCACTGCCAGGCTGAAAAGTTTCAGGTAAATTAAGCCTTTGAACATTTAGGTGAGATTCAACCAGAGACATATCTTCTCCCTTACCTTCATAGAGTCATGATATGAACATCTAACCCCGGCACCTGGAATCCAGGCCCCAATCTAGGTAAATGTGCAGTGCCCCTAACTTTCCATGACCTCCAAAAACAATTCCCCGTAGTATGGTTTTAATTTTTAAAAATTGCTCTACTTAGACTATCTCTAAATTTTAAAAGCATTACCATTAACAGGTTACTTCAAATTGTCCCTGTCAGCTTGAGCTAGGGGAAGCTTCTAGGATGTTCCCCTGGTGAATAATAATTTGTTTCAAATTTTAGAGGACAAAACTGATTCTTGGCAACCTCCTGTAGGGTGAAGAACTATTCCCAACGCTCTTTAATACATCTTGAAATAATTTATGAAACTTTACGAATATATTATTTCAAGAATGTGCATTTGCAGTCAAACAAAGAATAATTATTCACTGTTTGAGGAGGCCTTTGAAGGGACATTATCTTTCTTTTTGTAGGTGATGGCTGAAAGAGACAATGTTTCAGAGCCTTTTCCAGGTTAAAACCTCTACTTAGGAAATGAAAGCTAATTTGATTAGAAAAGATGTTTAATTAGCCACCAAGTCTATAACTTTGCCATTGAGTAGAAATCTCGATGTCATGTGTTTGAATTTGAGGAGATTACACCTAATAGAGATAATTACTTTTCCTTCTCAAGTGATACATGGTCTAATTTTATTAAATGAATACAAGCAAGGTATTGGGCAAAATCCCAAAAGCAATACCTTTCATTCCCAGCTCAGTGTGGTCAAGGTAGGCTTGCTGATTATTCAATATGGAATGTGACTAGGATAAAGACATGCCTCTCATAAGAGACAAGAGATTTACGGCTCTGTAAATGAGCCAGCAATATCCTCATAATCATGCATTTTGTTTTAAAAAGATGTAGCTATAGCTAAAGACACTCAAGGGATGGTGATTTCTTGAGTGTTCATAAGAGTCTCACATGCTAAGTTTAGGGTTCAGATTTGGGGGTTAAAATACAAAACAGAGAACACGAAATGGTGATCCATCTTGTCCCACTCATGAAGATAGCTATGTGCTCACAAAATCAGAAGGCCAAATGGCTGGCTTAGAACATGCACCAAATTTAGGGACACTGTCTTACTCCAACTTTACCCATTAGGACCGTCACTGGACTAAGCCCTAATTATTACAAGATGCACATCACTACATAGGTCCTGACCTTGTGAGTATGCATACTCATTGCTGCAAGATCACCAATACAGAATGAAGATTTCTAGTAGTCTCCAAAAGTAAACAAGGTTTTCCAAAGCAAATTTCAGTATCTACAAATAACAAACAAGTCATGCATTCACTTAAAGGAAGATATACAGGCTAATAAGAGAGAGAGAGAGAACGCAATATTTCTCTGTTTTTTGGCTGAGATTATCATGATCTCAGTGTGACTATTCCAATATCTCTTTCTTGTTGAACGAGTAGACTAGAACTATCTATTTTTATTGGGGTGTGTATGAATCTCTATTTAGTATATGTATTTTGGCAGACACTTCCCCTCCAAAAAGAGGAAAAAGCAAAAAAGGAGGTCTATGAGTAAGAACAATAATTTTTTAAAAAAATAGACCTAATGGTTTAGTTCTTTCTAATGGCCCATAGTTACTTCTCGTTCCAAATTCCCATAGTACTTGGAAACTGTAGCTAACAGTTGGTCTTTTCTTATATTGTTCAATAGACTTTTGTGTGTGTTTACAACTTCTGTGATGTTCAAAAAGAAAAATCTGCAGAGCTGAAACTGTACCATATATTACATGTGTATTTTCTAGTCTATCCAAGTTTAGCTTGAAATAGTAGGCAATATTTGTTGATTAATGGACTTGGACTGAAGTTCCTTTTGATAATCTTCCCTGTGACATTAAGAGCTTTGTTTTTCAGCTGAAAGAACAAGAAGCTGTTGGAATGGTTCCTTTATGAACACCACCCCCATATGTGTGATTTGTGGGGTTCCCAATTAAGAAGAGATAAATTTGGTACATGCTTTGAGGTTGGACCTCAAAAGCTGCAGGGAAAGCTCCAAAGTCAATTTTTCAAAACAAACCAATCATCATGGCAATGTTAAGAACATGTAAGGAGGATCTGCAGAGACTTCGCCAAGCTAAGCATTCATAGCCCTCATCTTCACCAAATCTAAGCAAACTGTCCCCTGAAGTATGTACTGCTTTTCTAGTTCAGATTTGTGAACCTCCAAGGTTTCCTCTTGTGGTATTAAAAAAGACGCTCCCAACAAATGTCAATTCCATCAGTGTCAGTACAGCTAAGCCTTGAATCCTATCTCACACAGACCATCCCAATGACATGTGTGTGTGTGTGTGTGTGTGTGTGTGTGTGTGTGTGTGTGTGTGTTCTGCTTAACAAACTGGTAAGTCAAAATAAAAAGGATCGTTACAGATTGTTGTTATCTGGGAACCTGCCTTCTCTCTGGCCAAAGGACTGGTTGATTCTAAGTGGGTAACCCCCTGTCAAATATTTTCAGATGTGTTCAGGTAAGCAGGCATTTTGAGTGTATGGATAGTCTAAAGCAAAGTAGAAGAAACACCCCAAGAGAAGGTGGAATGGTTTCTCTCTTGAAAAAACTGACAGTTGAGTCAGGAATGCCAACTTGCATGAAGGAAAACGGAGAAAAGTGGGGTTAGATGCTGAGAGCCATGGGAATTCAGAAAGAAGAGGAAAGCACCATTGACTCATACAATCCTGGAAGGCTTCCAAAAGGAACTTGACCCAAGCTTAGTGAATGGTTTGGTGTCAAGGCAGGGTCAGAGAGAGAGAGAGAGAGAGAGAGAATGTCATTTTAGTACAAGTTAAGCATAGGTCAGGGAAATGAGATGTAAACTCATATGGATGCTAGAAACACAGGTGAGGAGGGAAGACACTTGCGTAGGAACAGAGTACAGAACTGGATCAGCAGTAAGAAATCCTAGTGGAGAGAGGAGACACTGAGGAGGTAGGTTGGAGGATGGAAAATCTAGCACATGGGGAGTTTTCAAACTGCTTCCTAGCAACTTTAAGAAAGAGCATTTTAAATATCTAATGCAAAAACTTCATAAATATACACAGTTATTCCTCTTTAAGCCCTTACCCAACAAACATACAGGGAGTCTCTGACATGTCCAAGACCAGTGAAGTCTCAACAACTCTTCCTCCTTTGTTAGGGACAACAGGGGCAGGTGCGTAGAGATCCAGCCTAGAGAACTTAAATGACTTCAAAGAAGCTGAGCTCTCCATTTTCTATATTCTCCCTTCCTCCATGTTCTGCTGAACCATTGCTTGGCCATTTCAAAGCAAACCCCAAATATCTCCTGAGTCACTCTGATCACTAAGGATACACCATCCTTGATTAACAATGAATTCAATAGATTTTTTACTGAGCATTTACTATGTACATCATGTGCAGAGAATTGGCTCAGACTTGAGCCCAGCCTTCAACAACACTGTCAGTCACAGAGCAAAGGAATGTGAAGAGAGCAAGTGAGCAAACTGTTAAATTATGTATTTGTAATTTTTCCCTGCTTTGCATTCCATTCATACTTTAAATAGGAATGCAATCGTTACTTAGCTGCATCATTAAGAGGCCTGCCTCTTCCCCCACCTCCACCCCCTGCTTGTTGTAGTAGCAGGGCTTGAAACCATGGTATAATTAACATAATTAAAGTATTAATAAAGATTGAAGGGGTTGGACACTGTGTGAAATGCTTAATTTTGTGTATCTTTAACTGATTGAATGTTTAGGTTTGCATTTCAGCTGTCACCCAAATTATGTGTAATTAAGCCAAAGCTCGGATCTGCTTGTCTTATCCTACCCTGGTGCCAATGGCAGACAGATTCAATTCCAGGGAGAAGGTGGTAAATCTGCCCATTCATTTGAAGCTATGCACTTTCATGCTTACTTTTCATGCATCTCTTGGCTTTTCTCAGTGCATTCATCGATCAAATTATCCCATTAGCATGGATTGAAGAATGGAAAGCTTCAGTCAGTGGAGCAAAGTCAAATGCTTTCCATGCATTTCCGGGTTAGCACCATCCACCCTAGCAGCTTGCTATCTCTGCCTGCATGGCATTGCCCAAGCGCTGGTTCTGAGGGTACAAGTCAATGCTAACACAGCATAGCAGGCAATGTCAATGTTGGAAGGGGACACCTACACAACAGGGTGAGTTCTGTGTTCTGGGAAGTCCCCACCTTCAGAGCCAGAACTGTGCAGGTAGCAAAATCATGCAAAGAAGTAGCAGAGAGAGTTACAAATTAAGTCACCCTCTTGATGCTGACAGTGTCACCCAAATGTGTGGGCCTCAAGAATTAATGTCTACAAAAGAGCTCCTTTAGGTGATCATAGACATCACATGGCAAAAACTAATCACTTACTTATGAGGGAAAGAAAGGGGAATTGTGACATAGAGGTAAAAATTGGCAGATTGAACACATGGCAGATCACATGTATCCCATTTTTGTGCTTCTTGTTCCCACAGTGTCTCAGGCTCTGCTCAAATGTGTCTTCATCCTGTAATGCTGTGAATTCCTACTCAAATGCCTCCTCTTCTCCTAATACCTTGGGTTTTTGCTCAACCAATGAAAAAAGTCAGGGCAGTGCATGCACAAGGCATCAAACAATCAGTGCAAAGTCCAGGGAGAAGATACACAATAAACTCTGTACTATAATAACTGCCCTTCAGCGGACTCCATTGGACTCCTCTTTGAGGCTCCTTACTTTGGAGAATTTCTCTACTTCAGTGGCTTGCATTTTCAAATAAACACAATCTTCTTCAAATACTTTGCTGCCCTTTAATACCACTGGACAGAGAAACAAATTCATACCCCTAGATGATACATACAAGGTGTTCATTCATGCCTTGAACCAAAGAGAAAACAAAATGTATCAGAGTATACACACACACACACACACACACACACACACACTCCTGCCATTGTCAAGTGAGCTGTCACTCTGGAGAGAGAAGTAGAAAACACAGGGATGAGCCAGCAGTATATGCAGAAGATGGTAGCCCAAACATGGACAGGACATCCTTGGAAGGCTGTGGTGGGGTGGAAGGAAATGACCTGTGCAAGAAACACAAGACTTGATTCTGACCTTGAGAGCTGAGTCAGACTTATGCAGGAACATCTGTGAGGTCGGGAACATGAGTAAGCAAGCACTCTGGGGCTCAACGCATAGTCTGTTGTTAGGAGAGAAGACTCTCTTAACTGGGGCAAAGCTTTGTGAGGGATGTATACTTAAAAGGCAAGCAGAGGCAATATCAGCATGGAAAGTCTCTGATGGCAAGACTGAAGGATGTGTGGTGAAAGTGGTCTTGGGGAAAATTGGGGATGGTGGGCCAGACCTAATCAAAAGGAGGTTAAGGACAGGGATGCTATGTTAGCTCTTCCTTCCTGCCCTAACAAATGACCATGGGTCTACCAGCTTAAAAGAACACAAATTTATGGTTTTCTTTCTGTAGGTCAGAAGTCCAGTGGGCTCAACTGATTTCCCCATTTCATTTAAGTCTCACAGGGCCAAATTCAAAAGGGCTGGTGGGCTAGGAGAATGTGTTTTCAGGCTCATCCAGGTTGTTGGCAGAATTCAGTTCCACTGGGCTCCAGGACTGCCCTCTAACTGGAATCCAGTGTCACTTTTCCTGGTCTCCAATGCTCATAAAATGTTACCCACAACTTCCAGCTTGGGTTTCTTTAAATAGAGTTTAAAGATCCTTGAATGTGAACTGTGCACAGATACCTTTAGATCTGAAGTTTGATCTTTTTAAAAAAGCTATCTTGCCCACCTGCCCTCATATAGGTTGCAGATGCTAACTCTTTCTTCTACTCTTCCTTTTTCCTTCCCACTTCCTCTTCTTATTAAGTAACATTTGCTTTATAGAATCTTTCAAAGCTTGTGACTTGGTCTTCATAAAAACCATAATTCTAGTTTATTGGTTTCTACACTAAATTATGCTTATAGACAATGTACAAGAAAAACAGGATCCACAAGTTTGAAAATACGTATATTTGCAACCTAGTGTTAAAACTACATTTGTAGGTGACAATTTAAAAAGAAACATACTCATTATGGGACTTAAATAACTACAACTCCTCTGTATATCCTTTACAATAAAAAAATTTAAAAAGATCTGTATTTGGCCAGAGGAGGCCTCTATACTGGTGTATTACTTAACCAACTACAACTTAACCTAGTACACAAAGTAACTGAAAACCTGACTTAGAAACATACTCTTCAAATACTAGTGAACCATCAGTCTATCACAAGCAGCCACAGCTCTGCCAATCACAGGAAACTAAATTTTCAAATGAGGCAATTACCAGGCTATAGTCAATGAGCCTACGTCTGTACCTCCTCTTCCTCTTCTTGTCCCTCCTCCTCCTCCTCCTCCTCCTCCTCCTCCTCCTCCTCCTCCTCCTCCTCCCCCCCACCCCCCCTCCTCCTCCTCCTCCTCCTCCTCCTCCTCCTTCTTCTTCCTGCCTTCTTCCTCCTCCTCTTCCCTTTTTTTCCTTCTTTCCTTTCCCTTTTTCCTTCCTTTCCTCCCTCTTTCTTTCCTTCACTTCATTCCCCTCCCCCCTTTTATTGGTGTCCCAAAATCCTTTCTGACTACAGAGCAGTGAGAGTCCTTAGATCCTATCCTGAGTCCAATCTTTTCTCATGAATTGTATTTTTTCTCAACCTCACTCTACCAAATTAATTTCTCTGGTTTTATACTTTTAGCAGTGGTGAGAGCAGAGACATATGGACAACTTAGGTGGAAGGTCTCCTCGCTGGAAGCAATGACACCCATCAGCCAATTTCATGGAGTGATTGGAGAAGATAAGAAAGTTGAAGATATCCAGGGAGAGAACTGGGTGTTGGGGGGTTGGGGGAAGCAGTGTGTAAAGAATTGAACATAAAATAACTCACACATGCCCATGCTAGGAAATAATACACTCTTGGTATTGTTTAAATAACAACCTCTACTCTCCTATCAAAAATAAATACTTCCATCAATGAAAGTATGGCATGTCCCTCAATAAACAGGACAAAATTAAAGGCAAAATGGCAGTTCCCAACCTTCTCCCCTTTTCCCAGGGCTGTAAGGACGTAGGATTCCCGAGCTAGCTGAGTCTGATGGCAGGGGCCCTCAATCTTAGAAACAGAGTGCCTTAAAGGCTGGTCTGAGCTTGAGAAAGTTAAAATCGACCAGATAGAGGAATCTACTGTGGTCACTTGTAATTATTCTCTTCCCCCTGGTAAAGCGTATCAGAGCAAGTGTTTTGATCAATTATGTACAATGGTAGGTTAGCACCTCTATAGGCTTCCCTGGCTGATTCATTACCGCTGTTGTGGCACAGAGCAGCATTTCAAAGCACCAATTAGTAAGGCAGACAGGCTCAAGTTTGAATCCCAGCTCTGTCTGACCACTCTGCTGTGAGCAAATTATGTAACCTTGAAGAGCTACACTTTGTTCTCTATACATGGAAATGATAAAACTGTTTATAGAACTGTTGTGGCAACCTAATATGATAGAGGACATAAAGCACTTTCTGTGGGACATGTGATGAGCCCTCAAGAAAAGGCTGCTGGACTCTTAAGGAGAGGGGTAGGTTTTGATTTGGGTAGGAGGGATCTGGTGCCTTGGGATGTTGTCCAAGCTTCGGTGTAGGTACTACATGAGGGTCTGGAGCAACTAGGGGCACAAAAAGAGTGCTGGGCATAAGACAAGAAAGCAGGCACCGAATGGCCTAGAATGACCTCAGCCCACTTGATAATTTCTGTGTTAACTGATATGAGCTCAGCAGCCTCAGGTATCCAGTGTTACACCAACAGTCCAAGTGGCTGCCTGGAAAAAGTAAGAGCTTCCCAGAACATTGTAAAAGGGTGTGCTCAACCTGTTCACTTGTATTTTCACCAACTTCTGGGAACAGTCTAAGAGTCATGGTGGCTGGAAATGGTTGGCATCCAGAGATGAAATCAAAGGAATAGGTGGCAGAGTCCTCAATCCCCTCTATTTCACAAACTGGATATGAAATTAATTTTCTCCAAGGCCACCATCAACACAATCTAGAAATCAGTCGAGATGTGTCTTTCAGTCCACTAGAAGATGGCAAGAATATGTGCCTTGCAGCATAGCCCATTGAATTATTTTTTCAAAATTTAATATGCATATGAGACAGCTGCAAGTTTTGTTAAACATGGCTTTGAATTCAGGTGTAGGATGGGGGAGGGGGTGTCTCTAAAACTCTGCATTTCTAACAAGCCCAGGTTACCAACCAATGCTCCTGATATGTAGAGCCCATGTCTTTCTTTTAAAAAAAATAATTTATTTACTGTCAAAATGATGTGCAAAACAACTACAAAAGCAATACTTGCAAAACTGTTCATGTAAGTGAACTGAACACCTCTGGGGGGGGGAAGGGAAAGGGGGAGGAGGGAAGGGGGTATGAGGGACAAGGTAACAAACAGTACAAGAAATGTATCCAATGCCTAACATATGAAACTGTAACCTCTCTGTACATCAGTTTGATAATAAAAATTTGAATAAAAAGATAAAAAAATGATGTGCAAAGGGGTTACAGTTTCATATATGAGGCAGTGTGAGTACATTTCTTATCAAACTGTTACCTCCTCCCTCATTTTCCTCCCAACTTCCCCTATCCCCAATTCTTTCCCCACCCCTCTGAGTTGTACAGTTGGTTTATAGCATATAGTTTTGTAAGAATTACTGTTGTAGTGGTTCGCATTTTACCCTTTGTCTCTCTATTTTGATGTTCCCCTTCCCTTCCCTAATTCCAATAAACATATATACAATACTCAGGGTACCAAAATCAGTTACAGTGACATCAGGGGTAAAACCATGGGGAAGAAAGACAAAAGAAAAGGGCATAATTTCACATGGTATGTTGAAAATGACAACAGCAATGATAAACCAATTATTTCCATAACTTGGAGTTCATTTCGCTTAGCATCATCTTATGTGTTCATATGTACATAGCTATTGAGCTATTGTGATCATCTGCAAGGACTATCCTAGATGTGTACTAATTATTACCAATGAGGGAAACCATAGAGTCTATGTTTCTTTGAGTTTGGCTCACTTCATTTAATAATATTTTTTCCAAATCTTTCCATTTCCTTATGAATGGAGCAGTGTCATTCCTTCTGATAGAAGCATAGAATTCCATTGTGTATATGGATGTCTTACCTCCAATCTTCTTCCTCCAAGAATGATATGGTGGCAATGAGGCCCAGAATTGTTAACCTTCTGAACTCTACTTTCTGGGATGGTTAATATGAAGTAACTAAACTAACCCAGAACAAGATAATGACACTTTTTCCTCCACTTCCTCTCCCACCACCCCTGAGGCAATTAAGTTAGGGAAAATATGATCTTACGTTGTCCAACTTTCTCATTAGCCTTCTGATTCAGACAGTTCTCAAGCTTTCCCATTCTTTATCAATTTGGAATGTGAATGAAACATCTGACCCAAATTTCCCCATTTCCTGCAGCTGAGCTACAAGGTAAAAGCGAAGATTCTCATTGAGTAATTCTTTGAATTTTCCGTTTCAGACAGAAAAACACGATTTTCTTTCATTCTAAGCCATTAAAGTCTGGGAAACTTTACTTCACATTACTGAACTTGGGATCAAACAAAATTGCCTGGGGTGGATGATGGGTTTGTTTAAAGAACTGAATCTACCTCAAAATACAGGACATATCCTTTTCTATCTGAAGAGAGAGAAAGAGACACTAACTCTAGTCTCCCTTCTAGTCTCAATATTTACGTAAAATGTACTCTTCCAGGTGTAAGGACCTCCTCACTGAGCCTGAGGAGGGTGTTACAGCTTTCCAGAGAACATTTTCTGGGAGCAGGTTTCCTCCCCTTTCTAAGTGTGCTATTGGGATCTAAGGTCTAAGGACAGGCAGAGCATTACTGTAGACTCTCTCTGTTAAATCCTAGGATCCTCATTTGTCATAGGCAACTAAGGCATATTCAACCAGTGAATATAGAAACTTTCTCAACTGGGGACATTTCCAATAATCTTGATCAATCTTCAAGCCACAGAATACTCAAAATTCTACCTTAGAGGATTTCAGTTCAAATAAGATTTTTTTTTTTTTTTTTTTGGCCAGTCCTGGGCCTTGGACTCAGGGCCTGAGCACTGTCCCTGGCTTCTTCCCGCTCAAGGCTAGCACTCTGCCACTTGAGCCACAGCGCCGCTTCTGGCCGTTTTCTGTATATGTGGTGCTGGGGAATCGAACCTAGGGCCTCGTGTATCCGAGGCAGGCACTCTTGCCACTAGGCTATATCCCCAGCCCTCAAATAAGATTTTGACTGGAGATTAAAAGGCTAACTCTATTCTTTTTTTTCATGAAACAATTAAATTATAGATTGGAATTTGGGCCTGTCAGAATCTTAGGAAACCATGTTCTTGGTTTGGAGTGGAAATTTTAGAAGAGATACAGAAGAGGTAATATACAACAGGGAAACAGCTCTGGGCCTAGACTTGGAGATTGGTACTTCTTTTGTCCCCCTTTTTCCCCTACCAGTTAATGATATTAGGTGTATCACCTTGCCCCTTAGTTATGAATTTCCTCCTCTATTTCTTTACAACAGCTAGAAAGCCTGCCAAAATGTCTGTGACAAATGAAGAAATAAAAGAGTGGTGGAGAGATGAATAAGTGGGTTTATGGATAAGTGAATAGATGGCACATAAATGTATGGGTACACGGGCACAGAGATAAGTAGATAGAAGGTACATAGATATATGAGTATATGATCAAGTGCCTGGATTAGTGATTTGTGGCATGTGGAGAAATAGGTTGATGAACAGGTACATAGATAGATTATAGCATGGTACATGGATAGATGGGTGGATGGTATATAACAGATAAGTGGATGGGAGGACACATGGATAGTTGGATGGCTGATGCAGGGATACATGGGTGATGGTAGATAGACAATGAGTGGATGGTAGATGGGTGATAGACAATCGGTATAATCTGTCAGGATAGGGGTTTGTTTTGTTTTACAAGCTATTACCTATCATATTTACATTGCTTTCTCTGAATCACCTAATCCCAAGATTACAACCACAAAGAAATTATTTACCTTTCTAAATTATAGGCTTTTCTTATACAGAGACTAGATTTGGAACCACTTGCTCCATTCCTCTCACTTTGCAAGTGAAGAAACTGAGGCAGGAATGGGAAAGGGATTTGTTCAAGCAGATAAACTCTCTAGGCACAGAAGTAATACGACTCTGCCACATTGGGACTCTAGGCTTATCAAGCAGTTGTTGGTATAGCCCACTGTCTGCACAAAAAAACTACCCATGCCACACTGGCATTAGAAAGCATTTCTATTTGCTTCTAACCAACAGCACAGAGCTAGGACTTGTTTTTGTTTTTTAAAAATAAGCCACTGAATACCATTTAGCAATAAGTAGTGCTTTCTCAACAACAAGAAAATATAGAGATGTGTTTCCAATTAGGGAAAGAACTCAGTCACAAATGCTTTGCTAAGCTGGTGATTTCTCCCCAAAGCGGGAACTGGTATAACTGTCATCGTCCTTCCTGTTATTTGCATCCTAAGAAGCCACACGTGTCTCAGCAATGTGAAGTGTTCCCTTTCATGTGCGCAGGAATTATCACCCAGTGTCCGCTCTTTCTCCACATTGCACATCATTAAGTTTCCCCTACCCTGAGCTAAACTCCTTGAAACAAACTTTTCATGCAAAGTATTATGTTTTTTAAAAAGAGAAAAATCACTTTTAAAAAGGGTTTAGTTTTCCTCATCCTGTAGACCCTTCTCTAAGAAATTCAAGACTGCCAGATAGTTTTCTCTGGCACAAAAGAATCCTCTTCATTTTGGTTAATATACCAAGAAAGCTTCATTAAAATGTGTTCCTAAACAGAGAAACCCCAGTTTCAGGATCCCAAGTAAACGCATATATTTCTAAAAGGAAAGCTGCCAAGAAGTTAGCTTCACACCACTAAAATGTCAGAAAAACTCTGACTGAGGACAGATTGTTCAATTCATTAATTGCAAGCAGTTTCATAGTAGGGAGAGAGGGCAGCAACAATGAGAGAAGCTGGGGCTTTGCCATGTCCAAGTTTACTGAGTTGACAGTATTTGGAGGGAGTTATAATAAGGAAGTGAAAGCCCCTGAGCACCATAACCTCACTGCAGAAGCATGGAAGGAAAAGACACCTCAATGTGGCAGTGTCTTAGACTGTTGAGATGGCCACAGCCTGGGATGACATCCTGGATCTGCGTCCCTTAGTAATCCTCTTCTCACCTTGACCCTAGGATTGACCACTGACTTGTCTTAACCAGTAAGACAGCAGAAAGAGTTCCAGGTGGACATTTGAAAAATGCTTACAAAGACTAATCTTTGTTGTCCTTGGGACTCTATGCCTTTTTCATTTAAATTAGATTGAGACTCGTCTTCTGAACGATGATGGATCACATGAAGACAAGCTCCAGTCACACAAGCCATTCCAGAAGGCCCTCCTAAAGTCAGAGACCATGAGAGATTCTGAGAACACTGTATTGAAAGAGCCAAATGATCAAGTCTAGCCCAATCCAAACATTTGGGAACTAACTCAGTATTTGCTATTGTAAGCCAGTAATTATTTGAGGAAATAATTTGATTCCCAGTATAAGTAACACAAGATGAATACAACAGCTCTAAGCCCTCAAAATGAAATATATCAGGTTGAAGAGGATCAAAACGTGTTACACACGTATATATAAATATTAATAATGCTTAGTAATATAATAATGTTAATATATAGTAATTATATATTGTATGTACACATATATGTACATATACATATATATATACATACACATATGAAGATGGCAAAATAAAACCCACAAAATACTGTTGGACATTGGTTTATCCCATTGTCACTATATTTATTTTGGTAACCTGTGTCTTGTGTATACATTTATCTGATTTTGGGGAAGGGAAGGGGAATAACCGGTGAGACAAAGATCAAAGGGTGAACCAATGCAATAGCGAAACTCACAAGACAGTAGGTTGGAAATGAACTTTACAACTTTAGTGGAGGGGAGACAGGGAAGGCAAAGTGGGAAAAAACAAGGGAGGGGGATAACAGTGTTTGACAAGAAACATATTCATTACCTTACTTATGTTACTGTAGACCCCTCTGTACATCACTTTTACAATAAAAGTAAATTAAAAAAAATAAAGAAAATGAGGTGGAGAGAGGAGACCAAGGAAATGTAACAATAGAGAGGGTGAACTTATTCAAAGCACACTATACACATTTATGGAATTATCTGAATGAAATCTTCTTATATTATTAATATATGCTACTAAAGACAATAAAAATAGGAGGATGAAGAAGGGGAAAGGAGAAGGACAGGAAGAAAGGGATGATGATGAAGAGAAGAACAGAAAGAGGAGAGGCACCAGGAAGAGGGGAAAGGATGGGGAAATAATGCATTGGCTTTGTATGAATCACCAATTTCCAGGGGTTAAGGGCCTTCTGACCTAAAAATATATTTAACCCAAGTCCACAACATCCTTGTTGCATCATAAAAATGTAATCACAGAGAAGAAACAAGGTTACATTCAGAAGCAATGTGGCAGACACTTAGTGCCACTTCAAGACCACATAGCACAATCACAGTATTGAGGCTAGCTTGGACTCAGACAGGGCCAACGAAGTCACCCATTGAATTTGGAGGGAAGAAAACTTGGTTTAAGGCTAGGGCTGGCTCCTATGAGTCATGTGACCCTTGACGATTCATTTTGCCTGCCTCTGTTTCTTCAGTAACCATGTGAGGTCTCTAATAATTCTCACAGATAAGTCTTGTGAGTAATAAATGAAAACCATACTTGTTTATAGTATACTTGTTTATAGTACACTTGTGGTTTACAGTAAGCAAAGTGTTATAAATATCAAGCATAATTTTTATGACAAAGTTGATTAGTAATAAAATTTTTGCTACTAGCCTACACTCTGGAAATAAGGGTGTAGATTTCCCTTGCTATTTGCATATACACACAACTGATCCTCTCATTCCAGTCTTCTCAGCCAACCAAGGGAATTAATGAATACCACTGGAATTCTAAGACATGGAGCTTTTATGTATATAAACTGGCAAAAGAAAGAGTAGAAATGGAAAATGTTTCCTTTGTAAGAAACCCCACTGTGAATTACTTAGAAATAGGAATAATCACCTCCTAATATATCAATCATTAGTTCCATTAACCTATACTCATATGCATGAGTGCTTTGTTTCAAAAGACAAGGTCTTTGGGGATAAAGTGGGTATAATGGCAAGCTCCTGTAATCCCAGTATTCATAAGGCTGAGATGGGGGAGTCCAAGTTTGAGGTCAGCCTGAATTACAAGACCCTGCTTGAAAAAATAAAAAATAACAAAAAGACAGTCTTACGCCATATATACTTACAAGGTTATACCAATTGGCCAAAGTATCATAGTGATGTCAAATAAGAATGAAGGTTTTGAAATGTGTATCTTATCCTTTGAATTTGGAATAACTTCAACACATATGAAAATAAGCAGGGCAAAGGTGAGGCACAAATTCTGCCTCAGTAGGAACTCTTGTGTTTTCTGAGATCCTAGAATAAAATTTCTGCTTTGTGGGAGGGAAAGTAGCTATATTTAAGGACATTTCTTCAGGTTTATAACTGTGCCTCTTATCTTTGGTAGTATTGTTGCCCATGAAAGAATGCACCATAACATAGCATTTTTGGTTTGGCAAAAATTGCCATTGTTTTGGTTTGACTGTCCCTTCCATAATTCAAGTTGAAATTTATTTGTCATTATGATGGTTTTAAGAGGTAGAACCTTCCAGAAAGGTGATTAGGCTGGGTACCAGTGGCTCTTGCCTATAATCCCAGCTACTCAAGAGGCTGAGATCTGAGGGTCATGGTTCAAAGTCAGCCTGGGAAGCAAAGTCTATGAAACTCTTATCTCCAATTCACCACCAAAAACCTAGAAGTGGAGCAGTGGCTCAAGTGACATATTGCTAACCTTGAGCACAAAATCTCAAGGGCAGCTCCCAGGCCCCGAGTTTAAGCCCTAGGACTAACATACCTACACACAAATATTTAAAAAAGAAGGTGATTAGATCATGAGAGATCAGACCTAATGAATGCATTTTATAATGTTATTACAGAAGTAGGCTGGCTACTTGGGGGGGGGTTGGTCACTGTGGGATGATGCTGTCACCGTGGTATTGGTCACCTGATGAAGGTCATCTCACATGCTTGCCTACCCTTCTACCACAGGATTATGCAGCCTAAAGACCCTGGCTGGACACAGGCATCATGCTCTTGGACTCATCCACCTCCAGAACTTCAAGCCAAATCCAGCTAATCTTTATACATTATATAGGCCCAATTATTTTGTTACAGCACTAAAATGGATGAAGACATTAGCATATATAGCTACTGTAAACATTTATAATAATTTTCATTTGGTGCATACCTACCAACTATCCTGAGTCCAAATGCCTGTAGTTTTAATTCTCAGAATAATTATTTGAAATAGGTGCTAATATACTATCTTGAGAATAATATAAAGAATGGGTAGAGAGATCAAATAACATTAGTAAAGTTATACAGCCCACCAATAGAGGAATGAGGATTTTCTCGGGGCAATCAGACTCCAGAGCAATGTGCTCTTATCTAGAGGACACAGAAAACCCAAATTATTTCTCAAGAAGCATCATGATTTCTAAAGGTTCCTTAAGCATGTTTGAGAAACCAGGAATAATAGTTTGGTAAAAACAGAACCCTAATTGTATAACTTGCTAGCATCTTGGAAGTCCCAATGTAAAATTTAACAATAGAAATGCTCTGATGAGTGGTGTATTTTACAGACACTCACATATACACATATGCACACATGTGTGCGCCACATGTTCAATACCCTTGTTGCTTTACTAGATAACCTGCCTAGATTTATTTTATTTTGGTTGTGAGTAAAGATATTTTTCTTCCATTCCAATAAAAAAGCACAACAGAGCTGTAAATATAGAGATGAATGTAAGAATTCAACCGTTTGATTGCATTAATTCGAAGAACTGATTAAAGAGTCTTGATACAATAGTAGAAATCGGCTTGATTTATTAAGCTACATCATCCATGAAATCTGCACAGAGTGGGGAAAAAAATTAAACCTGTCATGTTAAAGAAATACACTCCACAATAAAGGGAATGAGGAAAAGGAACACCTAGGATAATTTATAAACATATGCATAATTTGGAGAAACCCACTCACACTGGGTATTTCATTGCTCTAAGTCTGCAATATGAGCTGGCTTCCCCATACCACTCCCTCTCCCCCTCCCCCGCACTCCCACCTCCAGCTTTCAACTGAGAGAGTAAGAGAGTAGTAACTTCTCTCTTGGGTTTTTTTCTCCTCATGTTAGAATAGGGTGTAGGCAGAACTTGTACATTTTAAGCTCTGTCCAGCAATTAAGCTGACTGCTGGTTTTCTGGGTATCCCCTCTTAGTACTCAGTTGATTCTGCTCTGCCAGGAGCCAAGAGCTGGATGCAGTGGCTAAAGGCTCCTGGCCTCTGATGCTTGACTCCTAGCATCTGATATTTGTGCTCTGCTCCAAGGTCATGGAAGAGAGAGAAGCCCTTTCCTAAAGCATGCCACGACTTTGATCCTCAGAGTGCAGCCCACTGGCCTTCTTCTTCCCAGAAGACAATTTTTTTCCCCCTCCCCAGACCTACTGAAACAGAATCCAATTTCAGCAAAATCTCCAGATAATTTCCAGGCATAGTAAAGGCTTAGCAGCAGTACTGTAGGTGTCAGAGAACAACCAATGTGTGGTACAATTATGGAAGCCATGGCCCAACTGCACAGTATTAAGAACTGGTCATCAGGTTAAGAAACTAGAAGGCTTGGAAAAAAGTGTTGATAGAGGCCTGAAAAATGAATGGTCTTACTGAACCTGTAAAGATTGCAAGACCTCCTAGAGCAGAGGATCAAGGTCAGCTTCGTGAGGCTCCAAATCAAAGGACATAGCAGTTTAGATCAGAGCTGAACAGCAGCTCTACTGACATTTTTAACTGCGTAATTCTTGGAAGAGCAGATGCCTACATTATAGGACATTTAGCAACAACACTTACTTCTGTCTGTAAAATGTGAGTAGTATCCTCTATCCCAACAGTGAAAATCTGTAAGGTCTTTAGACAGTGTCAACTACTCCCAGGGAGATGAATCACCCCACTTTAGAATCTCTGGTTTAGTGGCATGACTGCTAAAATCACAACAATAACAGTAACAAAACAGATAAGACAGTCCTATATTATTAAAAAAAATTAGGAGTTCTGATGAAGGTAATGTTCTGATTCTATGCTGCCTGGTCATTCCTGCCCTTCTATAGTCCTGCACTTATTAAAATAAAACAACCATAAAAACACTGCATTAACTACCTGGCTATAAAACTGGATCATATGAGAAATAAGTGAAGCAACTGTTAGATTGAATCTGGAGATAAAAAAAAATATTCCATGTGTCTTCTAAGAGTCTACCGAGAATGTTCTAGATGTCTGAAGACTAACAAAAGCGCATGCTATCAGAGCTGCCCCTAGAGAAATGAATTATCAGGTTGACAGGAGACAACATGCGGTGTGGATGGGTGCTATTGAGGTACAATAGACCCTATGCTGAGGTGATTGTTGGTGAGCTCTTCATTCTATCATGTATGCATTCCACAGACATTTGATGTAATAGTTACATGCATATAATGCATGTTCTAAGAAGAAAATGAATTGGTTATAGCCTTTAAGAAATTCAAAGAAGGCTGACTGGAGAACTCCAAAGGATTAGGAGACCGTTAAGCTGGAGAGAAAAGGTCAAGCATCTCACCACAATGCAACTAGTCTGGATAAATTTTGCTGGATGTATGAAAGAAGGAAAGACAATGAAGAGGACAGTCCACTCGGGGAACAAGGGAAAAGAACCAGTGTTTGGATTCTAGTTTTGTGACTCAATACCTCCATCCAAAGCCATGGAGGTTTCATTCAGATGAGTTTGACCATTTCTAGATCAGAATAAAAGCTAACAGAGATTTCACACATGTTACAAAATGGTTTGTTCCCTGACAGCATCAAATTCAGTTGCACAAGTCCCAGGTCCTACCACTGAGCAGGCACTCATGGTGGGCTGATGAGATGGGACAGTGGGACACACAGGTAGAGAGGGCAATGTGGAGCTGTCTCCAGGCAGTGAGTAACTATGTCCTAGCTCATGGAGACCCTAAATCTTTCACTTCCTGTTAACTCATTTTAGAGTTGGCAAGACAGACAAAACAGTGCAGTTGCTTAAAAGAAAACAGCTACCACCAGTACAACTTTTCTTTTTTTTTTTTTTTTTTTTTTTTGGTAATTCATGCCTCACCTTGGGCCAACAGTGGCAAAGTCCTCTTGGCTCAACATTAATTATCATCACATGGACACAATTACTTATCACTCTCATGCAAATTATGAATCTAAGCCAAATTCAAATAGTGTTTTTCTTTTAATGTGGTACAATGCTGACAAGGAGACCAGGGTAAATGGCTCCATGTGTCTTTAATAATAACCTTAAAGGAAGACATATTTTATACTAAAAGAAGTGGGTCAGTCATATGACCCTATTGAGCAAGTATTAAAACAGCTGTTCTATGCACAGAATAACATTCCTTTAATTTACTATGTTTGCTTTTTAGACCCTATTTTGTTTTTCCATTTTAAAGAACTAAATGCCCCAGATGAATCAGTCAACAATGTGTTGGCTGCTTTCACATTCAGCTTTCTGCTGTTTTATAATAGCACCCTGATCTTATTTCAAGAAAAGAATGACAAACTTATAGCTGTAAATGCGAAATTTATGGGCTTCTTTGTGGCAGGCATTACTAAGAACAGGGCCGAGGAAATAGGTAAGATGAACTAGAAAGAAGAAACCTCTATAAATACAAGGCCAGACCTGCAATCCAAACACTGAAACCCTATGTGCATATATCACTTAAAAAAAAAGAAAGAAAGAAAAAAGGTGCGTAGGGCAAAAGAAAAAAGGTGCTAAGTGCTAATTGGATGGGCAAATGAATTGTCACACTAAAAAATTACATTATGCCTAGTCACAGCTCTGGGAACTACTTTCGTAGCTCTGTCACTTTAAAAAGCACAAGGTCAAGAAGAATTGTATTTTTTGGAACCATTCCAGTAGCCTACATCCTGCCCACCAGAACTGGATGCTGGTTCTCTGCAGAGGGAACCAGTATGGATAGGGGGTATGTAGGGCTTGCTTTTGCCTTTAGAAGAAGTATATTTCTAATGTTGAGTGAGACAAACCTAGAACACAGAGAACAAAGGGGCATGGCCTCCTTGATATATGACTGTTGGGGGGGGGGGGGGACAGTAGAGACCAGGTCTGCAAAACAACAAACTTCTTTTCAAATGGTATTTCCACAGGTTTGAGTCAGTGACCTTACATTATGTATCTAAAACCAAACGACTACTAAACATAAAAAGGTCTAGAATGGACCTATCAGTGGATCACAATAGCTCAACAGCTATGTACACATGATCACATAAGACGAGGATAAGCAAAAACAACTCCAAGAGAAGGACACAGGAGGATTCTATTGCTGATGTTACATTTAAAGTCCTAGGTGAATTTCCTTTGGTATACCCTACGTGGTTACTGTATATGATTTTATGATTTTGGTACACTGGATATTGTATATTTACCTACCTGATCTAGGGAAGGGAAAGAAAAATGAGGGTGTAAGATATCACAAGAAATGTACTCACTGCCTTATTATGTAACTGTACCCCTTTTGCACAACACCTTGTCAACAAAATTTAATTAATAAAATTTTAAAAAAGAAGAAGTATATCTCTGAACTGTTTTTCACTCTTTTCACAGGGAGTTCAGGAACTAACTAGGCATAAGTTATGGGGGCTGTTTTCCCTTTGTTTCTGCATATTTTGGTGGTGGTTGTTGTTTTGTCAGCACTGGGGCTTGAACTCAGGGCCTCTTGCTTAGCTTTTTTGTTCAAAGCCAGCACTCTACCACTTCAGACACATATCCACTTCTGGCTTTTTGCTTGTTAACCAGAGATAAAATTTTTCTTTCAGATTTGTCTGTGTAAGCTGACTTTAAACTAGAATCCTCAGATCTCAGCTTTCTGAGTAGCTAGGCTCACAGGTGTGAGCCATTGGTGCCTGGAAGAGACAGATTTTAATGAAACAAATTCCACTTCATGTAAAATTAGTTCTGCAAAAGCGGGATCTGGGGCTCTGCCCCAATAGAATTTTATGGAACATATTCTATCATCATCTTGAATCTCAAATGCCATCATATTCTATTAGGGTGCATGCAAAGCTTGGAAAGTCAAAAGGATGGAGAGTCACTTTCTGGATCATGTTAGATTTTTCAAACAAGCATTTGTATTACTGCAGACCTGCAGATACAGGTTGATAGGAAAGTCAACTCATCTTCAACCAATAATTTTCAGAATAAGGCCTAATGTTTTCCTGGGGCCTCATAATATAAGAAGTCACAATTTAATGACTCATCATGAGAATGGTTGGGTATGTGAGCCTATGTAAAAGCAAAGCCCATCATCCCATTTATGGTCTTTGTTTCCTATTCCTCATTCCTTTCCTTTTCTATCCCACCTTGCTGATACAGGAACAATGTCAGAACCCAGGCATCCCAAACTGCCTCATGATTACAAATTAACAGAACACCATGGCAAGAAAGGAGTGATGAGGAGGAACCAATTTCTCCTTCCATTTCTCAATGGTTTGGGATGAAACAGGGACATCTATTGGTTTCAATAAAATCAAAACACTTTATTTCAAAGACTTTCTAAAACATAAATCTGATCTTGTTTAAACAGGATGAAATGTAAAGTCTTCTACAAGAGACACAAAGTGTTTTCATGCTCTTGTCACTTTGCATCAGCTCTCAACCTAGTCCTAATCCTTCCTTCCTATGTATTATGTCCCAGCAGTCCTGCCTACTTCTGATATGCACTGTCTTTTCAAGACTTCCTTCTATTACACAGGCTTAACCCTTTTCTTGAATGTCTTACTTTGTCTACCATAAAATACCAAATATGGATTGATCCAGGCCAAAGTTCTCAAGTTAAAAATGGATACATAGCCCAGTGCTAGTGGCTCACATCTGTAATCCCAGTTACTTAGAAGGCTGAAATCTGAGGATAACAGTTCAAAGCCAGCCAGAGCAGAAGAGTCTGAGACTCTTATCCCCAACCAGCAAAAAGCTGGAAGTTAAGGTATAACACAAGTGGTAAAGGATGAACCTTGACTGAAAAAGTTAAGGGGGAGCTCAAGGCCTTGAGTTCAAGCCCAGTACTGGCATGTGACACACATGCACACACTAAAATAGTGGAGATATAGAATTTTTTCCCTCACTGAAAAGTCATCATTTCTCCCAAAAGCCCTACTTAGAACTTAGCTACTTATGCTTCAGGACAGATAGGTAGGTAGGTAGATAGATAGATTCTAGAAAATTCCATATTCTGAAAATTCAAGAACCCTGTTTAGAATTCTGACCCCACAGGGCCACATTTCATGCATTTGGTGAGCTCTGTGCCTACCGAGAGCCAGTACATTGCAACTCTCCATTCAGACATTTTTGTTGTTGTTTAATAATTCTATAGCCCCCTCCCCCTTTCTGTACGTCAGTTTCAGGGTCATATTGCACAACCACTAGCGGTACATAAAAATCAGAACTCATCTTAACTCCCCCACTTCCCAGTGATGATGATATGCAATTACAGGACCATTTAGTGTATGAGGAGATAACAACAACAACAAAATAAAATTCCATGTTTTGAAAGACCCAAAGGTTTCCCCAATGAATTTCTGGGACATGTAAAACAAACCATGTGTCAGACAAGCATGTGCCTCCTCCATAAATACAACATGCTTCTAGTCACGGACTTTTAAAACCACCTTAAAAGAGACTGTCTGTCTGAAGAAGGTAACTAATTATTATTTAAAATGGCAACCCTAAACAATCTCCTATCAAAGGCCTGTTTACTTTTGTTAAGAACTGAAACCAAACAGTGAAAGTCTGCTGCCCCAAGCTGGCCTGCAATGTATATGTGCCCTTCTATCTTGGCTCACTCTTGCCTTTATCTCCCCCCACACAGCTAATAGGCCTGACTTTGCAGGATCAGCAAAGGAAACTCTAACATATGCATAACTTCAAGAAACACGCTCCTATCTGTAACTAAATATTTAGGCAACTTAGCCTTCGTTTGGGAGTCTGGGGATGGCCGCTGTCTACAGCATTTTATAAGAGCATATGTAGAAACTACAAATGTTTTAAAAGAAAAGGAAGGTGCTTGAGAAAAAAAATTGAAACTAATTTGCTTTCAAACATACTGTAAGATGCTGCAAGTGATAGAGGTCACAAAGTGATAAGAATGGATACATATGTAGAAATATAAAGATATAAGGATATAAGCCCTCAATTTAACTCTATAAAAGTTAGGTTGAACCAGTGCAAGTTTATGCTCTGCCTAAGTAAATCACAGACTCAGTGTGTTTCTACAGAAAGGACACCATTCTTTAATGTGTAGAAAGAGTTTCAGGTTTGTCCTACTATTTTTAAACTACTGGGAAAGAAATTTAAAAATCTGCTCCAGAATTAATGTCTTGGTTCAATTTACAGCAGTTTAAATAAATAGTATGGTGCTGTCTAAATTACAGTCAGCCAATGGTCTTCTTACCCTCATCATAGCAACTTTCAAGATGCTTCCTATTTTGACAATTTTATTTTCTAAAATTGGTATTATGGGAGTCTATGTATTTAGCCTCTGGGTACTAAGGGCTAGTTTTAAGTAGGGCTAGTTTTAAGCTGAACAAAACTACTCTAACCCAAGAAGTAATGTCTGTCACATCCTCTTATAACCTGTTCCCAGGCCTTCTAGAGGGCTGTTTTGGCCAAAAAACAGTGATGGTTTCTTCTGAGCCCTTAGTTTGATCATGTATTCACACAAGAGAATCAGACAGTTGGTTTACCCTGCAACAGAATCACTCTGGAAACTACAGAAGAAAATGAGGGTTTCTAAGATCTATGTCAGACTCTAGGAATGGCTCCCAAAAGTTAGATTCAGTGACAAAACCCCACAGTTACAAGAGCAGAGGGAATGAATCTAAGAACCAATGAACCAAGTGATGTTTGGTTGCTTCTAACTTTGTGGCTGTTAGCATCAGACTTAGGAGGTCTACCAGCCCACTCAGTTCCTCTGTAGTTTTCCCTCTGGAGTTTGCCCATTCATCTTAAAGAACAGACAGCACTAATTTGTATACACTTCCACTGAAAGACATTCAACATGAAAGACACACGTTCAGGGCATGGGCTTGTAATTCTGATAGGATGGCCTATTTGTCTCTAAGTTTTTTTCTGCCTTTCTCTGGTGTTCTTGTTCATTTTGCAAGTGTTGCCCCATCTAGAAGTCCTGCAGCCTGGGTCATGCTCAGAGCTCAAGTAGGAAATGGTTCTGTGAGTCTTTGTTTTTAGCAACTTAGAACTAAGTCTGTCAAATTGCTTATAAACCATATCATGCCCTTTCAAAGGTAATCAAGAGTCACTGTGGCCTCTTCTTAACTGGCCACTGGTTTCCCTTCATGAGATTTAAAAACTCGAGCTTCAGACAGTCTGTCACTAACAGCTGCATTCATGGACTTCCTAAAAAGGCTTTCCAGGGAGGTTCCATGCCTCAGAACTTTGACATTTAGAAGCAAACACCTGCCCTCCTCCACCCACTCCCCAACTCACCAGCCACATTCCTCAAGCTCCCCCATCATTAGCTCCAACACAGCTAGCTGCCTTCAGCTGATTTGATCTAAGGCAGTCTCTGCAATCAGCCTTTTATCAAGGGTGGAGGTGTTTGGGAAAAAATGTTAGAAGGAATGAAGGGACAAAGGATTTGAATATCCTGCAGCTGAAGTTGAATAAATAGCTCCTCATTTCAAAGATTCAGATTTTGAAAGAAAACAGCTCAGGGCTACAGAGGAAAATGGGGAGGGGAGCCCAAACACCATGAAAGATATATAGATTCTGTCTGATTTATTTAAATAGAAAGAGACATAAGTGCATTTATAAGAATCGCTTTCACTTTTGTGTTTATCAGGGTCCTCCATCTTGCTTCCATTACAGCTCCAACAGAATAATTAATTTCAGTCAATCAATCATTTAACAAAAACTCACAGGTTGACCTCAACATACCATCTAAGCCACAGAGAACTAGTCACAACAGTGGTCTTCAGATTCCCTTGGAAAGGAAAATTAAGCCTGCTCTGTGTGGCTTGGGGCAACCTAAGCCGTAAATCTCTCTTTTCTGATCTCTTCATATAGATGAAAGAGCAAAGCCGCTGTGGGTTACACACAATTATGTGTTCACCAAACTCAGGGAATCAGCCTGCAGACAGCCCTAATCATTACCAATTAACCATGTCTGCTGACATCCTGTAAGCACTGCCCGGGTGCTGCTGAATACCCAGCTCTCCCTTCAGGCGGCCAATCCCCCACATTTCAGCGTATATGTTTGTAGAAGGCCTATTATAATGTTTGTTGACAATTCCAAATAGAGGTCACCTGTTGTCATGGTGCAAAATACCCTCTTTTCCCCACCTCTGAATGCCAGGCAGGGAGGGCAGCTTTGTTAGAAACACTTCAATGCATTTCTATATTACCACCAACTTTCAGATCTGATGAAAAGAAATTTAGATCTCCCAACTCTTCAATGGCAACATCCACCTGCTTCCATACAGCCACTTGCGGCTGAAAGGGGTCTCCTGCCTTTACAGGGAACAGAATGTGCTCAACCCCGGGCCTCCACAGGAAGCTGCCCAGTCAGAGGTGGCCAGTCCAAACATGGAGACTGACTGGAAATTGCCGGAAATGTGAATCCTCAAAGAGGATTTCATTCCACTGGAGGCAAAGCCACTTCTTTTCTCGCATAAAAATGATTCCCATTTAATCCCTAAGCTTCCAGAACATAGAGCTTGTATTTAGAGACTCTCCTGTTAGTCTGCACGGAAGGCCTTGTAAGTATACTTCCTGCTCAGTTAAAAAATGGTTGAAAGGGGTGACCTTGATCAAGATATATTATGCTCAGAAACTGCTTTGTTAAATGGCAACTCCTTTGTACAACTACTTAAAGATAATAAAGAGGGAGGGATGGTAACCATTCAGAAGATCAATCCAAGTGGAAGAAAAAAAGTCCCCTTATTTAAATTTAGTCATGATTCAACTATCAAATCAATTTAATTCTTCTCATGTGTGCCAAGGAAAGAGCAACTTTCTCAGACAAAATGTCAAATTTTTGACATCTACAAATTCTTCTCTTGAGAGTCCCCAAAACCCTGCATTTCACTTAAAGACAAAGTTACTCTAGGACAAGAGAAGTCTCCATTACAGCTGACTGCCAAGCTGAGACTCAAGACAGGCCATTTGCTGGAGTGAGCAGCCTATGGTAACCCAAACTCCATGTTGTGCCGGGGGTGGGGGGTGGGTGGGGGTGGTGGTGGTGGTGGTGGTGGTGGTGGTGGTGGTGGTGTGTGTGTGTGTGTGTGTGTGTCCTTGGCTGTGTGTCAGAGGTGAGGTGGGAGGTCTGAAGAGGACAGCAAACTGCAATCCTTTTGGCTCCATACCTCCAAGCTGTCCGTCATCTGAAAGTATCTTTGGTCCAAGATTAAGACTCCTAAACTGTGTTCCGGGTCACTACAGTAAATTCATGGAACTAAGGTGAGGTAATTAAATGTAAATGAATTCTGAGACATCTGAAATTCTCAAGGGAAACAACTTTCTATAACATCTCTCAGATACCCCTAAAGACTACAGATTGAGCATCCTTAATTAAAACAATCCCAGATCCAAAATTTGGATTTTAATGCATTTTGGATTTCGGGGTTTGGGGATTAAGATTGCTTAAGCATTAAAGTTTACGCAAATATTCTGAAATTCAAAGCACAGTGAAATCTGTAACACTTCTGGGCACTAGCATTTATACTCAACTATTTCCAGCTCAAGGTAGCCTATTTCAATGTTACATTCATTTTTTTCTATATGCCCTATTTTTTTGGTTTTATATTTTTATATTATTGCTAGTGTAAAGGTGAGTACACATGGGTTACTGTTACATAAATCAGGTAATAAGTTCATTTCTTTTTGAAGTGTCCACCTCTTCTCTCATTTTCTCCCAGTTTTCCCTCCCAATCCCTTCTCCTGTGTCCTGTCTTTTTAAAACTTAGTTTATGGCGGCTGTAGTAACAAAATTACTGCCTGGAAATCAATGTGGAATATGAGATAAAGGGGTTCTGTCCATTATGATTCCAATATTGGGAGCATTGTGGAGTTATCAATAGGGTCAATCGGCCCTGCGATAAAGTAATTATGGTTAAGAATAAAAATTGGGGGGGCTGGGGATATAGCCTAGTGGCAAGAGTGCCTGCCTCAGATACACGAGGCCCTAGGTTCGATTCCCCAGCACCACATATACAGAAAACGGCCAGAAGCGGCGCTGTGGCTCAAGTGGCAGAGTGCTAGCCTTGAGCGGGAAGAAGCCAGGGACAGTGCTCAGGCCCTGAGTCCAAAGCCCAGGACTGGCCAAAAAAAAAAAAAAAAAAAAAAGAATAAAAATTGGGGGCTGGGAATATGGCCTAGTGGCAAGAGTGCTTGCCTCCTACACATGAAGCTCTCGGTTCGATTCCCCAGCACCACATATATGGAAAACGGCCAGAAGGGGCGCTGTGGCTCAGGTGGCAGAGTGCTAGCCTTGAGCGGGAAGAAGCCAGGGACAGTGCTCAGGCCCTGAGTCCAAGGCCCAGGACTGGCCAAAAAAAAACAGAATAAAAATTGGAAATGAAAGTACAGCTCAAGTGGTAGAGCATAAGACCCCAGTTCAAACCTCAGTACTACAAAAAATAAAAATAAAGAAAAAAGTATGTGTGTATGTGTGTATCTCATGCACCAAAAAGAGAGTAAGAAAAATTACTAAAACAAAACCGGTGCCAAGCCAGAGAAAGTTTGGGAAACATCATTTTTTCCTCCATTTGAATATCTCCATGTGTTTATATATTTTATTTTATTTTTTGTTATCAAGCTTCAGTTGCAGGATTCTGCCTTGGGAGCCCTGTAAGTACAGATAAAGCATCCACTTCTATCTATCCATCCTCCCTAGAGGAGCTTGAAGACAACTTGAAAATGAAAACACAAATCTACACATGGCCCCAAACTAAGTGCTAAATGCCTTCCATCATCTTACAGTTGCATGCAAGCTTTGGAAGTGCTATTCCAGCAGGTGAATAGAAGTTACCAGACTTAGACACATTTGGCCATCTGGGATGCAGAGGCCCAGCAAGGGGACCCAGCCAATCCCAGTCCAGCTGGAAGGAAATAGAGACCCATCACCTCATGGACCACATATTGCTGCCACTACCACCACAGGAAGGGTCTAATAAAGATCCATTTCTTTGGGTGCTGTTTTTCTCACCAACACCTCATTACTCCTGGATGCTGGCCAGACCTGAACTAAGTTTCTTTGAGTAGAGGACAAAAACAAATGATGATGCTTTTCAAGAAACAAAAGGTGCAGCAAATCAATTTCTGTGAAACTAGGGGGTTATCCATAACCCAAGCCAGGGGAGGAAGCAATCTCATTTCAATCTGTGATCAGAACCAAATACAAGAACCAATGGATGCATCAAGCCCATCCACAGCATTTCGAAGGGGTTTCCAGTGATATCTGAATCTCTGCCCAGGAAATGAAAGTAAGAGACTGGCAGATGACTTGATGGAAAAACCAGTGAACTCACAGGAAGCCAGACAGGTTGCAATAACACCTGGAAGTTACCCAGCATCCCTGGTGGGGTCCTTCTTTGACGCCCAAACCTGCTTGTACTTCAATTGCCATTAACCATTCCTAATGCTGCAATCAATCAGCCTAGGTGCCTGAAAACTAGGAAAATGACACCCTCATTTTCTTGCAAATGTAGACTGCAATCCCCAGGATGGAAATAAGAAAACTGGAATGCCTTTCTCTGAGTTGCTAAAAATGAAGGCAGTTTTCAAGTTTTCAGTGGTGATCCTTCCCAAGACAAGTGATCCTCTGACCTCACGCCATAGCCACTGGGAGGAGACAGGACCCATCAGGTCTTGTGGCAGATCACATTCCTGTCCCCATGCTAACAACAGATTGAAACCACATTGAGCCAAGCACATGGAACAAGGCCTATTCACAGAACTACTTTATTTGATCCCAATAACTCCATGAGGTATGGGGTTAATCCTCATTTTACTGAGGAGGACACTGAAGCTCAAAATGGTTATGGGAAGGGCTTGAAGCTAGACAGCTGGTGGACTTGCATGGACAGAACTGGAACCTAGTCAGACTTTAGGATAACTCCCTTCTACTGCCCAAAGGAACAGGAAGCATTATCCTTGTCCCTGGCAGGACAAAAATGGAGCAATGGATCCACTTATAAACTGTGTTTGTGTCAGTTTAAATAAGCTTCCACTGATTCAAGAGTCATTAGATATGAGGGGACATTTTCTTAATATATATACTGTACAATGGTTTGGTTAAAACACTACCATTTGCTAGGAAATAGTCATTATAAACATACACATTGAAAAATCTATGATCTCTAGTGCATTGGTAGTGTCAACTCTAACCTGGACACGGTTTGAGTCTGTGTTGAAATGTGATATATAAATATATGAGGTTTAAAAAGGGTTGGAGCTTAATCAGACTATGGCATTGAGAGGGAGGGGTTTGGGGGGGCTAAGGTGAGGCACGGTTATCACTGCGGAGTCTCTATGACTGAATTCTGTTGGTTTTAGAAGAGAGAAAGATACAAGAACACATATACACATACAAGTATGCCCACTACTTCCTGTCTCTTGCCATGATACCAAGAACCAGATCAGTACTCTAACAAGAAAGCCATCAACACACTCAGCTGCTTTAATCTCCAGCACTATGAACTATGAATCTCTTGTCTTATTAAAGTTACCTAGTCTTAGGTATTTCATTTGTAACAGTGCAACATGAACTGCCAATAAGTGTGTGTGTGTGTGTGTGTGTGTGTGTGTGTATACATACACATAGAGACAGAGACAGAAGGAGGGAGAGAATTTCTCCATGATAGGCAATTAGTAAATAAGTTTTGAATCAATTAAACCTAAATGTCTATCCTGAAGGAATTGAAACTAATATATAATCACTAAACATGCCATGACAAGAATGACTATAGTGGCCAAATGGTGGAGAACTGGGCATAAACCCAAGTCAGAGTGCTGAAAATAAAGTAGAAACCAAATCCTAGAAACCAACTATTAACTCACAGCTTGATACTAGAGAGCATGTGCTGGGACCAAGTTTGTTCTGCTCATCTCCCATTACCAGGGCTTATAGCATCGCCTAGCAAATGAGGGGCCAAACAGAGAGCTACTCAGAGAATGGATGAAGCCACACTGTCCTCTAGCTATGGTTCTGTTCAACCTGGAAGTTCAAGAAAGTGACCCAGTGCTTGCTCTGGGACAGGTACTAATGGTTCTAAACCTCAGGAGCTCCAGGACTTCTGGGAAGAGGACAATTACTTCCCCCCTGGAATAGCCTCAGGGACACCAGTACATTTCCCAGGCAGGCCTTCCTTACAGCTGGAGGAAAACACAGCTGATGAAGTTTCGCTAGGCATGTCACTCACTCAGCCCTGAACAACAACACATTACTTGTACACTTCTGACCAAAAATAAAAACATTCTGCAGCTTTGACTTAACATGACTCCTCTGCTTTTTTTCTGTTCTTGGGGTGGGGACTAAGCTGCCAGTTTCTTGGAGCTCCAAGGCAAAACAGAAACCTTCTGCCTTCCAGGATGCCCATCTGGTACATTGCTGTGAGTGGTGTATTCAGGAAATAAATAAAAAATAAACAAACTGCCCCTAAATCCCACTATTACTATTCTACACCTCAGGCTAAATGTTAGAGCCATCTTATCAGTCTCTGTTCAGAATGTGCAAATGGAAGAAAAAGAAACTCCACCAGCTAATGGCCATATGACTAAGTTCCATTTAATCAAATGTTGTATTATCTAGAGTTATTTTTTAACAGATGCACATTGGATTAATAAAAAGTACACAAAATGTGAGATTAAACAAGAGGTTTAGGTAGGTTGACAGTAAGATCCACTTTAATACAAAGTCCATTAAACAGAAGCCTTTGATATTATTGGAGAAACCCATAGGAGATCTCAGGTTTCTGGCAGCCTAACAGCAACAAGTCATACTTTATTGTTGAATTTTTTTCTTTAAAAATGTACTTTGAGCAAACTGTGTACTTAGAAAAATTAATTGGAAACATAGCTTTAGTTCTTACCAGACCATATTCAAGACATCTGAAGGCTGCCTGGATAAACATGTGTCCCTCGTGCTGTCTAGTCCCTTAACAGGCAAGGAGGACACAGACTGTCACATCTCCCCTGCCATGAACATGCTGAGAATTGTCAGGGATTCATTATGCCTGAGAGAAGACAGGAAAGACTTAGGAAGATGTTTTCTTATAGACCAAGAGGAATGTCCATAGTCATAATAACAATATTTGCATGGCTTTGCAGTATATGAACTATCCCCACAAACCATTCTGTCTGGTCTTCAGAATATCTTTGAAACAACATATTATTCTCTATGTTTTTAGAGACAGAGTTCAGTGGAATTCCCAGAATTTGCCACTGGTAAATGGGAAAGATCAGATAGGGCCCCATCTCTCTCTTTCCAAATCATTTTGCATTGTCCTGGGGCAAGTTACAATCCAGCCCTACGGGGAAGCCTAGCCATGAAGCCCTGCAGCTCCAGCAGGCAAGGTAAGGTACACAACGAATTTCAGACCCCTGAATAATAATACAAAAGGTCATCACTGACCACTGCCCATTTGCTATGTGCCTTGGAGTCAGAAAGCCAATATCACAAAGTAGGCTATTTAATCCATTCTCTTACCATGATTGTATTACACGTCTACCAAGGTTCCTCTCTATTCTCCTAAGAGAGCATTTAGCACATTGCCATTGTACAGCTGCCAAGTCCTGAAAAGTTTAGATTCAGCATTTGCAAATCATCTCTTATGACAAGTTGCCAATATGTAGATTAGTCCCAAGAATTAAAGGATTCAAAAAACACCCATCATTCAATTTCAGCCAATTAAATGAGCACCATCTATCATTAAGTCGTTCTCCTTTGGATTATTAGTGCATGTGCATACACTAGGGGTGGCTGAAGAGGAGACCATCTAGTGTGAATGACATGGAGGAACAAATTCTTTTGTTTTGTTTTAGAATTGTAACCTGCATACTTGAGGACTGGCCATCATCAAGAGAAATTTAGGAGGGGAATTTAAGAAATTCTATTCTACACATTGTAAGTTTTTACCCCCAGACACACAGTTCCAGAACTCTTAGTTTTCTTATGTAATGCTTCACATACTCTTCCTCTTTCTTTTCGCATTTTTCCAGTAAGATCTACCCAATAGATTGGGAAAATTAGGCCCAGTGCTTCAAATCCCAAAGAAAATTGATATAAGATTAAGAAAACATAATTTTATCAGCCAGTGTATTTACTTGCAGATAGATTTATAGGTACATTCTAGCTACCACAAATGAGAGAAACCATGCAACCTATGTTTCCCTGGGTCTGACTTACTTCACTTAATATTTTTTCAAGGATGGTAAACAAGGGGTTACAAATGAATTAATTGAAATGCAATAGACTTTATGAAGAGTGAAAATAGTAATTCTTCAAATATACGAAGTCCCAACCCAACAAAATAAATACCAGGAAATGGGTACTTGCAAGAAGGGAGAATAGGGCCAAAAGGAGAGGGGTAGAAGAACCAAGGGTGAAGGGGGAAGAATTCAGGCAAGAATTCACTGTATATATCACAGAGTTAAGAAACGTAAGGGGTGGGTTGAAATGGTGACACAGATCAAGATGCATTGTACATACAAACTGCTTTGTTAAATTGCAAAAAATTCAATACATTATCGAAAATTTAGATAAGTAAGGGATGAGTGGGTTGGGAAGGGTGGGTGAGAATCTCCAAGGGGTGATACTGATCAAGATATATTGTATTCATAAAGTGCTTCAGGGAATGCAACTGCTTTGTACAACTACTTAAAGATATTAAAAAGGAAGTTATCTTTTTTTTCCCAAATAAAACGTTTTTGAATAAAACTTTGTGTTTTGGGCTGGGGATATGGCCTAGTGGCAAGAGTACTTGCCTCCAACACATGAAGCCCTGGGTTCGATTCCCCAGCACCACATATATAGAAAATGGCCAGAAGTGGCGCTGTGGCTCAAGTGGCAGAGTGCTAGCCTTGAGCAAAAAGAAGCCAGGAACAGTGCTCAGGCCCTGAGTCCAAGGCCCAGGACTGGCCCCCGCCCCAAAAAAAACAAAAAAACAACTTTGTGTTTTGGTGTTGATCCTGGGGCTTGAACTCAGGGCCTGGACAATGTTTCTGAGCTTTTTAGCTCAAGGCTAATTTTCTACCGCTTGAGCTACTCTACCACTGGGTTTTTGGGTGGTTAACCTGAGATAAAAGTCTGAGAGATTTTCATGCCTAAGTTACTTTCAAGCTGTGACTCTCAGATCTCAGCTTCCTGAGTAGCTAGAATTAAAGGAGAGAGCCTGCAGCACCTGGCTCAAATAAAACTTTCTTAAGCATAGCTAATTTAGCTTTCCTTCTGCACCCATATGTGTACATTTACCCTTACCATGAACATTTATAAAATAAATCTGTCTATCTCACTCTCTTCCTACTGGTAACCTGGATCCTGTGTTTATGGTTGATTGCAATCTTCTGAATTGCAACATATCACCTAGATGCAAAAAAAAAAAAAAAAAAAAAGAAAGAAAGAAAAAGAACCAAAACTTGCCTTTTTCTTTAAAATGTAGAGGTCCGTTGCTGTCAATTGGTGGGTCAAAGTACACCAAGTTAATCTGACCAGTCAACTAGTTTAAATGTCTAGGCTTGTCTACTGCTGCCAATCTGCATTGCAAATAGCTCATTAATCATGCTGCAAGCCACTTGGAATTTATCATTATTTTTGACAAAAGAACCATGGAAAAAATTAAGATAATATCCGCTTGCCATGGCCTTTGTTCCTTGAGAACAAACTGTTACTATCATAATTTCTGTTTGTCAAAAATTCATGCTATTTAAGCTAATATAAGTGTAAGACATACAACCGGGATGGAGGCAAGCTCTCTTTGTGGAAGGAGCTGAAGGCTATTTCCATGGAGATGGTCTACAATGAAAAAAAGAGAAAAAGATGGGCAGGCTGCCGTTTTCCAAGTCCCAGTTGTCCTCTGCTCCCTCACACCCAATCTAGGTCAGTTCTGAGGTCGGAGTGGAGCAAGGTAGGGCCTCTCTGCACCAATGAACTTGTTTTCTCTATTGTCTTGTCTTTTTCAAATCCTATTTCCACCAAGCTTGTTGCTAGACATCATTCTTTTTTCTAGCCTACCCCACCTCCACTCCTTTCCTGCTAGTTTCTTGCTCAATCTTCAGTCTCCACCCTTGAGAAAGTATGTGGTAAACTCTATGCCTGGACATTTAGCTTTAGCTTTCCTTCCAAGTTCTTTCCTGTTTTAATCAAGGCTCCCTTGGACAGACTTGTCCTTTTGCCTCCTGCCACAACAAATATTTTTCCAAGTATCCTGTCTACATTGAGCCAGCTTAATACTGTAAATTCTAGTAGAGACAAGAAAACTGGAAATCTGGATCTTTCCACTGGACAATACAGAATACAACGTAACTAATATGCCTTCCTGCTGCTTCTTGTGACATACCAATGACAACTTTCTGGCTACAACATGAACTCTCACTCATGGTGCCTACTCAATGTCAAGCACCATACTAAGAACCAGACATATGATTCTGACTTCTCCAAACAAGAGTGTGAGGTAGGTATCTCTACGCCCACTTTATAGATGGAAGAAGGACTCAAAGTTTCCATCTGCCTTCTACAAAGGGAAAAGCTTTGTTTAGAAGTTTAGGCTTTCGCTTCAGCTACCCTAAGACATACCTACATTTAATGTGACAAAGTACTTCCTAGCTGCCAGCAGAAGCCCAATTACATGATTGCTGATTACTAACCAGATGGCACAGTGATTTTTCACAAATGATACCAACTCATGAAAAGAAGGAAGGTTACGTTTTTAGACCAGATACATCTTTCTGTCCCCATAACTTGCCACTGCACTATTGTCAGAGCATGGTGAAAAAATATATTCTGATTTATTGACTATTTCCATTTGTAGTGAAGATTTTAGAAAGAGGGCCTGCTCTTAGGTCCCAGATCCTGCTATCATGGGCACAGTGACTTCTTTCCAATTCCCCACAGAAAGTTTTTTTCAAGGGAAGGCATTTCATAGCTTCTCCAAATCAATTTACTTTTCCCATTCAGATTTAAAAAGACAACACATAAGCCCAGGGGGAAAATGTGCTGTTGGTTTCTCATTCTCAAGAGCAACTTGGACAGGTTGTTTGAAGGTTCAGTTAGCAAGTATGGCTAATGCCCTTGGGAGGAAATTGAGAAGGCCTGAGGATGAGTCAAACACCTCAAGCCAAGTGAGGTCCTGGGACAAAGTACAAAAATAAGCAATCACAAAAGTCCCTGGGGCATGGACTGCTGACTCCATGAGGATGAACACCAGACATCAGTCTGCCTCGTCAGCCTGAAGGAGGTCAGTGGGTTCTTGGGAAATGAATGTGAGGAAATGCATACAGGGAGGGCCTGAGAGGCTGTGCTCCTTGAAACTCGGATAAAGCTTCCTCCCATGGGCTAGGAATGGGTTCCAGCCTAGACGGGGGCATGATAAGAACAGAGAAGGCCAATGGAAAGTTGGAAAGTAAAAATGATATCCTTAAGCAACTCACGAGGAGAAAGCCCAAGTATTGACCCAATGTGCCATGGGTATGCCTGAGACCTGGTGTGTTGATCTACAGTGCCACGGATTGTCCTCCACCCCTCAACTCCTAGGCAAGTGGGTGTATGAGGCTGTAGAAAACCTTCTGGAAAGAAAAAAATATTCCTGCATCTGAGATTATGAATAAGAAGCTTAGACATGAAAAGTTAGCATTAGGAATATGAATCTTAAAGTATGGGGGGTTATTGGAGGAGACAGTGAGGCCAAGAGATAAAGCGCAGGCTGGTATTATATAAGAGTTAGAATGGGAAGATCTAAGGAACAAGCAGGTTTATTCATTGACCCAGTCTGAGGACTTGCCTTCTGAAGCTGATAAGGAAGAAAAATAAAAAGGGTATGACTAGGTAGTCAGAGAAACAGAGTCCTAGTAGAAATGATGCCTCCTCTTCCTGAAGATTCTGGGAAACAGAGATAAAGCCTATGACCACGCTGGAGCAGGCCTTCATAAGGGACAGGTGATATGGACATTGACTCAACTGGATGCCAGAAATGCTGAGACTCACACAAAAGGGCTATAAAAGGAGGATTCAAAAGTCTACATCAGGTTACTTATTTCCAGACCCTACTTCTCACTGTCTTATACTAAGAAGTCTGTATTCTTCCCCTTCTTCTTCTTCTCTTCACCTGGGAATCAGGTAGACAAGGCCTCATATAACATCAGGTGGCCCTCCCAGATGAGATGCCTGTCTGGGGATTTGTACCAATCCACTAATAGCTAAGAGGCTTTCCTCAGTTTCTCTGACACCTTACTCTCATTTGCAAATAAACACTGCCTGTACCCCCACTTTGCCTGCTTCATAGTTCTTTGTATGGTGAAGAGAAAGAACTCAAGAACCTTACGTGGCATCATTCTCTATCCTCATTGAGTGGCCTTTAAATTTAGAGATTCCTAAACATTTGCTTTAAGCTGTTTCTTCTAAAACTTGGGCCTTGCCTTTCTTTGAGGCCAAGTCTCTACTGGCTTCATGAGAATCTATCATTCCCCGCAGTCATCTAGGCCAACAATGAGAATCCAAGGTAGTGCCAGTGCCAACATCTTTCCTTTAATTTTTTTTTAAAAAAGTTCCATTTCATCAGGTTTATTCTGGAGCAAACCTAACACCTGTCTATTTTCTACTGTGCAGCCGCCCCTCCATTTGGGCTCTTCAGTAGCTAAGGCCCAAAGGCCCATGACTGAGCTATATGAGCAAGTTGCTAGGAGATGATTTCCTTTGCAGAAGCTGCTATCTCAAGGCTCACATTTATTCCACAAATCTTCCCTGGATAGCTACTCCTGGGGATGATGAATGCCTTCATGACATAGCTTTGGAAGGCTCCCACTGTAGAGATCTTCTTGGAGATAATATATATATATATATATATATATATATATATATATATATATATATTTATTTATTTATTTATTTTTTCCCCCAATGAAACAAAGGCATCAGATTTGCCAATCTATCAATTATTCCAGGCTCTTAAGAACATGGGTCAGCATCTTCTTCCTCCTGCCTGTGCTGCTGAATGCTATCTATACCCTTATGGATTACAAAGACTAAAATTCACATCCTTGAAAGTAACAGCACTCATATATTTGAAGATGACTTGTATCCTTTGTCTTCTTTGATGAAAAACCAGCTCTAGGTTCTTCAAAACAGCCACATGTGCTTCATATCATCCTGGTCCTCAACTCCCCTGTGTCTCTTCTTTTTCAGCCATCTTCCATAGAGCCCACCTATGTATACTAGTTGGACAAGTAGTCACTGGCCAGCCATATGGCCTGAGGCATTATCTCCACTCTCCAGGCCTCAGTTTCCTCATCTGCTCAGTCTGAGAATCAGTCCAACTACCTGCTAGAATAAAGCTGCTTTCAGATCTAAAATCCAACAAAGTCCAAGATTTGGGGAGCAGTGAGAGTAATGTCCTCCAGTACCCCCAGTCTTGCTCTCTGATGAGATTCTGTTCTCTTTGTGCAACCTAAAGTTGTACAAACACTTTTTAACTAGTTACTGACTCCAATCTAAGACAATAAACAGTAGTCTTTGGGTTAAATGGAAAGGAAAGTGAAGAGAGTGGGGATATATAGGCCAATTTCCATGAAGTCCTCAATCAACACCTCTTAAAGTATAATGCAACAATGGAAACTTCTTCTGGAGCATCCATTTACTGTGCCAGGAAGTGCTGCTGGTCTCTGACAAAACTCTAACTCACTTCTTCTATAAACAGAGATGAATGATCACCATCCGTGACTTCATTATATCCTGGAATGGGTTCCTAAAGCTTTTGCAGAAAATAGCATACAGACACACAGAGCTACAAGAAGGAATTTCTTCTGAGAAGTGTCACTGGACATTTCTCAAAGATGAGACAAGCCTCAAGGAACAAGCTTCCACTTGAATAAGCTGCATTTCTGGATTCAGTCATGATGACAGCTGCAATGCCAAGTTGCCACTGAGGGAAATAATGTTTTGTTCTGGTGGGCTGGATCCTTTGAATTGAGCAAGCTGATCCCATGAGGCTTGCTAAGTGGAGCTAGCCTTAGGCAAGACTGTCAAGTGAGGTAAGTTTGCCTACTGTATCTCCTACTCCTCAGCACAACCAAGTTCACAGGACCACAGGACCTCCTTTCACACCCAGAATCTTCTAGAATCCTGGGTGACTAACACTGTTCTCCTTTCCTTCTACTTTTGAAATTTGCCTTCCCTGATCCTGTTTTCTCCAAAGACACTGCTCTAACCCAGTGACTTATTATCTCATGCCCAAGGGCTAGTGAGTGAAAAAAAAATACCCCAGGATTTGTTTACCCAATTAAAGCCACTTTCCATGCTTGCAAAGACACAATAGCGACCCTAAGAGCTTAAGTTCCAAGGTCAATGAGAGTGACAATCTGTACCACAAAGTCTATGTAAACCCATCACATCCTAGCCTATGCTCAACATAGTGGGTACCACTCATAGGAAGTCTTCAGTAAAATGAAAGAAGTGCTCAGACCCACTGAGTACTCTTCAACAAACGACTGCTTAGGTTTCCACCACAGGGTCCTGATGGCTATGAGCACATGGGTCTGTAAGGACTATTTGTTTTGTGATCCCATTTCTCTGGGGTCAAACTGACATTTCCTTTAGGAATCTCAATTTCACAAGTGGATGTGTAAGTGCAACAGTGGTTGCAGGCACTTAGCCTAGGACAAACATGCAAAATGAGCAAAGAATGCTGGGAGAGTGAAGGCATAAGCTCTGGAACTAGATAAAACAGGAACTCAACAACAGCTCTACCACCATCAGAAAAACTCATTCACCTGACTTCATGTTGGTTTTTTCATCTGAAAAATGGTCATATCAACTCCTGTAAATGGCCTTTTAATGAAGATAACAAAGACTGCCGAATAAGATAGCTGTTATTCAACAAATGCTGGTTTATCTTTTATTTTTTCATCCTCCCCTTGTTATAAAATCAGCTATCTCTTTACATTTGTGAAAAGGGCTAAAGAGTTAGTAATCTATTTAACATCCAAGTGAAGAAAAAAACAAGTACTTCTAACCAGCTTAGGAAAATGAACCATTTTTAACCAAGCAACTATTCACTGCCATTAATAAACTATACTTGATTTTCCAAGAACTCCAAAATACACTGACAAAGTATAGCTTCTTTTGAATTACCACAGTTACCATTATTGAAACAAGTACAGATCTATTTCCTCCCAAGTAAATGTTGTTTCTTTTTTCTTAAATCAATTCAGATAGGTTTGCCCACAATTAGATGGGCATTGTTGATATTCCTGCAGTATTCCAAAGCAAGTGATTGGATACAAAAACCTAATTGACCTTGACAAGCCATTTTCTGGTGTTGGAAATGTTATCATGCTATGAATACTTTGCAAAAATGATAGCTAATGTTCTTGACAGGAGATAAATTCTTCTACAATTAAAAGGTGGTGCTGAGATGGGCATCTTACATTACTGCTAAGGGTCTCGTGATGAGCAACCTCCTCCAAAAACTTGAGCAAGCTCTGCTTTTACTCTTTGACCTTTGATAAGAAAAACAGTGGCAAATACTTAAGCTTTCTACTATGGAAAATGGTAGCAGACTTAATGGGTGACAACTAAACTCTTGGAGGTCCAAGATGGCACCACTAATTGTATGATGCTAGGTACGGTGTGAAGTCCTGGGAAAAAGCACCTTAGTAATATTGCTTAGGCACTACCTCAGTACAATTCGACACTACCTACACTACCTGATAGGTGACAGTCAACTCCAGCCACTTACTATGTTAAGAAAGTGGTGCCCATGGTGGATCTGGGGCCAGGCCTTTTGCCTGGTCTGCCCATGAGTCAGGCTCCTAGCAACATCAGGCCCCACCCAACTTCTGGATTTGAAGCCGCCCTTTCAGTGTAATCAGTTTTCATTACTGCCCTTTGATCTCCTCCCTTTTTGGTCCATAACACTTCATCACCTTTATTTTCTGCCATAATTGCATGTGAAAGATTTTCTTTTTGATAGACACTAGATGCCAAGCTAGGACAGAAGAGAGTGTTGAAAAGTCTCACGTGACCTGTCTGCTTTAGAAGGAAGCCTATACACCTGTGGAAGACAAACAATTTTCAGAGATATGACATATCTATCATCTGTCCACAGGATATGAGCTGTTCGGTCTGCTTAATAGCAAGAGGCTATGAATGGCAGAATAGACTGTGCTGAAAGAAATCCGTAGCACACAGCCTGATGTCAGGCAGGCCTCCCCAGGCCACAGCTCAGATCTGGCTGGGAAGAAATCTGCACAGTGCAAATTCTGGTGGCAGGCAGACAGGCTAGCTGTGGCCCTATTTCTGCTCCCTGTCACACTGTCACTGAGGACATCACCTGCCAACAGGGCCACATGGTTCCCAATTATAGCCCAGGTTCCCCTTTACATCGCAGCACATTCTTCTTCACGAAGACCTGACCCTAGACACATCACCAACAAAAATATTCCTATGTCTGAGATAGACTGTCGGGGAAGGCCCTGTCCAAGGCTTTGCTATCCCCAAATCTGCCTATTTACCTCTCCCTGCCTGGTCCACTCCAAAGAACCAAATAAAAACTCTTTGAACAAAGGAAGGCTCAATAACTGTTACCTGCTGCTCACCAAGGTTTGTGAACCCCTTCTTGGAATCCTTTCTTTCTTGGATATCAAATCCCTTAGATGGCCTGCCTACAACAATGGTGACAATACTGGTGACCAAAGCAACAGTAATAGCTTTAATAACAATGGCTAATGTATATTGAGCACCTACTTGGAAGTGTGCCAGGTACTGTTCTAAGAGCTATTCAAGTATTAACTCAAAGGGACTTTATAACAACTCTTGGAGGGGGTAGATGGTACCATTCATCTTATTTCACAGACTAGGAAATTGGACAAAGCCTCATGAATACAAATGTAACAGAGCTGGTGCTAACATCCAAGCTTTACCTGGAGCCTCAAATCTTAATCATTGTCCTCTGAAATAACAAAGAAGAGTTTTATGTATTTTATCTCTAAGCCTTAGAAAAATCTCAATTCTGTATTAATCAGAAATATTAAATGATTTGCTCGACACCTGGAGTTCAATCAAGGTCTCCATGACTCTGAAACACATTCCTTTTCCAACACTTCCTAGTCTCAGATATTTGTTGAGAGTTGGAGAGTCTTAGGTTGCTACTACTACCATGTGGATGAAAAACATTTGGTCCCAGGAACAGAGTGGTTCTGCTAAGATCATTGGCAGATCCCCAGGTACTGAAAGCCTTCTCTCTCTCTCTCTCTCTCTCTCTCTCTCTCTCTCTCTCAGTGTCACCATCATCATTACCATCAGCAAAGCCTAGGGCTCTGTAAAAATGGGGTACGGTGGAGAACAATATTTTCCTTTCACTCGAGTCCATGTTCACATTTACCATGTTAAAAATAACTTTACATTCCTCCAATTAACCCTACTTAGCTAGGATGTATTATTTGTATATTTTATTAGATTCTTCCAAGTTTTTTTTCGTCTTTTTGCATGAGAGAGACTGAACCACAGTTCTGACACCACAGCACAAATCTAGAAAAGTTTATGAGACATTAGAACAAGCAGTTCATTAAGGTAGGTAGACTACATCAGAAATCTTAGTTAGATCTGGAATTTCCTTTGGGAGGAGAATCTTAACTCCATTTTGAAAAAAAGTGATGCATGGCTGTTGTGCTTACCTATTTCTTCTTCACAGTGCCTTGTTTGTGTCTTTGAAGAAGGAGTTTGCCCATTTCAAGTGTATTGGCATGAGGTTTGTTACATTTCTCCTAATCACATTCATAACATCAGGGAAATTTCTTCTTTCATTTCTAATAGTGGCAATGCTTTCTTCCCTGCACCCCTCATCTGTATAAGAAGTTTATTGATTTTATTAATCTTCTCAAAGAATAAAGTTTCCTCTGAATTTTTTTTTTGTTTTTGCTTTCTCTTTTCTATTGCATTGACTTCTGCTTGCACTACTTTCATGGTTTTCTTTCTTCTGATAACTTGGGAACTCTATAAGCATATGAGTTGGCTTCAAGTTATTCTAGGGCTCACAGTTTCTTTCCTAATTTTCTTCAGTGACTTCCCTCTCTGATTTATCTTGTAAAGTTTCTATTGTTACAGTTCTGTGTTCACTAATTTTCCCTGTGCTAGTGTCTAATTAGCTACTAATTCCTACCAGGGTGCTTTTTATCTTGACATGGCAGTTTTCATGCCTAGAAGTTTGCTTTGGGTCTGATGACATGTATCTTTTTAATACCTTAACCTTCCTGTGTGTTCCCTAACCTTCTTGCACACAAAGAATAGTTATAATACCTGTTTTAATAACTCTGTCTGCTAATTGTGTCATCTCTATTTCTAAATGATCTACATTTTTCTTCCCATAATGGGATGTAGTACTCATATTTCCTTGCATGCCAGATACTGTAGATTTGATTTTACTGAGGGCTAGATTCTAATTCACTTCAGTTATTTTTGAAGATTTATTTCTGGGACACCACTAAGGTATTTGTAAATGAATTGCTCCTTTTGCTATTTGTCTTTTAAGCCTTGTTGGGCAGAACCAGGGCAGTTTTTTAATTTTTCCCCCTCCTTGGCAATCCTCTGAACACACTAGCAGATGTCCTGTGTGCTCCTGTGTACTATGTTCTACTCGAGCAGGCAGAACAGCATGCCTGGGCCCGCGTGAACTACACGCGCTGCTCCACCTGCTCCTCTCACGTGGTCCCTTACCGGGCTGCAGCAAGTTTCTCACTGCATGTTCTGATCGATCAGTATTCAGCTGAGGACCCAGAAGAACCTTTACAGTCATTTCTGGAACTTTCTCGGGATACAGCTCTCCCTTCTCCTTTCTGGAACTCTTTTGTGAGGATCCTAGCCTCCTGGGCCTCCCTAATTCTCATCTCGGGGAAGGTGGTATCTGTCACCTCCACCTGGAAAAACGGCTCCTTACCCTGTTCTCCCTCGGTGCAAGGTGCACAGGACATGTGGCCTCTTCCCTACAAGTTTCCACCCAGCCTTTATAGCCCAGGCGCACCTAGGGGCAGGAGGAGGGCCCCCAGGCTCCAAGTCACTTCCTCTTCCTCTGAGGTCACTTCCTGGCACCACCCCACAGACCTCCTTTGGAAGGTGGGAGGCTCCCAGGCAATGAGATCGCACCCGCATCTGCCTGGGCTTCTCCTCTCACCCTGAGTCAGCCTTGCACACCTCCGTCCTCTGTGGGCGCACGGCGAGGTCGGCTTCTCCCTTCCCCTGCACCCCTTGCACCTCTTGCACTCTCCATCTGGTGCAGCTCCTGCACGCCCCATCTTGTGCAGGCCTGCAGCTGCAACAAACTCTTTTCTGTCCGAACCACGCATCAGTCTCTTTTCGATGAACCCTGCGACTCTGTTTGGGTTTAGATTTCCCATACTGTGTCATGGATATGCTCTGTAGATGGGTCCAGCGAGTCCAGGGTCCATCCTGGTTGTCGTGGGGGTGCATTTCTGCTTTGTGTATCATCCCATCTTTGAAACATGGTTTCCTTTTGTCTGCTTTTGAAATTGCATGGCAGAAGGGGAAATCCAGGCTTTGTGACTGCTATAGCCTGGAACAAAAACCCCTTTACTTTTTATGATGTACTGACTGAGAAGACTCTGGGTCCAGCCCTTGAGAGAGAGACTGCTGGAAAGATCACCCACTGGTCCCCGGACTCCCGTTTATGGTTACTTTTCAATTCTTTCCCTTTGTCTTTTTCCACTCACTATCATGGAAATGAAGTCCAGAGCAGTGGGCAGTGGAAGGGGGCTGGCTATGTCAATGAGCTTGGCAAGCTTCTTATGAACTGCTGCCCAACTGCTTTCAGGGAGGAGAATGGATGGATGGAGGCCTCTTTCCTTTTCCTCTTTGAAAGCCCCAAAGGCAGTGTCACCTAAAGGGCAGGCATAGTACATGAGCCAGGCTCCTTACTCCACTCTACACAAACGTAGGGACAAGTTGTTTAAAACATCTGTGCTTTTTGGGCACAGATGTAGTTCCCCTCTGATGAATAAAGAAACAAGCCTGCATTCAGCCTCCTACACAGCAACCTCACTTCATGACCTTTAGCAAATACATTTCCAAGTATAAGACAAAACAAAATACTAATCTAGTCCTAGACATAGCACATATAAAAACTAATATTTATCAGGTGCTAGAAACACACATTTCATATATATTAACTGAATGAATGCCACAAATACCTTATCAGAAAGGTAGCAATATTACCTCCTCTGCCCAGAGAAATGAAAGATCTTGCTCAGGGTTATACAGTTGGTGGTGGAAGTAAGAACTAGACCCGAGTAATCTCACACTCTAATGTTTATCGCAAATAAATTTGCTCTCTTAGAGACCCTCCCAAGTGCCAGCACAAGAAGCCACTAGAAATTATTCTAAATCCCTGGCACAGACTCAAAGATAGACCTATACAAGGATGCTTCTTGAAAATGGGCACATTTGGCAAAGACATCATTCTACCATGTGGGAAGTTAAACAAGTTAAGTTTTTCCTCAAATTCTGAGTTTCCCCAAGTCTTAACACATTTACCAGTGGTAGTCTGTGCCTTTCTGGGCTCCCAACTCATTAGTAAGGAGGTTCTTAGCTGTTTGGCCCCAATATCTACTGGGAGTGATGAAAATGACATAGAATTTGTTTAGTGATAAGAATATTTTTATTTATTTATTCTTCTTTATTGTCAAAGTGAAGTACAGACGAGTTACAGTTTCTTTCAAGCAAATGGTTCTATGTCTAGGGCTCTTGTTACCCCTCAGTGGCAGTGCACGTATTTAGCATTCATAAGGCCCTGGGTTTGATCCCCAGTGCCCTACACCCCAAAAAATCCTAGCCAAATGCTCTATTTCATCTTTCAGCTTCCTCTCTGGATCTCCTCAAAATTTCAGTGGAAATTTTTTATTATTCAAAAGGCCATGTAGTGGTTTTCAAGCACTGACATTTTATTTTCACAGAGAGAATGGAAATTTCTAAGAATTCACTTGTGTTGTCCTAGCAATTATAGAGTGATTAATGAGTCGACAGAAATAGGAAGCTAGCACTTTAAGCATGTGGCCTCACACAATGAAGAGTCCATTTCTTAACACATATCAAATATTGGATTGTATCAGTTCTATCGGAGAAATTTGGTTGCGGATTGTAAACCTATGAGAACCTTGACCTTGATAGAACCTGGAGCTAGCTTCCTTTGACAATCCATGATCCAAGAGAACCTTCCAGCTACGATGAGATCTCCACCACGGGGCCTACCACATGGCTTAGCCAGGCTGTGCTCCTGTGTCTTCCCAGATGACACAGGAAGAAAATTCTTAGGTGACATCCTTTCAGCCTTCCTTCACAGAAATACTAATGTCTGACTTCAGTTACTTGGCCATCAGATAGAGCACTGTCTTCCCTTCCCATTTTCTCTCACAGAAGGGCTCCTCAAACAGTGGTATGGAGAGGAAAAGTCCTAACAGGAGAAGACAGAAGAAAAAGACAATCCTTCTATGAAAGACACACATCTCAGAGGCTCTGAGGACTGTGGCTAAGGGAGCATGTAAGGAAATATTTCCCTTACAGAATGGATTCAGAATGATTTCAGACAGAAATGGCAATACTTCCCTGAGCTGGATTATTCTCAGAACTGAAAACAGTAAGGAATGGTTAGTTGTAACAATAAGATCCACTTTTGTCATTCCAGCAACAGATTTGATCCTATTAGAAGACCCGTACCATATTTTCCTACCCACAATCTTAGAATTGCTATGAAACAATCTGGAAGGAACTACTCTAACACAAAGGAAATGGATTACCAATAACTCTCAATTCTCCATAATGTTTTCCCCAATTCATGTTCTTTTTCCCTTGTTCATTTCTTTCTTTCCTCACATTCTTATCCACAATTCACACATGGACACGGGTTCCTTGTGCATATGATTTCCTAGTGTAAGCCACATGCCTCTGAATAGTGTAGTGGATACATTCCTTAGCCAGACTTTCCTAGAGCTCATGGCTATTTTGAGGTGCTTCATGAAATAGATGTGGTAAGAAACTATAGAATGCAAAATCCTGTGGCTAAATGTCAGAACTTCTGTGAATAAGAGAGACAGATTTGCCTACATTTCACCTTAATATTTAGTGTACAATTCATACAACAGATCCCTCCTGAGAAGAAAAATCTCTCACTAAAGCAGTCCCCAAGTAGACAACTTTTCAAACTAGTTTCTCTATTTTCTGCAACCTATGATATTACCTAAAAATATAAAATAAAAAGTGTTATATGATCTGTGAAGACCATCACAAAGCCTCCTCTGAATATTCTGGAATACAGGTCAACGAACTTTTTGTAAAGGAGCAGATAGCTAATATTTGTAGACTTTTCAAGATTCATATAGTTCTTAGCACATCATTTACTCATTCTTCTGTTTTTCTTTAAAATGTTTTTTAAAATGTAAAAAACCATTACTGGCTCAGAGATACAGAAATGAGCCACTGGTCATAGCTGGCCTGTAGGCTGGTGAGCCTTTACTATTACAAAATTTAAAAAGAGTGTCTTTGTGGATACTGCTCACTGGAGTAAATAGACATCTTCTCTTTACTTCCAGATCTATAATTTGATGAAAGTGACACACAGAAACCTACAAAATTTTCCAAGATTCTTAGTAAAGATACAGTCTTTGTTTTCCAGCGCTTGCCCTACAAACCCATTTTGTGACCTAGAGAAAAGTCCTGGCCTCTGAGCTCTGAGTTATCATTGGCAAAATTGAAAAATTTTAGAAGACATTTGCATTAAATGATCTCAAAAAAACTTGTGGTCTATGATCTCTCAGAGTCCACAAATATCTCTAGAAAACTATTCAAGAAACTATTCCCAAGGCATCTTCATTATATTGGTGAAACCTCAATGATATCATTTCTACTCTATCTAAAGTTTTCCAGGAAGATAAGTTGTCCTCATTTTTGCCTTGACTGTATCTCCCAGATGATATTCCAGAAGCTTTCAAAGAAATAGTGGATTCATGGCACTCATCATCAAACAGATAAGATGATGGGATTCTCAGTGGTTATCTTAGAATGATGGGAATCTGCATTCCAAAAAGTATAGATGTCATTTCTAGAACTTATTTGATGCTGCATTATTTTACCTCTGTAATCTTCAAAGCTGCTGGGAGTAAAGTCAATTGAAACACACTTTCCTACCAGGTACACTCAGTGGCTCATGCCTATAGTAATAGCTATTCACTAAGCTGAGATCTGATGATCATGGTTCAAAGCCAGCCTGGGTAGGAAAGTCTATGAAACTCTTATCTCCAATTAACCACTCAAAAGCCAAAATTGGAGTTGTGGCTCAAAGTGGTAAATTGCTGGCCTTGAGCACAAAAGCTAGGGACAATGCCCAAGCCCTTAATTCAAGCCTAGCACAAAAAAATAAAAAACCAAAGTACCTTTCTGATACTTCATTTTATACTATTATTATTCCTCAAAGCAACAAGAGTATGGGCTAGGTCAGATACTAGTGGTACAGAACAGGGTCTTCTGCACACTCCATATACAATGGTACTAAAGTACTAAAGTAGCATCCTCTCCTTCCAGAAGAAAAGCAAGTGCTCCCTTTCTGTTCCTCTCTGCACAGCCAATGGAAAATGCATCTACTCTCATTGATTTACCAGACATTTAGAATTAAACTCAACTGCCTAGGACTTACATTAAGAAGAATTAATAAACTATCTTCCATCCTCCAGCCAGAAGCACTTGGTCCTGCTCAGATTTCTTCATTCACTCAAGCTCCTTGAAGATAGCTGAGCTTTATACCACAGAAAGAAAACAGGTCATTTATCTGACATCGAATTATTTACTGACATTAAAAATGATAATATCCATCAACAAGCAGTGAGTCCCAAGTGGGTCACACTGAGAACAAAGCTGCCTTTCTCTGATAAGAGTTACAAGGACGTGCTCAGTGAGCTGCCATTTATGTTCCAATAATGTCATTAATACCAGCAGAATTTCATGTTTTAACTATATGTGAACCATTTCTCATGTATTTGAAACTGGCAATCTGTATCTTGGTTTTTTTCTGAACTTCATGTAAAACTACATGTAAATTTAGAGCAAGAGAACTGGGAACATGTTTTGTTTGGGGAGGGAAGTTCTCACTTTTTAACATTTATTTTCCCTTTCATTCTTATACATGTTTTCCTCTGTGGAACCCTCTTCAGTGCCAGTAGCACATAGGTAGAGGCCAGGCAATGGTTCGGGACCACAGTTTGTTCTGGCACAGGACACTATGAAAGGCCCAAGGCAGGAAAGGCCTGCCATAAATCCAACCCATGCATCTCATTCTCTTATTTTTTTTTCAAAGAAAGCTATCATCCATAATTATCCCAATACATAGTAGGCAAATATTAATAACTGCATTTTCTAGTTAAATAAGCTGAAACCCAAGGAGATCTGTTGGGTAAATTGCCCAAATTCAGAGTTAGTAAATGGTAGACAATTATTGCAAACTAATAGTTTATCTGACTCTGCAAAGATCTTGGCCTTCTCTCTCGACACCTATGTACCTACCACATATCTCTACTTAGCTGCCTTTTTGAACAAAAACAGTTTTCTTCCAAAAACCATTTGTCTTGGGGTGTGGTGGTACATGCTTTTAATGCCAGCACTTAGGTAGAAGCTGGGGAATGAAAAATTCAAGGCTACCCTGTGCTACATAGCAAGACCCTATCTCAAAAACTATAAACCAGTTGCTATGCATGGGACTTTGAGGTACAGTGATTGTCTGACACATATGAAACTCTTGTTTGATTACCATCACCACAGTTTCTCCAAAAGAACTTTCTATAACAATTTAATTTTATCCCAAAGAAAAAAAGACCAAAGATTTTTAGCAAAAGCAAAGGCTTTCCGAACATGTGGGGAATTGACTCACACTGTGCATTATTACCTGGAAGGCAAGGAAAACCACAAGTAATTGGCAGGAATGACCTGTCATCTGGGGTTACCCAGAAGTGAAATCTAAGTAGCAATGAACAAAGACTGTAAATCTATTTGCTGAAGAATATTATTTTACACCCTAAAAGGTTAACCCTATGAAATGATGTAAAGCTTACCACTATGTAAAAACCAACATGCTGGAATCTGGAGTTATTTCTATTATACTTTTTGAATAAGTATTAGCATGGCTCTCTTAGGGGCGCGCGTGCGTGCATGCGTGTGTGTGTGTGTGTGTGTGTGTGTGTGTGTGTGTGTGTGTGTGTGAGAGAGAGAGAGAGAGAGAGAGAGAGAGAGAGAGAATCCTGGGGCTTGAACTGAGGGCCTGGGCACTGTCCCATAGCTTTTTTCCACTCAAAGATGATATTCTACCACTTGTTCATGTCTCCACTTCCCAGATTTCTGTGTGGTTAGAGACAAGAGTCTTGGGCTTGTCTGCCTGGGTTGGTTTTCAATCAAAATCCTTAGATCTCAGCCTTCTGAATAGTTAGGCTTCCAGGTGAGAATTACCACCAGAGGTACTGCTTCTGGGCCTATCTTATCCCCATTCTTCCTCTCTGTCCTGCTCAAGGACAGGAGAAAAAGGCCAGCCAGGCACTTTATATAGACTTGGCCTCCCTGCAAACGCCTCTTTTGTTCTTTACTATTTGTTTCTTGCCTTTGAGCTTGGATCTCTCCAACTGTGTGTCTTTCTAATATAGAACAGCCTGATAGGAAAGGAAAATATGTCATATGATAACTTGTTTGCCAAGATGGCTCCAAAGAAATGATTTCATCAGTTATGTTTGTTTGTTTGTGTTTCTCAGGATTCTCCAAAGTGAGAAGGCAGAAGTGACTTTCTGACATGGAGAAGGAAGCCTGGCTTCATTCAGCATGTGGCTAGCATTCTTATCTCCGACCAGCAAATGAATCTTGGCTCCCTGGATATATTCTGATCATGATGAATTATATGTACAATTCAAACTCCAGAAAACTACTCAAAAACTGCTCAAGTACAACGGGCCAGGCTTCTGCCAAAGTTGGAAATGATTAGGAAGCATGATTTTGGCTGAGCATTCAGCTTTTATTTCTGTGTTATTCTCATTCACTTAAAAGAGAAATACACCAGTCAGAGACAAGATCTCTTTCCCTTTTCATGTTTCTCCAATTTATCTTCTTTGGCATAATAAATTTCTCAAGCCAGAGAGTTGAGAGTGTTGTCTTGTTTCCTCAGCTTATTCCCCCCATTATCTCAGTTATCTCTGGTTTATTTTTTGGTCTTTACTCTTATCATCACAGTTTCTCCCAACATCATAAAGCTGGAATGAGTCACCTCCTACCCCTGCAGCTGCTTATGGGTATTTTAGGCCTTGAGATTTTAATTCCACAGCTCTGGTGCTTGGCATGTTTAGAAAGCAAAAGAAATCCTAGCTATACCTTCATTAGAATGGATGACTCAATTGTGAACTACTTCTTTACAGCTATAAATAAAGCCTTCTCCAGTATGAAGATAATTTTAATCAAGATCTGCATATGTCCCATTGCTTACTCTCATTGTGAGGTATTGTGAGGAACAATGGACAGCCAAGTTTGGTGTGCACTCCTGTAATCCTTGCACTGAGTAGGGCTGAGGTAGGAACATTGCAAGTTCAAGGAAGGTTGAGGCCAGTTACAAAGTGAGAAAATGTCTCAAGAAAGCAAGGAAAGCAAAGAAAAAGAGAATAGACAAAAAGTGGTTCTAGAATTCAATTTGATTAATTTCATGCTAGTATTGGGGCTTGAACTCAGGACCGGAGCATTGTCGCTGAGCTTTCTTTGTTCAAGGCTACCATTCTACCACTTGAGCCACAGCTCCACTTCCTGCTCTTTTGCTGTTAATTGGAAATAGGCATCTCACAGACTTTCATTCCCATACTGGAAACCTAGATTTTCAGATCTTGAATAACTAAAATTACAGGTGTTAGTCACTAATGCCCAACCAGAATTTTATATTTATTTATTTATTTATTTATTTATTTTTTGGGCCAGTCCTGGGCCTTGGACTCAGGGCCTGAGCACTGTCCCTGGCTTCTTCCCGCTCAAGGCTAGCACTCTGCCACTTGAGCCACAGCGCCGCTTCTGGCCGTTTTCTGTATATGTGGTGCTGGGGAATCGAACCTAGGACCTCGTGTATCCGAGGCAGGCACTCTTGCCACTAGGCTATATCCCCAGCCCCAGAATTTTATTTTTAATACAGAGTCTTAAAACCTATTTTGAGGAGACCATTTAAAAATGCATATTCATAATTATGGACTAGAGTGTAATAATCCACATATTCATAAATCGACACACAGAAAATCTATTGCAACTATATACACTAATATCCCATCTCTTCTTCCAGGAAGAATATTTTTAAAGCTATGCCGGACAGGGCTGGGGATATGGCCTAGTGGCAAGAGTGCTCGCCTCGTATACATGAGGCCCTGGGTTCAATTCCCCAGCATCACATATACAGAAAACAGCCAGAAGTGACGCTGTGGCTCAAGTGGCAGAATGCTAGCCTTGAGCAAAAAGAAGCCAGGGACAGTGCTCAGGCCCTGAGTCCAAGCCCCAGGACTGGCCAAAAAAAAAAAAAAAGCTATGCCGGACATCATGTAATTTCTTCCATACATACTCCTAGATATTTGTAAGAGATAGGAACTTCTATCTTTTGAAAATTATAATCACCACACCATTATCATATCTAAAATCTTATAATTCCTGACATCAAATAGTATCCAAATTTCCCAGATCATCTCATGAAAGCTTTTTAAATACTTCATTATTAATTTTATTCTCAATTACAAACTACTAAAAGCCCAGAAAGCATACAAGATTAAAGAAATAATTTGTTAATATTTGCTTGAGATGTCACTTCAAAAAAAAAGATGCTGTAGAGCAGTTTTAGTTTCACAGCAAGATTGAGAAGATCAAAGACTTCCCATAAATCTGCTATCTCTACCAGTATACAACTCCCCATTACCAATGTACCCCACCAAAGTGGTACATTTGGTACAACTGATGAACCCATACTGACATATTACCATCTGGACTCTTTAGTTTACATAGGGTTCACTGTTGGTGATTCAATGGCTTGGACAAATGTATGATGTGTCGATCATTACAGTACTATACAAGTACTTCTAGTACCCTAGAAATTCTGTTTTGCCCATTCATCTTTTCTTCTCTTGTAGCCCTTGACAACCACTGCATTTTTTTTTACTAGCCAATTCTGTCTTTTCCAGAATGGTATAGAGTTAGAATCGTGCACTAATTAACCTTTTAGATTGGCTTCTTTCACTTAGTAATATGCATTAACATTCTTTTTTTTCATTATTTAACAGCTCATTTCTTTGTAGTGTTGAATAATACTCAAAACATTCTTTTAATTTTTCTTTTTCTTTTTGTCAGCTGTGTGGCTTGAATTCAGGGCCTGGGTGTTGTTCCTGAGTGTCTCTGTGCTCAAGGATAGTGCTCTACCAATTAAGCCACAGCACCACTTCTGGTTTTTGAGTGGTTAATTAGAGGCAAGAGTTTCACTGGGCCTTTTCTCCCCAGTTTGGATTCCAAGCTCTATCCTCAGATATCAGCTTCCTGAGTAGCTAGGATTGTGTGCGTGAATGACTGGCATTTGGTATTATTTTTCTATTCACCTTCTTGGAAAGTTTGGGCAGTTAAGAATGAAGTTTCTGTGTGAACAAAAGCCTGGAATACATTTGGGTAAATACCAGGGCTTGCTCATCTTTTTTGGCTGATACTTTTTCACTCAAGGCATGCTTCTAGTCCACCTTTTTGCTGGTTACTTGAAAATGGAGTCTAGAAGACTTTTCTTCTTGGGCTGGCTTCAAGCCAAGAGCCCTGGTTCAGTGTCCTTAGTAGCTAGGATTACAGGCATGAGCCACCAGTGGCCAGCCAATATTGTTTTGATACTGGCATAATAATGTACATATTCTTCCATTTACTGTGTGATTTTGAGTTGTTTTCTTTCTAATGCATTTAGTCTCTGTCTAGAAGTATGCATCATGGATAGATTGTGTTTTATCAAATTTCCTATTATGAAATATTCATTCCACTTCCAACATTCCACTACTTCAAAATAATCATAGGCTGACTTCTCTTTAAACATCATATTATGTATTTTGCAACTTCCTTAAGATTTATACATGTATCAGAAATTGATGGGTTACTGGGTTAATAGAGTATTTTAAACTCTGTTGCTAAATTGATCATCCCAGGCTTTTACCTCTATCGCTATTAGATGAAGGTCAACACAATGGCCAGGCACCAGTGGCTCACACCTGTCATCCTGGCTACTCAGGAGGCTGAGAACAGAGGACCACAGTCTGAAGCCAGTTCAAGCAGGAAAGTCCATGAGACTCTTATCTCCAATTAACCAGCAGAAGAATGGAAGTGGCCTGTGGCTAGCCTTGAGCACAAAGAGGCTCAGGGACAGTGTCCAGGCCCTGAGCTCAGGCCCCACAACCGACAAAACCCAAAACAAAACAACAAAAATCAACACAATTGTCTTAAAGGTTTATAATAGCTTTGATAGTCAACAGATCTACTCAAGTTTTAAATGGTCCTTTTAAAATTACCAGTTTTTTAAAATCAACTTTTAAAATGGTCATTTCATTAGTAATCTTAATGCTGATGACATGAGTCCATGATTTCAACACTTTCTTTCTAATTCCCATAAGGTATGTATTGCCTTAGAAACTTAAGGCCCCTTTCCTTTGTCTTGCCATTTCTCTAAAGATTTCATATCCTTTTATAAAGACATCCGTGAGCCCATGTTCTAACCATCCCATGGAATGATGGGCGACTAAGCGATCTCATGCATGTGCACCAGGCCTGTGTTAATGAATCTTTGTTTTTCTCTTGTTCATCTGTCCTTTGTCAGCCTAGGTTCCAATAAACCATGCATGGAGTACTGAGAAATGGGACTTTTTCCATTCTGCACACGTAAGAAACCTGTATTGGGCTAAGGTCTCTGTGTTAAGGACATGGAGACTTACACATTAGGAGTCAAACATACAAAAGGATACATAAACAAAGAAAACATTATTTCTAATAGTGGTAGATTTACCAGAAAAAAAGAAAACTGTGTAATGCAAAAGAGGTGCCTGAGGTGGTGGTTATGGGCTTAGGTAATTGCTTTAGCAACTGTGAACAGGGACAGGTGACCTGTCACAAACTCTGCATCACATTAAAAGCTGAAATTGCTATCAGTAATTACGGGTGCCACAATGTAGCTTGTAGCACAATAAAAACCAGGATCCAATGAGGGTATGGAAGTCATCAAGCACTGGCAAGGAAAATCTTCAAGCCACAGGAAAAGCAAACTCAGAGAGGCTGGGGGATCCCGCCAGGACGCCCCACCTCCAAAGTGGTCATCCCTGCTTGTGCTTGGTAAGATCTGGAGAAGATTCACTTACGGTGCCTGAACTGGAGGGCTGGGTGGGTTTGAATGAAAAGCCTCTCTTCATGACCTGCGTGCTGGCATGGCTTCCTGGCCTCTCAGTCACATAAAGCCACCCCAGTGGCTTGGCTCATGAAGGTTAAAACAAAACTCTGTCTCAGGGTCTGGCAGAATTTGGCGCTTCTCTGAGAGTCTTACCATTACTTTGCAGTTAATAATTAGCTCTTCCTTGTCCCTCACAAAGAGTGTCACCCGAACAAAAGCAGATGTTAAGTGTGTTCGCCATACTTGCCACCGCAGTAAATAGGCAAAGGGATGATTAATGAATGGGGGAGGGGGGATTAAACACAACAATGAACAGAGACAAAGACCCAGGGTTCCACTGCCCACAAACTGAGACAAGCTATATCCAGAGAGAGGAGACAGAAAGAGATAACCCCCCAAATCCATGAAGGAACAGGTTGTGAAGACTTCATTGAACCCTGTGTTATGACAGTCCTAGCATTTTACTAACATGGTGACATGTGAAGGGGCTGAGGTCAGCAGGGGCAAAAAAGCATGTGCCGTTGTGGGCCTGGGTGGGAAAGGGCACATTTCTGTGGGGGTGACAGAGGGGACTCAAACACATTAGATGGCACTCTTGAGGCCTCTTTGTGAAGCAGGACCAGAGCTGACATGCTTAGAGAGTTGTTTGGATGACACACAAAGCAGATGAGGTATCCTACAAATGCTCTAGCTGAAGCTGTTTGACAAGGCCTGTTCCTGCTTCAGAATGGCCACTCTATAGACTGGGCCCAGGCCTGCCTAGAATAAAGACCTCCACTCAAAGGCATCTGCCACCAAGGGAGGAGGGCCGAGGGGTTTTTTAGCAACAAATAGCAGGCTCAGGATGGATCCAGACTGGGTATCCAGCTTTGTGCACTTCCTCTTCCAGTTCTTTCTAAAAAAAATTTCCCCCTACTAATAGAGCATAGACTTGTGGATTTAGCCTGTTGGATTTTTAAGAGTCTTGAGTAGAAAACTGGATGCCAGTGGTGCACACATGTAATACTAATTACTTAGGAGGCTGAGATCTGAGGTCCATGGTTCAAAGCCAGCCTGGAAGATGAGCCATGAAACTCTCATCTCTAGCCACCAAAAAAGCTGGAAGTGGATCTGTGGCTCAAGTGCTAGAATGCCAGTCTTGAGCGAAAAAGCTCAGGGACAGTGCTTGGGTCCTATATTCAAGCCTCAGGGACAGCACACACACACATGCCCAAGCACACATGCACACACACACACACACACAAGCTTATGCATATGCTAAATGATGATGGAATATTGTAAACCAAGTTATGATGAATCAAATTCTATGCCTACTGAAAAAACAATAGCAAGCATAACCTACATTAAATGAAAGCCTAGTCCTAAACCAGAAAAGTATGTTCCCAGTAATAACCTATAAGCCTAAAATTTTCTGCCAGCCTATAATCAGAAGAAGCTATACCTAGACAGAACATGAAAAGTTGAGGTATTATTTTCTTCCTAAACATGCCCAATGAGTCAAGGGTAGAACATAGGTAAGGCATAGCATCCAGTCCCCTGCATCTGGACTCACGCAGTGGATCCAGCAGAAGACACACAAAGACACCAAAGCACTTCTCAAAGCACAGAAACAAGACCAAAAGAATTAGAGACAGATCCACCAGAATCAAAAGCAAACCCCAGAGGGGCAGGTAGTACTCCAGTCTCAGCAACTCTTAGAAGAAATTATGCATTGGCACTGATGGATGAAGAAACTCACACGCTGGATACAAATCCAATACCAGAGAGATTTGTGACAAGACTGAAATCTCCAATCCAGGTCACCTTTCTAACTTAATAAAGCCTTATTAATTTGAATAAACCTAATTTGGAATGGCTAGAATAATCAAACTGAAATGAAACTGATCTTTCAACTATAAAAGGAGTGTTTACTCAGCAAATTAATGGCATGAGACACATCAGGTGGAGGAATACTTAACCTACTTAGGAGTACAAACTTGACACACACATCTACCTCCATTTGCTCTATAGTAGTCTGTATGTTAATTACAGATGAGCTTTAGTCATTAAAAAAGATCTGCAACCTAGAAGCCATGAATTAGGCACTAGTGTGTATTGCCAGGTATATTTCCAAGTAAAATAATCTTTCTACTAATACTTCCAGGATGGCTGTAGGGAGGGTAAAACAATGGTCTCTTCCCTTCATAGTTTCATTGGGTTGCCTCCTGAAAAAAACGACTAACAAGACAAAAACAAGTAGAAATGTATTAAGAAGCATGGCTCTTGTGTATATGGAAGCTATCCAGGGGAAAGAGAGTAAAGCTCAAAGAGATAACTTTGATTTCAGACTTCATACTACCTCCAAGTGAAACTAAGTAAAAGGGGCTCCAGGAGAAGGGGACAAACCCTGCAGAGATTCTAAAGGTTCAAGAGAAAGGGTGTGGGTGTGGATGTGCAACTCAGCAATCCAGAATTCAGGAGGATGGAACAATAGAGCTAAGCTGGCACAGGACAAAAACAAAAACAAAAAAATCCTTACATTCTACCTAAAAAGTAACTAATTAGGCAAGGGGGAGGGGCTCATATGGTAGAGAGCCTGTTTAGGCAAGTATGATTTCCTGAGTTGAGGGAGGGAGGGAGGAAGGGAGGGAGGGAGGGAGGGAGAGAGAGACAGAGAGCAAGAACAAGATTGGAGATTTGGTGCCTAAGTTGGTGCCTTTTCACTGGTAAGAGTTTCAGTAATTTAGAGTCATACTTCTCTTACAGGTATAGAGAAATGAAATGGAGATCCTTCACAGATAGACATTTCCTCTACAAAAGGTAAATTCTACTGCTTTCAAGGTTTCTTCTGTGGTTGTAGCTCTCTTTGAAAATAATCAGTTCAAAATAGTCCTTAAAGAGTCATATATGGGTGAGGGCAACACAGCTGGCAACTTTTGGCTTCCTACTGATATATTCACAAGCCCCAAATCCATGAAGAGCCCTTTGTTTTCTAGAAGATAACACAAACAAAATCAGAAAACTGATTCAAGCATCTCACTTTCCAAACATTTGAACTAGAAAGGACTTGGGCCTCCAGAGAGACCCTGTCTCCCCTCAACACAGTGTGTTCTCTGGGAACAGATGTGGTCTAAGGAAGCTGATAATCTGCTTTCCTACTCAGAAAAGTGTTATTCTGTCAGAAGGCTAACACACGCTCTCTTGGCTTGACATAACATCCAGCTCTTACTGATGCCCCTAGATTCCTGTGCACATGCGCACATGCCCACACACACCAAACCCCCCCCCCAAAAAAAACCCAACTCACTGTTATAATTCCATATAAAAAGTTCAAAAGAAACAGGAGAGTCACATATCCCATCAGCACGTTTGGGAAATGCAGATACGGAAACTAAACCACATGCAAAGGTAAAATTCTGTGTCTGTGCATACATGTATGTGTACATGTCCAACAGTACTGGGCTTGAACACAAGGCCCAGGTGCTATCCCTTACTTTTTTTCACTCAAGGCTAGTGAGCCACAGCTCTACTTCTGGCTTTTTGGTGGTTAATGGAGATAAAGAGTTTCAAGGACTTTCCTACCCAAGGTGGCTTCAAACTATGATCTTTAGATCCCAGAATCCTGAGAAACTAGCCATTAATGCTTGGCTGGCTAAATTCTGTGAAGTGCAAGAAAGATAAGGCCAAAGGAGACACAAAGTTCTTTACAAGAACCAGATAAGCCACAGCTTTGCATGCATCAACAGTTATAATGGAATAGACTGGCTTGGCAATGATTGACAAGTGTCTATCAACAGACTCAGAAAAACGTGCCTTCCAAAGAGAGTCAGTTTCCATACATGATCTGAAACCATGGCATGTGAGCATATCTGCGGTAGGGTGTGAAGAAGGTGGTTGCTTAAATGGGGACCAAGGGAAGAAATTGTTAAGTAGACTAAATAGTAAGCAACGTACAAATAAAGTTTTTAGCCTAATTACTATTTAGTTGAAATATTAACATGATAAGTGAGATGGGTATTGTAAGACCATTAAGTTCACCTTCTAAAAATATTATTTGGGATTTTTTTATTTTAACAGCTCTGCTACTAGGGAGATGGGGAAAAACAAAGCAAAACAAAACACCTTGTTTTTCAACCTTTTCAGTGAGTGTATACCAGCCTGGATTTAATTGCTCTAAAATCTAATATTTCTCTGTCTTTGAAATGATCCGAGAAAGAAGGCACAGGGCTTTTTCTAATTTGGCAGCCGAGGAATACTGCCTGTTTATCTCGATTTGCTTTCGGGAGGTATAAGTGGATACACCAAAGAAAAGGGCACTAGAAAGATAAGTTTCCATGACACCCACAATTACTCTCCTATATTGCTCACTGGCTATTCTATATGTAGCATTCAGAGGCAAATATAAAAGAAAATGATGTAAAGCCAAAATTATTTCCTTGATAACACTTGTTTTAAACACCTCGCCACTAAATAGCTAAAAGTCTCCAAAGTGAATGCATAAACCATATAAAAGCCACAAGCATACTTACATAAATTCTTAAGATTAAAGTAATAACTTCTAGAAAAAGGTGGGAGAAAACACACTATAATAAATCTATTTGTAATGGTATTTGGGTTCTACCAAGTGCTTTCATTGGTCTCCAGTGGCTTACATATAAAACAATACATTTGATGTATGATTTCAATTCCTTATGGAAAACTGTTCTATCTACAAACAGGCTGTCAAAAGGAATGCCAAAAAAACTCTTTCTGTGTCCCAATATGAGGCTGGATTTGAAGTCATAACTTAAGGTCACAATTTGTTCTTGCTTGGTCAGGTTTAAGACTACAATTGAGGAATGCTTGACCTGGAGGGGAGGCCAGCAAAGAAGGGGGTGTTGGTTTATTTATGTGAAATAGCAACCAGCAAGGTGTCAGAGCTTGCAGTTAAATGGCATTGTTTCCCAGAAAGTGTAGCTCTACCCAATGGGCAGAAGCCAAGGCATCATGCTGTTTGCTGCTGGGAGCCTGTCCTCACCATGCCCATGGCATATGGCAGCTGACAGCACAAAGAGAGGGAGAGGGAGAGAGAGAGAGAAAGAGAGAGAGAGAGAGAGAGAGAGAGAGAGAGAGAGAGAGAGAGAGAGAGAGAGAGAGATTCACCCTTGGATCCCGAAATCGATTTTCCTGGTACTGAGGGGTACACCTGGGAGGAGGAAAGTTGCTGCTGAACAGAGACAAATGCTATTCTAATTGGGGTGTAAATTACAGCCTTCATCACTGCAGCCCAACTCCCTGTCCCAATCAAGAATTTTTTAATCCCAAAGTTGTCCACGTTTAAACAATTATAAAGTGAAAAATGTCTGCAGTTGCAACAGGACCATGCATACTTCCCGTGTCATAGTCTTGAAATTATCTTCCTCCAAATAGTCTTCTAATTTAATTTTTCCCGTTCCCCAATTCTTCCTCCTGCTCTAAACTTTACAACCACGGTCGGTCCCCTGAGCTGTTGGCCAATCTCATTGACCAAATTGACTTTTTTGTTTGTATATGTGCCACTACTTTGGTTTGAACTCAGGGGCTGGGTACTATTCCTTAAGAGTTTTTTACTCAAGGTTAGCTCTTTAGCACTTGAACCACACCTCCACTTCCTGTGTTTTGCTGCTTAATTGGAGATTAAGGGTCAGAAACTTTCCAGCCTGAGTTGGCTTTGAACCAAGATCCTAGGGTCTTCTGAGTAGCTAGGATTATAGACTTCGACGAAATCTCTTTATGTGGATCCTTGTCATTACTGTGATGGGCTTTGGTCATTAGCTGAATGAAATCCTCTGTCTGCCTATAGCCCACAGGAAGCACCAAGCTCAGTATGTATATCACTCCTTCATAACTCCCAGAGGATCTTCATTGTTTTGAGTCCTCTTCAGGGAAGTATGCACCAGCACCAGCAGAAATTTTGGCCAAGTAAATAACATTCCATGGGCAATTTCCATGTACCTTCAGTTCCTCCCAAGGCCGTTTCCTCCAAGTCTCACCTACGTGGACAAAGGAAAACGTCCATCCTTTACCTTCATCTGTGTGAGTGATTGCAGCCTATCGTGAAGCAGTAACTCAGGTGAGATCAATTATTCAACATTATTTACAGCCAGAAGATGGGGATATCATCTAATAGAGAAATATCTTTCCTGGCTAAGCTGATTGTAGCCAGAGACAAGAATGGCTGGCATCAAACAATTACATTTCAGCTAAAAGAGCAAGTAGCTTAGGATGGAAATATCCAGGAGGGCTGGATAAATGCTGAAGTTTTACACAGAACCTCAGAGCAGGATTGATAGCAGTAGAGAAAGACCTGCCACCAACAGGCATTCACAAAAACAGCTGTAAGGCCATACACCAGCCAAAGGAGTGATTTGGCTGTGCAGGCTGCTCAGGCAGGCATTGCTGAGTATATCATTTTGGTTTTGCCTCCAACCAACCTCCACCAACCTCCTCTGAGTGGCAGCTCTCAAAATGCTGATGTCCAGGTGATCTAGACACTAACTACATTGGGCTGGCACCGCAGGCTTTTCTTAAGCTTGCTTAAGACTCGTGTAAGGTAGCTACCATATGACATCAGCAAATAAAAATTGACTGATTTTAAAAACATCTAAAGAATAGAAATAGATGCTAAATAGTTGATCATATCCTCTGTTTCACATAAACTGTTGTTTTTTTTATCTCACAACTTCCTGTATTTTGGACAAGTTTTCACCACATAGGTAAAACCAATACTGTTTGCAAATAAAGGTGTGTTTTTTCCTTGCGCACCCAAGACTCAAATATTTTTACAAACTAGACATCCCTCTTATTGAACCATATAGTTCAAATGATATTGGGTCTTTTTTGGAGACAAATTTGCAATATAAGGTTTCCATGCAGAATCTTCTCCTCTCTCAAGTGACAATATATTGGCAAGAAAATACTTTCAGGTCAAAGTACTGACTTCTGCAGAAACAGAATTAGCAAGGGGATTCTTCTCCCCAAATGTAATATATTCCCTCCAAATGGCCAAACTCAGAGGTTCATATGTTGCATTTTTAAAAGAAACCATTTTTCTAAGTTTCTTATGCTGAGTTAATTCATTGACTCCATGAACTATAAGTGCATTTTTCTAGTACCAATGTACATTTCACACTGAAAATGCTCTTTTTTTTCACAAGAAAGCTCAGAGTTAAAGTCTCATTCAGTCATTATCCTAACAAATATTTATTGAGTAGCTACTCTATACCCATTCATAGGTGAGACATGATATGGTTCCTCCTTCCAGACAGAAATCTTAGCCGTGAAAGAAGCAGGGAGAACAAAATTACATGTATTAAAGTTCCTTGGTATTAAATATAGAAGACTATGCCTTCCCAACATTCAGAAGGCTGAGGCACTAGGCAGGAGGATCACAATTTCAAGACCAATCTGGGTTATATTTTGAGACACTGGCCACAAAAAGTTCTTAGGTAATACAGTTATGGGTTAACTGTTAACAAGGGTCCTTGTTAAAATATGTTCAAGTCCTAATACCAAAAACCTGTGAATGTGATCTTATTTGGAAGAGAGTCTTTGTAGATGATCATGTTATGCGTATTCAGAACAAAACCAAAACCAGAAGTAGAACTGTGGCTCAAAGTGGTAGAGCACTAGCTTTGAGCAAAACAAGTTCAGGGAAAGTGCTTGGGTTGTGAGTTCAAGCCTCATGAACTACAATAAAAGGAAGAAAGGAAGGAATGGACAAAGAGAGAGGAAAGGGAGGGAAGAAAGGAGGGAGGGAGGAAGAAATTCATTGTATATACCACAGAATTAAGAAATACAAGGGATAGGGAAAGTCAGAGCAAGGGGGTAAAGGTGGTAAACTGGTGACACAGATCAAGATGAATTGTGCACATAAACTGCTTGTTTAATTGAAAAAAAAATACATAACCTAAAATTAAGATAAGGGAAGGAGTGGATTAGGAGGGGTGGGTGAGAATGTTGGAAGGGGTAACACTGATCAAGATGCACTGTATTCATAAACGGTTACAGTGAATGGCAACTCCTTTGTACAACTAGTTAAAGATAAATAAAAATATTCAAAGAAAAGAACAAATCCAAATCTAGTATTAGTATCTTTAAGAAAATAGAAAATTTGGACACAGAAACATACACACACATAGAAGGATAATGAAACAAAGAGCCAGGGAAAAATATATGTAGAAGCCAAAGATGCATAGGCTGTCACGAGTAGGAGAGAGGAAATGCAATTCTCTCGAACAGCACTCAGAGCAAGCCAGTCCTGAAGACACCTTGATTTTGTACTTCTACCCTCCAAAACTGTAAGACAGCATATTTCTGTTTTTATAAACTATCCAGAAGGCAGCATTTTGTTACAGTAGCCTAGGAAACTAGTACAGACACTAGTAGGAATGCTAACAGAAATATCACTCAAGGTAACAAATAGTACAAGAAATGTATCCAATGCCTAACGTATGAAATTATAACCTCTCTGTACATCACTTTGACAATAAATAAGAAAAAATACTTTTGAGATCGATGACAAAGAGATAATCATCTACCCATTTGGAAGCCTTGAAGAGTCATCAGCAGTACAAGAACATAAAGTCTCATGCACTAATGTGCATGAGGTCACTATTGAAATCAAGACTGTGACCCCTTAAAGGTTTCCCATGTCTCAACTGCTGCTGGTGCTCAACTGTCTCATTCAGTTTATCCTTGGCATCAAAATTAACATGCCCATACTACAAGTGTCTAGGATTTGTACAGTAACTACTTTCTAGTTAGTAATTCCAAGTTTAGAGCAAACCTAGAAGAGCTTTCTATTTATTTTTATTTTTATTTTTTTTGCCAGTCCTGGGGCTTGGACTCAGGGCCTGAGCACTCTCCTTAGCTTCTTTCTGGTCAAGGCTAGCACTCTACCACTTGAGCCACAGCACCACTTCTGCCTTTTTCTGTATATGTGGTGCTGAGGAATTGAACCCAGGGTTTCATGTATACAAAGCAAGCACTCTTGCTACTAGGCCATATTCCAGCCCTAGAAGAGCTTTCTTTTTTTTTTTTTTTTTTTTTTGGCCAGTCCTGGGCCTTGGACTCAGGGCCTGAGCACTGTCCCTGGCTTCTTCCCGCTCAAGGCTAGCACTCTGCCACTTGAGCCACAGCGCCGCTTCTGGCCGTTTTCTGTATATGTGGTGCTGGGGAATCGAACCTAGGGCCTCGTGTATCCGAGGCAGGCGCTCTTGCCACTAGGCTATATCCCCAGCCCTAGAAGAGCTTTCTTTTACCCAGGGCAGAGGCCTCCCTCCTTCCACTTCACTTCTCTCTGGGATCATCTTCTAATATTGGAACACTTGCAGGAGTCATGGGCTCTTAGTGACACGTTTCTCCACTGGTCCAAAAGGGGATCCACTATAGGCTCATTCATTCTCTGCAAAGTTTCCGTGAAAATACTTGCTATCATGCTTATTATTAATCTAAAACTTAACTTACCCAAAACCTGAGGACAGCTAAAGATGATCCTTCATCTGGTAGTCATCAAGTCTACAGGAGAGTTCTCTGAGCTCTTTATAACTCTCAAGGGTGTTGGGAGTTACTGGTGTTCTACCACATTTTTTTATTTCCATTTAAGAATTCTCTTTTGTAGAGTCACTCCTTTGGGCACAACTCTATCACATAGTTCTATAACTTGTTTTTAGAATTCATTAATTATGCTCACTTGGCATTCCTATTATTTAACATTTTGTAAGTACTGTATCCTATTTTATTGGAGGGAAATGCACTTACATTGTAAGTTTTCTACCTTAATTTATCTCTATCTCCTGACCAATTAACAATGAATCTGTTGGACCTATCAATCAAATTATATAACTAGGTCACTTGACTTTGTATTTGGCAGTGCCTTCTCTTTCAAAGAAAGAGAAAAAAAAAAATCAATCCATGGGACACCTTTCACAGAGAGCAAATTAATAGAGGTCCACTCATAACAGAACTGGTATTTTCAGCAGCGATTACCTAGAAATGTGGTCAGCTCAATCCCCAGGGGAGAGAAGACAGGCATGGGCTAAAGACCTTTGGGAGCTGACAACTTTTTGTTCACATATCAGTCTGGTTCTTATTACTAAGAATAAGGTCACAAGCAGTGAAAAACAAGGAGCCAGCATCATCATCGCCAACCATTCCTGTCAATCAGAGAAACATGTGAGCCTCACTTTAACCTTATTTTGAAGGGGAGGGGGAAAGCAAAATCACAGCTCTCACTGTCCAGTGCTACTACCATCACAGACTGTCAATTTCCCCCGAGCTTCTGCTAGACAGTTCCTTCCATCATTTTCTCAAAACCGGATCTACCCAGGCATGGTTCCTTTCTATCAGTGATGGTTCTGAGTTCTATCCTAATAGTGCTAGATTCAAGCACAAAGCCAATTGCAAAAGTGGATGCATAGTCTCTAAAGCCTTCAAAATGGTGCTGTAACTGTATACAACTACACAGTTCCCCGCATCTTGATATCTTCTGAAAGGGGCCACTGTGACAAAACCAGGACTTGTGACAGGGGAAGAGCTGGCTGGTCAGACAGCTCAGATTCAACATCTCCCCAAGCTGGTCTTTGTAAGTCCCCATAGTTCTTTCTGCCTTGCCTCCTTCACCCCTATTCTCATCTCCCCACTTCCAGCCCCAACTTCAGCATAGTGCTGTCCTAGCTTTTGTTCTGGCAGAGATAAGATGTATAAATGATGAGTGGTTGACAAAGTGTACTCCAGCGCCGCAGGCAGCTCATCAATCATTTCCCACATGTCGGCAGATAATTGATGCAAACCCTGCAGGGCCAAGCTCCATCAGGTGAGAGGAGGGGAGAATTAAATCTGCTGTCAGGAGTCAGGGAGCTGATCTGTATTTAACATTCTTTTTAATTTAGCACTTGTTTGTTTTAAGCTGAGTTTGTTGATGGGTTCCTCCTTACACTCTCCACTTAAGGGAGTGGTCTGTCATATGCTCCACCCCTTTACCCCCCTTTTAAACTAGGCTTCCTGGGCCAGGCTTTAGAAAAGGAAGGCAGACAGGACCACCCAGGCCTGTTAAGGGAGGTGCAGGGAAACGTGCTGCCTAAGTGAGGTTTAACATCAAAGGCTCGGCTGTCAGGCCATGATCTGTCAACAGGTCAAGTTGGCAGGTGCTACCTGAGCCAGGGGAAGAAACCACTTATGCTTTCTTCACAAAAGTGCATACATAAGCAAAATCATCTACCTCACATTTCCTTTAAGAAGTGAGGCTGAGGAACCAATCCTTTTAGCTTGGAGCTGAAGAGGTTTGGTTTCTGAACTTCCTGTGCTTCCTTCCACTGAACAATTCTGAAGGATAGACAACCTTAGATGGTGCTAGGTGGTGTGAGAAGCTTTGTGAAGGGTCAAGAAGCATGGAAGCTTCACTTTCCAAGTAGACTCCAAGTCACTGTTCCATCATTTGTCTCTGATATTGACACACTCTTTCTCTGTCTCTCACACACACACACAAAACACACACACAAAACACAAAGCTCTCCCCTTATGCAAAATTATCTCCCTTTACTGACAACTCATTCTGAACACTAGAAAATTAGCACACCTGCCGTGATCATTAGTTTTCAAAAGAATGATAGTGACCCATAAGACCCTTAGCTTACCAGAGTGACCCTGAACATCATCTTGCAGTGCCTTATGGTCATTCATATAACAGGATGCAATAATTACATGTTCCTCTTGATAGAATGCCAGGTAAACTAGGTTTGATTGAGTTTCATGTTCTGCAAGGAAATGGACTGATGTCTAAGAAGGCTCAGTCCTAACAGCTGGCATCAAGCTAGGAAGCTGTCATGGTGTCATCTCAGCTCAAAGCAGAGGTCTGTTCTGCCCTGCCTTCCTGCTTCTTAAGCTCAAAAACTGCTCTATTTTGGTGACATCTAGAAATGCGAATAACAGAATCTGTAATATTCAGACCACAGCTGCCTGCCTTAAAGCATCTCCCTTAGACCATTCTTCTATTTGCAAATTTAATCTTGAGCCCTATCAATGAACTTCACAAATGCAGGTTTACAAAGTGAGGGGTGTTGTTGGGTTAATGGTGACTATTTCATTCAATGTTTCTTGAATGGATGTGAGATAAAAAAAAGTATCTAGACTTGAACTTATTAAGCACTCTACTACTGAGCTACTGTCAATAGATATTTTTAAATGTTTAGAAAGCACAAATCACCCATCAGCTATATATAGTCATTTACCTAAGCTTCAATGAATGTTTGTTGTGTCCCTAAAATACGCTATGCCAAAAGTATCAGCATTTATCATATGGATCCTTGATAGCTGACAAGTTCTCAAATATACTAATTACATAAAATGTCAAGTGTCCTGTCAATAGACAATTGAGAGAGTATGTGAATGGCTAATAAACACATTTTTGAGATGTTTAATTTCACTAGATATTACAGTAATACAACATGTATTATGATGAAGAGGTCTTTCTCTCTTTTAAAGCCTATCAAAATAGCCCCAGTGAGGGTGACACTCAGGATTAGAGCGAGTGTGGGGAAATGGGCAATGACACACAGAACACAGACAAGGAATGGATTCATATTGCCTTTTAGGAAATTTTGGCAATATGCATCAGAGCCCTCAAATATTTCTGAGTTTTTCCTAAGTGATCATTAGAGACAGGTACAAGATTTAAACATAAAAGCCCAATGTAAATATCTTTCTACCTAGCACTGCAAATGGTGTGTGGCATGCACAAGATGAAAGAGCAGTGGCTATGGTTATTTGGGGGTTGATTCCCTTTGGCTAAGAGGAAATGGCTAAGAAGGAACTCTTGGGGGAAGAGGCTTGAAACATGAGTCCAGAAAAGTGGAGGGGACTGGAGCACGCAGATCTGAAGGTAAACTCAGATTCAGAAAGTGGGTGGGTGGGAACGAAAAGGACACACGGAGACCTAAACAGAAGCATCAGCTTTGACAAGCAGGAATGTCCAATGGCAATTGTGCAAGCAAAGTAGAAAATGCAGCCCCCTGACCCACTTAGCTGGGCTAGGTCAAGCTGGATTGTAAGCATGCATTTCTGGTGGTCCTGGCTTCTTTTCTGCATGACAAAAAGACATAATCAAAATCATACTCTTAGAAGACCACTCCATCCATTGTCTAAGATTAGGTGCAGACAGAAAGCAGGGACAGAGCATCACAGGAGCCACGTGAATTGCTCACCAAGAAACAGTATGCACCCCACAAACACACCAGGAAAAAAACAAGATAGGTTTAGTTTCACAGAAGAGCAGCTTCCCTCCAAAGAATTGTGTGTGCTTTTCTTTTTTTAAGAGTCTACTTATCAAAACTCAGGCTACCCAATGACCAGTCTCCATTTACAAGTTATCAGAACCCACTATCCTTCATTAAAATTTCAAGATACAAGGAACACTAAGATATTTTAAAAACACAAGGTGAACAAGAGGCCTGGATCTACTAACAGCCTGTCCAAGTTCAGTTGCCAGTTAACTTGATAAGCTAGAACCATGTGGTAACATATGAATATTTAGTGGTAAAGGTGTATTAAAATAAATATGCATAGATCATTTCAAAAAAGCCACTTGCGGGCTGGGAATGTGGCCTGGTGGTAGAGTGCTTGCCTAGCATGCATGAAGCCCTGGTTTCAATTCCTCAGCACCACATAAACAGAAAAAGCTGGAAGTGGCACTGTGGCTCAAGAGGTAGAGTGCTAGCCTTGAGCAAAAAGAAGCCAGGGACAGTGCTCAGGCCCTGAGTGCAAGCCCCAGGACTGGCAAAAAACAAAACAAATACCAAAATGTCTCCAGTTCTGTGATTCCAAGATCATTTCTAGATGACTGATATATATATGTATATATATGTATATATATATGTATATATATACATATATATATAAATTTTTAAAAAGCCACTTGCTATTCTCTTCTGAACTGTCATTTTGGTTTGTTTTGTATGTGCCCGGACTGGGGCTTGAAATAGGGACCTAGGTACTGTCCCTTAGATTTTTCATTCAAAGCTAGCATACTACCACTTGAGCCACAGCACAGCTCCGTTTCCAGCTTTCTGAAGTTTAATTGAAGTAAGAGTCTCATGGACTTTTTCCTGCCCAGGCTGGCTTTGAACCATGATCCTCAGATCTCAGCTTCATGAGTAGCTAGGATTAAAGGCATGAGTCACTTGTATCTGGCTAATGTTCTGTTTTCTTTAAAGGCGAAATAGAACTTGAATCCTCTTACAAGGTGATCTGAGGCATACTTCTAGAATCCTATGGCTTTATTTTCTCCCAAGCTATTACAGCAATGATCTTGTCCATATTTAATTGATTTCTTAAAAAACTAAACCTCATTGAGTCTTTCTAAAACAGTTCTCTTAGTTTTCATGAGGGAAAAAAGATTCATATATTTCATTGTTTTTATAACATTTAATTACACTGCATTATAACAATATAAACACAAGCCCATATAAGTAGGTTTAGGCATACACTTAAACTCTTCAAAAGTAGGCATGCAGTTCATCTGGTAAGAGAAGGGTCCATGAGCTGGGCACTGGTGGCTCAAGCCTGTAATCCTAGCTACTCAGGAGGCTGGGATCTGAGAATTGCACTTTGAAGCTAGCCTGGGCAGGAAAGTCCCTGAGACTCTTATCTCCAATTAGCCACCAGAAAACCAGAAGTGGTGGAGTGCTAGCCTTGAACAAAGAGCTCATGGTCAGCGTCCAAGCCCTGAGTTCAAGCCCCACAACCAACAATAACAGAGAGAGGAAAGAGAGAGTGGAGAGAGGAGGTGAGGAGAAAGGAGGGAGGGAGAGAAGGAGAGAGGAAGAGAGAAAGAGAAAAGAGAGAGGCTCAGCCATGCAGAGGCAGGAAGGTATACCCAGTTTTGTTTCATAAGAAGGTGACAGGTGTTACTCTATGTACCAAGTACATCAAGTTGGTTAAGAATTCTCCTCCTACATCTATCTATCTGCGCATGTCTGCATGGGTGTGCACGAGTGCACACACACGCACACACATAGGTTAAGCATCTCTAACAGCATCCAAAACCTGAAATGCTCCAAAATACAATGTTTTTTGTAAGTGCCAGAATCTGTTTCATATGCACAATTATCTATAATACTATCTAAAATAACTGCTACGTATATGTATAGTAGACATTTGGTACTGTGGGTATATAGTTGAAACCTCCATTAAGAAAAAATGCAAATTCTCAGGATGTATAGCATTTAGTATTGTAAAATTACTCAAATGTTATCTATACCATACCTACAGTTGGTTTGAGCAATTATAACATAAAACCACATAGAGTAGGCTACATTATTGCCACAAAAATTACTGATATTGGCAAGACACACTGGCTCACTGCTATAAGCCCAGCTACTCAGGAGATGGAGATCAGGATTGTGGATGAAGGCCAACCTGTACAAAAAGCAAGTCTCCTATCTGAATAGAAAAGCCAGGCATGGTGGTGCATGCCCATCATCACTGCTTTGCAAGATATCTAGATAGGATGGTCATGGTCCAAAGCAGCATATATGAATCATGACTGAATTTCAAGTGTTAACTTGGATCCTATTCCAAGATATCTGGCTATGTATATGTAAATATTCTGAAGTCTGAAACACTTCTGGCTATAGGCATTTTGGATAAGGAATATTCAATTTGGACACATTTTTAAGGTAGTATTAAGTTTTATAGAAGGTGGAAACATTTATTCAGATCATCTGATAACACCACCGTGGAACACCACCTTATTTCTACTTGCTCCACTAATAGAGGGTAGGCAGGTCTACAAGATCCCTGTGTCCCCTCAACAAATGTCAGTGTTCATGACAACCACATGGCTTTAGGAAGCAGAAGCTTGGAAAGTCAGAATCTGCTCCCTCCACTCAATGTTAGGGAAATATGCAGCCAGATACCTGGTCTGAGGAGGCTTATGCCTTTAGCACCATCACTCCAAGGTAGTTTTTGATTGGCAGTGGATTCAGGAAGAATGATGAGAGCCATTTACTCAAGACCAGACATTTCCTCCTCCATGTAGAAAGCCTGTGCGAATAATCAAGGCCATAATTCTGCTCATAACTAAATGACTGAGAGGAAACCCTTGGATGAAAACAGCTTTTCCAATAGGTTGGTTAGTGCTATAAGAGGCCCCTAGAAAGTAAGAAACAAAACCACTCAAATGTATCACAAGTTGGTAAGACAAGAATATGAGAGCAGATGTGAAGAACAGTAACAAAGACGAAAAGTCAGGATGCTGAGGGGAAGGAAAAAGGCAATGATCACAGTAGATTATTTGGTTTGCAGAGAGAGATGGAAGACCCACTCTGGTGCTCCAGGTGACCCTGCAATAGGCCCTTACTACCTAAAAGACCCTACTAGCTATTTGATAATCCCAGCAGCCATAGGTTATACCCTAGTATAAAAAATGTTCTCATGAAAAACAAGAGGGGCTGATATATGCAGTATGTATATAGAGCATGTGCAACTATTTTGTGGGGAAGAGACAAAAGCATTAAGTGGGAAAGAGACAAAATCATTACAGGAGAATGGTGATCAATTTAAAATGTGAGAAGAGGAGAGAGAAAGTAGACTCTACTGGTTTATGAGGAATACACTATCTCAATATCCAAGAAGCCCATCAAGTTTCAGGGCTGGCTTTCTGCATGAAGCCTGGTCTCCAGAGCCACCTATGAACTTTGGCATCCCTTCTACTGTAGTAGGGAGTACAGCTGACTCCATCTGGACTAGGGAAACATGATAAGAAATGTTGGGGGGAGTAGATTAGGTCTACCTGACCCCAAAATTCTGCTTCTGTAAATGGCTTAACTTGTTTGTTGCTTGCTCTACTCCCTGCATCAAGCCCCTACATCTGTGCTACGCTTTTACCTTTATAAATCCCACTTTGAGGACTGCTCGGGGTCACAGTGTCAGCGCTTGAGTCTGCACTGTGTCCCTGGCTGGTCAACCCGCTTTTCACTGTCGCAGTTCAGCTCCTGAGTCTGTGCTATCCCTGGCCGGTCAGTTTGCCTTTTGCTTCCCCAGTAAATCCATCTTTTTGCTTGAGACTGTCTGAGTGGTGGACTCTTGGAGGGATGGGGAACCCCATCCCTCGAACCCTGTAACACTACCTGCCAACCTGTATGGGTGAGGTTGTGTGTCAAAGCCCAGGGAGGTGTTCTAACTCCCTCTGTTGTACATTGTTGCATCCCACAGCTCTCTGAGGATGTGTGGAAAAAGGAGGTAGCAGCTCATAGCAAAGGCTTTATTACTGAACGCTTCTTCCTTGAAGTCCTCAAGGAAATGCTAGATCATCTATTCAGGACAAAGTACTGAATAATTCACTCTGTAATGTTGGTGTTAGACAAAAGAACATTCTGGATTTATACCCTGAGGATGCAAAGATGTCCTCTACATAGTAACTTGGGTAGTCACCATGGTGTTTATCCCTCCTAAGCTTCCTCTAGCTGGATGTGGTCTTGATGTAGGGTGTGGTCACAAGAAACCAAGACTACCACGGCCAGCCGTTACACTTCCATCCCGAGGAAAGAAACATACACACTTGTAAGGATCTCTCCATGTCTTCCCTTTGCTTTGGTTTCCAACACGACATAGGGGAGCAATTGTACTCATCCACCAGTGGCTTCATGTTTTTGATTAAGATATCCTTCATCATTTCAGGTGTGATATAACATGAAAGAAGATAGATGATCAAAATCAAAGTAGCTCATATTGAAGTGCCAGACTTTGAAGTCAGGCCCCATTTTACCACGTGAACCCCATTTTAGAATCGAACCCTGAGCCAATCAGAGTTGTACCTGTGTCCTAATCTTGCTTGCTTGAACAGCTGATTGTTGTAACCTTGTTCTTTGTCTTTATAAGCCCTGTGTAATCACAGCTCGGGGCTCCCACCTAACCTCCGCTGTGTCGGTGGGTAGGACGAGGCCCGAGTTGCAGCTCGCTTAAATAAAGCCTTGCCTTGCTTTTGCATTTCGGAGTGTCTGAGTCTCGGTGGCCTTCTTGGTGGTGGTCTTGCGACTTGGCACAACAATATAACTTCCAAACATACATTCACTACTTAAACAGAGCAATCTTTCTTCCCAAGCACTTTTCTCAGCACTTAGCTGAATAGGCAGTACCCTGGTTTTAATGTTGAAAGGAGAGAGAAGGGCTCTACAGACTGAGAATTCTCCCAACACTCTCCATGCACAACACAGCCAACACAGGAACACACATGCACCTGTGAAGAAAAAAAAATCAAAGCATTATACAATAACTGATATTCTTCTGCTTCTACTGTAGACACTTGAATAAAATGGACTAAGGGAGTGAGAAATTACTATTAGTTTACTTTCCTTTTCAAAGCCAAACTAAAAACAAAAGAGAATTCAAAGCCAATTTTTTTTAAAAATTCCAGGTTCAGTATTCCTTTTGAATTTCAACACCTTAAAGTCACTGATTGAAAATACTCTCCATAGAGATCTCTTCCAAGGTAATCAGGCATATCTCATAAGACAGTGTTTACATCACTCACTTTTCTTTCTAACAAGATGGCCCCACATCCCTGCTTTTCTAATGAAAATGGTAGAGACTGGTCAGTCCTCAGCTGCCACCCACCAGCTACCTGCCACACTACTTCCACAAATGGGAGGTGAGATATTCAGGGAGCAGGCTTGCCAGGTAGAGGAGATTACTTCCCAGGGGGTGAAATTGAGACTCCTAAAAAACAAAAACAAAAAAAGAGTCCTCAGATCCCCAGGGACTAGTCACTAGCTGGAAAAAATATGAACCACCTAAGCTTGCTGGTGTGAAGGGCCTCAGCCTAATGTCTGTTTATTCTGGGCCAAAGGATCTGGGTTCAGAATTCCTAGAGGGGCCAGAGCCTCAAAGGTTTGGCCTAGAACAATTACTACTGAGTTTTGCCAGCAAGACTAGGATTCTTTTTTTTTTTTTTATCAAGAGCAAATAGCTTGCCAGAGGCATTTTGATAAGAACTTACCAAAATATAGGATTAGCTGTCTCCCAGACACATTACTCCACTGCTTGCTCAATAGTGGTGACATTTAAAGGCAGTAAATGTAGACTAGAAAGAGGCAGCTGAGAAAAGGTGTGAGTTTCATGTGGGCTGGCGGCATCCATTTCAGCCATGATACACTTGGCAAAGACTGCCAGCAAAATCCTAATGCAGAGGGTGTTGAAGGAAGCAGAGAGCTCACAGCATCTTGTTTCCTTGGCAAATGATTCTGGGTCACCCTGAGAAATGGATACCAAGGAAGAGCAAAGGCCTAGTCCCTCTTTCATCTTTCACCCTTTCACTGTGAGTGCTCTAGACTTGAACTTTTCTGGCATACTTAGTTCATAATCTTGGATTAAAATAGCTGATAGTAGGGATGGAAGGATGTGGCTGAGTCCAGAGACAAGAAGAGATGTAGCACAGGAAAAGAGAGATGAGAAGAGAAGGCAGAAGAGTTGTAGCAAGGTTGAAAAGACTGAGTATGGACTAGAGATTTAGCTTCCATGGCACAATACACACCAGGCATGTATGAAGCCCTGGTTTCAATCTCCAGCATCCCAAGAAAGGAAGAAAAAGAAGGAAGGTGAAACAATGGGAGAAATAAGCTAAAATGCTTTTACTATGGTAGTTTTGGTAAGATCAAAGATCATCTCTCATTTACTCCATTTACCTATTCATCTACCCATCTCATCTATCCATCTTTCTTCCATCCATCCTTCTTATCTATCCATCCCATCCTTCCTTCCTTCTACCCACCCATCTTTATTATGTGTGTATTTGTGTGCAAGTATGGCATTTAAACTCAGGGCCTTGCTTTCTTACTTGGCTTTATCCAACCAAAGCTGACACTCTACCACTTGAGCCACACTCCCACTACTTTTGGCTTTTTGCTGGAGCTAAGAGTCACAGATTTTTCTTCCCAGGCTGGCTTTGAGCCTTAATCTTCAGATCTCAGCCTTTGAATAGATGGGATTATAGTTGTGAGTCATCAAAATCTGACCATAGTTATACATACACACACACACACACACACACACACACACACACACAATCAATCAATCAAATAGCAATTAATTCTGTAAATATTGCCAGATTTTCTAATCTGGCAGAAAGTCAGAAGTGCACATAGGACGGTGACGTTTTCAAGAAACTTACAATATATATAGGTGATAGAAAATTGAAACAACTAATCATAACATGAGGCAAGAGTAGAGGGATTGTGCTCTGCCAAGGCCAGGACCCTGCATGTTAATGACCACCAGCTTTAGGCACCACAAGATGCTGTCACACATTCACCTTCTAGTAAAAGAATCCCATCAGAGAAGCCAGGTCTAATTTCCTGTCAACTCCTGACTTGCAAACTCAGGATCGATTAGAAACAGTTATCAAGTGCTAATAGCCACAGACCACTTTCTCTGTTCCAGAAGGTGAGTTCCTAAGGAAGGGACTCTGTGTTCACTGCTGTACCTACAACAGGGTCTGGGACTTTGTAGGACTCTGTAAATATTTGCAGAATAAAGGGATTCAAAATGTGCCATGGAAATCATAGTGATTTCAGAGAAGAATGAAAGGATGAATTTCTCTCTTTAAGAAGTTACTAAAATGAAGACAAGTCATTTCCATGATGAGGGAGTTCCCAGTCTGACAGAAAGACCTTGATTCCACATAGTAAGGAGCTGAGCCTTATAACAGAAGAGACCTGGTCCCCATCTTTGAGGAGAGGCAGTCGTCTTTCCCTGGTGCTGGATGAAGGGAGTCAGGCAGCAGATTCCTGCACACTTTGAAGTCAGGAAGGTTGAAACATAGGGCCAGAACATTATCCTGACAGAGAAACCAAGGCAAGTCTGACCTACACCAAACAGTTTTCAGGCAACAGCTACCTACTTTTTCTAGCCTCAACTTTTTGGAAGCCTAGCTCTCTTTCCTCCTTAAAGATCTGAGCCAGCTTCTAATAAGGGCATCTCAAGACCAAAGAATTGTTTGGAAACACTGAGCTACCACCTCAGCCAGATAACTGTCTCATAAGGTAGAGTACCTCATCATCTTACCATTTTCCACACTGGTGGATCTTTCTCCTCTCCTGCCTCTCTTATTCCATCCCTGTCTGTTCTCTGCCTTATCTCCCTTTTTCTCACTTTCTAGTTTCTCCCATGTCCATTTCCTTCAGCTGTCAAGTAAATATCTCATGTGTAAATAGGGTGAAGGACACAGAACTAAAATCTCAATACTGACTACCATCTAAGGCAAAGAAAGATCAGATGAGCAATGAATTATGTCTTTTATTTAAGTACCCAGTTTCAATCATCACAATTCAAGTTCTTGGTATATATGAGCTAAAAGTAACAATGATTGGCTATGGGTATGGCTCAATTGGTAGAGTACCTGCCTACCAACCAAATGTAAGGACTTGAGTTTAAACCCCAGTACCACAAATTAAGAAACAATTCTGATCTACAACTATGTACAAGGAGCATGTTCTATTTTAATCTTCATATTACAGAAGAGCATTTCCTCTAGCTATACAGACATGTCACCCATATGTACAAGGAAAATAAATACTGTGTAGTAGAGCTCAAAATGGTTCAAGGAAGACCAGCAAAGATACTAATGTAGTTGCGTTGAGGGGCTGGTTTAATGAGGATAAATGGAAAATACTAGTATTTTACCATTTGAGGTTGAAGGGATACAAATGATAAAGGTCCCTGAACAAATGGGGTCTTACCCATCCAATCCCAACAATGGAGGGGGTAGGCTTCCCTGCACACTTTCATTAGGCCCCTAACAAGTGGCATTTCACAGGGGAAAGAGCCAATCCCCAAATATCAATCTCAATAGGTGGCCCATGATTAAAATATGAAAGGATTTAAAATGAGATTGCATTATTCTAACACACTGGGCTGTGCATTTGGGGAGGAAACAGAACCTTGAGATCGATGGGATGCGAAGGTTCCAGAGTGCTACTTTGGTAAAGGTCCACTGGGAAAATAAGCATCCACATCCACAGACAGATAAACATCCTTTGGTTATGAGAGCAGCAAGCCTCTCATGGAAGCAGGAACATAAACACACTTTACCCAGAAAGCAAGAACAATAGCTCCCTTCTGAGATTTGCATGGCCAATTCTCGGCTGAGAAATGTATGGATATAAGCTAGGCAGAAAATCCAGTTGCTGCCTTTCATCCCTGACCCTGCATATCTATCTTGGGAGCTTGGCATACTATATGCACAGAATTTACTACTACTGTTACTAATAAAGTCCGTATAGTTTCAAGGAGAGCTTTCTAGTCATTTTCCAGGATGGCATTTCATCTCTAACTTATTCCACATGCCTTCCTACCACAGACCTCAGCGCTGCAGTGGTAGCAATCTATGCTGCCCTGCCATTTAAGCACGAGGAGCCCCAGCTCTATTGAAGCTTGTCATCTTGCCTATTAGCTTGATGTCTTTATTCACAGACCATCTGTACCACTGAGAGATACAGAGGCAGCTAATGTCAATATGAACAAATGCCTTCTCTTTTACAAGAAATGTCAAACACAGGACAGGCTAAGAATGACCCCAGGAATACCAACAGATGTTCACTACAAGCCTCTCAAAAATCAATCCTTTCTACAGGGACTAATTAAGATGAAATAAGGAGCAAAAGTAAAGAAATTTGTGTCATATTATCAAGAACTTCATCCTCACTTTCCAAGCTCATTATGGGCAGATTGGCCTATGCCCTTTGAAAAAATGCTAAGAGAAGGGACACTGCTACCAGGCACCATGGGACCTTCATTCGCCTCAAGTTCTAAACTGCTAAAAGTGCAAGTGCTGCTGAAAAACTGTGTGTGTGTGTGTGTGTGTGTGTGTGTGTGTGTGTGTGTGTGTTTCTGAGCTGGTTTCTTTAAACAACTGGAGAACAAATGCATTTTTAGAAAAGTCTTCAAAAAATAATAGGAAAAGAAAATTTTATTTTTCAATCTAAAAAAAGAGGGTTTGCCACATAGGCTGAAGAGGTGACAGAGAGCTCACCTCTTGCAAGGTTATCGAATGTCTCCTGTTGTCTAATATTTTTTATGTTTTATCCTTTGTGAACGAGTCTTGCACATGTGTTAGCCTCAAATGAGCAGTTTGTATTTCTTGAACTTTAAGTATACTGATCTTTGCCTTTAAGAAATATCTGTCACCCAGAATATTTCCTGTTCTTCATTGTACAATTTGTCATGGGTACCCTGCTTCTGAATATGGTGGTTATCAAACATATCTTTTGAGTACTGGTGGTTGATTTTTATCAAGGCCAAGCTATTCCTAAGAGTTGCCTTACTTAAGTGTGATTTCCTCCTAATTAAACTTCTTTCTCCTTGCTCAAGATATTATAGAGGATCCAAGGTACTGTGACTCTGCACAAATTTACATGTGTCTCATCCACAAACTTCAGAATTTTTTCATTACTTACCACTTACTGTGGCCTTTCTCATAAAATGATTCCCAAACTTTTAAAGGCTGGTCATGATGACATTCCCTAAAACCTTTAGGGTTTGCTGTAGCAAAGGCTAGAGTCACGGCTACAGCACCAACGGTCCACCACAGAGTCTTCATTATCAAACAGTCTACCAAGAGAGAGAAGGGATCAAGATCTTGGCAAAGATGAGTGTTGGTACATTATGAAAGTATCCTAACCTATATGACAATGTGAGAAAGGCACAAGGACTTCTAATTTGATCCACTTAAAGCCACTGATCAACTCTATAATAAAAACACATTTCTACTCTGCCATCAACTCTGGGCCACAGCAGATCTTCTGACATCCTTCATTTTATAGGAAAGGCTAAGCAAGCTAAGTGGCTTGCTAAGTGGCTCACACCTATAATCTGTGAGTTTTTTTTCTTTTTTGGCCTATCCTGGTGCTTGAACTCAGGGCCTGGGCACTGTCCCTGGCTTCTTTTTGCTCAAGGCTACCACTCTACTACTTGGGCCACAGCACCACTTTTGGCTTTTTCTTTTTATGTGGTGTTGAGGAATCGAACCCGGAGCTTCATGCATGCTAGGCAAGCACTCTACCCCTAGGTCACATTCCCAGCCCCCTCACACCTATAATCCTAGTTACTTTAAAGGCTGAGATTTAGAGGATCTCTGGGGATGGCTCAAGTTATTTTGGAGACTTCATCTCAAAATAACCAGTATTAAGCAAGGCTAAATGCATGGTTCCAATAGTAGAATACCAGCTCAGTAAGCAAGTCAAGCACTCATGAAGTCCCTAGTTTAAACTGTAGTAGTACTGGCAATAAAAGAGAATGAGAGAAAGTGGGAGGGGGAAAAGGGAGAGAGAAGAAAAAGAGTAAAAGAGAATGTAAGCGAGAGGAAGGAAGAAGAAAGAGAAAAGAGGAGAGAAAGAGAAAGCAAGTAGGCAGGAAGGTGGGCAGGTGGGCAGACAGGCAGGCAGGGACAGAAGGAAAAGGAAGGGGTGAGGGAGAGAGAAGAAGAGAGAAAAGCAAACAAGCATCCTCATCTTCCTGGGTCACTTTTCTAAGGTTTGCTCCCTTTTTCTTGTCAGTTCATAAGAGGGGTTTGCCCTGGACACTTCCCTTTGACTACAGAAGTAACTCAATCCCTCGTCTGAGTATTTTTTAGGATTTCCTGAAACACTGTAGAGTGGATCTTTAAGTGAAGGCTTTTGGAGCTCTGGGCCAGCCTCTGCCTAGCTTGGTCAAGCACAAAGGTGCAGTTCATAGCAGAAATTAAACACCGAAACTCCAAAACTAATGAACAGATGTGTCCAGCACTGATCTCCCAAATGCTCCCAATGCTGTGCTGTAGAAACCTAGCCTGGGGAAAAGCATTGGTGAGGGTCTTACTCTACTAGCACCTGCTCCATGATACTACCTGCAAGACTCTGGTTAACTCTAGAAAGGTTTTAGTATCTCTTGTTCTTTACCCTCACATGGGTAAATCCTACAGGATTCATCCCACAATGAGAAGTGTTATTTAAGTACAACCCACATCAAACCACTTCGGGGAGAAAGAAGTACTAATATGCCCTGGATGGACCTGTTACCTCCATTCTTCCTTTTCCCATCTCTGTAATGACACAAAGTGTGGTGTTGCTATTAAGTCCTCAGTCTCAACTCAGTAAGCATTCTACAGTTTTTATGCACAAAGCCAAACTGTAAGATGATCTTCCTGTCTGGCATAGATTTTGTACTTTGTAAACTCCTGTACTGGAAATAAAGGAGATGGAGGATAGCTGGATAGTCCTCAGCCCAATGATAACCCAGAACCCAGTTATTATTATTGCCATGTGAAATGTATTGGTTTTTTAAAAATGTATTGTTTGAATGTGTCCAACAGAGGGGGTCTAGGAGCCCCTCCAGAGGTTCCTAGGAAGACCTCAAAGATGGAAGTTCTACCAGATGCCATTATAGCCATTGAAAGGTCCTTGAATGTGAGCAACAGACACACAAGGTATCACAGGTGGAAGAAGAGAAGACCTGCTAGATGAACACAATTTGATTTCCCATTAATGTCAACATGACCATGCTCAGTCAACATGGCTGCCATAAGAGGAAGACCATTTGCCCAAGGGGACTCAGGGAAACTCCATTTTAACTGATGTTTGAACCTCTGACTTGCAGGTTAAAGAACTTTTGGAAAGGAAACAAGAGACTATGATAAATCAAGTGAAGATCAAAGTCTGGCTAGGAAATCCACATCTAATCAATAAGTCTGAGACTTCTTGTTAACCAATACATCAAGAATACATTTGGAGGGTTTGTTGTATGAAACTGGAAATAGGCGTTTGGAGTTCTAGTTCTCACTTCCATCGGGCAAGGCATTTACACCCTGGGTCATGTCTTGAATTACAAATATTTACAGTTCACTCTAAATAAGAAACTGTAATTCTGTAAAGTCATATTAACTTTCCGTGTCAATCAGACTGTCTTTCTATGCATGTAATGCTGTGGAAATTAAACCCAAGGACTGCATGCCTGCTATGAATATGCTCTACCATTAAGCCACTTATTCCTCCAGACCCACAGTATCTTTTCTAAATAGAGCATTCAAGATAATTTAGAGGTATTGGCCTCAAAAAGCAGCAGATTGAAATATCACCTCTCCTCGTTTGATGTGCACTTAATCCCCTGAGCGGAGGAGCCCTTATTCAGGGTATCTGCAGGAACACACATGCTCACACAGGCACAGGTGTGGGTGTCCTGCATTAATCCCACAGGGCTCACAGTGGCCCTATCCCATCCCATCTCAGAACATAAACCATGAGCGATAACACACCATGTCTCACAGTGCTTTTCCGCAAGCTCAAGCTGGCAGTCCTTGATGCATTAAGGACCTGGGAAACATCTGCAGTTTTGTGCTTCTTCCTCGTTTCCATTCCCATGATGCTCCCTGTGCCTGATGGATCAGAGAAAGGTCACCAGCTCCATCTGGCTACCTTGCCCCCCTCCATTCTCTCCCTCACCACTCTCATCCCCACCCCCAAGGAGTTTCTGCCATTTTGTCACTTCCACCTGTTCTGACAGGTTCCCCTGCCTGACCCCGAGATAGCCCTTGGGGACATTAATCATAGAACAGCCGGAGCCGTGAAAGAAACAAGGGTTTGGCTGGATACTGTTACCGTCTCTGTCACCTACTAATCATGTCCTATGACACGGAGGGGCTTAATCAGATGGTCTGCTCTCTCATTAATCATCCCGGGCTCACTCAAACTTCACAGAGAGATTAAAGTTTAGCTTCTCTGGCTCCCTGTGCCTGTCTCCATCTCACCCTCCTCCAAAGCGGTATGACCAAGGGAGATCTCAGGTTCCTCCTGCTTTGCCAACTGGCAGGGTGACATGAGGTGTCCAATGCATACCCAAACCACACTGCTTCCTTTCTCCTCATCCCTCTGAGCCTCACCAGCCCCACACAATTCACAGACACAAGGTTCAATGCCACATTTCCTTGCAAGTCTGGAAATCACAGACTTCAGCCTGTCCTGGGAAGTCCAATGGAGACTGGCACATGGGAACAATCTCTCTAACCATCTTGAAGACGTTTCCTTATGCTTAATCAACAGCAAGGAACGTTCACTAAAACATGTTTTAAGGATTCACCAAGATGGGCATCTGTGGTACAACTGTCTGGGAAGATGCTCCCTGACAGGCTGCCTCCCCCAGGATGCCAGCCTAGGATCACCCTCACTTGCCACTCTAATGCAGTGACAGCTTCCAGCAAGTCCAAAATAACCACTACACTTTATGAATTCTTTCCAGACCCAAATAAAAAGGACCCTCCAGAAACACTCTGTACTTGAGAGCCAGAATGCATTTCAACTCGGCTGATTCCTTCTTATCCTGTCTGAAACTGTCTGAGCCTCAAAGGGGAGAATCAAGTCCCCGTAAAGGTCCTTAGCAAAGGGCCTCTGACTATTGGCTTTCTGCTCACTCCGGGTACTGTTGACTTTCCCAGCACTGCACAATTATGGGAAACAAGGATAATATTTGCCCTCAGAGCCAGGAAAGAACAAATATTTTATCAACATCTAAATCATCTTTCATCTGGCAGGAGAGGAGGTGTTGAACGCTCAGTTGCACACACATAAGCTGATGAGGGCAGGAGACAGGCTGCTTGGGGAGTCTTCTACTTGTATAAACTTGACCTATCAGAACCTGGGCCCGGATCCACCACAATGATCTCTCTCCTTCCAGGTGTCCCCTTCTACCACCCTGCAGCCCCAAATAACTGAAGTTCTATCTCGGTGCCGTGGTCATTTCCAAAGATAGATGCTCAGCCTGGGGTTTAGAAAGGTAGGGTATTTCTGTGGCTATTTTTGGGGTGTCGAGGGCTTATACTGTTGTTGTGTTTGTTTCCATTCACTGATCCTCTACCACTAGCCCAGAAATGACAGTAGGTGGAAACACTATCTTTCATTACACAAAGTATAAATAGTGTAATCTATCAGCGCCGTCAATCACAATGATTGATTACAGGCTGTCATAGAGAAGAGTGACATATTAGAAAAGTTTTGTTAACAATGCCTATTGCTAGTCAGCCTGCCACAGAGGCTGGTGATTAATGTGTTGTCAGCCTGTAATCCCACACCCTTGGCTAATGAGGCAGGAATTTATCATCTTTACAGAGTGGCAGATGTCAGAGAGAAAGGAATCCAAGTGCTGGAAACAATATACTTTTTCTTACTAGGCCTGACAAGTCTGACAGGCCGAAAAAAACCACAAAGCAGCTTTGTATAAGCACCAACTTAAAACGAGGAACTTTTCATTTGGCATCTTCACTTTAAATAGTGTGGCAAACCAGCCTCTCGATACCTTCATGGGGGGATAGGAGGAGAGAGGAAGGCAGAATGCTGAGCTCTATGAACCCTGCACCTTATTTTGACAGCCCAAGACCCCAAGAAAAGGTTACCATGGTGAGCAGACAGCTTTCTTTGCAAGTGAAGCCCACAGTTAACTTTTCACTTTTACCTGTGAACTTGTGACTGGGAGAAAATCCAGCAGGGGGGAGGGGTTGGGGAGTACAGCCTTGCCTGTCATGGTCACCGAGGAGTGGGTCAATTCCTAGAAGCACTATTTTCTGCTATGGGTGAGAAATGGGGAGAAAGCCAGGAAGGAGTTGGGGGCTTCTCAGTGGTCAAGAATCAGCAGAATGGTGAAAGGGGAAGATGCCTGGACAATGATTTCCACCAAAGTCCTGCTCTTGTTATAGGCTCTTGTCCAGCACTGTCTGTCTGTCTACCCCATTACTTCTATTTTTCATGTGGGGGAAACTGCTAAATTGCCTTGAAGCTCCAAGAAATTAAATCCTCAAAGAAGCCACTGCCTCCACAGGCCCTTTTAAGAAATGTTTGTGTCTGTTTACCCCTTCCCACAATTCAAATAATAGAGCCCTTTTGGGGCAAATCCTGTTTCTTCCAAGACAATGTAACATGCTAATGAGTATTTCAACTCTGTTCCTCGGCCTTATAACCTAGCACAGAAACACTCCATTTTTTTATTCATATCAAGGAAACTTCTGATCCTACCCAGCCAAGCACACAAGAGGAAGCAAAGACCTCAATAAAGGAGGTTTAACTCTCTGGTTTAGAAACTTCTGGAGACCAGTGTTCTGCCAAGACAAAATGTGTCATAATGTGTTGCTTATTCTCATGTCAGTTTCCAAAGAAGGGGGTAAGTCTTGAATGGCAACATTCTGACAGATGTAATCCTTTTTCAAACACATACCTCAGCTAATATAGACAAATCAATGCAAAAGGAAAGAAAGAAAGAGGGAGAGTGAGAGAGGGCAGAGAATAACAACCAAAAGAGAAAAACTCTGCCTTCTGTCAACAGTACCCTGAGGCTAGAACACACAGCAAAGCATGAAGTAATTTAATCTCCAAAGGGCAGTGCTCTGGCGTTGAGACTGCCCGGGTCTCTGAGCTGGGCCACACCCAGCACAGTGACAGACAGGTTTCACAGGCCAGGAACCCACAAGCACACAAGCCACACCAGAGCAGAACCCAGGCTTGTGGAGTGTCCCCAGATTCAGGTTGTTGACTTGGGGTTTGTTTCCAGGGACATGCCTGGGGTCAGAGGCAGGCCACTTTGGAGACTCTGGGTGGAAGTGCCCCCCCCTTCTTCTGCAACTCTTTGGGGATCAGTGGTGCAAAGGGTGAGATGAACCCTGATACTAATCAGGCGGCTCTGAGTGAAGGGTGATGAGGGCCGGCGCCGGCTCCACTCGGCCTGTCCAGGCCGCAGTCCTGGCCAAAGATCTCACTTAATGATAAGCTGGTGAGATCTGGATGGTGGCCCCTGATCCAGCAAGCTCTGATGTACTCAGGGCGTGAGAGGACGTGAAAACCCCCCACCCCAAGCCTTCTGGTGCTTTGTGGGACTCCCCAGGCTCTTTACTCACCATGCAAGGAGGCTGAGCCTCCCCTCTGGCCCTCCTGACGCTGCTCCTCTGGGCCTGCCAGCGTCCTGCTTCCCCTTCTCTTGCTGGCTCGCTCATGCAGCTTTGATTAACTCCCTCAGCCAGCAATTTCCATCCATTTGACGACAGATTAGAAGTGGAATTCAAAAAGAAAGTCACTTGACCTCCCATAATGTGCTTCTCTTAATTACATTAAGGATTTTCAAAGGTAGCCATACTGGGTTTGACAGGTAGGGTTTTAATCAACTTCAGGTGGACACTTTCAAGGGCTCCCTGGGCTGGGGCAGCAAAGCTGGCGTCACCTGCATGCCCAACGTGGTTCTAATTTAAGTGGCTAATTTTGACACCAAGAACAAGCTGAGAGCCCACGGAGGGCGCTCCCCCCACACTCTGGTGGGGGGTTATTTCTAAATTAGGATTAATGCAGCAAGGTGAAGCATGGTTGCAGGTTTATTTTCTGGAGGTTTGGAGCAAGTAAATAACATTTATCCTTTGTATACATCTGCATATAATTACAGTCAAGTTTTTCTTGTGTGCTAAATTAGACAAACTCTTCAAAAGTTGGTGCCTAATGTCTTTCTCTAAAGCTGTGTTATTATTTTGGTCAAAAGTTGTTTACATTAAACAAATTCAATTTACTAAACTTTGACATGTTTGCACAACTGCATGTAATTTATGCTATGAACCCAATGCATGACTTCCACGTGAACTTTCTTGGTTCGAACTTGGTACATTGGGAATTGAACATTTAGGTGTGGTGGTTTGGCTCGACCCAGGTTTTGCTGCCAATTTAACTGATCTCACTTTCCTCTCCTCCGATATTTTAATCATTCAGTAAATAAGAAGTGACTGTGTACTGTGGTCCAAGCAGTATGTGGGGTGCTGAGGTTATAATGACACATAAAAGAGATATGACCCCTTCCTGAGGAGCTTAAAGATTATTTAAGGAAACAGAGAAGCAAAACAACACATTCTAAATTGCAAAGACAACAAGAGCTAAGAAGGAGAGGCTTTCAGGATTCATAAAACATTAGGATTTACTCTTGATTTAGAGGAAGGTTGCCCTGGGGGAAAAAAAGAGTTGAAGCAGAGAGGCAGGGTGTAAGAAGGACAAAGTTAAACAGGCTGCAAAGAGCAAGGTGGGATGGAGAAAAGCAATCATGAGGGGGTAAAAGGTGAGAAGTGTGCACTAGAGAGGGCTGCTGCCTCATGTAATGTAACTGGACAGTCTAGGAAGTGCCAGGCTCTCCAGAGCTGCATAGGGCAGATTAGAGAATTCAGTCTTTATTCTAAAAGCAAGACTAAAGCCAAGGCAAGATTTGAAGCAAAAGGATGGCCTGATTTATTTGTACTTGCAAAGTTCTGTTGGAGGTTGCAGAGGAGACTGCAAAGGTTACAAAGTTGATGGGGGTGGTGGACTGGTTTGGAGGCTTCATACTCATCTAGAATTCTTTTTTCCTTTGGTGCTAGTAATGGGGTTTGAACTCAGAGCCTCATGCTCTTGCTTGCCTTTTTCACTCAAGACTGGAGCTCTACCACATGAGCCACAGCTCTACTTCCTGATTTTGCTGGTTAATTAGAGATAAAAGCCTCACACACTTCTCTGCCTAGGCTGTCTTTGAACAGTGACCCTCAGACCTCCTGAGAAGCTAGGATTACAAGCATGAGCCACCAGCTCATCTAGAATTCCAAAAGCAAAACCACTCACCCAAAATAGGTGGAATGTAGTTCAACACCAGTGAAGAATGAGAGTGGATGGCTTTGAGAAATGGGGAGGGAGGAAAGCTGGTGCCATGTGGGATGGGTTGGCTGATTCAGGTCTCTGATTTTCATAGCTCAAGTGTGGCAGGACCATTTCCTAAGTGCGCAGGGTCTCAAGGAGGATAGGCTGGTGTGTGGGAGGAGCATGAGGGGCCTTGGAGACAGCTGAGTCATAACAAGAGGGCAGAGGTGAGTACCTCTGTGGTGCTCATAAGACACAGATGTGGAGGAAACCCATAAGGATGGCACTGACAGAGGCTGGGCCTTGAAACAGTCTAATGTTTATTAGCTGAAGACATATAGATGAATCTATATAGAGATGGTGGATAAGTAGCCAGAGAGATGATTGGAAAATGATATGGGTCACAAAATCCAAGAAAGACACTCTTAAAGGGGTGAGCAAGAGTTTCTAGGTCAACTAGGATATGCATTAGAATTCCCATTGGCTTGGCAATATTGAAATGGTGGAAGAATTAAGCTAATAGTAGAATGATGAAGGCAAAATCCATACTGATTCAAACTATAGCCCACTGTCAAATAAAGATAAGAAATGGAACCATGTGATTAGATAAATCTTTTAAAAAGTTTGACATTGAAGAGAGGAGAGAAAAAGGCTGAAGAGAGCTTTGGGTATAGTGGTTAGTTTGTTGTTTAAAGCAAAAAGACCAAGTTCTCAGACCCTGATGGCAAAGACTATGTGTGAGAGAGCTGGATAAGGAAAGATAAAAAAAGGGAAAAAAATGACTGTTTCTCTCAGAGGAGGAAGAAATTGATGGCATGAATCACAGGGGTGGAAGAGCTTGCCTTAGATAGGAGGAAGTCTTGATTGATTTGGCTGTGTATTTCTGGAAGAGAAGATTTCTCTTGGGGATGGAATGAACGTTTCTTTTATCAGCAGACCAAAAGGTGTCCAACAAGAATGGAGGGCTTGTCACCAGTGCCACTAAGGTCATCAAATGTCTTCCTTTAGCTTGATTCGGTGTTCTCAACACTTCTGAATGAAAGTGCATACCCAGGCTGCAGGAGACCGGGAGAACTCTCTGAGGATACCCAGTGCTGACTTTACTGCAGAGCTTATGACCTTTTGGTAAGGGAGGGCCACATCAAGGTGAAGGGCAAGGAGAATGAAAAAAAAATATTATTAACTGTTATCTTTGCACAGAACATTTGGAGAACATTCACAGAACATTTGGAGAAATAGGCCAAACATATGTAATACCAAAGCAATCACTTAGCAAGAGGTAGAGGCGGGAGGTTAGTCAGAGAAAGCTTACTGGAGGCTTGTGGTAAAATAAGAATCTGGGTAAAGCCAGGAGGTATTTGTGGCTCATGCCTGTAGTATTCAGGAGGCTAAGATCTGATGATTGAGGGTCAAAGGCAGCCAGAGAAGGAAAGTGTATAAAATTCTTATTCCTTATTGACCACCAAAGAGCCAGAAGTGGAAATGTTAGAGCACTGGCCTTGAGCAAAAAATCTCAAGGAAAGTGCCCAGACTCTGAGTTCAAGCAAAAAAAAAAAAGGTGGTAAATACTGAGAAGATAGAAAGCCATGAGCTCTACTTCCCAAACCACACTTAATGTTTTTTTTCTAATAATATTTCATTAACAAGGAAAAGAAAAAAATAAAGAAAATAAAAGTCACTTGTAATTGTAGTACCCAGAGATATATGAAATAAGCCTCTGGTTGACTTCTTTTCCCTTTCTTTCTCTAGATATCTATATAAGGAAGAGTCTATATACATGTATACATATGTACACACACATACACACACATACATGCCTGCACCCAAATCGAACATGGATCTATGTGCCCAGTCTCACTGAATATGAATGAATATGAATATGATTTAGTCTCAATCTCTAGGTGAGAAAAAAACTCCTTTCTCCTGATGGGGAAAAATATCCAAAGACAAGGAACTTTCAGGAACCAAAAATCAACACAAATAGTTTAAATGAAGCAACTCTTAGAGAAAGGTCTATGTGAAGAACAGGGTCAGAGGAACCAAACAGGTATATGGAAGCACCCAGAGACTAGATGGGCAGGGGGTGGGGGTTATAAGCACCCCTAGTGCTGAATGATGAAGAAATGCTAACAGAGAACTGGGGTGACAGGATTAAGTTCATCGACCCCTCTTCCCAGTATGAATGGGCTGGGCTGGGGATATGGCCTAGTGGCAAGAGTGCTGGCCCAGTATGAATGGGCTGCAGGAGACCAAGAAAATGCCAGCCTTGGGTGAAAGGGGACAGCACCTAAGCCCTGATTTAAACCCCAGTTCAGGCTATATATATATATATATATATATACACACACACACACATATATATTATAATAATATAATATATATAATATATGTATGTATATATGTATGTATATAATATATATGTATGTATATATTATATACATATATATATTTCTTTGTTTTCTAGAAACAGTATCCTTGAAGTGAGAAAACATCTAGGACAGCTTACTTTCTTCATCTAAGCCTGAGGTTCTTAATTGTGTTCCTCTGTCTGCATCTCCTATAAAATTGGGAGAAATGCAAATTCTCAGGCCTTTCCACTGACCTAGTGAGTCAGCTGTTCTGGGAACAGGGCCCCAAAACCTAGTTGAGCTAAGTCCTGTAAGCTGCAGTTTGAGAGCCACTGCCCCAAGCCAGTAGATTTCTCTGATTAAAGAGATCTACTGAGCCACACTTGGAAGGCCTGAGCCAGCCTAGCCAAGTCAGCTGATTAGCCAGGTGCTGGCCTCTGCCCTCCCCTCCCCTGACAGAGAAGCAGAGAGGCCTCTGTGAAAGATCAATGCTTGAAATAAGCTCTCTGAAGCTCTCACTGCGTCCCAGCACAAATGGCTGCTCTGGGATTCCGGGGGGGATATTTTAGAATGATGGAGGCTCTGTTACCAGCAGTCCCTACCTCTGAGGACTCTCCCCTCATGCTGGCAGAAGAATGGACATGATCAGGACTCTGCTATTGCTAACACCACTGGGAGATGATGTATTTCTGTTAATGGCACCTTCTGTCACTACAGAAGCTGCTCCGGCTTCCCCTTGTCCCACAGAGAATCTGGCAGCCTCCAGAAGATGTAAGAGAGACCCGAGGACATTTGGAAGATGCACTGTACAGGAAGGGTGTTTTCGATTTGATTTACCTTCCATCTCCTGCCAGGAGCCAATAGTTAGTACCACACTGTATCACGAGGCAAGCACACACCAACAGTGGGCCTAGGGGAGACTAAATAACCCTTGTCAAGCATACAAAGTGTGATCACATGGATGCTGTGGACTAGCTCCTTCAAAGACACAATAATGGAGAATTAGCTTAAGTACAGCAGGAGGAGCTCAGGCAGGAACCAGGGAAAACAACACAGCAATGTTTAATGGCTGAAAACCAATAGAAGTTTCCATCCACTGCCTGAAGAACAAATCATTGGTGAATTCACTCTGCTTGCTATTGACTGAATTACAGTACGAGCAATTATTTGAGGGTTAAGTAAGACCTTCAGCTTTTAAGGGTTGTGGATGAAAATTCTAAGGACAAATGGGTTTCTCCTACACAAATGGACCCTGAACAAGACTGGAATACCTCTTAAATGTTAGCCATGCTCACATTTACTCACAGGACTGATAAATACTGTAACAGGAGAAATATTTTTAAGCAAGTCAACAAGGCTTGCAGGTACTTGCTCAAAATATGTTTATTGGGCACTATGTTAGTGTCCTGGGGTGGTGATAAGAAAATGGCCGCAAAGGTGGTAGCTTCTAACACAAATGCATTCTCACACAGTTCTGGAGGCCTGACATCAATGAAGTGCCAGGGCCAATGGCTCTAGGGAGAATCTTTACAGGTAATGTGATTATCGGTTAATAAAAATCTCAATTTACAAAAATAATCCCAGAAATGATAAATGAGCTTGGCAAAGTCATAAGAACTAATTGTATTTCTACAAACTAGCAATGACTAATCAGAAGTTAAAATTAAAAAAACTATAGTAATACAAAGCACATCAAATATTTTACATAAAGCTAAAGAAGTATGAGAAAGATTTATATGCTGAGAGCTAAAAAACACAGATGAATGAAATTGAAAAAGATCTAAATGAATAGAGAAGGATACCATGTTCATGGACTCAATGATGTCAAGATATTAATTCTCCCTAAACTACCCTATAAATTCAGCACAATTCCATTTAAAGTGCCAGCAAACTAGTTTATAGAAATTAACAAGCTGATACTAAGTTTTGGAGGAAAAAGCAATGGACCTAGAATAGTTCAAATAATTTTGCCAAAGAAGCTCAAACTCAGAGGACTTACGTTGCCTGATTTAAAAACACAACATCCAGCAAAAGGCAAGGTGATGCAGAAGAGAGGGACTTGAGACACAAAAGAGACCATAGACCGATGCCACATACTATGTGATCCATTGATCTTTTTTATAAAGGTTTAAAAGTAAATGAAGAAATAATAATGTTCTTAACAAATGATGATGAAGTAACTTGATAACCTTCTATATAAAAAAGAAAGGCCTTACCAGGTATAGGTTGACTTACATCAGGTACAATATAAAGAAAAACTCAAATGAATTACAGACTTAAATGTAACACACAGAGCTATACAACTTTGGGAATAAAAAAGACTTGTTTTGTAATCTTGTATTGGCTGTGATTTCTTAGCTATATTAACAGAAATTATGATCTATAAAATCAAGAGTTGATAAATTGAATTTCATCCAAATTTAAAATGTTTGCTTGTGAAATGACATTACTAGAACTAAAGAGAAGCTAACGGAGAGAACATGTTTTTAAAATGTGTATTTAATACATGACTTAAAACATTACATAAAAAATCTCTAAATTTATTGTGAAGAAATGAAACAAGTTAATTTTAAAAATTGGCAAAAGATTCAATCCAACTTTAAGCAAAGATGTATGAATTGCCATTGAGCACATAAGAAAGTCCTCAACACTGCTAGTCACTAAGGAAATGCAAATGATAACCACACCAAGATATAACCACATGCCTACCAGAACTTCCAAATCATAATAAAACAGTAAAATATGAATCAGGCAAAAAAAAGGCCTAGGATATTCTTATATCTCTAATTAACCAGCAAAAAGCCAGAAGTGAAAGTGTGGCTCAAGAAGTAGAGTACTAGCATTGAAGGAAACAAACAACAACAACAACAAAATGAAAGGAAAGTTCAAGGCCCAGAAGTTAAGCCCCAGTAGTACCACCAATACCAAAAACAAAAAACAAAACAAAACAAAAAAACCCCACTCCACAACATTGACAAAATAACCTTATAGCAAATAAGTAGAACAACTGGACCTTTAGTATATTGCTTGAAGCAATGCAAACAAATAATAATGATATGGCCAACAACTTTGAAAGAGTTTGACAAACCCACATTTGAGCTTATCCAAAAGAAATAAAAACATCTCAAAACACAAATTTTATGTCTCATAAAAACCTTTACACAACTGTTTTCATAATCATTCAAATCCAGAAACGACTTAGATAGCCTTCAGCTAGTGGATGGATCCAAAGACACTGTGTGACTATACAATTAAATACTCCCAAATAAAAGGAATGTGCTACTGACACATGCAACAACGGACATCATATACATAATCTCAGGTGAAAGAAGCTACACCCCAAACAGCATATTGTATGGTTATATCTATTTCTTACAAAGGCAAAATCTTTTTTTTTTTTTTTTGGCCAGTCCTGGGCCTTGGACTCAGGGCCTGAGCACTGTCCCTGGCTTCTTCCCGCTCAAGGCTAGCACTCTGCCACTTGAGCCACAGCGCCGCTTCTGGCCGTTTTCTGTATATGTGGTGCTGGGGAATCGAACCTAGGGCCTCGTGTATCCGAGGCAGGCACTCTTGCCACTAGGCTATATCCCCAGCCCCAAGGCAAAATCTTTTTAAAAATACTTATTTATTGTCAAAGTCATGTACAGAGAGGTTACAGTTTCATACGTTAGGCTTTGGATACATTTTTTGTACTGTTTGTTACCTCTTCCCTCATTCCCCCCTCCCCCCTCCCCCTTTCCCTCTCCCCCATGAGCTGTTCAGTTGGTTTACACCAAATGGTTTTTCAAGTAAAAAAGGCAAAATCTTAAAAATAAATTTGAGTCAGTGTTGGCAGAAAGTGAGGAAAATGGGTTGACTGACTACAAAGAGACCGGAGGCAATTTGTTGGGTAGATAACTATTGTTTGTTTTTATTTCTATGGTATTATCAGACCTTCTGTGTTTGTTCAAATGCAAAGAACTCTGCCTCAATGGGGAAATTTTGCTATGTGTAAATTATTCCTCATGAAATGGATCTCTAATTTTCTCCTTGGCATTGTCTTGGAAAGAAAGCTACTAAGTGAAAAAAGCTAATGAAAGATACTACAAATTCAACCTACCAGATGTGTAAACACCTCAGAGGAGGGTAGAAGTACAATAAGCATAAAACATGGAATGATTTTTAACAGTAGTTACTTGAGTCAAATATGAACATTAAGCCAGGCACCAATGGCTCATGCCTGTAATCCTAGCTACTCAGGAGGTTGAAATCTGAGGCTCTAGGTTCAAAACCAGCCCAGGCAGAAAAGTCCTCATGAGACTTTTATCTCCAATTAACCACTCAAAACTGGAAGTAGCACTGTGGCTCAAATGATAGAGCACTAGCCTTGAACATAAAGAGGCTCAAGGATAGCACCTAGGCCCTGAGTTCAAGCCCCACAACTGACAAAAAGAAGAACACTAAATATGTCATATTTTTTTATTTAAAAAAGCTAGATTTGGAAATGTTGTATTCTTTTAAAAGTTTGAGTGATTACTCATAGTTCTGCTTTATTGATTATTAGACTAGTACCAGTCCATGGAGGTAGGAGTAATAGAGATGATTGCCTAGAATGATGTAACCTATGCATTTTAAAAATTAAAAGTAGACAATATATAATATTAAGTATGTAATTTTAAATTACTTAAATTCTTCTATCCCCTTTCAGCATGTATACTATGCCTAAGTCTTAGAAGAGATTAAAAAGTAACATGTAACAATCCTATTTTTATTTCATCAGTACACATTTTTCACACACACACACAGCAGTTAATATGTCAAAATATGAATTGCTATCTCTATATAGGTTTATTATCTTTGTCTTACTTAATTCCTTCACATTTATTTACAAAACACATAGAACTTGGGATAAAGTTCTTTTCTGTTTGTGCCATTCCTAGAACTTGAACTCAGAGCCTCGTTCTGTTACTGAGCTTTATACCACATGAGTCACAGCTCCATTTCTAGCTTGGATGGTTCAGTGGAAATAAGAATTTCACAGACTTTCTTGCCCTGGCAAGCTTTGAACCTAGACCTTCAGATCTCAGCCTCCTGGGGAACTAGGATTATAAGTGTGAGCTGCAGGTACCCTGCTTAAAGTTGTTTATTTTTAAGTGGAGGGAATGATATGTATTCCTTTATTTTTGCCATTAGGCAGTGGGGTTTAGTGGGAGATGAAATAGCAGGTCCCTCTTCTATAAAGTGTTACTTACCTCAAATCCATGTTTACAGCATCCCTACCATGTACCAGGTACTACATAGAACACCTTCAGAAACTTTTTAACATTTGGGATGCTGTGATGAGGTGGACACGAGATCTATAGAAGGAAACTCCATATGAGCTATCAACATTGATGCTGTTAATGAGAAGAAAATTTCTGATGTTCTCACATCCAGGGACCAGCAGGAGCAAAAACAGCATGTGGGGATGAAGATCCCGTGACTATGATACATTGGCACATTGGAGTTTGTCAGGGTCCCTGGATGTAGGGTACATAAATATAGCATCACAGAAAGAAGCCAGGGCAGCTTTCAGGACTGTGGCCTGAGGTATGAATGGGGCTGGGTGAGATTCTTTCTAAAGGCAATGGAGGAATTGGCAATGGAGTGTGGTCATAGGTGAGGCTTGAGCTAATTAGTCCCAGGACTGGGGTTTGAACTCAGGGCCTGAGAGCTGTCCTTTAGCTTTTTTGCTCAAGGTTGGCACTCTATACCTTGAGCCATCCCTCCACCTACAGCTTTTTGTAGGTTACTTGGTGATAAGAGTCTCATGGACTATGCTGCTTATGCTGGCTGTGAACCATGATTCTCAGATTGCAGCCTCCTGAGTAGCTAGGATTACAAGCATGAGTCTCCAGCACTTAGCTTGCTTTATGTTTTTACAATATCACTGAAACATCATCTTCCAGGCAGGCGAAGAAACCAATGGTAAGGGAAAAGTGCTACGTATAAAAGGCTGGCATGAGTTTGTGTATAAAGGAAGGCTGCTGGTTGGGATTAAGAGAGAAAGACATTGGCTTTAGCTATAACAAAGGTTCACAAACTTCCTCAGTTCAAGGTGCCCTAAGTGTCTTCTCCCTAAAGTTTATGGAGAGCTCAGAAAGGACTTGGCAGTTTTATTTTATGGACAACTTAGTACGCACTTATAGTCTAACAATTCAACAACCATTTGATGAAAAATAATATGCATAAATTAAAAGAAACATTTTTAATCCAATAGTCATGGCTCACACTTATTTACTAAAGGGATGTGTGTAGCTCTTAGACCCCGCACTCTTCCTTAACCCTGCCCTCACTCATCAGCAGCACAGACCTCTGTGCTTTTGATACGTTTTGTTGATTTTTATATCACACTTGCTTTATATCACAGGAGTTATGCCATTACGAAAAGAAATGAATTGGGATAAAATACTGAAACTATAATTTTCTGAGCTGATAATTCACATGCCATCTGTGAGATATTGTATATTTCAATATTGTTTTTGTGTGTGTGTGCCCTTCCAGGGGCTTGAACTCAGAGCCTGGGAACTGTCCCTGAGCTTCTTTTGTTAAGGTTAGTGGTTTATCACTTGAGCCATGATTCTACTTCCACCCTTTTGGTGGTTAATTGGAGATGAAAATTTCACAGTTTCCTGCTGGGCTTCTAACAGCTATCAAACCTCAGGCTCCTGAGTAGCTAGGATTATAGGGGTGAGCCATGGGCGCCTGGAGGTAATGCTGCTTTTAGACAGGATTTCGCTAAGCATGATGACATATGCCTGTAATTCTAGCTAATCAGGAGGCAGAGGCAGGAAGTGTGAGGCACACCCTGAGGAGGGCTCCATGAAGATGCCCCCCACCAGTTTAAGTCTGAGCCAAGTACCTGCATTATCAAGGTAACTAGCACACCTGGAGGCAGTTACCTCCTCCTTCTCTGAGATCAAATCCAATCTACCTGGCCATACCTCCCACCTTTCCTATATAATCTGGCTCATTACGATTCCCCATTCTCTTTTCTTTTCCTGTCTTTCTCCCTTTCTCTCCTCTTGCTCTCTCTCTTTTTCTTTTCTTCCTCCCCCTTTATATCCCCATACCTCCAACTTGTATGCGCTGGAAATTTGCTATCCCCCCAATAAACTCCTTTCTGCCTGAACCATGTGGCAGGATTCCTTTCCAGCAAACCTTACAGGAAGATTACAGTTCTAGACTGGCCTGTGTGAAAAATGTATGAGCTCAGATCTATAAAGCAAACTAAATGCCAAATGACTGGAAGTGGCTCAAGTGTTAGAGCACTTGTCTAGCAAGTACAAGACTCTGGATTCAGCCCCTACTATTGTCTCTTCTACTCCCTAGCCCCCAATTTAAATCTCTTGTAACCTCCCTGTGAGCCTACATTCTGAACAGTGGGGGCTAAAAGAGGAAAGAGGAGAGAGACAAAGAAAGATGGAGAGAGAAAAAAGGAGGTTGGATGTGGGGCTTCCTAAGTGAGAGAGGTCATCCTCTGGGGTTCTCCAAGTGTAGCAGTCCCCATATCACTACTTTACATTGGCAATTAGGATTTAAGAGCCAGAAAGCTGTGCTGAGCAGACTGCACCATGCATATCCTCTGCAACTCAAAAGCAATGTTGGGATTACCAGTTTTTACCACCACAGTTTACCCTCAGGGCATGAATGTCCTCACCTAAGTTGCACTAGGACTCATTAACCAGAAGAAATCACTCAAGTGAAGACTAGGAAAACATTCACCAAGGTCACTCTTTAACCTTCAGGGGAAAGTGACCCTTGGCAACCTGAATACAGCCAAACTGTGCCACAGGCCTCGGAAATGCCAACATCCCATTCTTGAAATATGACCTACAGTTGCTTGGCTCTGGTCGTAGAAAGACAAAGGAAGTGTCAGGAGCTAGTGCAAGGAGCAGTTTGGGGACAAAGGGAATTAGGAAGGGCAGATCGAGTACCCCTGCAGATGATGTGGGTAAATACCAGAATGTCCCAGAGGACCACTAGAGTTAAAGGTGTGACCTCAGTCACAGACAACTTTGCACTTCCTCTCAGCTCAGACTCACCTTTTCCGGAATACCTCATCTTCTCTCTGCTCCTTTCTCTTTGCTTCTTCCACTAAAGGTATGCAAAGGAACTGGCCAAAGAGCAGAAGCACAGCTAAAAGGGAGGGGCTATTTTTTATGAAAAATAGTTCTTAGGAAATAATTTCATCCCACAAATAAATCTATACATAACATACCTACATACATACACACACTCATACACTTGTGCAGTATGTTGTGTTATTTTTTTAAGAGGAACAGTTTGAGATAAGCCTAACTAGACACAAGGGAATATAGACACAGGAGGATTGAGAGTTCAGGGCCAGCCTAGGCTACACAGCAAGACCCTGTCTCAGATAAAAGCTGAAGACAGAGAGAGATTGAGAAAGAGAGAGAGAGAGAGAGAGAGAGAGAGAGAGACAGACAGACAGACAGACAGAGACAGAGAGAGAGACAGACAGAGAGGCAGAGAGAGAGGCAGAGAGAAAGGCAGAGAGAGGGGGGAGTTTTTTAGAACACTAAATTGAAGGGAACTAACATTTATTTTACTTTAGAACTGATGTCATACAGTCAATAAATTCATGGAGTTTACCAGTTTGTTCAAATCCATATAATAAGTAAATACAAATTCCAACTTGTTCCCAAGAACACTTCCCTCTCCATCCCCAGAATAAAATTCCTAGTAGATTTCTGGGAAGACTTGGGGTCTCAAATCCTGATATTCTTTTTATTTTCTTCCTTCCTTCGTTCATTTCTTTTACATATAACATTCCATACTTGTTTGACTAACATTACTCCATTGGTTAGTGTTCATAAATAATATATACTGTGGAATGTATTTACATAAATGGTACTATGTATTTCTGCAACTGGTTTGAACTCACCATTATGTTGTATGCTGACTCCTTTCTTACAACTATTAAACAGTAGCGGTTACATGAGTAAATCATATTTCATGTTGGTGTTCCTTTAATGAGGGACTTTTAACCTTTCTCTCCTTTTACTTTTAAAGATATAGTGACTTAGATTGATAGCCCATGCTAATCCAAGAGGATCTCTTCTCTACTCTTTAACTCAAGTTTTCCTACAGAGACCCTTCTTCCAAAAAGGCTATAGCCTCAGGTTCCAGTTGGGCATGAGTATTTGGGGGCATGTTGAGCCATGACAAGCTGTTTCTACATTTTTCTACTGTTTGAATATTATAGTAAACGGGCTTATGAGTATCTCCTGTGTTTTTGGGTCAAGAACAAGTAGTTTTCCAGTCTGATACCCTTTTGGGAGGCAGGCAGGTTACTTTTACCATGTGATACCAAATGGTAGACCAGTTGCCACATCACAATCCCACAGGCAACAGACAGACACTCTTCTCTCCAGTTTGATGGTTATTTTATTTCATCTTTCCCTAATTGTGAGGTTGTGTCTCTACTAGATTTCTTCAGGAGGAAGACTTACAATGAATATCCAATGATTATGGCATGTAGCTGGGGAAGGATAATGGAACCCAGCATCTGCCTAGATCTTCCAGAGATCTATGACTTTTTCTAAGCCCCTATATCATATGGTTTTCCTCATGGGACTGCCTACCCCCAAAGAAACCCAAGATACGACTCTTTTCTGATATCTAAGGTCAAGCTTAGCTTTCAAGTGGAAACAAAAAGCATAAGACAAGATATCTTCTTTACTTCAAAAAGCTGATACTTTTGTGGCAAGTCAAAGGTCCTCACACATAGATATCTATGTATACAACAAATTTGTATAAAACAAATAACAAGGACAAGTGACAAAGAAATAACATAGACAATTGGAATATAATCACTATGAGAGCAAGAAATAGATTTGTATTGCAACATTCAAGCTTCATCAAAGGCTAGAAAGAGAAATGAATGAAGAGGTGTTAGAGTCATTAATGATCATGAGTTATGGGTAGCAGTGGATTTTAATACAGTGGGCTTGTGGTGGTTGAGGTAGGGGCTGGACACTACTGAAGGAGAAGGATGGGGATGAACTGGATGAAGAGAACCAGGACAAAAGGAGCAGAGCTTTGTAAAGATGGTGATATGAGAGACTATCCTCTGTAGCCCCCTCTTTTAGGGGTAGAGCAGAAGGAGAAAGAGGGTAACAGCCAAACTCTATTTTAGATCTTTTCTACATAGCAGATATACAATGCACGTATGGCACACAGCATTTCACTTAAGCTTCAGAATAACCACTATCACCATCCTCACCATCCTCTGAAAGTTCTGAGATCCATGTCAATGTATTGACATGGGGGGATCCAGCAAGTAACTGGCAGTGACAGGATTTAATTGGAGATCTCTTTCTCTCCCAAGGCTATATTATTAACCACTCTCTTTTTAAATAAAAATTAAATATAGCAAGAAATACATAACATAAAATTTGCCATCTTAATCATTTTTCACTGTGTAATTCAGTACTGTTAAGTACATTCATGTTGTTCTACAACCAATTCCCAGAACTCTTCTCTTTCAAAATCGAAACATTATACCTGTTCAATCACGGCCATTTTCCTCCCTACCCAGGGTCTGGCAACCATAATTCTGCTCCATGTTTGTACCAGTTTGACTTTTTTAGGGGCCTCAAAAAGTGCAATCATACATTATTTGTCATTATGTGAATGTCTCAATGTTAAGTTGTTGTAGCACATGACAGAATATCATTCCTTTTAATAGTGAATAGTTTTCCATGGTGTGTATACCACAACATTATTCATCCTGGCATCTATCCATAAACTTGGGAATACCATTACCCCTTGACTACTGTGAAAAATGCTGCTAGAAACATAGATTTAAAATATCTCCTCCGAACTCCACTTTCAGCTCTTTGTGTGGTGGGTGGTGGGTGGGAGAGAGGATCTGGAAGTGGGATTTTTAGGTCCCAATGTTAATTCTAGTTTTGATTTTTAAGGAACCACCATACTGCTTTCCATAGCATTTTTTGATTCCCACCAACAGTGCACAAGGGTTTCAATTTCTCCACATCCTCTCAAGCTCTCTTTGATACGGTTGCCCATAAACAACCTCACAATGAAACCGGCAGCTAAGTAAACCATATATCCCCAAACCAAACCTGGCCAAAGGGAGACTGGCTTCATGTCAGCTTTCCACCAATCCAAGCAAGAAGGAGCTAATGCTTAAAACAACAAGCCCACCCTCTAATTCGAGAAGGCAGGCCAGGCCACCATGCCCACTGTTTGGAGGCCTCCCTGAGTGCTGAGACATTCACAGCATGTAGAAGAATGCAATAGAAGCTCCATACTCTGTTCTCCCAAGATACCTCATGACCTCCTTCCTCCTCTAATGTTCAGTTTAGTTTCTGTCACCAGCACTGTCAGTGACTACACTGAAAAGCTGTGTCAGTCACTTCTTTGTCTGAAAGAAGGACATTTATCATTTGCTATTCTAAATCTGAAAACATCATAACCAACCCGTGGGTGTTGGCTCACATTACACTCTGTAATTTCAGTTAGTGAGTTAATGGGAAAGACGCATTAACATTCTGTTTGTGGTTTAAAATACATATTTACACAGTTTGACTTTTCATATCCCCCAAACTTATAATTTATCCATCATTATGTTCCCTATTCTCTACTCTTAAACATTAACTACCCTCATTTAGGTGATGAAAGACAGGGAAGAAAGCTGTGGTGGTTATGTGCAGATGCAAAGCTGATTGGCTCAGAGAGGAGCAACCCGCCCAATGGCCAGGAAGGAAAAGGCTCTGGCCAAAATCTCTAAGTTAATGGCTTCATACAGAGCTGCAGCCTCCAAATACAACAGACAAGGGTGACTGAGTGGAGCCTTATCCCACTATTGTGTATTTGGAACCAGGCACAGACATGACTGTGCATACCAACACCTCTGATTCCCAACGCAGCCACCCAGAGTCCTAGGACTCTGATAAACCCCCTCCTTCCTCTTCACCTTTACTACAAAATATCCTCTCAAACTCATTCTTAAGTCACATCATGTTTTCCTGTAGGATTCCCATGGGTGGTCAGAGGGAAGAAGGATCAATGGAAAGAATGCAGGCTATGGAGTTAGAGGGACCTGAGTTCAGATTCTTGCTCTGCCACTCAGCAGATAGTGTCAGTGGCCTTGTAATAGAAGATAGATGAGAGCAACCTTGTGAAGAATAACTAGTAGTTGAGTTGTCATGATTAAGTACCAGAACATATCCCTCTGCTCATTACATCTTACTTAGTTCTTCTACAATCCTGAAGCAAAAACAATGAGGAAAAGATCTGTTCACCTTTATACTCAGCATTTTTCCTGATAACTTCCATAAAGTAAGAACTTAATAAGCATTTGAATTAATCACAGAGACAGAAGGATTGCCATACTCAAACTATGAGAAGAATTAGGAAGACTTTTGTCTAGAAAGAAAGCCTTCCAAATGCAGAATGTTTCCTATTAAGATCAACAGAATCACAATGAGAGAAAATATTTTTTCATTTTGTCCTACAATATGAGGGAAAAAGGAGAGAAGCTGGAAACGGAGTAAAGGAGAAAATTTTAAGATGATGGGAAGATGATTTGATCTACCTTATACACTTGCTGCCTCTTGTCTTGGTACAGGTTGAAATGGCCAATATATCTATTCCAAAAAGGTTCAGTTAAAATCACCAACAACAGCCCCACAAGAATGGATTTGCCATTTGCTAAACAACTAATCATTAGTACACTGGGTGTCCATCAGCCTGGGCTTCTATCCCGCTGGGCTTCCCATTCAGAAATTGTAGATCAGCTCCTGATTCATACAACTTTTTGCCTGGGCCTTCCTATTTATTAAATCCCCACCCCAAATCTCCAAGATATAGCTCCTCCAAAGAGTAAACAAAACTTTTCTATGAACAAATAAGTATTTTTGAAGGGCACATTCTTTATTCAGATTCCACAGTGGCCACCACCTATTTCACAGCTGTGAAATGGCTGTGGAAGGAGTAGAATGGAATACCCCACCCTCTCTGCTGAGTACCAGTCACCCAACCTCTGGTAGAATACAGCTACAATGGGTCACTCTCTGCTCTCCACCAGCATTAGATGCCATGATAAATCAATTTTAATGGCAGCAGATACCTTGCTAGATTTTTCAAACACTGAGGAGATCAAAGTTTGTGTCCAAGCAATGCCATAATGACTCCAGCCCAGTGGCCTGTTTACTGCCTGCAGACTCACAGACAGTGATGCCTTCTTCCACACAAAGCCCTTCACATAGCAAACCCAGTCCTTTTGGCGTCCTCCTAATTTCCTTGGTCTTTAGGTTCAAAGTCCCCCACCTCTTTGCACAGTGGTTTTGAGAAACCCCAGGTATCTTCACAGGAAGACTTCATAGGAAAATTTCATCTTTGTTGGGACAATCAAGGGCACTGTTGGCTCACATCTGTAAGTGTAGCTACTTAAGAGACTGAGATTTGATTGAGTTTGAAGCCAACCTGAACAGGAAAGTCCATGAAAGAGTTACCTCCAATCAACCAGCAAAAATCCAGACGTCAGAAGTAGAGGTTTGATTCAAGTGGTAGAGTACTAGCCTTGACTGGAAAAAGCTGAGAGATAGTGCCCAGACCCTGAATTCAAGGAAAACACACACACACACACACACACACACACACACACACGGAATGGAAAAGGTTATCCTAATCAAAAGTTACAGAGAACAAGAAGGCATAAACTGAGTATTGGGGAGCCTCTTCAACCGTTAGAGATAATATAGTCATCACTCTACATGTAGATAACCCTAAGTTATAGAGCAAACTAGTGGCAAAAAACCCAACCCTACGACCCCAACACCAGAGCACACTGTTCTCTCTATTTCTCCCCTGAACAATACAGCAAGTACTTGATCCCTATGAGTTCTCCTTAGAGAACTTCTAAGAGTGTACCCCTTTGTAATCCCTCCACCTGACACAGGGGTGCACTGGCATGCCACCCCACTTCCCCCAGACAGATCTGAATGCCTGCCAATGCCAGGGATGATTTACACCACCTATGAGAGGCTTTTCCAAGAAAACACTCCGTCTAATTGGCCTTTGGAATATCTCCTCAGTGATGATTTATTTGTCGAGGACAAGCCAAGGAACGTCTCTCCCCACCTCTGCAAAGCCTCCAGTCCCCTGGCCTCAAAGTTCAGCAAGTTTCTGGCCAGAGAATGTTCTTCTCCTCCGCCCACTCAGCCCTTTTTTTTCCCTGTGGTTTGCAATCTCATTTGCTAAATATACTAAGATTCCCTGTACACAGTGGTCTGCAGTTCCAGAATATGCCTGGCTTCCTTTGGCTGGAAGCATCACTCATAAATCACCATACTGGCAGCTGCCATCCATTTATATCCGTGACCTAGCAGGACTGAAGGCTCGCGTTCTTCCAGTGCTGCTTTCCATTGCAGCCCTCCTCAGGAGCAGACCTTCCCCACACAAACACCCAAGGACTTAGAGGCACACAGAAGGAACTCAAAGGCTTAGAAATATTCAAGGAGGTTCTTTAAATTCAATCACTTATTTATGAATGTCAAGTGCCAATGGCAGGCCTAAGCTAAATTACCCTTCACATGAATGAAGAGGAGGCACATTCTGAGCAGAGGAAGCCAGGACTTGTTGAAAAAGTTTCCCAGCCCTGCAAATCCCTTCTAACTTTGACCAGCTCCACTGACACAGCCACTCCCACGAAGCCCCCAAAGGAGTTCTTGAACAGTAAGGAGCTCACAGGATATGAAAGGTAGAAAAGTGTGGGTTATTTAGAGCAGGTCTTATTTCCAATAGTTTAGTTAACCCACCCCATACCTCCTTGACAGGCCACTCTTTTTTTTTTTTGTTTAAACATTTTTTATTTTATTATAAAGGTGATGTACAAGTGGTTACAGTTATATAAGTAAGATAATGAGTAAATTTCTTGTGGAACAGTGTTATCACCTCCCTCACTCTCTCCCATTATCCCTCCCCACTGGCTCCCCTCCCCCCAAGTTGTAAAGTTCATTTCCAATGTACTGACACAACTATTGAAGGGAATACAAAAATCGAGAGACACAGGGTAAAAGAAGACAAACAACTACAAAAGCAATACTTACAAACTGTTTGGTGAAAATGAACTGAACAACTGAACAACTCATGGGGGGGGAGGGAAAGGGGGAGGGGGACGGGGGAATGAGGGACGAGGTAACAAACAGTACAAGAAATGTATCCAATGCCTCTTGCATTTAACTATAACCTCTCTGTAATTCAGTTTGATAATATATATAAAGACAGGCCACTCTTATGCAAGGAAGTATTCTGAAGTCAAGGAGCTGTGGCTTTCCTGAGAGAATGGAGTGAGGCTGAGGACTAGAAGAAAACTCAGAACATATATTTGTTGGTACCTAGCAAAGAAATACATTTTGATACATGCTTGGGACAGTGCTTATACCTAAGAAGACTAAAAGCAAATGAGAAGCATGAGAAAGAAGTGGAAGTTATAATAGTTGTCAGTGGCTACCTCCATAGGTGGGAACAGCTGCTGAGGGCACACACCTGTATTTATCAAACATTTCTTTGTCTTCAAACTATCTCTAAGTGAAACCATTCATAAAAAGAGACAGGGAAAGAGGAGCCAGGATCTCCAGGAAAGATGGCAGATGCTTGGGCACAAGGATGTGAACACGTGGAGCAAAATCTGCCCACCCCCATTCTCATACCCAAGAGATTTCCATGCACAATAGCCTCCCTTGCTATCCCAGTCTGTTAACATTTCAGCATTCCTCTGCACCATAATGGGAAACAGGACAGTGAGTTGCTCTTTAAGAATATATGGGGTACTGGTGAGGCTTAAAAGAATGGAAAATTTCACTATCCCTGTGGGGTAAAGGCCATGGGACAGTAAAGTGACCCTTGCTTTCACTCCAGGCCCAGCAAGGCTATTCTTCAGCAGTGCATGGGGTGAGCAGACTTGATCTTGGCTAAGCAAAAGAGGCTTTCTCCTCCCAGATGCTCCAGGGGACTGCTAGAAACACAGCACAAGATTGCATTACCAATTTCTGTTGGCCTAACACAATGAAAACCCCTATCTAATTTGCTGTCCACTATCCCCCCAGGCCCCCTTCAGCATTTACTGCTCTCCAAATATCTTCCTCTCATTGAATATCTGTGTTTCAGATTATTTGTCCCCAGCTGTATCAGGATGCATTTACTACAGCTGAACCTCATCTAGTGATTTCCTGTCCATATGCCTGACAGCTCCAGGTCCCTTTATGTCACATCTCTGTCATTGGTAGGGTTTATAATATCTCTCCATTTAGGGCAATATACAGATTTAATTAGCATACTCTTTACAATCTTTTTCTAGGTTATTAACAAGGATGCAGAACACAACTGACACAAAGATCCCTGTAGCCTCTGAATCATGTTATGTGTCTCCCCCAAGGCCACAATGAAGTGGCCCATTCAGCACACTGAAAGAGCTTGTGCCGAGGTCCTTTCATCATGAAATAGGCAAAATGGATCTTCATCCCAGGGTAATGAAAATGACATTGAGCCAAGTAGATTTCAGTCCTGGCTCTGCTATAAATAACCTACTTGACCTTGACTATGCTACTCCACATTCATTAGTTAGGGGATATGTCCACATTGGTCCTGATAAACAATTTAACAGGGATGGTAGCAATTCTTATAACAGCAGTGTTCATTGCTACCTTTTTTAAAATTAAACAACTATTGAGTTATATACCTTATATTGTTTCTAAGATTCGCCATAAGTTTATGAGGGCACACTTACAACTTCCATATTGCTGATGAGGAAACTGCACTAAAACATTTCAAAGGACTTGTCAAAGTCACAGTGGTAAAAATAAAATAAAACAAGCAAGCAAACCTATACCTAGATGTCTTTCTGATCTGACAAAACATAATGTTCTTGTTGAACTGAGCCTTTTGGAAGCTAAGAAAGAGATGATATCTAAGTGAAGCACTTCCATTCCCTCCTCCAGCAAGTTTTCCCTTCCCCTGGCTGCTTCTCCTTAGTTCATTAACAGCCTACCACCACCAAGCCCTCTGCCAGACAGAAAGGCTTCCAGTGATACTTGAGAGGTTTACTACTGTACCTCACTTTTCTCAAAGTATTCAGGTAAGCAGGTGTTAGTGGAAAGAATTCATGGCCAAATGAGCTTGGGAAACACAAGGAGAAACAAGATTCAACCATCTTCCTCCATACAAGGCAGGTCTTTGATTTCCAAAGGGATTGCACCTTATTTAAACACAGGACCCATTCAGCTAATCATCTCAAAAATCATGTCTTCCATTGATTAGACTTCAGTGCATACTAAGCAATAGATCTGAGGATGCCTCCCAGATCACTCAGTCTCCAAGAGCTGTTGCCCAACTTGGAATTCCTAAAGGGAATATCACGCAGAGGAGGACTGGAGCCAGAACTCTGTTGCTCAAGTATTTTCAGTTTAATTAATGCATTCATTAGTAGTAGCATTCTGTATGTTTATAAGTTTAAAAAATCAAAGAGGTGTTAGACTCATCTTCCTTGATCCTAGGGTTTCTGTTTTATTCATTTTGTTTTCCTCTCCATTTCCCACTTGCCACCATACATACCCACTCTGATGTCAAAGTGAGTCCTCTCAAAAGATCTTCATGGGTGTGTTTCCATGTTGTTGTTGTTTTTTTATATTTTTAAAACTTTTATTGTAAAGGTGATGTACAAAGGGGTTACAGTTACATAAGTCAGGTCCTTACTACATTTCTTTTTGAACAGTGTCACCCTTCCATGTGCTTTAAAGTAGATAAATAGTACTGTGTATGTATTTTGTTTCTTAAGGTTTCTTTTAATTAAATGTACTTTTAAAGAATACCAACATTATGCAGACTTTATCATTCAGGTATGGTGAGATCAACCGATTGAGAGATGACTGTGCCACTGAAGTTCATGACTCATAGTTCCCAAGAGAAATGAGCAGGCCATGATGGGTAAAGCCACTTTAAAGAGGCAGTAAGGTAGGCAAAGAGGCAGAAGGAGGGAAGAAGCACAGGCACTTGCTTGTAGTTTTTGCAAGAAAGACTGGGAAGGGCAAGGTAAGTAGGCCTGGGGTTGGGCAGTTTGAATATTTTCAGCAGTCTCAGGGTGGAGGATCTGTCCCAGCTGTCTGGTAACTGGCCCTGGAATGATTTAGACAGATGGAGTAACATACTGGAGAAGCACAGAATAGGATCTGGACTGGTTAGTTTGCATATGAAAGGCACACTCTGGAGTAAGGCATTTGCAATCTCCCAGAATTGGCTAGCTCTGGGACTTGCACTCTTTTCCTGTTCATTAAGCCCCTAGATCCCTGAGTATCAAAAATATAGAAAATACAGTCAATACCATGTAGCCCATGCTACCATGCTTCCCCTAAATCCTCGTGTCTAACAGCTACCAGGTACTCTAAGGCATATGTCACAATTTACCCTCCAATCTCCCTGTGTTTCCTACAGCTCATAGTTGCCTTCAGCTCTCCGCCACTACAAATAATACTTCAATGAAAATCCTCATGCACATCTCCTTATGGACCTATGTAAGAATTTCATTGGGCAATATATCTTAAAGTGGAATTGCTGGGTCAGAAGAGTGTGGGTATATTAATTCAACTCGATAAAGCCAGCCTGCACTCTAGAATTGCTACACTTCTATCAGGAGACCAGGAAGGTCTCTCCTACTCCTATAACAACTGCCAGGATCTGGTTTGATCTTTTTTTCTTTCATCCAACGGCCATAGTAACTATATGTACTTATACTGATGTACATGTGTCTGATTTCTAACAAGTTTGATCTCAATCATCTTTGTTCCCTGTAACCACCCAATACATGTTGATGAAATCAATTTGAGCTGAGTAATAAATACCTAATGGAAAATGCTAGACAAAGATTTTTTTGAGTCACAGGTATAAAAGCTGCCTAGCTCTTGCTCATCCCATCAGAAGTTTACTAGCGAAAGCACTAATGAGAAGAGGCATGAACCTTTGCTTCTTGCTTTGATGGCTGAGACCAAAGATTGATGTCACCATTTAGAAGACAAACCTTGTCATGTTGAACAGTTTGCACCAAAGTGACAAGCCTGGAATCCCTGCACAAGCTAAGGAAAGAATTACAATTCTGGTATCTTCTAAGTGATTCATAGTTGGAGGCCTCCAGACTAGGATTTAGAAGTTCAAAGAGCTATCTCATTTCCACACCACTTGGTTCTAAGGTGTGAAAGCACTGAAATCTTAAACTCAAAGGAAATATGACTTACTATGTGTGAGCTGGTCAAAGCAGAAATCTATACGATCAAGTAGGGATATTATTTCGTATGTATACTGTATAAGGTTTATATAGCTATGAAAATGTAAATACAAATGTGCTCATCATGAAGGCATTTATATTTTACACATTCATGCTTCCTATACAGGTATATTTCTGCAGACAAATTGCAATTTTTCAAGGAAACTACAGACCTTATTTCTTAAACTCAGGGACAAGTGCTTGCTCAATTTACTTGGGCACGGCTGGTGCTCTATTTTTTGAGCCATGCCTCCAGCAAAGCTTTTTGCTGGTTAATTGGAAACACACACAGTCTCATAGATTTTTCTGACCAGGCTGGCTTCATACTGTGTTCTTCCAGATCGTAGCCTGCTGAGTAGCTAGGATTACTGGTGTGAGCCAAGAATGTCTGGCTTCTAAACCTAGTTTCTGAGTACGCCCATTTGAGCTCCTGTTCTCAGATCAAAAGTACCAGAAAGCTAGATTGCTAGAGCTAGATTGTCATTATCCCACCTTAGGCAATTAGTAAGATTAAAAAGAAAAGGAACACAGGCTGGGAGTTCAGCTCAAGTGGTCAAGTACCTGCCCAGCAAGAGTGAGGCCCTAAGTGCAAGCCCTAGTGCTGAAAAAAGAAAAAGAAAAAGAAAAAAGAAAGCAAAAACCTGAAACCAAAAACAATATGTCATATAAAACACAGGTCATCTTATGCATAACTCATGGAAATTTGATTTTATATAAGCACATACCCCATAAGTAATCTACTAGAGATACTTTAACACAGGACAAGTGGTAAGTGTGAATACTACTAACCAGAAGCCAGCTCAAAGTCTGATGCTGAACACCCAACACCATTCCAGACATTTCTCTCTCAGCTTTAGTGGTTTTTCTCTGCACCTGATAAGGATGATTTTAGTGGAACCATTAAAAATAAACAGACTGTTCTGGGCCAAGCTTCTCAAGAAGGGCTCTGTGGATAGGAGAGTCATAACATGAAGACAGTCCACCTTGCAAGGAGAGATTGCTAACTTACTCATTTAAAATATAAGCAAACCGTGACAGGCCAGGGGCCTTTGGAAGAAGCATTTGCTTTAGAAAGCACAGCACATTCTCAGCTCTGACTTATGTAGATGGGACAAACGGTGTCCTGGGCACACTCATCCACACATCAGCTTGAATTAGCCAGTAAATCACAGCTGCAGTAGCTAATAACAGTCATAAAGCCTTTGGAGTTTTACAAGGTGTTTATAATGGGAAACTCACTATGATTTATATGAAAAACATGAGTCAGCTCCTGAGACAAAGCTGATATGTGGACAGTGGCCTTGTGGTATGACCTCCGGCAAGCATCCAAATAAATAGCAGAGTTTCCTTCTGGCCCAAGGCTGGCCACTGTCTCACACCAATTGGTGGGAAAACTAAACACCAGTACATCTGGGTCTTTCTTAGATAAGCCGTGGGGAGGAAAGTGATTGTCACTGTGTATCACACTGTAGTAGAAGATGATAAATATTACAGTTAGTCCTGACTTCATGGGTTACACATGTAGATTAGACACATGCTCTTCCCTCCAGTTGCAAAAGTAAGATGGAGATACAGTATTTTTAAAACAAAATATGGCTTATAAAGATTAAAAGGAAGCTCTGAAATTTGGAAATGACTCAAGTCCCAGTTTTTTGAGAGGTGGCTTAATAGAAGGAATCAAAATGAGTCTTAAATTGAGTCCTTAAAAGGAGAATGGACAGGAGAAGTCATTAGGTCAGTAATAGTAATGAGCTGTCGGAGGAGGAGGAGGAGGAGGAGGAGGAGGAGGAGGAGGAGGAGGAGGAGGAGGAGGAGGAGGAGGAGGAGGAGGAGGAGGAGGAGGAGGAGGAGGAGGAGGAGGAGGAGGAGGAGGAGGAGGAGGAGGAGGAGGAGGAGGAGGAGGAGGAGGAGGAGGAGGAGGAGGAGGAGGAGGAGGAGGAGGAGGAGGAGGAGGAGGAGGAGGAGGAGGAGGAGGAGGAGGAGGAGGAGGAGGAGGAGGAGGAGGAGGAGGAGGAGGAGGAGGAGGAGGAGGAGGAGGAGGAAACTTAAGCTAGATGGACTGAAGGAGGAGGAGGAGGAGGAGGAGGAGGAGGAGGAGGAGGAGGAGGAGGAGGAGGAGGAGGAGGAGGAGGAGGAGGAGGAGGAGGAGGAGGAGGAGGAGGAGGAGGAGGAGGAGGAGGAGGAGGAGGAGGAGGAGGAGGAGGAGGAGGAGGAGGAGGAGGAGGAGGAGGAGGAGGAGGAGGAGGAGGAAACTTAAGCTAGATGGACTGAAAACTCCACTGGAGAACAATAGGAAATGAGTTTCAAAATCACAAGGCCAATTTGAGAGCATCAAATTGCCATGATACCAGACAGAGGTTCTGTCTGTGAGAGGTTACAGGTTGATCCTGCCAACTGAGAACCAACCCAACTAAAAGAAATTAGCATTGTAAAATCTGGTACTTGCTTTTAGTCTTCACTGTTATAAAACTGAAAAAAGGTGAAGTGTACAAAACATATATTAAAAAAGAAGTCATCCTCCACTATTACCAGATGATTGACTTGAGCCCTATGTGAAAATCTGATGTCCCATAATTTTCTGGCCCTTCTCTTTGGTTTAAATATTTAGCTGTTTTTTCTAAGAGTGTGTTACTTTGGCATTGATGTGGCAAAATACCTGAGATTAAATAGTTTAAAGAAAAAAGATTTATTTAGGCCAATTGTTTCAAAAGTTTCACTCCAAGGTTGCTTGGCCCTATGGTGGTGGCCTATTGTGAGACACACCTGTTGGGGCATCATCTTGTCAGGTCCTGAGAGACCGCCCCTTTCTCCCGCCCTGGGGCTGCATGGCTGTTATCCACTCCTACCCCCTTCCCGGTTGGAACCGGAAGAGGCCCAAACTAGCCCGCCTCTCATCTCGGAGCAGGCACAGTCAAAATGGCGCTGGCCGGAGCCCAGGAAGCGGTCCTGTGGGCTGTGATCTCTGCCTCTGGGGGAAGTTCCCTGACATCACTGTGATGGATCAGCCTATCCCTAGTGACTCCAGATCGCTCTCCTTCCTGCCGCCATTACTGTCATATAAACCCCTCCCCTGAGTAAACCGGTGGATTTCCCAGAAGTTTTCCCCGAGACAGCCCGCATGTCCTGCCTCCTCATTCTTAGCGAGTGGGGAGGAGGGGGGCTCTCTGGGCCACACACGCCAGGGCTTGCACGTAGCCCTCACTCCAGCTTTGCCACCTGTGGGACGGGTGGCTTACACACGATGGTGAAAGGGGACTACACAGGAGGTAATAAGGCCCGACACACACCGACTCCCCAAGTCAGTGGGGAGTCACTGTTAAAAGCCACTTGGGGCTCTTCACACAGGGACTTCCATATATCTGATGAGATCCACTCTTTTGGCCTAGGCTGCCCTTTCCCTGAGTTGCCTAGAGAAAGGCAGACAGCATGCATTGAGAGAGCATGTCACTTTAAGTCCAGTGTTCTAGGATTGTTGTTCCCAGAACCCAGTCTAAAATCAAAAGGCAATCTAAAAGAATCTTTGAATAAATCCATCCAGTTGACTCTAATTGAATTTATTAACTAAAGAAAAAGGAATAAGAATATAAGGTATATGGGTCAATGTATTTAAAATATTTAATTTAATATCCATATGCACTAAAGAAAAACTTTGTAGTACCTTTGTAGCACTGTAGAAGGAGCCAAGGTAGTAAGGTACCTTTAACTTTATCTTATCTTCTCTAGAAGGTGCGCCTGTAAAAGCTGAGAGTGTTGTGGTTTCTTTTCCAACAAAATCCTTCCATAGAGATTGATGCACTAAGTAAATATATGTCAGGTGAATGGATGGACGGATGGATGGATTGATGGATGCCCAGATAGAAAGATGGATGGCTGGATAATGTAATGGATGGATAGAATAGATAGATGGATAGGTGACTAGATGATAAATGGATGGATAGATCAGTGAACAAAATGGGTGAATGGCATGAAAGCATGCATGAATGAAAAATCGACCAAAAAACTTGAGGCTTGACATTAGATTGGTACAATTTTTAAATGGATGAGAAACAAGGCCATACCAAAAAATGTACCTGAGATCTCTTTTGAGATCTTTGATGGAATGAAAGGAGAGAGAGAAAGCTTAACATGTTTACTCTTATAGTCACAACAAATATCCTAAATGACCAAGTACTGATTCTCTCCCAAAGCATAACAGCCTCAATAGAATTACCAGGAGCTGTAATGTTCTGGCACTACCCTTCTATCCTTCCACTGTGGAATGTCTGCTTAAACAGTCTATGGAAGAGTTAGGATTGGAGTGAGGAATAGGATAAGTTCCATGTACCTGACCTGAGACTACCAGGGTGGATGGTCTGAAAAATAACCTAAACTGTCATCTTTTATAGCTTGGTACAACTAATATTGGGTTTGGGAGATTTAATTTCCATTGTTGCCTCTGGGTAATGATGTCACTAAACCTTGGCATCACTGGAAAAAGTACCCTTTTTCCCGAAAAGGACCTTCTTTTTGTCCTCAAAACTCCAAATTCTATCTATTCTACAGACCCTAAAAGGATGCCTTCCAATTTAAAAACTCTAGCAATAAGCTCATAAATAAATGGCAACCTCCTACTAAAGACTGGGAAACTCTGACCTTAGATATTCTACTTCCTTCCTTCTAGCATGATCTTGTCCCCAGTAGATATCTGTCTCAGTTCATTTTTAAAATACAATTTTTTCCTCCCAGTGGTCAGGGATAGCATAAATTGTTATTAGCCATGACAAAGACAGATAACCTGCCCTCCAGGAGAGAGATAGAAAAAATCTGAGCTCACTGTCATTTTCCTGTGGCTTGAAGATCTCCAGCTGTCTGTGGTGCATCTCAAAATTTCACCCTGCTAGAAAGCTTGTTTTGAGTAAAAGTGAAGTAAAATATCTTTTTTTCCTCTCTTAAAAGCCCTTCTAGTTGCTATAAGTTCTAAATAGAAATATGGCACTTGACTCTACAGTTCAAGTACATTCAATAGAATAAGGACGTGGAGTGCTCATGTTTTCCTCCCTTCATCTCAGCTTTAGCCCTTCACCCTAAACCTATGGTTTGGGTTGGGAACTTCTGACCCTGGACCTTTCTTCTATAGTACACAAAACCAAGGTGTAGTGGTCCAAACATGAGAGCTACTGAAATCTAGACACATAAGAGCCAACATTATTTCAAAGGCATACCATTGCCTCCCATCCATTTGCAGGACTGCTCAGTGACATGAAGCATAAGGAAGAGGAAATCCCAATGCAAAAGGAGATCAACCCAAACCAGTTTACATCAGGAAAATATGGATAAACTAATTTCTTTCTAATCCTCAGTGCAGATAAAACGTATCCATTTATAAGATAGATCCCAAAGCTGTAGCATCTGCCCTTGAACAATAAAAGCCCACACTGGGAGGTAAGTCCCACTGGAGCTTCCATTGGGAAGTTCCAAGGGGAACTTCAGGGACAGTAGCATGGTGTCCTGCTGAAAACATAGCCTCTCTCAGCCTGAATCTTATCATCTCATCCTGAGCCAGAACCACTAGAATGCCACATTGCAGATGAAGATTAAGACACTGGGCCAAGAGAATTTCTGGCTTCTGACCTAACTTTCAGTTTTCTCTAGAATCTTCAGTGGATCCCACAACCTCTCCATCTTATTTGCCTCATCTATAATATAAGCTACCACCAATTCTGTCTTGCTCCCAGCACTATCATGACAATCAGATGAGATTACATTCATGAAAATGCCTTTCAAAGCTAGTATCTCTCCATCTTCATATTCAGGATTCATGTCTTAGTAATTTTTAAAATATTCAGGGAAATGGAAATGGGAAAGGGGAAGAAAGGAAAAGACTAGGAAGGAGGCAAAAGGTTTTATGTACCTTTTTGTGTACCTAGTCCTGGAATAAGTGCCTTATATTCCTTTCTTCCTAAATCCAACAACACTTATAGGCTTGGTAATGGAGGCACCAACTCAGGTAATGTTCCATGGCAAACAGGACATACAGACATAAGTTGAATCCAGGACATCAAACTATGAAACCTGGGCCCTTCAGCATACAACCATGGCATCCCCCAAGACCATCCCATAGAATCCCCTAGGCCAGCTCCTCAGAGACTGATGCAAGACTCATACATGATCAAAGCATTGGCTAAGTGCAGTATATGTTCACAAGCCAAGTCACAAAGTCATGAGGGGACCCTCTGTGGTCATCTAGATCTTTCACAGATGAACAATATAGCCTCATAGGGGAAATGCCACCAGAGTCCCCCCACCAGGCAGCCATGGGAGAGGGAGAGGAGCTGAAACCTTTCTGTGCTCAGTCAGTGTGGCAGAAGCAGGCCCAGTGCTCAGCAAGCACATTCACTTTTGGGTCACTCAGCTGAGCTGCTCTTGCTAGGGTCGAAATACCAAAACAGAAATAAAAATATTTTTGAATAAGAATAATTTTTCTCTCACAGTCCTGAAGGTAAGGAGTTCCAATTTCAGGGTTTATTGTCCTGAAGCTTCTTTCCATGGCTGACAAAGTTCCACTCTCTTGCTGCCTTTCCACATGCTGTCCTCTGGTCATGGGCACCACTGGTATCGTTTCCTGTGGTTTAATCACTTCTCATCAGGGCACAAGTCAAATTGGATGAGGGCCACTCTCATAACACAATTAAACTCAATCATTTCTTTGAAGGCCCTGTCTCCAAACACTCTTCCCTTCTGAGGTCCTAAGAGCTTTAGCACGTGAGTTTGTGGAGGACATAGCTCAGCTAATGATGGCTGCACTGCTCAGACTTTCTCACAACTAAGAGTATTCACACACCTGAGCTGGGTGGGTGGAGGGCAGAAGTGAGGTAAGTAGAATCCTATACAATCATCCATACTCCATCAACTGAGCCCCGTGAAGGGGCCAAGCCCCAAGAAAAGTGTAGAGCCACTGGATGGAAGGAACCGAGGTTCTCAACTGACTAGACCTTTCCAGACTTCCTTCAGGAACCTTCAGAAGACTGGGATTGACCAAGTCAACACACTTGTCACAAGCAGCCTCTCCGAAAACACCCCGCTTTTCAACCACCAGATGTTCCATCGCACATCAAGAGGCAATACATTTCACTCAAGAAAGACAATGACATGCTGACATCAACTCAAGTCAGTAACAATCTAGGTGGATTACAGGGGAAAAAATGAGGAGAAAAAAATGTTCTTTCAAATATTAGGGTACCAGGCATCTCAATAAGCAAACTCCTTAGAATCTCTTCTGATTTACAGACTCTAGTTGGGGTCCCTGGCCCCTCCTCCCTACAAAAACTAATGATTGGGAGAGAAGGAAAAGGTGTAGATGATAATGACCCCTTTCTTATTTAAACAGGCCATTTTTCTTCCCAACAAATGCTTTTTTTTTTGTCAGCTCAAATATCCCCCTTTGATAGAAACCTGAAAATAATTAGCCTTAATAGCTCTGCTGTGAATAATGCAGCCCAAGAAGGAGGTAGATGTTAATAGGAGCCTTCCACTCCAAAATGAAGTCAATCTCTTGGCCCCCACTCCCCCTAAAAGAAAGGTAACAAGAAGAAAGATTATAGGTTTAGAGCCACTTGGGAAGAAATGTATATTTGGAATAAATGCATGAAATCCTTTAAAAACAGCACATGCTGAAAACTTCATATTTAGTTTGATTTGCTTTCCAAATCACACAGTCTGCACAGTTGCATACAATCTTTAAACAAGTACAACCCCTGAGAAGTGTGGATAGATTTAAGAGAAATAAAAGCAAGATCAGCCAGCTTGTAATCTTCTTTTCTCTTTTTTCCTCCCCAAAGCTGCATTAAATTGCCTATTGAGAACAATAACATATTTGTGCTTTTATAGGTAGAATGATTGGTATTATGCAAAGATTTTGGTGAACAGTCTAAAGACACATTCACACTGATTGGGACTGCATGCTGTTAATAATTTTCGGGATGCTCCAGGGAACCCATAATTCCCCAGGACTACAACTCAGCAGGTCAATGCATGCTTTGTCAGAGCTCTTATCGATTCTAAGGCTTTCTTCCAGAACCATCCCAACCAATAAGACTCTAGGAAACACCTTGCAAAGATGATCTTGGCAAGTGCCAAACATCCCTTATGACCCATAGTCTGTCTGGCCTGGGTAGGTTCAATGGCTTACCCAGAATGGAGTGCCAACTTGAAAAATGGCACTTTGGAATTCTTATAAAGAGCCTTAAATTGCTTGTGTGACTACACCCTATGATCCAACTGGCATAGCATAGAAATTTATCCTAGGAAAGTAGTTTAAAGGAATCTACACATGTGCTTACATAAGCACTGATACACACTAACAGTATTTACACATAAGATTAAAATCCAGTGTGAAGAGAGTGTTGTCAGTGATGGCACTTAGATGAGCATTGATAGAGAATTATATAGTTCATATGAGACTAAATTTGAGGATCACACAGCAAGAATTTAAAAAAAAATTAGAAGTTAAGTTCCAGCAGCTCAAGCCTGTAATCCTAGGTACTCAGGAGGCTAACTTGAGGATCAATATTTGAAGCCAGCCCAGATAGGAAAGTCCATGAGATTCTTATCTCTAGTTAGCCAGCAAAAACCTGGAAGTAGAGATATGATTCAAGTGGTAGAGTGCCAACCTTAGAGAAGAAGCCAATGGACGGTACCCAGACCCTGAGTTCAGGCCCCAGTACCCACATATTACACACACACACATACACACACAAACACACACACACACACACACAATTAGAGCATTAAATACAAAAATACATGGCAAAAGAGATGCAAAGTAAGATGAAAATCATAGAATTAACATGCAAGGATTATAAGTAACTTTGTTAATTTCATCTAATGAAATCATAACATTTTAAAAACATGAAAATTAAATGTTTATTGGCCTTTTCATCTTTGATTGCCCCCCATATATCTGAGCCCTGACATAAGGCAGGTTCAAATACAACTCAATAACTCATAGTTTGCATTTTAGGAAAGTCAGGAATTTCTCCTCAGGAAGTTTGTAGATGGTGCTAATAATCTATTGTACAGACAAACACAATCAGACCACTGCCAGGCCAGCTGTTCATGTGAGATGCTGAAATCAAAGCAAGGCACACATTGAAACATGGAGCTTAGGAAGCCCTGAACTAGAGCTGTTCCACAGAGAGGGCTGTGGCACACTTACACACACACACACACAATCTTTAAGTGTTTTTACTGCTAGTGTGTGTGTGTGCGCGCGCGTGCATGCATGTGTGCACCAGTACTAGAACCTGAACTCAGGGCCAAGGTTCTCTAGCTTTTTCACGTAAAATTGGTGTTCTACCACTTGAACCACTTTTCTACTTCTGACATTTTGCTGATTTGTTGGAGATAACTTCCATCCTCAGGTTTCAGCCTCCTGAGCAGCTGAGTAGGTGTGAGCCACCAGCACTGAGATTTTAAAGGATATTTTGTGGCAACATACTATAATTTACAAGGATAATTTCGATTTAATGTAAACTGGAAATCAAGGGCAAAGAGAGAGAGCACTATATATGTTACTTCCATCACTGGGAACTGTGAGGTGACAACAGACAAGGAAATTCCTGCTCCTCTAGGCACATCTGGTCCCCTGAACCAACTTGCCTTCTATTCTCTCTAACACGCTCACACTTGCAAGAGGTAAGATAGCGGGCACAAACCCAATTCTCCAGGAGTCAGACACTGACTTATAGTTAGGTCGACTTTTCTAAGAGCTGTTCTAGACTCATAATCCATTACCACTGCTGAGGAACCCAAAGCTTTAGCTTGCATTTACAAAAATGCATTTAGCCAGGCAGTAGTTTCTAATGCCTATACACATAGCTACACAGGAGGCTGAGATCTGAGGCTCTTGGCTCAAAGCTAACCTGGACAAGGAAGTCTATGTATGACACTCTTATCTCCAATGAACTCCCAAGAAACCAAAAGTGAAGCTATAGTTCAAGTGGAAGAGCACAAGTCTTGAGCAAAAAAGCTAAGGGACAGTGTCCAGGCCCTGAGTTCAAATCCTAGGAGCAGCACACAGAAAATGTTTTAAATGAAATTTTTTTTTGTTTTCAGTATTGTTTTTACTGAGTAGCTACCATGTGCCAGGCTCTGTACAATGCTTTAAAAAATATTATTATCACCATAAGTCTACCTGGCACAGTTGGGAGAAGTTAAAGAAATTTAGTGACTCACCCACAGTCACTTTTAAAAGGTGGAAAAGGGTTAGAACCCAAATCTCCGGACTCCTTACCCAGGGCTCGCAACACAACTCTTTTGCTTCTTTAACACACTCAGGAGGACCAAGCATGAATGGTGTTTGTGCAAGGACTGTAATTAGTTGTCTAGTCCCAGTTGCTTGCAGGGTAAACAATGTCTGATAAACCCACAATGCTGTAAGTATTTATTACATTGCAACCCAGCTGCCAAGTGTCTAACCATTTTAATAAAAAGCTATTTTCTAAGGTTTATGTTTTATTGCATGTATGACTCCCTTATTGGTTAGCATTTTGGAGTTGTGGAAAAGGTTATGAATTTAGAAACTGGCTGCATTCATATCATATTTAAAACTTAATGCTATTTTATTAAAGACATATGGGCCTCCAAAGTACACATATTAAATGTCATGTAAGAAAAGTAGCAGTTTAAATCATGGTCAAATTCATTTTTGACGTGACTCCTGAGGCTTCCCAAGATCTGAACTATTTCTTTGTAAATCTGGCAGTTTAACCACACTCATAAATCACTTTCAAAGCATATTATTTCTTAATTTTACTGCATTAGAGAGCATTTGGCCTACACAGTGAACTGTTTGTAGCAGTTATGTGAACAAAGTTGCACATTTAATCATATAATGCTTCAAGGAAAAGGGAAGGAAAAGCAAAGCAGGAAAACCTTTCCATCCCTGAACATTTTTGCCTGACCAGACTCAATTCACAGTGTTCAGCTTTGGCTTTTCTCCTCTCGGAGTATACACGCTATAAATTGGTACAGAAACTTTTCTGAACACAAGAAAGAAACAAATTATTTATAATTAATTCCCCCCTAACATTCAATGACTAAAAGTTAGATTGAGTTCAGAAATTAGACTTCTCTTTTAAAACAGTATACTGAGGAGTGGGTTTTTTTTTTTTTTAAACATAGCTTTGTGTAATTCAGCACTTGGCTATTTTCTAATTAGCCAGAGATCCAGTATCTCAGCCTTGAGTTTCAAAGCCCCTCTGATGATGAGATAATGTTCTCTGGACACATGTAACAAGTCCCCAGATTTCACTCTCCAGCTCTCTGTGTCAGAGCAGGCTGATCCCAATGACAAATTCCAGGATCTCAACATCAGCCTTGACTTCTAGATTTGCCAAGGGAGTTGGAGGAGGATTAGGAGAGTTGAGTCCAAGGTCACCCAAATGAAAGAGCTTAAGGGCTTATTTTTGCACCAGGCATCCTTCTCCCAAGGCAGGCCTTGCAGACTTCTCCACAGCTGTCTTATCCTCCCAACGCTGGGCCTCATTGTCCTGTTTGTTTGCAGCAGTGGTTGGGAGCCTCCTCTCTTGTGCTCACTAGATGACCCCTGCCGTGTGCCTTCCTTGGCTCTGTATCTTCCCCTCCACTGTTACCACTGATCAAAACTGCCTTGCACTGTGCCAAGATACTCCCAAATTCAGGAGCCCAAGCCTCCTTTCTCCTCTCAACACTAAGTAGATGCTCAGTAAAAGACTTAGAAATAATTCACTAAAGCCAGAAAACTCAATGAAGGGATCCAAAGTATGTGGCAATATCCTCTGCCATGGGTTGAACTGTGAGTCCCCAAATTCACACGTCTAAGACTTAGCCTATGTGTGCCTGGATCCAGCACAGAGCCTTTAGGAGGATAATAAGGATAAATGAGGCCTGTTCCCATAGGACTGTGGCTTATAGGAACAGATTCATATTTTTTCCTCTTCTCCCTTTTTTTTTTTTTTGTTGTTCTTGCCTCTTGTTTTCCAGTCAAAAGGATAGGACATACTAAGAAGTAAAAAGCAGTCTCAAAGCCAACACTTGAACCCAGCCATGCTGCCCATCTGATCTTGATCTTCCAACACCATAAGAAATAAATACACACTATTTAACCCCTCCCCCCCACCCCAGGCCTGAAGTATTTTGTCACAGCAGCCTAAGCGGACTAATACATACTCTACTCTCCACTGGAAGCCCTGTGTTCAGCTACACAAAGCCATAACATGCCACAGAGACTATTCTGAAATTGTCTGACAAAGATCACTAGCTTCCCAGTGCTACATACCAAGGGTGGTATGAGCTACTCCCACATATCATCTCATTTAACCCTCACAATAGACTAGAGGCACTACAGCCCCTGTCTTCACTATAGAAAAGTAGATATCAAGAAGGTACAAGGCCAGTCTTCATTCCAAACTTAAATATAATTCTGTGACTCAAAATGGGCCCAGCCCCCACATGGATCAGCACAAATCCAATGACAGCCCATGAACAAATGAAGAATCGTAGGTTTTTCATAGAGTACAATAGCCACAATAAATTCAGATTTTTAAAACTCCCAAAAGAACAGCTGGAGGCAACTGTTTGAATCACGTCAAGAACAAAAATAAAGGTTGGGCAGTGGGGAGGAATGAATAAAAATGTGTCAAATAAAACATGGGACAGGTCGCCCAGCCGGAGAGCCTCCATGACAATCCAAAATGCCCCCCCCCCAAAAAAAAAGAAAGAAAGAAAGGTGACTCACTTATAAATTTCACTGAGTTAAAAGCTTCATTAATTGTAGGCCCCACTTAAAATTCCCCACTTCAAAAAAAGGGAAAAAAATACAGCTTTGGAGCCTAGACAGAGAGCATTAGTTTGCCGTTGAAAAGAAATAATGAGTTCTAATTCAGGTAATGTAGCTCAAAATTTACTGCCATATTTTAAAATGCACATGAAAAATAAAATTATCCTAAAATGTCCTTGGTGAAAAGGCTGAGCATAATTGCTATCACTGACAATGGCACTGAACTTAGCTAAATTAACATCAAAGGAAGCCCCAATTACAGAGCATCTGTGCATTATTGATGGGGCCCTGTCTGTTCATCTAAGACACTCTACTGTAAGGAGCAGAAAAGCAAATAAAAGCTAATTGTACTACCAGCCTTTGGGGACCTCAAGGGCAGACCTGCCTTACCATGCACATGAAACACCATGGGTCCTGGTCTGAGTGACACAGAGGATGCACGTGGAATTGGGGAGTGTATACGGGCCACTTAAGGGAGCCACAAGTAGGTAAAAGAGAGGCAAAATCACACTTAGGAGAGAATTGTGACATACTCTTTCAGCTGAATCCAACAAACTGTCCATGAACTTTGGTGTTACTGGAGGTTTTAGAGGGAGAAACAGGTTCAGGTTAGTCCTTGTGTTAAGCCTTTCAGTAGGAAAAGCTAATGTTAGTATTTTAATCCCATCAACTTGGCTTCAGAGACAACAAAAAGAGAAAACAATCATTAAGGATCATAATCTAGCTTATATCACTCAAGTTTGCTTGTGTTTTTAAAAATATCTTCTTATACCTCGCTCTTCTTGCATGCTATTAAAAGCAGGTACCTTGGCAATAACCAGAACTACAGAGTTCAGACTGGATCCATGCCATCCTCCCCTCCTTCCTCCCTTCCCACCTACTGGCAAATAATGTCAACATGTATTCATGCATTAGCTTCAGAATGATGCTATGCATTTCTCCCTGGTGCCTGGCATGTGTGTGGCTGACCATAAGTCCATCCATTCTATAGGCCTGCCTGTATGAAGGATGCTTGACTCCCCATAGGTTCCATCCAGTCACTAAGAGATTCCAAGGCAGAGCTCCCTGGAATGGTGGCATCTAGAAGGACAAGAGAGCAAGACGCTAGAACAACTGAGGAGAAAGAAAACCAGTGTTGTAATGATCTTCCTTCTCTCACATACCACCAACTGGCCTTTTATCTCTGTTAGTAGACAAGTTGCCCCAGCATTTACATTCCCCTCTTTTTCATCCCTGGCCTGGCATCATGTGAAAGTGGTAAGTGATGGAGAAAAGCATGTTACAGATGAGGTATTGCTTCAGCTTACCAGTGCACATGCTGCTGGGGAGAAGCTCACTGACAACCCCCAAAGCTGCACACCGAACCTGGAATGACATAATTTTCAGTGTGAATCCCTTTTAATTCACTATCTCCATTTGATTCTCCAAGAATTTTTTTTTTTTTTGCCAGTCCTGGACCTTGGACTCAGGGCCTGAGCACTGTCCCTGGCTTCTTCCCGCTCAAGGCTAGCACTCTGCCACCTGAGCCACAGCGCCCCTTCTGGCCGTTTTCCATATATGTGGTGCTGGGGAATCGAAAGAGCTTCTTGTGTAGGAGGCAAGCACTCTTGCCACTAGGCCATATTCCCAGCCTCCAAGAATTTCTTAAGAAAGCATTTTTATTTTCTTCTCCTTCTGTTCTTCTTCCTTTCAAGCTTAACTTGTAAAAATAATAATAAAAAAAGATTATAAAAGCAAAATACTCTTCTCAAATAGATTGAGCAAACCTCCAGTTGGCAATGTGCAGATACAGATATAATCAGCTATTAGGGTTCCATCACAGACATTACCTGTAATTACGGGAATAAGGATTTTCACGGCCCAGTTAAAATGCCTTAAAGTCACTACTTAAAGCAAAGATAACTGATCTCTTAGGGGAAAAGGTCTTTGGGGCAAGAACATGTCAAGTGACTTTTAGAGGCATTGTAGACTTATTGCTAGGAGAGTCACTCATGCTGTTAGCTTTTATCTTCCTACAGTCTTAACTCCTCACTACCACCCAGATCCTTCTGGATAGTCTAGTGAAGAGACTCTCAGACTTGGCTCCTGCACTGCAGTGGCCACCTAAGCACTAACACGAGCCTGGATGCCCTGAATGCCACAGGAACCTCAGGTCCTCAGCTACAGATACACTGATTTACACAACACCAATTGCTCCACACAGATAACTCTTGCTTCTTTCTTTTCTCAACAAACTCAGGGACCCAAATACAGCACTATCTGTACCTTTCTTCCACTAAAAGCTTTAAGAATCCTTCTCACCTCTCATGGAAATTGAAAATGTGGCCTAACATACAGAGTCCTGAACAGTCTGGCTCCTCCACTTATGCAACCAAAAATGGCTTAGGGAAAGAAGGCAAAGGTCAGAATGGGAAATTACACTACTTTCTTCAGCCCTCTTCTATCTCTTGGTCTTTCTGTTCTTTTATTCCTGCCTCCCATCATCTACATTCATGCTTTATTAATGAAATTTAGGGTAAATGATGGAGAAAACACAAGGTCTGAGGTTGGCTGTTTACCCTAAAGGCAGGTATACAAAGGGAAAAGACATGAGTGTGGGAGCATGGAAAGATCTAACAAACACCCTAAAATCTACTTTGGTTTGTAATTTTAAGTAACCTATGCAACTTCTCTGATCACTGCTTTTAATATCTGAAGAGTCATGCCAGGGAGACAAATTAGAGATAAAATTATTAAGTAGCAGGTTGGGGCTGTGGTACAGTGGTTGAATGCTAGGATGTGCAAAGGCCCTGGATTAGTCCCCAATAAACTGTTAAGTAACATCTAGTGGATAGTGAACATTGTTACATATGCTAAATGGTCTTTTAACCAACACTAAGAATAGCTTCCATATGTCTCATAATGTTGCTAGGCAACTAGGGGACCCCCCAGGATGACCCTGCTATCCAAAACAAGCACCCAGAAAGCCTAATGGAGTCAGCACAGTGGCACTAACCACTGCCACCACTCTTACTAAGCCCCAAGTTGTATTCTAGTGAAGAGTGCTGGCTGCTTCAGGTCACCAAGGAGGCACCGAAGGCATGGTGTGTGGATAGAAGCCCTACCCATGGATTTCACAGGTTTCTGCAGCCACATAATAGTTTAAAATCTTGGTGATTTGCAACAAATACTTCTTGTTTGTGCAGAGGTCTGTGATTGACTAGGATAGCTTCAGAGTAGGTTAGGTTTAGGTCTGCTCAGTGTAGCTCTCATGCTGCTTATGTAGCAAGTGGCAGACATGTGAGGGCAAATGAGTAGAAACACATAGCACTTTAGAAGGCCTTGGCCTAGAATTGGCATACTGTCACTTTTACTCACATCCCATTGTGCAAAACACATTATATAGCCAAGACCAAGGTGATGGGATGGGGAATTTTATTTTCTCTTATGGGAGGAACCATTGCAAAGACAGAGAAAAGGGCAATCTGCTGTACTTCACTCAATTGTTGGGTTCCAGAGGCTGAACCAAGTTTCTTACAGATTATTAGTTTTGGGTACTTTCATGGTGGTTCTGGGGCTTGAGTTCAAGGTCTGGGTGCTATCCTTTAGCTTTTTTGTGCAAGGCTGGTTCTCTTCTACTTGAACCATAGCTCTACCTCTCACTCTTTAGTGGTTGATTGGAGAGAAAAATCTCATGGACTTTCCCACCCAGATGGGCTTTAATCTCAACCTCCAGAGTAGAGAGGATTACAGGTTGAGCCAACAGTGCCCAGCTATGCCCCAGTTCCTAAAGATTTTCTTCATTTCACATCCTAACAACATGTCACTCATTTCAATGATGTTCTTGCTATAGGTCTGTTCAAACATCTTTGGACAAATTGGAGAATTTGGGAGGCCCTCAAAAGGGAAAATGTGGGGATGGGTAGCTACCAGCACTATTAGAAACACAATACTCCTTGATCAGTGGGCTTATGGAGAACAGCCTTTACTGTGAGCTCACCAGTGACTGTGGCTCCAGAGGCTTCCACCAGCACCTACATACATCACTTTCTTTTTCTCTGGTGTGGATTTCAGTTCTCCATCCACAGGGCTTCCCAGGACCCTGGACATGGCTTTCCTGTCACAGTCTAGTTTTGAAATCAAAGGCCGACTCTTCAAATGCAAGGCTATAGAAATTGCTTCCAAACAACAATGCTCTGAAAGCATTTGCTTATGACAAGCGATGCCAGGGTGTGAAAAAAATAGAAAAATACAAAATTTTTCAGTGGTTCTCCCTCAAATAAATATGACAAACTGTGAAGTCAGGAGCAAGGAAGAAAAACAAACAAACTGTAAATGTCTTAGCATGGTTTCCAAACATATTGCCTAAGCATTTTCCAAAAAAGAAATTAATTAAAAAATTCTTTTTCTTCTTCAAAACTTACTATAAAAGTAAGTGGAAATGGAATCCAAATATGTCTCTAGACAAGAAACATCTGTATAGAAATAGAAAAGAACCATAAAACACTAACATATTCAGGTAGTTACAAAGACCCAGAAAAATCAACTAACAGTTTTCAGCCTTTTTTTTTCAGAATGTTTACTACTACAGACAACTTTGGACGTATATTGGCAAATTGCCTATATAACTGCATGTACTTGTGGTTTACAGTATTTATTTCCAGGAAGGCCCTGGATTTATATAACACATAAGAGTAAATGTTAGTGATTATAATAAATCTAGAAGGAATTTCTGATAACCTTTTATGTGTTTGTACTAGGGGTAGGTAAGGGTGATGAAAAATATTATACAGCAGTGTTCTAGACTAAGGTAGCTCTTGGTAAAGTGGTAGTTAGCATTTTAAAAAATGGAGTGAACGAATTTGGCCATTAGGTAGTGTTCCTTTACAGTGATGACAGAAAAAAAAAATCACAGAGCAGCTTAGAGAAGAGGAAATCTCATTTTAGCAATATAAGACCTGTGGGAGTCCCAATGTATTTTTAGGGAAAAGTTACTTCTTAAGCTTTAAAAGCCCTACTATAAGCAGGTAGGTCCTGAGAGGAGGAAGACACAGAAAACATCTTAAGGAATGGGGAGCACAGCTTCAGCTTACCTTCTCTGTAACTACTACCCGATAGAAAGGTCACAGTAAGAGATCAGGACAGCCAAACATCTTCCTAGCATAAGTAATTTCTGGGTAAATCCTTTGCAAGAATGAGTGTGAAACAGAACTGATCTTTTCTAACACTGTACAGAGTCAACCCATCACATTTTCTCAAGACCATATTGTTTTTCTTTTCCTGGCTTTTCTAGATGATTGTGTTGAGAAAAACAGTTCAAAATGTGTAAGATTTCATAACAAGTTGCCTCCTAAAGTGATCTGTTGCTTATGGCTTTTGGTGGAATTTCTAGTATTGGACAGGTAGTAAGAGATGGGGAAGAAAACAAAACAAGCCAAGTTCCTGTCCTTATGGAGCTGGGATCCCAATGAAAGAGTAGTTTCCTCATCCCAACAAAGAATTGGCTTCCCTGTTAATACCACTGCCTGTCTTTATCCTACCTTGCACTTTTCATGGAAATCCCTAAACATACACTTAGATGGAAGAAACTAAAGAAATGCAAAGGTTGAGAGCAAGACTGTGTAGTGGACGCAGGAGCAGGTTATTTTCAAGCCCAAGACACTTTCAACTCTCTATTTAAGGACGAGAATGGAAAAGATTTCCAGCAGGGGCATGTATTCAAGTTTATTCCTATTACACATTGTGTTTTGTCCTTCTCCTCCTCCTCCCCTTCTTCATCCTTTCTTCTTTATTCTCTCTCACACTCACTTATAAACCCACACACATCATAGCTTACCCTTCCAAATATCCAAGTATATAGTCACACAAATACATAAGCTATATAAAGTTGCACAAATACACAAGCTGCACATGACAGGAAACCCAAGCACACTTGCATAAAGGAATGCATGACAAAGCTTCAAGGACACACCAACACTATGTTAAGAAACGTGTCTGTCAACACACATTAACTAGAAGGAATGGTTGTGAAGACAAGCAAACACAGCCATGCCAAACCCTTTCCAGTACAGGCTGTGCTGCTCCATACAGGGCCTCCGAGGGGGCTCTGCCCATGGTTCCCCAAAGGCTCTGAGATTAAACAGTTGGTAGCCAACTTTGTATACATGACTGTAAACAAGAGGGATCAGCTTTAAATAATTATGTCAAAGAAATGACAACTGTGCTCTTTGCCAGAACAGGGATGAATAATTACAAAGCCAGGACACAATTAAGCAATTGTGACTGTCAGGATTTTGAGCTGTCTCTCTGATGTGTGGGCTGGCGTACTACCACATACCCCTGCCTCTGGACAGATCTCTGCACTCCTTTGATTTACATTTCCCAGGAGTTCAGGGCGTGGCCATTACAGAAGTCTTTGGGGTGGGGGGGGGTCTTACTCTTCTCTGTATCCATCTTGGTACTCTCTGTATTGAGAATGGTAGATTCAATGGCCAAACTCAGGGCCTTCACTCTTTCCCTTAGCTTTATTGCTCAAGGCTAGTTCTCTAACACTTGAGCCACAGCCCTATCTTGGGCTTTTTGGTAATTAACTGGAGATATAAGTCTCTCAGATTTTTTCTGACTGGTCTAGCTTCAAACTGGGATCCTCGGATCTCAGCCTCCTAAACAGCTAGGATTATAGGTATGAGGAATTGATGCCTGATATAAATGTGTGTGTGTGTGTGTGTGTGTGTGTGTGTGTGTAGATATTTGTATGTATGTATGTATGTTTACAGGTATTTCTGGGAAATAAGCAAACCTTAGCTGTTATAGGTCCATTACCTGCCAACACACACACACACTCACATACAAACACACACCCATACTCACAGCCTGGAAGAGCCCATTGTCACATCAGCTATCACCACCTATCAAATGGCATCTTTCCATAAAACAAGTGGAGTACAGACAGAAGGTAGAAGTAAAATAACAAAAGCCAAAAGGCAACAAGGGAGGGAAAAATGTGTTATCAAGAGAGGGTGGGGTGGAGAGAGAACTCTTATTCAAGCACCATGGCCTCCCAGGTACCAAATCAAACCTTGGTGACATGGGGGCTGATTAGTTACTGGCTGATTTTTGCATTTGCGTCAGCAGAGAACACCCAGTCTGCCTGTTCCCCACCTCCAAGGCAAGGGCTATGATTGGAGAAGCATTTTCCATTCTCCCAAATACTTTATGTCAGGAATAAAATGAAAACAGTTCCCCAAATCATGGCCTCCTTGATCATCCATCAGAGTATTCTGCTGAATAAGCACAACAGGCTGCCGCCGTCTCAGAAAGGACAGAAACCAACTTGAGATTCCGATTCTGGTATGAAAAATAGGTCTTCAGCCAGTGTTCACAGCACAGTGTCGGCAATTCACCGGAAGGAAATTACTCTCCACTTAGAAACCAACTCTAAGTATATACATACCTCCTAGAACATACATATGTATATATACACAGAGACAGAAAGCATATATATATATATACACCTACAGAGGAGCAAACATATGTCTGTACATACTGTGAACAGGCAAGTAGCAGCCTTTTGAACACAAATTTATTAATGCAGCAAAGAGCTCATTTGGCCTCTTTCTATCTGCAAGAAAAATACCACTGTATGTCTCTAAAAACAACGAAAGAGAATTGCCTGCCATTCAAGAGACAGAGGCAGTTGGATGCAAGACCAATAACATACTAGAATTTTTCTGGTTCTTCAAGGATCATGACATAAATACAGCATCTAACCAGAGGCCCAAGACCTTCATCCTAGACCAGTCAGGACTGTGTGCTTTCCCCAAGGCTGCTCATCCATGAAACAAGAGCCAGTGATTTCTGAAATCCTCTCCAGTTTGGAAATTATGGAACTCCACAAAAAGAAAACCAAGGGGCCCCATGCTTTTACTGAAGGCTTGTTTTCTCTTTTCTCAAATAATTAATAGACATTTTAAAGCTTAATATAGTTAGCAAGGATATTAGAGTCAATCACACAAACATGAGCTAATTCTATAATCGACTGGAAGCTAATTGGAAACTCTGAAGAACACTTCTGCTGATGTTGCTAATAATTCAATCAGCCAATGGCAGATTTTTGAGTGATTTCGGGTTAGTTTAAAAGGCAAGAGAGGATTCTAATTCTTTCCATCTCGAATCCACCTAAGAGTCCCAATCCCACTTGTCCTCTTCATTTAGGCACTTCTCTTAATTAGGGGCAAAGAGATACATGGGGAGCATATTCATCTCATTGCTCTAGTAGTAATATAGTAGAATAATAAAACTTGTGCTCCATAGTCAGACACAAGGGAAAGCTCTAGCCCTGGGAATTCCCATTTATGTGACCTCAGGAAGCCCAGAGACTTTCTCTGGGCCTGATGTCCCGCATCTGCAAAGTAAGTGAATGGTCCCTTCCTTCTGCATTATGGGGTTAAATGAGGATCCACCAACTTATATAGAGAGAGAACACTAGGACAGAGATATCCATGTACTGAGTTCCCACACAAGTGGAACAGACAGTATACTTATTATTTGCTCAAGTTTGAAGCAATTGATAGTGGGGCCATGGGAAAGCTTTCCGTGCCAAAGGCAAATAAGAGCAGGGTAAGTACCAATCTATCTATCTGTATATACATGAAGGTGGGCAATGAAAGATGGGCAGGTTCTAACTCAAGAGATTACAAAGAGTTCATTTGTTGTATTTTTCTGGGTTTGGCAATATCATCTGTTTCTAGAATCCTTTCACCAAAAAAAGGTTTTAAAAAAGGCCAAGAAAAAATTCTTTCATTTGGACAAAATTACAAAGGCTGGAATAACTACAAGCAGTCATGTGCAGTACGTCAAATGTGTGTCCCAATAAGGAGAACTGTTAAACACTCTAACAGCTATGAAATGAATCACTCAATTAATTTCCCACATGCTGAAACAGGTAACAATACATTTATCAGCCACGATTATACCCTCTATATCGTATATTTCCACAACCGTTAGCAATTTTATTCAGCATAACGGGAAATCAGTTGCACCTCATGGATTCAGAGAAAGAAAGCTGCTTCAGGTCTGCTGCCAAGTGAGCAACTAGATAGAAGACATTTCATTGTTCTGCTCTGCTTTGGTTTTATTTTTTTTTCCTTTCTCCCCTTAATAATTTCCAATGTATGTATAAGTCAATAAGTGAAGACAAACTAGACATCCAGCATTTCCGTGCCCGCACTTTAAACATACAAGCAGCAATCCTGGGAGATGGCTGCACAGCTCCATAGAGCCCCAGAGTGGTGATGGTTCTGTGAAGGGATCACTGGGGGTTACTGAATCCATTCCCCAGTCTCAGGCTTCACTGAAGGACTGAAACTTCTCCCAGGGAAATAGATGCCCTTAGAAAACATCCCTGTGTCTGAATCTGTGACCCCCAAGTCAAATCTCCCCTGCCTCATCAGAGCTGCCATTAGGACGACACCTGGTTCACTTTCACAGTCTCTGTTAGTAAAAGAAATGTCAGTAAACAGCATTCAAACAGACTCTGGTGAGCTGCATGTGGGGAACACACACAGGCCCTGGGACACATTGTCAGAAAACATTGCCTTCTGTGCTAATATTATCTCAGAAGCTGCAGAGCCTGCCTCTGTGGTAGAAGGAAATTACTTTCTCCTTTCCTCTTCAGTAGAAAGAAAGAAGTCCTTTGAAGGACTAGAGAAATCCTGCCACCACCACCCCCAATAGAAAATGCCTGATGCCTTCTCCCTTCTCTACAAGTGAAGAGAAGAAAACCTCTTTGAGGAAGTGGCCTGATTTCCACTGGAAAACTTCCCCACTGAACTGAGTGTGGTACATTTACAAAAAATAGTCCTTTGGACTGGGTCACAGGAAGACCTCGTGTATACCCAGTCCCATTTCATGTATATCTACAAGTGTACCCCTAGTCTAAGATTTTAAACACAAGAATAGCCAATGGTTTGAATTGTGTCTCTCATAAAGAACAGAGAACCTTTGGCCTACCTTGGGCTTTACCACCTTCATGAAGGCTCCTCTGAGCAATGCCTCTTCTCGTTCTTGTCTGGTTACTTTCTGGGCATCCAGAAACTTCAAGTTGGGCAGCTTGTACAGAACAAAGCACCTGGAAAAGAATAGCCAAAACCCACTCAGGAAGGTGAGGCAGGCCTCAAAGACACAGTGTAGTAATTTTTATTGCATCCTTAGTAATCACCACCATTGAGCCTTTAGGTGCATAGGTCTTGTTTACTTCTTTGGAGATATTTACAAAGGTTGTATTTTACACACACACACACACACACACACACACACACACACACACATACATGTCAACAGGTATATGAATCCAAGGAGACTACCATGGAGGAAGAACTATGCATGCTCAGGGTGCATAGAACTGACTGTTGTGCTGCACATGTTTGATTCTTTTTTTTCCTGTGACACCAACCAACATTTGCTGAAGACATGCTACCTTTTAATAAATTTGAATTGTCACTTCATCATTTCAGGTAAACAAATTGCACATCCTTTTGGCTTGGGAAGAACTACTATACCTTTTGCCTTGCTTTGGGGGATACATTTGCTTTGTGCAAGCACATTTTCACAAACCTAAGTGCAGGTGAACATTCAGTAGATCAGGTGACAATTTCAACACGATCGACAATGAAACAGGACTGGCTCAGACCTTCCCTGCATCAATTCAGTGACACAGTACATATGAAAAGTGATTCTTTTTTGTTTCTGAGATTTCTTCTGATTAGAAAAATACTTTTGATCACACTTAGTATGTACTTGTGCAAAAGTCTACAAATAAGGAGGGTTTATGCATATATCACTTGACTCAAAGGCAGATACACATACCCCTACCTGGGGTAGCCAGCAAAATTCCATCAATGTGTTTTAGGCCCAACTTCTTTGCTATACAGGAAGTTCTCAGTAAGACTAACCTATACCCCTATGTTACTGTTTATATCACTGCCATTCCTATAGGCCATTGTTTGAACTTAAGATGATGATAAGACTTCAAATTACCACATAGGACAATAATATAAACTATAATAGGCCAACGACTCTAGGAGAGAAGTAGAGAACACATGTAGCTGAGAGAAATGCTACGCTGAGGAATCAAGTTAAAGTCTCGAGGGCTTTTTATTAATCATCAGTTATTCTAACACTGGCAATATGAAGATTCTCTTCATCAAGGAAAAACAAGGGCTCTGCTTCTAGGAAATGTTAATAGTCAAACAAATGCCCTACATTTCCTTCAGTATTCCTTACAGACTCCACATAAATAAATGTCTAAAAGGTACAGACACTATCTATACGTCTCCCTTGTCAATGATAGTCCCCTGCCTAGAGGCTTTCCATTGTGGCCCCAAACTCTTGTGAATCAAATGAACCACTCATTAGGGCCTATTCTGACCAGGAAGAAGAGGAAGAGATACAATGTCAAGAGCAACAGATCATCTCTGAAGTAATCAGTCACTTCCACCTTGTAACAGGCCTCCCCAGTATTCCCTCACCTTTCAAGCCCCAACCTCCACGAATACTTCTACACCTTAAGCTCACATTCTTTTCTTCCATCTCTACACTTCTAGAGCATGTTCTCAGCAACATATGGTCCAGCATTTTGTTGTTTCCTGGTTATTTTCTTGGTGTTCAGTTGATGTCCATGGTTCAACTATAAACTTCTTGAAGGAAAAAACAAACCTCCTTGCGTAACTGCATGGTATCTTGGGGATACACATTATTCAATAACCTTCCCATTTATCTAGCTGCCCAGATAGTTCTGTGCACCCATATTGTGCCAGGTTCTAGGAATACAGAGGAGTTCAGATGTGAACCACACTACTCCCTTGAATGGGAAAAATAGATCCACACATAGAAACCAGTGTAGCTAAGGACTAGAGGTATGTATAGATGCATACAGATGCATGTTACTATTCAGTGAGTGAATGATTGAAAAACTAAAGGGGGAAGGGGTAACAAAAATCTCAAGCGGATATGTAGCATGCCTGTGCCTATACTCAGGTGCTCCTTCCAGGGCTACCTCTCATAATCACAGGTGATTTCCTATGGCCAAACAGTCTTCATATGCCTGTCCAAGTGAAAGACTTAGCTGGTTACTCAAAAGCCACAGACAACTTTTTAGTGGCCACCAGTGACGATCTTCTATTCTTTGGTAAAAATCAAAACACTCAGAAGTTACTTTGGAGCATAATTTTCCACTCTAACAGTCCATCCAAAGCCTAATCTCCTGGAATTTGACTCTGTTTCCGTCTTCTTACCTGGTCTCAATCTACTGCTCCTTACCTTTCCAAACACCCCTAACCTTATTAAAGAAAACTCAGGAAAATGCTACCCAGGGCACAAATGTTCTTTTTACCCCTTAGTAGAATTCCCACCGGCCTCAGACTGTCAGGGAAAACTTCCATCTTCTGCTTGTAGCAGAAAAGTCTGGATGACAACAGATTCTTTCAAATAAAGACATGTACAGACAGAAACAATATGTCAGGAGTGACGCGCACAGGAGTAAAGACACCCACTAAGTGTAGGGTGGAGAAAGATGAATATTCAGGTGAAGACAACATCAGTATTAGAAAATCAGCCAATGTTTAATGATGGAGTGAAAGATTCCTTCACAGGGCTGGCAGGAACCACGATGACAACAGACCGCACATTGTCATTTTGCCTCACTTTGGATCACAGCCCTGAAATCAAAGGAGAAAGACAGAGATAGGTGCTGGCTTTTAAGCTAGTTAAAATTTTTTAGATGACAAAGAGCTTGCTGTTTTCAGTGCACCCTTCTGATACAATCAAAGAGACAGACAGGGGTGACATAGGCTGCCCGTCACCCCTGAGTCTCAGGGTGACTTGACTTCCATCTTCAGGATCAGCCAGAGTTTCCAGGTGGTTGTTGCTCAGGGAAGTTTGAAGGTCACTAAGAAGAGTTGTCATCAATTCAACCTGACATTCACCATCCAGGCTGACTGGATGAACTTTGATCCAAGTGGAACTTTGGGCCAGCTTTCAAAGTTCCTTCTTCAAGCTGTCTTTTTTTCTTTTATCTTTCATATATTCAACTAATAAGCATTGGACTGCTACAACCTGTGGGGAACTGTGCAAGGTGCTGGCATAAGGCGATGAAGAGAACAGAAGGCTTCTGCCCTCAGTGAGCTTACATTTTAGCACTGTGCCTCTCAAGTATGAGTAGGCACCAGCATCTCTGCTCAGTCCCAATTCTTATTAAAACAGAGATCACTGGTCCCCTGCCCCCACACTCTGATTCAGGAGTTCTGGAGTGAGCCTTAGAATTTATGTTTCTAATAAGTTCCCAGGTGCTGCTGCTGTCCTGCTGGGAACCAATGTCCTAGTGAAAAATAACTCCATGAGGAATAATAGTTTTGGAATTATGAGCATGGTGACACAGCCATGAGCCTCCTTCTCAGGTCTGCCAACCGTGTGTTCATGGAGCACAGAGCCCCAACAACATCCCAGATCTTCCTGGCCCTTGGTGACTTAGAACTGGATCCAATATTTTTGCCAAGTGATAAGTCAGCAGGCTTCTGGCTTGCCTGTCCCATCCTGGTCTTGAGAGATCTATTTCCCTTTATTCTAGGTCATGTCAGGATGTCAAAAAGCCGTAGCTTCAATCCTGAGTGTAATACAAGTTTGCCATAAAAATACAAGAGCAGATTCCTGAGGCCACAGAATGAAAGCTTTTACAATATCAATTCAACCCTTGTAAATTTAATCCAGGGTTATTTGTTGCACCAAAACCTCTTTACTGTGATGTATTACTTAGTTACTGGGGGTTATCACAGCCATATCCTAAAGTTGCATAGTACATAAAACATTTCAGTTAACAATGCGGGAAGGTTAACTCCCCCAGATAACCTGCAATCACAAGGGCTAGTCCAGATGACATCCTTCTGTCAGCTTCCACGAGCTATTGATGGTTCAATCAGTTTGTTTTGAAGGTAAAGTACAACAAAAGGGCAGTAAACTTATTCAGACTGTCAACAAGGGCTATGGGGAATGGGCCTTGCAGGTAAGTAATTCTGGGTGTTTTAAGGCTATTATCAAACAGCAATGGTTGAAGGAAGAGACAGCTACTAATAACACAGAAGGCAGCCATCATAAACCACTTTATGGTAGAAACCCCCATCCATAAATCCTGCAACACCCGGAGACAGCTTCAGATTTATAAAACTGCTTGTTAAGCCAGGGCACTGCTTAATGAAAAGAGATCTGTCTAAGTTCTGAGTCTCAAGTCCCTAGCTCCAGCGGCTACTCCAATTTTCCTGACCTTCTCAAGGTGGCTGAGGGGAAGCCCCTGGGGCTGAAGGTGGTGGGAGTCAGAGCCATTTGGGGCTCTGATATGGCAGATGAGGTTATCAAGAAGAGAGCAGGGATCCTAGAAGCTATTTAAATACCCATTTGTCTCTGTCTGGAAACTGATTTCTTAAAAGTGAAAGACCAGCCACCAGAGCTTCCCATGTTCTTTCTTTCATTTCACGCAGAATGTCCCATTTTCTTAAGATTTCTTTAAGGATAGAGCTGAAACTGAAAACCAGTGGCAGGAGAAAAGGAATCACCTAAAGCTTTTGTTTCGGGTTTTCTTTTTCTCTGAAATCTAATTTTTCTATTCCTATCTCAGTGCTCTGGCTTTGTTTTTTCATCTAGACCTCAAAAGAGAAATGTTCTTTCCTTCTGTCCACAATGGTTACCCCAGGAGAATTGGCTGCTCCCCAGTTAATAGGGTACAACTACAGGAAATTCCTGGTCATCATCAATATCTGCTGAAGGGGTTGGCTACCATATTTCTTTCTCTGAGTCTATTCACTAAACACCAAATGTTGTCAGGCCTGGTAGTGTATACTTGTAATCCTAGCACATGGGAAATCAAAGACAAGAGAATCAAGGGCTTGAAGCCAGCCTTGGCTATACAATGAGACTCTGTCTAGAAAGGAAAAAAAGGGGGGGGGGAGGGAAGCAGAGAGGGAAGGAGAAGAAATAAGGGAGAGGAAGGGAGAAAGGCAGGAAGGGAAAGAAGGAAGGCCACACACACACACACACACACACACACACACAGAAAGGGAGGGAGGGAGGGAGGGAGGGAGGGAGGGAGGGAGGGAGGGAGGGAGGGAGGGAGAGAGGGAGGGAGGGAGGGAGGGAGGGAGGGAGGGAGGGAGGAAGGGGGGAGAGAGAGAGAGAGAAAGAAGAGAGAGAGAGAGAAAAGTTTTAAGTTCCTAAGGGAACCAGGTTGAGTATCTTCTACTTCTTTCCATTTATAACCTTCTATGCTTTACATTATTACTTTCTGCCTTCCTGCTCCAATGCATTGAACAGGGATACAGCGAGCTACTGATACCCTACCTGGGACCTCCGATTATAGTCATGGGTGATCTATGAGCTGTTTTCAATCCTCCACAAAGCTTAACACAGCAGGGCTTCCTTTATGCCAACAAAATATCTCACTTCCTTGTTGTTGACTGCATTACCTCAGCTCCGTTTACTAACACTGGTTACCTCATGCTGACCAAAAGTACTGATCAACTGTGAACTATGGCTGATTAATAAAAGAAGATAAAAGCATGTGCAGTGACACCAAAGCCCTTAAAATGCAAAAGAGAAAATTAAAAGTGAGAGGTCTTCATAATGAAAACCTTGGAGGCTAAGAGGATAGAGGAAAGTGTCTAGGACTTGAGCTTATCTTCTAGGGGTTGGGAGGATCTTGGTTTAGTAGGCTGCCTTTCTGAGCCTCAGATAATCTCTCTGTGAAATGGAGGGGCTGGGCCAAATGATGACTAAGCCTCCTTCAAATTATCCTGATTGAATTCTCTGTGCCTCAAAGTTGGTTTATAGGGGCTGGGAATATGGCCTAGTGGCAAGAGTGCTTGCCTCATATACATGAAGCCCTGGGTTCAATTCCCCAGCACCACATATATAGAAAATGGCCAGAAGTGGTGCTGTGGCTCAAGTGGCAGAGTGCTAGCCTTGAGCAAAAAAGAAGCCAGGGACAGTGCTCAGGCTCTGAGTCCAAGGCCCAGGACTGGCAAAAAAAAAAAAAAAAATTGGTTTATAATAAGTGCTTCTATATCATCCCTTCTCATTGCCCTGATTCCCTTATATAAGCCACCCTCCCAGCTCCACACCTCCAGATAAAGATAGTGAGAAAAAGCCAATAAAGGCCAAGGAGTTCTGAACAACACTAAGAGTGGAAGAGCTCCAGATTCTCAGAGAGATGACAATGATCTCACTCTAATGAGCCTGAGGTGAGCTCACCTACAGCATTAATGAATGTCTGACAACTGCCAAAGACCAGCTGATTTTCCTCACAGTTCACTGGCAGCATGTTTGAAGTCTCTGTGCAAACAATACACCCACAGGACAGTCCAAAGCCCTCTATGGAGGGTAACCGGCAATTACTCTGTGGGCTTCTGTCACTTTGATCTTGGGATCATGACCTTTGCTTTCTTGTGATCTTCAAAGCCCAGATTGTAGATTAGCCGGGGAATGCTAGCTGGGTTATGTAAACCACAAGTTTTACAGCTTCTATTCAGTGGGAAATGGTGGTAGTCCAGGCCAGCCCTGGCCTGGAGGGACTCTCTGGCTTGCCTTCCCTTGGCCTGAGTGCTACAGACATTGGGCAGACCCCAGCACTGCTCCCTACCAGGGAACAACAACAACAACAAAAAGGCACCATATTTTAAATGATTTAAAGTTATAAGGAATACATTGGGGCTTACTTGATAGTTGGAGGAAAGAAGAGGCCCACAATGATACAAGAGAATGCAGGACAAAAGGCTTAAAACAGAGCAAACTTATTTGAAGGACCCTTGTTTAAAGATGAAGTCCAGCACTTCCTTCACTTCCAAAGCATTGCAGAAAACAAGGAGACAGAAAAGGAGTCAAAAGGAAGACAAATGACAGACCAGTCTGAGTACCCAAGTTTCTCATACTTGATTTGCTATTTTGGCCTGTGTCAGTCTACCAAAGGCCCAAATGGTATATTAGTGCTATAATGGTCTCTCCCACCAACACTTTCCTGCCTATTCTCTCTTTCTGCCCCAATCCCGAAGGCTGCTGTTACTACATTTGCATCCATTCAACATTCATCCCACAACAGCACCACTGTATCCACACAGCAAAGCTCAGGTAAGTTTCAGCCCCCATAATGTGGCCATGGACTTTTCTCAGCCAGGAGCTATGATGGATAGCAACGGGAGCCCCAGGCATGGTTTCCCTCCTGCCCCAACAACAACTCAACAACTCCGTAATATGTTCATGCCTGCACAGGAATTTAATGAGCCCATTTTACTGTAGGGTTGTGTGCCAAGAAAATCCAACTAGGTAGATACACAGGAAGGGAAGTGAGGAAGCCAAAAGGGTTTGTTTGGGGGAGGGGAGGAAAGACTCCACAGAAATCTCTGACTTCATAAATCTAGTCACTTCCCATTTCTGGTCCAGTGGTTGGCCACAATGTCACCTAAAACTGAGCTGATTTCTTTGAAATCAACATCTCCTTGGAAATGAAACAACACACACATACACACACATGCACACACACATACACACTTGTTTTGATGTATGGCTGGGTGACATATTATAAATATTACATCACATAACCACAGTGGATGCCAATCAATAAGAAATTTTTTTAGACAGCACTAAATGAACCATGGATTCTTGCTGCTGAATACACTCCTTTAAAGCTCCTACTATTGCTATGATGATTAATATAAGGCATATTGTCAGAAAATGTACTTAAAGTGAAAAACAGTAAACTACAGAAATATCATTCATTCTTTAAACAATTTTCTAGTGAAACTGTCACATAAATTTACATAGAAGGGCTTTCAGTAACAGCTAGAAAGGTAGACCTCATGCTTTGTGGGTGAAGGACCCAGAAAAATATTTTACTGAAAGAAAAACAAAAAGGCAGCTGCATGGCTTTGTATAAATGGAAATACCACCAGAACTCTGATTTCAAAAGTCACACTGTGAAACTCTAAAATTTCTCAGAGGTAAATGAAGCACAAACTCCAGGATAAACAAAGCAAAGCTACTCACAGACCACAGACTGGAACTGCATCAAGCACACATTTATCTCCTCTGAATACAAGGGTGAGTACTTAACAATCAAAAATAAAAAGAAATGCATAAATGAAAAGTGCAAATGCACTGGAGAGTCACCCATCATTCCCATCCAACTGCGCCATCAGATGCAGCGAGCGTGTAACTGAGCGGCGCACACATTTAATGTCTCCTCTGCTGCTTTTAGTCTCTGCCTCCTCAGAGCAGAAGCATCTTGCCTTTGCTGTGGATGACTTACGTGTTCTCTAAGGTAAATCTGATTAGTTACCGTTTGGGCCATGTACAAATGCTAGAATCCATCCCCTCCTGGAAAGGAGCTGTATGTGCTCTAGGAAAAAAAAAACCAGTCTGTTCCTCATATCTTGGCCCCCTGCCTATCCCTCCCCCAAAATAGACCTGCAATGGGCAGGACCAGGTTGAGGGATGACAAGGCTAGGCCATGAGATGAATGACTCAGAGAATCGAGCTCTTCTCCAAAGAACCACAACCTCAACCAAGACTTGGGTTAAGTCTGAAAAGGAAAATAATCTGTTTATGAACTGCATTTGTTGGCATCTGATTCCAAATGGCCAATGGGCATCCAAGGATCCCATAAGCTTCCTACACCTGCCCTACTCACGTACTCAGCTCTAAGAACTAGAGGAGACTCTAAACCTCCACCTCCAGCAAAGTCATGGAGAGATGTTCGCATCTCCAGCACCAATTACATATTGTTGAGGCTTCTTGTCACAAGTAGACTTGGTCTTTACTCATTGGAAGTCATTCTCTAGATATCAAAATGTATCCAGTAGTGAGAGAAACCTCTAAGATAGACTCCACAAAGGGCTGAGACAGAGAAGGGAGAACGGCACCTGCTCAGTTTCAGCTAGCCTCAGGATGCTAGAGCCTCTGAACACCTGAATCTCCAAGGGATGATCGTAAGTTTGCTACTGAGCAGACTGGGATGCTTCGAACAATTCAGAGGTCATTGGGGCTCACTAATCAAGACACCCTCCACAGCCAAACTGACTTAACATCAGATCGGTCACCTTATACTATGAGTTAATATTTTTGCCAATGTGACCATTTACAACAACAAATAAAGCACTATTCTCTTTTCTTTTCCACTTGCAACTTTATAAAGCCCTCTTTGCGGGGGGCACAAACACAATAGGATAGAAATGAAAACTTCCTTTATACTACCTCTCTCATTTTAGAAAAATAAAACAACAAAACATGCCGATAGTTATAGACACATACAACACTGTGACTCCATGAATGAGTGAATGAATGAATGGACATGCATGACAGTATTTGTGGATACAGACGCATATGCACATGTATATACTTATATATGTTATTAATTTATTTTTATGAATTAAACAAAGAAATTCAGAAAACAAACAAGCATTCCTTCAAAACATGTTTAATGGGAAATCTTTTTTGGACTTTCTTAATCTCTCAAGATATATTTAAAATAAATTGCTGCAGTTGCCAAGCTATGGAATCAGCCTATGTGTCTATAAACAGAGGAATAGATAAAGAAAATATGGCATGTATACATGATGAAGTAATATACAGCCATAAAGAACAGAGTGATATTATTTGCAAGAAAATGAATGGGATTTGGAAACATGATGTTAAGTAAAATAAACCAGCTACAGAAAGACATGTTTCCTCTCAAATGTAGAAAATAGAATTTTTAAAAGTATCAACCTGAAAGAAGAGGAACTACTGAAGGGTGAGGGAGTGAGGGAGATGACAGAAATGGGAAAGTAAGACAGAAGCTGTGAGAGTGGATAAAATCAAAGTATAATATTTGCATGCATGGAAATATGGCAGTGAAACCATTAACATGCACAATCAATACCAACCATTGCAATTTTTAAAAAAAATCTGTAAAATAATCAAACTTTTAAATGCCTGGCTTGAATAGTGTTCCAGAAACAAATTATATTCTAAGTTACTAAAGACCTTAATGTGAGGACTTAGAAATGTAAAAGTATCCACTTACTGGATATGAACCACATTCTCCCAAATAGAACTCACATTTAAACCTACAGCCTCACATCCCAAATGAAAACTCTCATGATGGAGAAACACTTAATACTTGTTTAAAATAAGGTTATTCTAAGTTGATTTAGAATAATCTAAGACCTTTGCAAAATTAAAAAAGAAATCCAGAATAGGAAGTAAGTTATAAAATTCAAACAGAACTATAACTAAATTCTTGTAGCTTTACTAGTGTGTGTATACAGCATTCAGTAGTTGTTATACTTTTTATTTTATACACAAAGATTGCCCAAACCATATTATTTCATTGGTCACTACAGTGTATTCAGTGAGTCCCCAAAGAGCAAGTTCCTCTGAAATATTACAGTCTTCCCTCATTCTTCCAAATCTAGGTCCCTGGAGCCCTGCCTACCTATTACTTCCTTCCTTCCTCCTGCCCACATTAACATGAATCGGGTGTTAATATTGTGACACAGAGAGAAGCTGTACACATGCAAAGATCACTAAAACATTTATACAAGAATCAAGAATTGGGGGGATGTGGAATTCAAAATGAAGAAGGAAACTAAAATGAATTTTGTATATCAGGTAAAATCAAGAGAAGATGACTTGAATGCAGAAGACAATACAGGAAAGCATTTCTACCTGGAGCCCATCAAAGCATATGGCTAATGGATTTGAGGCCTGTGGTCCTTCCTCTTGGGATTGTATGTGATCTCCCTAAACTTTAGTGGGAAGAGGTCTGTCTCTAGAGAGTGAGGAAGATTTCACAATAAAAACAAAAGATCAGCAAACTTAACAGGGGTCCTATCTAGCCTATTTTATAGATGAAGTTTTATGGTAACAGAGCCAAGTCCATTCATTTACAAATTATTTAAGCTATTTATGCACTATAACACCAGGTTTGAATAGTTGTGTCAGACTTCATAGAGTTTGTAAAACCTACTTATTATTTGAAAAAAAAAGTTTGTTAACCCCTGACCTAGACAACTGAACAGCTTTCCATTGGCTTTGTTTCTGTGACTCAACAAAGGGAGACAATAACTCTATGTTTTCCAAAGGACAGAGTGCCAACATTATCTTGTGAAGTTCACTAGTATTTATCATTCTATTCTGAAGCCCTCAGTATCACATCATCCCCTGGAGAAGCTGTTCTTCATTTCTTCCATCATATGGATACGCACCTGTATCTCTTGTAATCGTCCTCATCCTTTTCCAAGCTGACCAGCTCATTAGGACACGCCACATTGCCCAACAGACTGAGGTACTCCAGAGCCGGTGTTGCTTTTGCCAGGTGATCAAGCAGACACTCCAAATCAGTAATGTGACAAAGGTTAAGGGTCATGATCCAAGAGGACAAAAGGCTAAGGACCCTGGGGCCTTCAGTGATAGGCACAGTTGCTGTTAGTTTTTGCTTGCTGTACCAAAATAGGCAACGGAACCACTTAACTGGTGATTTACTTTGACTCAGTTTCAGAGACTTCAGTCCAGAGTTCTCGGGTCCACTGGTGAGAGACAGAACATCATGGTTTAGGATGATGTGAAGGAGGACATTCAGCTCATAATGGGTAGGAAGAAGTGCTGGGATGATTGAGACAAGTCTCAGACCCTAAAGATGTGCCTCCAATGACCCAGATGATGCCACCAGCTGGCAACCAAGCCCTTACTTAGTACATGAGCCTCTTTTTGAGGGGGAGAGGGGCATTTCTTATCCAGACCATAACATCACCATAGCAGCTAATATGTCAGGCTGCTCCTGCTCTACATGATGACTGGGTAGGGACTGAAATCCACTTAGCTGTGTGCATAGGACATTGCTAACTTTTTACTTCCACTGTTGAAAACATTCTCCAACTTCCTTCTAATCAAGGAAGGCAAGGTCTATATCATTTATGAGGCAATGGATCCATTTGTTGTCTTATCGTTCTTTTGTCTACATTTAAATTTTTAATGGTAGGATAGGTTCTACACAGTAAAATACTTTGCAATATATAAATTTACAAAGCTTACTTTCTAGTAATAAAAGTATACTTTTTTCCAAATATATTCTCCTTTCCCTCTGAGTGGAAGGAATTTGGCATTTTAACAGAGGGAATGGCATGGAGACATAGGCATTGCTTGGCTGCCTTTTAGGTAGCAATAAAGCACTGGTTTGGGAGGAAATGAGACCAAAGGTAAAAGGCAAAAACAAACAAAAAATTAGGATAGGTTTTTATCAAACTTATCAAGCAGGTCAAAATGAATTCCCCCAGACTGCTGTGATCTAATGTTCTGTGATGAAGAAAACTAAAGAGAAAGCACAGAGGAGGTACACTATGATGAGATTATCCACCAATGGACTCCACTACCAAATCAGGGAACACACTGAGATCCCCCAGCTAAATATGAAAGGAAAAATCCACCTCAACCACTGACTTAAGCTGCATTAGTGAAGCCCTTAGCAGAAGGAGGAGGGTTAGACAGGCCTCATGCAAAGGTCATGACTTTTAGAGTCTATCGAGAGGAGTTGGTCAAGCCAGCAGACAAAATACAGTCCTTGCCAGGAAGTGGAAAGGAACTACATACACAAAGAGGTATCAGAGACTCAAAGTCGGTTTCTGGGTGTGAGGGCCATGTGGACCTAGAAGGAGAAGGTAAAGCCAAAGAAAAAGGCTGCTCTCACCTGTCTTAATATTACCTAACATTAGAACATAAGTCACATTTCCTTATACTTGTTTTCAACTATAGGCACAGAGGAATGAACTCTAAATCCAATCCATATCTGCGTATAGTCCCTAAACTCTCTTCCGGTTGGACCACTACAAGGTGTCACATTCCATTTCTGATAATTATAATCGACTGAATTTTCCTCTAACTTCTACCTGTGAACCCAATTTCATTACTTGGCCCTACAAAGGAATAAAATGCATTCTTCTCTTCCATATAAGGAGCCCTTCGGATATCTGAAGCTCACATGCCTTCCTTGGATCTTTTCCAAGCTAAGTTCATCAAGCATTTTTCAAACAAGGTGCTCTGAACCCTCACACAGAGTAACAAATTCTGTGCATGGGTGGGGCTAAGGGGGAGACAGCGAGTACACTCAACAGGAAAAAGATAAAGAGCAGTGTATGCACACTCATTCACTGCTGACTTCCGTTTCCCAGTATCCACCCCATTTCCTAAACAAAGACAAAAAAAGTGGATGTTTTCATCCTTTGACTTTCACAAAGCATTTGGGGATGACCACACATAGTACCATGACAACAGGGATTCACAGAAGAGTAACCAGAAGGTCCAACCAGGAAGGTAAGGTTGGAAGGACAGGGGACAGACAACCAGGAGTCAAAACATGATGAAGACAAAATGTAACAACTGCTTTTTAAACTGAAGTTCAACCATCATACTCTGTATACAAAAATCATTAATATCTAAATGCAATTAAATGACAGTGAGCAATTTCAGGGAAAATGTAACTTTTCCAACAGATTCTATCTTTGGATGCTTCATCACCTGTATTTAAAGAAAAGAGAAAGGACAAAGGGAAAAGTAAGAGCTCCACCACCTTCTGTGAATATCCTCCTTATACCCAGGCAAAGCTACTCCTGGGGCATGTGATCTGGCATGCCTTCCTTAAAATTCTTTAACTCTCCATCCAGCACATGGGATTCATCAGAGTCCAACAGGGCCATCCAGATGTAGTAGTACACTGTGCTTGAACCTGGGCCAGCCTCAGTTCCAGCACTCTCTACTTTAGAGTTTGCTCCAAGCTCTACCCCACACAAGAGACCCACGGAAGTTCTGGGAAGCACTAAGACTGTTGCCTGTTGGGTGGTCACAAAACCGGAAAGCCAAGTCCTCATTTGAAGAGGGAAGCTAGACAAGCTAATCATTCACTCCTGTTAGGTACAACAGTGTTTCTTTGGTAGGACTACAAGAGATCTGGTTGTCGAAATGATGTTGACACACAAATTCAGAACTATCAATGTAAAAGGGAGACCTTGATGATGAAGAGGAAGTCTGCCTCTCTAGTATAGGTGGGAAAACTTGAATCCAAACCTATTTTCTGCTTCAAGCAAACTCCTTCAAACTTGGGTCTGTTTCATCTCCTGTACAGAGGGAATTATGTGGAAACATCACTTCAAATAGGCAAGATTTGCAAGCCGAGGAAACTTGAGTAACTGAATTTGAAAGAAATTAGTTAAGGGAAGCGTAGCATGCCCACCATCTTGGGATGTAGGACTACTTTAATCTGAGTAGATGTCTGTAGGTGGATATTTTTTTTTTTTAGAGCCAATAAGGGAATCCTTGCTCACACAGAGCCTTTTCAAGGCCTTGGGAAAGGCCCTTATCACAGTCACATGATCGTGTAATTCTATAAAATGTACAAATTATTTAAACTCTCATTGATTAAGATCATTGTCTTTCACATTACCCTCCTTGAGCTGGACAAAGGGAATGGCTGCAGAAATCCTGGTGATCTGGCCATCGTGAACAGTTGTAGGTGCAACATTTATGATTCAGTGGGATATAGTTATGTGGTTTGCAGTCATTTCTAGGAATGGCTAAATAATAATAATAATCATCATCCCATCACCCACGAAGCTGATCTTAACACACAGGGACAAACATAAAACTGATGATTTACTGATTAATGAACTCTAATTCAAAGAGCATTTAAATTGCAGAGCATGTTTACATACATACACAGCCCTAACTTGAAATGTTCTGAAATCTTAACAATTCATATGTGAAAAAAGTATAAAAGTATCTCTGAAATCTAATAATCCTATACACTTACCAATAATATATTTTTTGTGAAGTTCCCAGTAATAGGTCTGTGTGAGTCAGCTTTCTATCATTAAAATGAAATAGTGAGACAATTAACTTAGAAGAAAGGTATATTTCAGCTCACAGTTCTAGAAATTCCCATTCAGACTGGGCTGAACTACTGTTTCCGGTCTCCAGTGGGTGGGGCATACCATCTGGCAATGATGGAGAACACACAGTGCAATCAAGAGCTCACCTCATGGATCAGGAAGCAAAGAGAGAAAAAAAGGAAAGATCATGATCCAACAAACTCCTTCAGAGGCAAGGCCCCAGAGATCTACACACCTCCATCTCCTCAGTACCATCTTGCAGACCACACCCTTAAAGCATGCATCTCTGTGGAACCCAGCCGTGAGGAAACAGAAACATTGCTAAACCATCAAAAATAAAAATAAAATTTCAATCAACCTAAAGACTGATCAGAACATTTTTTAAAAGCAGGGAAAAGTTCAGATGCAAATCTATCTAGTATAAAAGAACCATGTCTATTCTAGGAATTTTAATATTTGAAGTAATTATCAATTCAAATTTATAAACAATTTTCCTTAATATGTTTTTATTCAAAATAACATTCCTTTCACACCTCATTTAGCACTCATCATTCCATCTAAGAAAGAAGGCTTTGTAGTCCAGAAAAGTGGATCAGCTTTTGAGAAGAACGTCATAGATCCTCTAAGTGCCCTTCTTGTTGGGAATTTCTTGAGCAAAGGGGTTTGCAGGCTCTGGGAATCTTCAGCTACCCATGATGATAACTCCAATGATTTCCAGGAGACTACCTCATTTAAGATATTTTGAGGGCTGGGGATGTGGCCTACTGGCAAGAGTGCTTGCCTCCAATACATGAAGCCCTGGGTTCAATTCCTCAGCACCACATATACAGAAAATGGCCAGAAGTGGTGCTGTGGCTCAAGTGGCAGAGTGCTAACTTTGAGCAAAAAGAAGCCAGGGACAGTGCTCAGGCCCTGAGTCCAAAAGCCCCAGAACTGGCAAAAAAAAAAAAAAAAAAAAAAGGTATTTTGACATTCCAGTGTTCTATGCTTTCCAACAATCATCCGAATTGATAAGGCAGAATGAGCTAACTTATCTCCCCCAAATCCTAACTAGATAGGAAGCGTCCAGCACCTTTTCCTTGTATGCTCTTGACGAGCCCTGCCTCCCTGCATTGGCCACCATTGGAGTATGAATTAGAAGGAGTTTTAATTGGCTCCTCAGTCTTCTGGGTCAATAAGGGCAACACAGTCCTGTCTTGCCTGATTTCAGGCTGAGACTGAACTTGTCACATTCCTTTTTGTCAGTCTGCATGGAAAAGTAAGAAGAAGCAATTAGTGGAGGAAACTTGGTATCTTGGGCTAACCAAGACAGTGGTAGTAGAGAAAGACTCGGGGATGCTCCTCTGGGTGTCTTTTCTTTCTTTTTGAAAAATTGGAAGCTACCTGGCAGAGTTTCAACTCTCTCCAGCTGGATTCCCAGCACACACCTGGCTTCCCTCATCAAGCCTTCTCTGGAGGACTTGGGGTTTAGATTTTTTTTTTTCAGTGTTGTCTGCAGAAAGTTGCCATCACAGAGCCCAGCTGTCAAGGCTGAGCTTGCCAAAGGAGGTTTTCTGTGGAGAGTCCAAGATCAAGGCAACATCTTGTTCCTATGTTTGGAGCAGAAAGGAAGAAGGGAGCCTGCCTGTCTGTGGACATGTCCAGGTGCAAAGGTCTGAAGCTGTTTCTCAGGTGACAATGGAATGTCTAACTTCTCTGGGCTCAGCTTTAAATCAAAGAGTTTCAATAACCATGGATGTTGCAGGAGGGGTTAAGCAGAGGTCACCCTAACTCTAGATTCTTGAATGCCATTCAATCTAATAACAACATTATCACATTTTATTCCTATATACATCAGAAATATGATCACATCAAACAATAATTAGGAATATTTGGGTAAATACTCACAAGCAAGTAAACGTTAGAGTTTAGAGTTCAATCCAGGTTCTAAAGAAATTTCATTTCTAGAAGAAAAGTGATTACATTGTCTAACCTTGGGGTGAATTAAATAGTGAAAAATGAAGAGTCATACATGTTTTGGGAAGGAGATCATATGTTATGTTATCCAGCTGTCTTCTCACCTTAAATAGGCTAAGTTTTCCAGTTAGGCTTATTTTTTAAAAGCACCAAGAGTTTACTTGAACATACTAATATGTTTTAGTAAAGTGTCAGGAAGTTACAAAGTCTTCCAGTGCTAACAAAAATTACTTCCATTGGAATGTCTCACTAGGGGGCTGGGAATATGGCCCAGTGGCAAGAGTTCTTGCCTTGTATACATGAAGCCTTCCCTGGGTTCAATTCCTCAGCATCACAATATATAGAAAAGGCCAGAAGTGGTACTGTGGCTCAAGTGGCAGAGTGCTAGCCTTGAGCAAAAAAGCCAGGGACAGTGGTCAGGCCCTAAGTCCAAGCCCCAGGACTGGCAAAAAAAAAAAAAAGTATGGAATCTCTCACTAGTACTCTGTAGGATATATTATATTACCCATTTACAAAGAAACTAGGTCCTTTACAGCATTCAGAGCTTCTCCATGATAATAGTAAATTTGTGTTGGAACAGAAATCCAGCCTTCTGAGTCAATGCAATGGTCTTCTTGTCTCAACCTAGCTGTGTAACATGCAGCACTTACCTTTCTTTGCGTGGGAACTATAATTCAGACTCACTATCTCTTTAGTACATGTGTTGAAGCAAACAGGATTGCATTAAAAAATATGATTCCAAACAAAGTTGAGTTATACCAAATAAGGAAGTTGTCAGAGTGTCATGTTTGCAAAGGTGACCTATCTACATTTTCCAGAATTTACAACTGGTGCCTTCCTTGGAGTTGAATATTAAGACATGATATGGCTGAGACCATCAGCAAAGATCTCATCAACCCTGGCAGAAGAGTCAGGGATAGTGTGTGCACACTCATGGCTGGGGACAGTGAATGAGAACATGAGTCAGGGGTTCAAGTTCATGACAGGGTTCAAGTCAGTCTAGATGACCCAAAGGACAAGAGTAACAGAGTTAAAAATCAAAAGATGAACAGGTAATGGCCAACAGCCAGGCTTCCATGTATTTCAGGGTAGCACATCAAAGCTGAGAACCAAATACAAGAACAAAAGGTTGACAGGAATGAGATGGTAGGTGAAGCAGAAGTTTTAAAGGTGAGAATGAAGGTGATGACTAGACAACTGACAAGCAATTTGCTTGATGCTCCTAAAACTGGATTCAGGAAGCTCTTTCATGAGCAGACTCCTTGGGATTGCAGCTGGAAGCAGCTCCTACATCAGGGTCCCTCTTCTTATACAGTCATCTGCCTCTCCTTCAAGTTCCACAGTCCAGGTCTGGAAATGAATATCCTTGGGTTCAGATAGAACTACACCATTGACAATCTATGTGTCTTCTAAAAACATAGTTCAGTAGGTTTTCCATAAAAATGAAAGGTATTCCGCGGTAGTACCCAGTCTTAGACTGATACTAAGACAACATTAAACTGCCAAAAATAAATCAAGGAACTATGGCCTTGGTTATGTGGTCTTAAAGGTAGATTTGCCTAATTCTCTAGGATAGAAATAACAACTATACACTAATCCCTACACAGCACTTACCATGTTACTATAACTTGATATTGGTGAGACACTTAACACATCCTTCACAACAACCTAAGAGGCAGGTACTCTTACTATTTCCATTTTGTCCATGAAACCAAAACATAGAGCAACCTACTAACTTGCTCAAGGTCATGTTAGACATGGTAGACTCAGAAAGTATTGCCTTACAACCTATTTTCTTAACCACTGTGTGGAATTTTCTCTTTCTAAGGCATAAAAAATTAATAAGCCAAATTTCAAAAGTCTAGTAAGATATATCATTGTTATAGACAAACTTAATTATAGGTAAAACTAATTGTTCAAATAGAACTGTATTCAGGGTACCTGATTTATGGAATTGTAACTTTCTGTACAACTTAATAATAACAAAATTATATTTAAAAAATAAAGTTATAAAAATATTTGATTTATTAAATTTATTAAAAAATAAATTCAGAAAACAATGTAGGTTTACATAGCAGATCTGTCAGATATGATAGATGTCATTTGTTCTACAGTTGCCAAACTTAAAACATTAAACAAAGCTGGGCACCAGTGGCTCACACCTGTAATCCTAACTACTCAGGAACCTGAAATCTGAGGATCATGATTTGAAGCCAGTCTGGGCAGGAAAGTACCTAAGGCTCATAGCTCCAATAAACTACTCAGAAAAAGGGTAAAGTGGTGTTGTGTCTTAAGTGGTAGAGTAAGCCTTGAGCAAGAGAAGCTCAGGGACAGTGCCTAAGCCCTGAGTTTAAGCCCTAGAACCAGAAAAAAAATAAGCAAGCACAAAAGAATTTGATGCAAAAAAATCTCATTTGTGAGTAAGATTCCTAATATGTTCAAAGATCTTATTTACAAGAAAAGTTAATAATTTTTAGGAGGCCAATAATGAGCTGATTCTAAGGCTTTTTATTACAAAAATGAAGTCAAATTGTCTGAAGGATGCTAAGGCCTGAATAGGTGAGTACTAAAGAAATGAATCTTGTTCTTTATATCCACAGCATGTGTGCTTCCCTGCCCATGTTTAAATGGCTTGCTTTCACAATACAAGTAGGACTGACAAAGTACTTATACATGGGTGCTTGAGCTCCTAGAACACTGTGCTCCTGTGATGGCTTATAAATCTTAAGAGAGACCTGTAATTCAACCATCACCACCTCTGGACATAGAACAAAACCATCTTAGACCATCCATCTCCAGGAGGATATGTGAGTGACCCAAGGTAAGACTAGCAAAAGAGCGATCCAACGGAACCCCAGACAATGAACTGAGCCCTAGAATTGTAAACACCTAAAATAATGGCTGTTTTAAGCCACTAAATTCCAAGGCAGATTACTGTGTAGTAAAAGCTAAGTGAGAGAGCCTGTATCTAGGGCATTTCATAGGGAGCAACAGCAACGTGGAATCTACCAACTGTTCAAGAGCCTGAGACATGTTCACAATAGGTAGGAAAGTGTGTGGGTTGAAAAGATAGAGTCAGGAGTGTTAGGCTGAGAGGATGGCATGCATTTTCCTACCTTACAGTCTGTGACTTCTAAGTAAAGAGGAAGGGACAGCTGATCTTTATGACTATAAAGAGAGAAAAAAAGGAAAGAAGTCATATTGCACCATTGGCTCTATATGGTATTACAGGTTTACAGCCACACAGTATCTTCTGCTTCTACCCTTCCCAGGTTATTCTCATTATTTCCACAACTTTACTACTGAAGCTCAGGAAGTTTGAGGCACAGAATAGCAAAAGGATTCAACCAAAGGCAAATATAATTTTCAGCGTTTGGAGCCAAGAAATCCACTATAGCCTATTTTCAGCAACCTTAAAAATGAAGCCATCAGGGCTGGGAATATGGCCTCGTGGCAAGAGTGCTTGCCTCCTACACATGAAGCTCTCCGTTCGATTCCCCAGCACCACATATATGGAAAACGGCCAGAAGGGGCACTGTGGCTCAGGTGGCAGAGTGCTAGCCTTGAGCTGGAAGAAGCCAGGGATGGTGCTCAGGCCCTGAGTCCAAGGCCCAGGACTGGCCAAAAAAAAAAAAAAAAAAAAAAAAAATGAAGCCATCATCCAGCCCAACTTATTTCTTTAAAAGTGAGGAACAGAGGGTCTCATAAAATGACTTGTCCAGGGCCATACAGCTAAATCTGATTCATGAACTGGTTTATAGATTCTAATATTCTACTGTGTCATGTGACACAAGTCATGAGCATTGAGGCTCAAGGAGAAACTATATGACCTAAATTCTACTTTAATAATCATTCTACCTTTGATTAAGAATATTGTTGAGTTAATCACAGGGCAGAAGAGAGGAAAATCCACTATAATTTCATGAACACCAACTGTGTATTTACTTACTGTCTTCTGTTAAAGTGTCCATTAATAATGGCCACCAGGAGCAAATCTGTTAAGGTCTGAATATTTGCGTGCACCCCAAATTCATGTGTTGAAACCCTCAACTTTGGGGAAAGTATTAGGTCATAAAGGTAAAACCCATATGATGGGATTACTGCAATTATGAAGGGACAGGAGAAACCAGACTCTTCTTGTTCACTTCTTCTCTCTACCATGTAATGATTCAAAATGGAGTCATCATCAAGAACCCAGCCATACTGGCCCCCTTCTCTCATATCCCCAGTGTCTCCACTATGAAAAATAAACCTTTGTTGTTACCCAGGCTGTGGTATTCTGTCATGAAGCAAATGCTGACCTAGACAGTATTTCAAAGAATAAAGGAAATACTAGCTTATGGATTGAATATAAACAGTGGCTAATAACTGCTTTTGAAAAAAAATCATCTCAGTGCTGACATATGCAAATATGCTAAATTTAATGTGTATGTCTGCTTATATTTTACAACCAAAAGGAAATATCCTGGTCCCTTTTCTAACTTTGTGTCGATATGAGCAAGTGATTTAACTACTCTGAGTCTCAAATGTTCCATCAATAAAACAAAGCAATAAGACTTCAAGTCTGAAGCTGCACTGAGGAAAGGAAAGAACTTAGGATACAACCATGGCTGAGATTGAATCTGGGACGGAGTATCTAGGTAGATGTCTGAACAGGGAGCCTATGCCTTACCTCTTTCAGCATCTAGGTAAATTTTTAAAAATTACTCCCTTCTCACAGGGCTTGGAAAGAATAAAAATTGCTATAAAGCACCCTAAGATTTTTCTGGCACCTATGAGCATTGTAATCATGAAATGCTACTAATAATTTCTTCATTCTCGATTTTATATGGAATTTGCTCTCTGTGCCAAGCAGTTTTATCCATGTTTAAGACACATGGAACTTCCTTGCTTCTCAGGGCCAGCATTTTAGTGTATGGCAATCCTGAACTCCCAACAATGGAGAAATCCAAAGCAGTTAGTGTCCTGAGGCTCAGCTTGTCTGGATTAAGTGCTCACCTTCCTAGGGAAAGCCACGCCCCACAATGTTCCGTCTCTCATCACAGCCCAAGTGTGGTCTCCACAGGAATGGCAGATATGGGTCCTGTATTCAAATGTGTCTTTCTGTGTTAGTTCTTTCCTCCCTCCTTGCCCACTCCAGAATTGTTCCTCAGCTTGCAACAGCACCTTCCAGAAACTTCCAGAGGAGGCCAGTTTGCTTAGAGGCATTACCTCCTACACCCCACCAGAGGTCGCTCTCCCACACAAGCCCAAGCAAACAGAAGCAGCTTTGCCTCTTCCACAGCAGTGACATTATTTTCTCTCTCTATTTTTATCTATTAAAAAGATTTCTTTGCAGCCATAACTTAGATCTCTACACTGAAATGGAGCAACAGGAAGATATAATGGTGCATTTCATTTATGAATGACCTATAATAAATTACTCTGAAGTGTCCTGAGTGCCAGAAGACAGAACGCTTTGTCTGCCCATGGACTGTATTTCACATACTTTAATTTAGCTGACACATAAAACTCATTTGACATTTTGCAGGTATTTGTGTGGGGCGGGAAGGGAAGGGGGGGCCAAGAGGGGACAACTGGGGCTGGACGGGAAGTAGGGGGCCAGGCGGGAAGGGGGAAAACAGGCACAGCAGGAAAAGAAAAGGATATTTGGTTCTTGTTGAGGGTTAAGGTGTGCAGCTGGGGTAACCCTGGCAACACAAGGTCGTCCCCCAGCAGATTGTTGTCCAAGATGAGCTCCTCCAAGCTCCCGAATGCGCTCAGTCCTTCCAGTGACCTGCAATGACAAAGGCAAGAGGAAAAATGATCCTGCACTAAATCAGAGAGGCTATTATGAGCCGAAATAAATATTTTAACCTTCCCTTTCAGGACTGGGAATAGTTTGGGCTTGGTGCCTGTCAGCAAAGTGAATGACAAGAATTAGTAGTGGGAGCTGGGGGTGGGGGCGGCAGGGGAGAAGGGGCCGCTGGCACTCCCTGCATCCTTCACGCATTGCCAACATGAAGGATGAGGGTCACTTAGTAAGTAGCCAGGATCCAAAACAAAGGGCTTCAGATACGGCCTGCAGGATAAATTTGTCAATGTCTTGTGCCTTCAGGCACCCAGCCTGGGCTGACCCTAACCTCCATTCCCAAGATAAATAACTCTGTCACAGTTCACCTTCATTCCCTGGACACAAATTTAAGTTGTCATCCATCATTCCTGCCTAGAAATATCATACCCCTCTTACAATAATAAATATAACTTCAAGTATCATTTCTTAGCGGTTCTTTTCTGTGCAGTCATAGGGGAAATGGCAAGGAAGGTTTCCTTTCTCTTTTCACGTCCTCGGATGGGCCCCTAACCCCTTGTCCTCCACCCCAGCCCCCACCTTTTTTTCTTTCCTAATCACTCTTTGCTTCTGTCCAGGGTCCCCATTGGTTGCCCAACAAGCAGGACATCTGCAGAATTACATCACTCCAGCCCGAGAGGGCTTTTCTCCTTTTCATTATTTCTCTTTATTTGTTTTTGGTTTTGTTTGAAGGGAAAAAAAGTGGTCAGGAGCATGTCTGTTTCAAAGCTCCTGGCCTGAAGTTATGATTTTAACTTATGCAAGTGGATTTCTCACTATTTTTTAAAATAAAGTGTAGAATCTGGTACACAGTGTAGATGTGGAGGCAGTGCGGGGGGGGGGGGTGGAAGGCAACTCAGAAGATTAAGTATCCTGTGCAGAGGAAATAATACTCTATCAGAAAGGAGGGGAAATAGCCTTGTTTACACACATAACTGGAAGTTAACTCTTTACTGGATGTGCTCTTTGTGAGTGTTGGGGACAGAGGTGATGCGGGGCAGTGATCGCCGGAACACACACAGAGACATTAATTAAGACAAGCAGCAGGTCCAGAGGCTTTTGCAAACACATGCTCTCCCGCTCGCTCACCTGCCGGACCCAGGAGATATGCTGAGCTTGCACAGGCTGACAGCTGAGCTACGGCATCTACCAGAGGGAGAGCTAGCATGGGTCCCTGCCTGTTCCATAAAATGTGACGAATCAGGAAGATGTCACCTAGGCTATTCAGTCATTTATGACTAGCCTCGACATTACAGTCCTGTGTGCTTGCATATGCAATGTATGCACACTAGGGCTCTTGAACCTTAACACCCAGAGCTCCTTGGTGGGACACTACCAAGAGGTCTCCAAGGTAGGGGTATGTAAGCTGCAGTATATGAAATTAAACCCCCAGTACACTGGACCCACAGCTCTGCCTGCTACTCCATGTCTATCAGATGTCAAAGCCGTTCCACTTGGGCTCCAATACCCAGAGCATCCCTGCCCGGACAGCCATGGCCATGGCCACGCCCTGCCTGGCCCAACTTGGAAGGAAAGTGCTGTACACACAGGCCATGCTATTTTATCCCTTCCTCCTCCTTTCTCACCTTCCTCATGGTTCTGGGACAGTGAAATAAAACTCCATTAAGTCTTTGCGGTATAAATTCATGCTCACTGTTAGCTGATCTGAACTTTTAAGCTGTGTCTCTGCTAGTTCACAGGATCTTACAGAAATGGAGAAGACTAAGTTGTAAGCAAATACTCCTCTCCTTCCTCTATTTCCTTTCTCCTTTCACTCATTGATGACCCTCTTCCCTGTAGGCTCTGACCTTGGGCATGTGTTGAAAATCAGGGTGGGCAGATGAACAAACCCACTGAGATATGTCAAGATACACCAGGAACTGGGGGTGCCAATGCTTGATACTCAGGACCAGGTTGTTTGCCACCAAGGTCGGGGGGGGGGCTGCCTCCTGTCAGGCAGCCTTATGGATGGCTAATAATTGCTTTGTGTACAAATCTCAGCTGGACTCTGGTCAAAGGCAGCATCCACATCCACATTGTTACAGAGTTGTTATGTAAATATTATACTTTTATCATGAGAATCAGCAAATGGCTGGCAACTGGTACACAGAGGCAAGCCCCATCCAAGATGCTTTGGGGGGGAGGTAGAAAACCAAATGACAGCATGGTGAGAGACAAAGCTGCACACTAGAAGGTCAGCCACCTCCCACGGGCACATCTTCCCTTACAGCATGCAGGCCCAGGGCAGAGCTCCTTTGCAAAGTGAAGTCTCCAGGAGGATTCCTTTCAAATTGTCCTTCAAAGATTTTTTTTTCTGGCCCATATTATGTTATTACCTTCTCAGTAAAGAAAGAGCTATGTTACTTGGGGTTGCTGAACATTTTGGTCATTTAATCAGCTTTGTTCAGAGCTGAGGGACAGGGATGAGACACAGAGCAAAGAGGGCTGTGAGGCTGGGGGAAGGGTTTGCGGGCGTTGGCTGGCATGTGGAGGTTAATAAATATACACCTGGAAGACAGCTTTATTTTTCACTTTTAATTTTTTTCCTGGTGATTATTGTTGTGGTTGTTCTCCAAGAAGGAGCATGAAAGAGAAATTACTTGGAACAATCTTTGAGTTCATACCCCTCTATAACACATGCCTGCAAATAGATCTGCACTGTGAAATAAAATGACTAGGTAAAAAATTAAATGAAAAAGGTTTTAAAGATGCACACAAGTCTACACTGCTTAACAGGACAGTGACAGTAAGCTTAGAGATGGTGAGACAAGGAAACTGTAAGTTTTTCTACTATAATCATGTGTAGGATGAACAAATGCACCCCAAAATGAAAGAACTGATGGAGGCAGTGGCTATCATTCCAAAGTTATTCACTAGCTTCCCTGGCAGTGACTGATGTCTGAGGCATGGGCCAGGGTGCTAGACGGGGCTGGCAAGTTGTACCCACTTCTGGGCAAAGCCAGCCGGAGATGACACCTCCTAGCCTGGTAAAGAGCCATCAAGAACAGGCAGGGAAACTGAAGTAGCACTGCTTGGTAGCAGGGGGTTTGTTCTGGGAATCACATCAGTTTCTCCAGCACTCCTCCCTGGCTGCCTGCCCCCCCCCCCATCTCCCAGCAAAAGAACTGCAATGATCCTACCCTACCCCACAGCTACCATCTGGGTCCCCTGGATTGCTGGCTCCACCTGAGTTCTTGCTGGAGCCGCAGCAGCGAGAGTCCTACAGCCTTTTACAAAGTCACATCAAAATGACAAAACATCACAATGCATTCAGCTCCAGTGGATTCAAAAGGAGATAACTTTTAAGTTTCCACTGTAATTAACCCTATCCTCGTTAAGATAATTATGATCAAGCTTCCTGTCACAGTTAATACCCTAGCATCATCGCCTGTGGCTTACACTCTGCCCTCATTAGCTTATAAAAACAGCAGCACTAAAGAGGCAGTGGCTGGGAATCCTGAAGGAGGGGGCAGAGCAGGGGGCAAGGAAGGAGGCAGGGCAGGGGGACCAAAGAGGGAGCCCTGAGCTCCTTAAGTTCAGTCCCTGGGTGGGTACAAACTCAGACTTCTTCGTTCTTTCCCACTACAAGACTGGGCCACTAATGAGAATGGAGGAGAAAGACTAGACCAGGGATGTCTGGAAGGCTGGGGCAGAGGAACTTCTGGCTTGTGGTACCTCTCCTTGAATGGCAGTCAACACACAACCAGCCAGAACACTGTGCCATTAAAATCACCAGAGGTCATTTCCAGAAGCCCTTGTCACACAAGCTCTGTCAAGTATAGAACCTGCTTTTCACAGCAGTAACACGTGTGCTTGGCATGGGAGGAGAGGCCAGAGGCAAGAACAGCCCACCACAGGCCCTGAAGGCACCATCTTCTCTCTTTGGAACCATAGTTGGCCACAAAGCCAGGACCAAACCTCAAGATCAAGCAAGGAAACTAGATTTTCAGTGAGATCTTCAGCTATTTCCTCCACAATATCCATCTACATATCTACACATGTTAAATGAGAATGGATGAGTCAGAGGCCATAGACCTTCTAGGGAGCTGAAGTTAAGGCTGGCAGCTGTGATCTGACACCTTCCACAATCTCCAGTCCTCCTGGCTTAAAAGGGCAGGCCACTGTCTATATGTGGTGTCTGCTTAGATCCTAACAAAAAGGATCACAATGTGACTTCCACATACCTGGACAAGTTGTTGGCTGCACCAATGGCCCCATGCCTTCTCACTAATCAAGCACCACTCAGCCAGGGGCTATGAGACTAATAGAAAAGCAGCCAGGAGGATCCCAAGGGCAGAACAAGAAGCAAGTGCAGGGCACTGGCCAGTGGCCAGGATGGCAGTCCTCTGTCTCAGCTTTCAGAAGCCACGCACCTCCTTATCTGTATCTTGAGGTATGTCTGAGAACAGGAAGAGAATCAAAGTCTGCCCCTGTATTCCAGGACAGAGAATACAGTCTTTAAGTGCTTCCTTACCAGTTGATATGAAACTGCACCTCTGAAAGTAGTCTCCCTCATATTTTACTACTCCTTGTAATCTCCCAGCACTTCATAATCCAGAAACTGAGCAGTCAGTGCCCACCAACCATATCCTAAGGCCCCTATTGGCCAATATCTGTTCTGATAAGTCATTCCAGAGTTAAACAGTTTCAACATAGGAGAACAAAAATACAAATTTGTTCCTGTTTTATCACTACTCCACTCCCATGTGTGATACCCACCAGGTGCTAGAAAGAAGACTGAGAATTAACTTCCCACAGTGGCCACATCCAAAGTTACAAGGCAGAACACAGAAAAGCTAGTCAATGGGGAATGAAGAAAGAAAGCAGATCAGAGAGTTGCAATGTAACTTCTCATGTCCTAGGAAATGGCCCAGTGATAACACAAATATTTTTAAATACTGTTCATTCAGCCTCAAGAGGTATTTCTTCTTTCATCCTTAAGACTCTTTATAGCCTATTTAAATAGAGGCAGAGATAAGAGGAATGTGAGTTCAAGGCTAGCCTGGTCAAAACTTAGTGAGATGTTATATAAAAAACAAGATAAAAAGATTGGAGTTGGGGCTCAAATGGTAAAGTGTTTGCCTAATAATTGAGCCACTGGTACTGTTGAGCTTTTAGGCTCCCCAGTACTGCATATGTATATACATATGTATATGTTTGTATATATGTATATATATATGATTAAAGCACATTATAAGTATGAAAATATCATAGCAAAACCCCTTATGATATACAATTTAATATGTATCAACAAAAACAAAGAAACTATTAAGAAAGATATTAGAATCCCAAATAATTGTTAAAATCAATCATTGTATCAATCAAATAAGAGAAAATGTCAGTCGTATATAAAGTCCTGAATATGGTTTTGAGGTCCAGTTAACCAAAAATAGTCATTTAAAAGGCAAATAAACATTGAGAAAATGAAAATACTTGCAATACTTCTAGCAATCTAAGCCTTAGCAACCTTAACATGGAAAGGGCTTTTGTAAATCATTAAGGTAAAGCTGAATCCCTAAGAGAAAAAAAATTAAAAACAAAACAAAAACCCTTGGGAGAGAAAATATTCACAAGTGAACTGTTAGGTAATGGACCTGTGGGAAACATTTTTAGCTTCATTGGGAATCTAGAATACTTAATTTAAAGTAAGTCAAATATTTATGCTGTTTCCTTAAATTTGAATATGGTTTTGTCATAAGTTTAAGTAATAAGTTAATGAAATACAAAAGAGTAAAATTATTATCATCTTTCTAGGTGGCAATTTATATTAAAAGCCTTAAAACTCATGTTTCACCTATAATTCCAGTTCCAATAATATATTCAGAAACTATTAAAAATACGTGTAAGAAGACAAGTAAATGGCTGTGGTGCACACCTGCAAACCCTAGCTACTCATGAAACTGAGATCTGAGAATCCCAGTTCAAAGCCAGCCCAGGCAGGAAAAGTCCATGACACTCATATCTCCAAAAGTTGGAAGCAGCGATGGTGTAACTAAAGCAGCAGAGCACTAGCTTTGGGTGGAAAGCTAAAGGACAGTACCCAGGCCGTGAGTTCAAGCCCAAATACCAGCAAAAAAAAAAGTGTGTGTGTGTGCACGTGTGCATGCGTGCGTGCATGCATGCATGTGTGTGTATGTGTGTGCTATAAGTTTAAGTAGGCTCACTATAAAATTATTAGTATTTTCAGACAGGGTCTCATTATGTAACTCAGGCTAGTCTTAAACTTGCAATCCTCTTGCCTCTGCCTCCTAAGTGCTGAAATTCCAGGCATGCACCACTATGTTTCACATTATTTATAATAACATTGTAAACAAGCCTAAAGGCTCAACAGTAGAGCAAAATGAATAAAGCACAGCATATCTATGTAATGAAACACGATTCAGTAATTAAAAATATTGCACAGATATCTAATGAGCCAGTAGAATTTCATGCTACATATTTAAGTACCTAAAATTAAATCATAGTACATTATGTTACACAAACACACATACACACACACACACCAATATCTCATCCACTGAAATTAAAAGTTATCCATATGCTCCTCTCCATTCTTCATACAAATTTTCATTTGTACTATGTTTCCCTGGGCATTTTCTTCCATATTGATAGTTAAGAGTCATTAAAGTAGTCTTTGTTATGTTTTTTTTCTAGTTTACAAAATGCTACTAATATGCAATCTTATATTCAGTATCTTTAAGACAATTCAGTATACACACAATCACAAATGCATATGTATATGTACACACACACATACACACATATACATAATATACACCCCCTGGGTAATCTTTTTGCAGTTTTTCCTAGTAACTAAATTTTCTATTAGAACAATCACTAGGCAACACTCTAATAAATAGTACTTTCAAATAAAACAAGACAAATCCCCATGCACAAGATGAAAAAAGCTTAGGGAACAGTGTGTGTGAAGAGAGTTGAGTATGAACTGCCGGGGGGGGCACCACCCCATAATGCTACTCTGATCCTAATCTATTCTCTTCCTTTAATGGCCCCTAACTAACTCTGCCCAGAGCTCTTGTTGCAATTCTAAGTGCCAGATTGCAAAGGGCCATGGGCATTCAAAGATACCCCCCAACCCCACTCACAGAGAGCAAGCAGGAGGCAGGGTGTCAAAGAATGACTACTTAGCAGCAGAGAACACTTAGTGTGTCTCAGCAGTACACCCATGCACTTCCAGAAGACAGAATCAAAAGCAAAGATGAGAAAATGAGGTATATGAGCAGGAAATGTCTTGAACCTGTAGAAATAGAGGAACTGTCCACCAAAAGAGACTAAGCTGTATGCAAGTTACCACACACATTTGGTTGAACCTGATCCTAGAGCACCTTTAGAGCGAATTTCTGAAGATAAGATTAGGCAACCTCAATCATCCAAATCCTGTGGCTATTTGACTGCAGCTTCTTTTTCTACAACCACAGTTTATGAGTGTTCTCTTGAGTCACCACCAACCTGCCCAAGAGGTGGGATGAGTGAGCTGGGTGGGTGGTGAGTAGCACAGTTGTAGCAATGCTATTGATACTTAACTCTTTTACTTGATTCTTATCTTCCACATGGGACTGAGAAGAACCTCTTTAACATTTCTCTAATAATGAGATGCCTTCATACTAAAGCACAAGTCAACAACACTACACTCACATAACCTATAAACTATATTAGAGTTTACAATAGTGTCAAATGGATCCTGTCATGGTCTTCTTAGGGGCTCACAGACATGAAGTCCTAGAGGAAATTTAGGATAGTTGATTGTCTCTCACTCCACAGAATATGGCTAACTAATGTCCAGAGAGGGAAAATAGCTTAGCTGAAGCCATCTGTAGTCATCAAGGCACACCTAGAAGCTTTGCATGTAGAGTAGTCCTTGAGCTATTCTCAAATACTACACAATATTTCCTAGTTGTGACTCAGAAATGAAAATTCACCATTGCCACAACCTTTGTCCAAACATAGAACCTATAATCCCAGATATAAACCTAACATTTGGATTTATGTTTTCTGATCCAATTCCCATATTGAATTATTATCCAATAACTAATTCTATGTCCTCAGTTATGAGGATAAATTTAGGTGGTTTTCAGCCTCTCTTGCTATTTTATCTGTTCTCCCAGATCTTCCTAGAACAACTCCTAGAAGAACCAGTTTTCACAGAATCCTGGGCTCTCCACAAGGCTAAGGGTGTATTGTAAATTGAGCTAGGTTGAAACTTCACCAGCTAATTGTCCCTCTAATGGTATAGAGGTCACTCTATAGTTCATTCATTCATCCATTTTCAAAACTGTCTTGAGTATCACCTCTTTGTCTAGAACTTTGCTAGTCTCAGAGGCTACAGAATGATTATAATTATGTTTCTCTGTTCTAAGTAGTTAGCACAGACCAAGAAGTGTTTGCTACATAATGTCAGGGCTAGAAACCAGACTTTAAAGAAGAGAGTGAAGCTAGCCAAGACCTCCAGGAGGAGATAGCAGGAAATAGAGAGAAATGACACAGAAGAGCAGACTGTTCAGCAATTCAAACAAGATGGGCTCTGGAGTCGAAAGGCAGGATAGCAGGGATGTAGCAATCACTTTTTCTGGCCCACCTTGCTCTGTTCACCCTGAAGCAATTCCAGCAAGTCATTCTTTCAGGACAGAAATGAGGACTTGAGCACTTCCCCTAGATGAATAAGTCCCCATGTCCTATCCTCATCCTTCTTCCCATCTGGGCTGTCCTCCTAAGTCTCTGGGGGGCCTTCTCTACCTTTCTACCACCCCAGGGACAGCAGTTTTGGGGCCTAACCTTTAACTATGTCTCTGAAATTATTTTGATTCACGGCTTGAGATTTTACAAAACCACACATGCACGCATGAAGCCCGTGGTCTCAGGATCTTGTTTGTTTTTAAGAGTCCAAGAGTGAGTTTGTGTGGTGGGTCCTATAAATGGAGGTTTTCTTTGCCGGGGAGATGTGAGGGAGCGGACACGGTGTGCCGCAGCCGCGGTATGTGTGCACATCGCATGGGGCGGAAGGCAGCGCCTGGAGGGGGAGGCTCCCATGACCATTGGACAAACACATGTTGGGCCAAGAACACAGCTCTTCAACCTCATGAGCTATTTGCTTGAAAGATAACAGTGTCTCTTCCACACCAGCTTTTCACCACCATCCTGAAAGGGAATTTTTAATTCAATAGATGATGTCTACTCATTGCAAGCCAACCAGAAAAGGAGACATTTACATGGCTGGGCCTCAAGGCCCTAAGATCCCAGAGGGGACCTAATCAAATACTCGCCCAAAGACCACCTCCCTATGGGCAGAGCCCCCCTGGAATGGAATCAGGCCAGGAAAACCAGTGAGAAACATGTGCCAACTGCGGATTCTGTGAGGTCTCAGTTGACTGAAGAAGGTAAAAACATGTTTTCGATCCCAGACTACAAGATAGCTTTATATATCTCTTATAAGAAAGAAGGTTTGGGAGATAGGGTGCTTCCAAAAGGAGCACTTGTTCCAGAGTCGTTTTCTTTCTTCCAAAGAAGCTCTAGCTCTATGCTTTGTGAAAGCTTCCTAAGAACAACCTGGTGAAATATTGATTCCAATTTTCTATACTGGTGCAATCTGGTCCCCAAGAACATCTAGAAATACTGGGGACAAAGAGGCCAACTAGTGGCAGGCAGGCAGTGTGACAAGTTTGAGTTTTCCGTAGGGCTAAACCAAGGTTCTTGCCTCATGTGCCTCCCAGGTTATCTGATGGCTGTTTGTGGCAGAGGAGTACCAGGATGGCATTTCCAGAGGAACATGTGCTTCTGGTACAGGCTATTTTGTCAATTCAGCAGAGCCAAACAAATATAATAAGTAAACATGCAAAGGAAGACCAGTAAATCTGAGGGTACAGACTCCATTCTAAAGTCTGATGTTATATAAGACCTTGAAAAAATAACATTTGCAAAGTCTTATTTTTAATCTACCACAGCAGCGGCAGGGAAGTCTTGGGCTTGTATACTTTGCAGATATTGATGTAAGGATCACAGGAGCTATGGAATGTGAAAACAATCTGCACCAACATGAGGATGGTTTGTTAACAGAAAGACTACTTTGATACATGGAGATATTTTCTTTTCAATGAAAGGAATCAGTTACCTCGGCAAAACAAGTAGTTAATCTCCAAAAGAAATATTATTATGTTTTGAAGAATCCTCTGACAGCCTGGGGAGAGGGCAGCCTAGGAGTACCTTGGCTTGAAGAACCATTCAGAACTTGGCTCTTCTCCTGGGCTTGGCCACCAGCTTGTTTCAGTGCTGCTGTCAAAGCCTAGCTCCTCAGCCTCGCTTTGCTCTTCTGCAAAGTTAAGAGGCTATACTCATTTGGAAGTCTTTTCCATCTCCAACATCCTATGCTCCAAGGTGAGTTGTAGGAAAGAAAACTCAGACCAAAATTTTGATCATTGTTTTAACCACTCTACTATTTGGTAAAAAGCTCAGGAGGGCTGTTACAGGACATCTCCAACCTTCTCTGAAACATTAGGGGTCAGAGGGCATAGTGTATGTCAAACTCCAAGTATGTCATCTAATTATTATTTTAAAAAGACCCAGGGAGATAGTGCTGGCAGTCCATGCCTGTAATTATACTTCCTCAGGAACCTGAGATCTAAGAATCACAGTTCAAAGCCAGTCTAGGCTGGAAAATCTGTGAGATTCTTATGTCCAGTTAACTACCCAAATTCTGGCAGTGAAGCTGTGGCTCAAGTGGTAAAGTACCAGCCTTAGGGAATTGGGAAGAAATGAAAGGCACTGCCTCCTTCTTTTCTTCATCTGTTATAGCAACACAAACTAGGAAATGACAGGCAGAGTGACACACTACTCAGAGGTCAAAAGATAAATGTTTGATGAATTGACCATTACTTGAGAAGTGATGGGTTTCATATGTGCATAATGGCCAAGCTGACTCTATTCGGAGTACCTGCCAAGATAGGAAGTCATAATGAATAGACCTTGAGATGCTCTGGACAGAGGCAGCTATAATTTGACTGGCTTTACTAAAATTAATTCTTACAAAGGGAAGATGGCAGTAGACAAAACCAGGCATTTTTGAGAGATCAGAAAAGCTGAGAATTACATGAACACAAAGGAGACATTAACTATTGTGGGGTGTTTTTTTTCCCATTCCATGTGCCAGTCAGGTTATCAAGAGAAAATTTTGAGTTCATTACATCTAGAAGTCATTAAAATGCCTAAATGTGCCCAGCACCGAGCAAAGACACTTGGGATACTGAGATTAAATGACCCAACTAAATAGAAAGTTTCCCTCATCAACAGAGAATGACTCATTCACCGGTCTATTTATCCTTCCTTCTGTGAACATTTACTGAGAATTCTTTACCAGGCTATAGAAGGATTTTTTTCTCCCAGTCCAAGTAGAGCTTGAGAATCCTTGTAGATGAGGCTTTTTGAGCAAAGGAAGAAAGTTTCCCCTGGTTTCAGGACTCTTCCTAGGCTAGGTGCTCACAGGTAGCTGTGTTTGGACATCTTGCATGCAGAGGCCTACAGCAGTGGACTGCCCATTCCCAAGTTTACTGGCTGATTTTGATCCTTTGGCTCTACATTCATGTTTGGCGTCATTCAATAGATGACAAGATAAATATCCCCCACCAGAACCAGAGAGTGCTCACAAAAACACTGTCAAAAGCAGAAGCCAGATATAATGAAAGAAACAGAGGAGAAGGGAACCCTGGCTTTACCCTGGGTTCAACAACAATACAAAACTCTAGCTGTATCCATGAACAAGTTGCCTTGATGTCCTCCATTTCTGGAGGTGGAGCGATTATTTGCTCTATCTTTTGACTAAGTTTTTTTTTGAGATCTTCCACAGACCATTCTAGACAGAGAATATAATGATGGCTACAATATTATCCTGTCCAAAATAAAGGTATCCAACATCTCATGAAAGAGGGCATAAACACCAGTTCACAAATTCTCACTGAAGGGTCTCCATTGTGCCTTCCCAGATCCAAATGTCTGCAGGTCACCATCCTAAGCCTTCACTCTTCTTGGACTTTAACGACTAAGTACAGATCTGCTAAGTACAGCAAGCACCAAGGCTGATTATTCAAGCCTTGAAGCAGCCACCCTTCCCCGGGTTCCATGTGAGGAACAAGGATCCTCTACCGAATGCAACCTCAAAAATAATTCTCCCCCTAACTGCTACTTCTGCAAACTCACATTTTTCTATGACAGTGAGAGGAAAGTCACTCATTACTAAACAGCTCAGCAAGGCTCACACTATTGGAGAATATAAAGTTTTATGAGCAGATCTCTCCTTTTCTCTCAGGGTTGAAGTGAGAAAGTGAGAGAGCAAGCTGGAGCTCCCTGGCTCAGGAGTCCAGGGTGAATTATTGACTGCCGCTCAAGATTCACAGCCCTTAGTGGTAGGAGGTTAATATTCTCACATGTCATTAGGTCTGTTGGATCTCCTGATGGTTCACTGAAGCAGGCAGCAAATTATTTCCTCATGTTGCTGAGGACAGTACACTTCAAAGCAAGGGAACCCAGGTCAGGACAGGCCCTCAGGGGTTGTCTGTAGGTACAAATGGACCTGGAGCTTTTGACAAAACTTTTTGATCAGTTTGACCCGGCTTTCAAGACAGACCTCCAGATTTTATTCCTAGCATTCTTTAGAGAGCAGCCAGGACCTGCAGGAAGATTGAGTTACCTGTCTGGTCATTTTAACTTCACTTGAAATCCCCCCATCTCTATTCTGCTAAGGTGTATCTTACCAACCGTTGGAGGTAGAGCTTAAATCTTATTCCTTAGAGGAGCCATCCCCAAACCAGCTTAGATCATGTTTGGATGAAATTTCCTAATTATTTCTATATGCATTTTCCTCCCACCAACAGTGCAAGGTTTGCTCTGTTCTATGCTCCCCGGTGCCTTACTATTTCCTTGACAATTAATTAAGCCACGTGACCAATATGCACAATAGCTCTGTAGCTTTTTGCATCTCCCACAGTGAAGGCTAGGAGGAAGGGAAAAACAGATGTGCTCTTGATAGGAATTCAAGTCCTGAATTGCAGAAGGAACCAGAAATAAAAACTCACTAGACATGTCCTTGAAGATTGCCTGAAAAAAAATGCCAAAAACACTCTGAAAGATCATATTAACTGAACAAAGGGTGATGAGGTACATGGATAGTCAGGAAAGTGAGAGAAAATGCAAGATTCACCTGCCTCAGGTTCAGGTTTACTAAAGCAGTTTATTTAACTACGTAGTGGATATCACATATGGATTGTTAGTTGTTCCTGGTTTTCTCAATAGCAGGAAGGCCCCTACTGAGGTCTTTAGCATCATCTGGGAGGTTGTCTCAGGAAGGGGAAGGAATCATCTGTGAGAAGGAAGAAGGAAGAAGGTACCAGGGGAACCTAAAGGGCACCCTGCTTGAGAGACTGTCTTCAGGACACTGAGCAGGAAGCTTAGGTCTAATAGCTGTACAATAGCTGCAGATGAGTTAGGCTGGACTCCCAAGTGTCTTCTCCTATCAGAGTGAGGGCTTGCACCAAGAAGAGGGTAATAAAAATCAGATAGCCCTTCCTCCAACCTGAAGGTGCAAAGGAAAGTTGAGATAAAACACAAAACCCTCAAAAAAAACGAGAGGGGTTGTCCTTCCTTGGCCATGCCTGTCTTCTTCTTCTTCTGTGTGGTTCACTTCAAAATATTCTCTTCAGGTCAGTACTATTCCTTATCCTCTCCTTAGGAGCCTTATTCCCTGTTCTTGAAAATACCTTTACCTGGCTTTTCAACAATTGGATTTCCATGCATAGATGGTAAAAGCAAATAAACACTCAGACCCACACACCCACTTACCAGATATGCACATGTAAATAGTGAAGAGAGATGAAAGGCCACATAATCCACCTTTATCCAGTCCAGCCTGGGTCAGACCCCAAAGCAAAGCCACTTTGAGTTTCCACAGCTAAGCAGCCTTCCCTGGGCTCAATCACTCACTAACTCACTCACTCGGAGCTCCATCAGGAAAAGTCAACTACAATATTGTCGAGGACAGGGCTCAGCAGAGTGGCCTTCCTCTCATGGACATGCCTTGGATTCCTTCAAAGCAGGATGCAGAAGGATGACTAGGTCAGTGTGCCTAAATGGTGCACTGCAAACCACCTCTGTCAAAGCCTCCTGAAATCGTTTCTTAAAATTCTGATTCCAGGTCCCAACTCTGACTTACAAATCAGGCTCTTTGTGGATGAGCTTGAATAGTCAGTTTAATTTCCAAGTAATTTCTATCTCTACCCAAGTTTAAGACCTACCAGGGGTTCCCAACTCAAGAAGCCCTTTGGGGTCCAGTCAGGTGGTATATGATACTTCAGTGAACTCAAGGGGTATCAACTGTGGCTATACTATGATTCTAGACACTCAAAAAAAGAAACACTATCAATAAAAATGACCCAATGCTACCTTAAATTACCACAAAAATGTCCTTCCATTTTTATGTCCTGCGCTTGCTTTGCAAGAAAGTACAAATCAAGGTCATTACTCCAAAAATAAATGTTGCTTTGTAATATCAAGTTTATGCCCTTTCTGTATACACAATAATTTTGTCTTTCAAAGCCCAATCATGGTGGATTCTTAAATGACACATGCAGTACCAAAAATATGTGTAAGTCAACTGAAGCGACAATAATGAGAGAAACCACAGCCCAGGTCTAGCACACACTGACAGCGCCACATCACAGCTGCCTACTGGTCAAGGACAATTGTAAGAAGCAACTTCAGGAATGTTGAAATATCAAAAAAAATGTACTCTTAGAAATGCTGAAGTACAGAAAATGCAGGGAAGACAATAGGGAGTGGTAAAGACTGGGGAAACTAGAGAGTGCACATTCTACCTCCTGACAATTAGTACTATCTTCTCCAAATATACACAATGGTGAGATGTCCCATAGGTAAAATAAGATGAACATAATCTGTTGTGTGAACTCAGACCCCTCTCAGAATCAAAGGGGCATTATGACTGGTAATGTCAGGAACATAGGCATGGACTAAAAAGTGCTCTGGGCAAACAAGGGTGGAATTGGCCTCCACCTGTTAACCCCAAATAGCTATCTTGGGTAATCAGCTACCACTGATCAATTTGGAATCAGCAATATCATGCTTGATTAGAGTTACTTTTCACTTTATTTCAAAATTCCTGGCAGTGTGACATTTTTAGGACAACTGCTTAGTAGTGATTTACAACCCCTGTTTCTTAATGTGAGGTATCTGAAAGAACTGCCATATCCCTACCATTGTATGAAGAAATTAAGAAAGTGATTCTTAAGTTGGAATAATTCTGTCCCCAAGGGACATCTGGCAACATGAGTAGATATTTTTGGTTGTCATGACTGGGTGGTGCCACTGGCACTGAGTGAACAGAGACCAGGCATGCTGTTAACACATCCTTCCATACAAAGGGAAGACCTCATAATGAACAATTATCTACACTCATTAAGACCAAGGTCATTAGTGCCAAGGCTGACAAAGTCTGGGTTAGATGAAGGATGGAGCATTTGCTGTCTATTGTGGGGCATGCTGCTCTCCTTTCTTTCATTCTGACAACTGCCCTGGTGAGCTTCCCTCCACAGCTGCTGAAGAGTACAGCTGAGTTCTGTTGGCCCAAGCTGTGGTCTAGGAAGCAGCTTCTACAGCCATGAAAGATACAATATAGCTGTCAGCCTCCACAGAACTTTTTTGGTTTCATGGGAGCACACAAGATTGACAGACTGTGTGACTTTTACCTTCTCCAACATTACTAGGAAAGAAAGTATCAGCAAACCTATTGAGTGGGTTGAAGCTGCAGCTTTCTAGAAGCTAGGCTAGCCCAGAAGAACACCCTTTGCAGAATGGGCTGAAGACCAGTCTCCTCAGTCATTTCAGATCTGTTTCAATATAGCCACAAGGCAGGCAGAGAAATTAATTTCATCACTCTTGACAGGCTCCTTTTCCCATCAATCAAGGTATAAGCATAGCTGGAAGACCCTTGCTCTATCCATGCTTTTTTAGATAATGAGGAAATCTGCTAGTAATGGAAGAGCATGGAGACAGAACAAGGGGACTAGTTAAGGACCAAGAACAGAAGTAAGTGAAGGGGTCTCAGAGCTAGGCTATATTAGTTCTACAGCTAACGTAACAAAGAGCCCTAAACTGAGTAGCTTAGAAAAACATAAGCATGTCTCAATATACAAATCTAAAATAATGCTGTTGGTGGAGTTATACTCCCTTGCAGGCATATTTCCTAGTTGCTGCTGGTTTACAGTATACCTCCAGTGACATTTGCTAAACACATGGCACTTGTCCCAAGCATATGTATGTTTCTTCATATGGCATTCTTTTTATACAAGAATACCAATGATGTTGATTAGGGAACTACCACACCTCAGTATGATCAAGTCTTAACTAATGTTTTCTACAACCCTATATCCAAATATAGACACACTGATAAGCACTGGGTCTTAGGACTTTAACAAAAGTATTTGAGAAAGACAAAGTTCAGACCATTTTTTCTCCTCTAAAGTAATTACTATTCCTGTAAAGATGCCAGGATTCTCTCTGACATGGAAGTAGGTGATCTTGTGAGCAACTATGTAAGCCAGGCATGGGGAAATAAGAATCATAAGCCCTTCTGGTGTGGTCAAATCTTAATCCATATTTATTTTTACTCTCGCTAGACTTGGCTTCTTATACTTGATTTAGTACAACCATCATTCAGAATATAAAAATATTGCACACTATTTATCTAAATCTCACAGTTATATCCATCTTCATTTTATGAAACACTGCCACGAACCTACAGGTAAGTAAATAATACCTGGCATAAAGTCCATGTCCAATAAAGGTTTGTTTCTTTACCCTTCCCCTTCAGTCCCATCAGCAATTTAACAAAATCAGGATATTATGGAAGAGGATTCAAATAACTCAGCCAGAGTGTGAGTCTCACTTCAAGAAAAATTTCACAATTTGAGTCCAAATCCTCAACCAAAATTGCAAAGAAGTAGGGAAACAATGGCAATTTTATTGGCATCAAAGGAAAAAAAAAAACAGGTTAAAAACTATAATAGAATCACCTACAAAAAAATAAATTAACCAAAGCTGACAACAACAAAATTAAAAAGAAAGGAGTTTGGGCCACTCCACACAGTGTGCCCATCAATGACCATCAAAAAGTCATGGCATGAATCATAAATAAATAGCTTCAAAGGAAAAAGTCAACATACATTTAAAGAGAGTTTCCTTTGTGGTTGTTTTTATCTGAAGTATTAGACAACCACGGCATTCAAATTGTTTATAATTCTTATGGAGAGACAAGATGTTGACGAGTGGAAATTAAACAATACAGGATTCAAGGAGTAATTCAAGAGAACAATAGAACTTTCACAATGGAATATATGATTATATGCCACATAAACAATATAAAAAATAAGTGTAACAAAAATTCAGAGTGATTACTTTAGGCTCAAAGTCCAGGAGGTAGATTCTAAGATGAGACTTGAGAAATATAAATACATGTGTACACACACACACACACACACACACACACACACACACACACACACGCTGGATAGAACTTTGTGAAAACAGGCCTAAAGCCAGTTGCTGGTGGCACCTGATTACATATTATTATTCCCAGATAAACCTCTGCAATCCTAGATAAGTCCCAAGTCTGAAATCTGAGGACCATGGTTTGAAGCCAGCCTGGGTAGAAGAGTGCACAAGTCTCTAATCTCCAATTAGCCAAGAAAGAATAAAGGAAAGAGGAAGAGGAAGGAGAGGAAGAGGAGGAGGAGGAGGAGGAGGAGAGGAAGGAGGAGAAGGAGGAGAAGGAGGAGAGGAGGAGGAGGAGGAGGAGGAGGAGGAGGAGGAGGAGGAGGAGGAGGAGGAGGAGGAGGAGGAGGAGGAGGAGGAGGAGGAGGAAGACAGTTGTGTGGCTCAAGTGGTAGAGTATTAGCCTTGAGCAAAAACAAGTGAGAGAGCAAGGCCCTGAGTTCAAGCACCAGTACCAGCACAAAAAAAGAAAGAGAAAAAGGAAGACAGAGATAGACAGACAGACAGACAGAGGAAGGGAGGGAGGGAGGGAAGGGAAGGGGAAGGGAGGAAAGGGAGAAGAAAGGAAAGGAAAGGGGCCTAAAGAACTTCTATTATCAGTTTGGTTCACTGTGTTTCTGAGGGTACAAACTTTGGCTACTACAAGAGACAGTGACCAAGCAGTACTCTCTTCAAAAATTCTGTCTTTTTTATATGTGCACACACAGTGTTAGGATGAAGTTTCCAGATTCAGACCTTAAAATGAAGAAATGAGATGAAGTAATTCACTTAGAAGGTACTCACATCAAGCACTAGTGTAACAAAGAGAACAGACTCTATCAAGAATACACTGTGAAGTATGTAATGGTAAAGATCCCTTAAAATAGGAGTCAGCAAATTTCTTATGAAAATAATCAGGTACTAAATATAGCAGGACTTGCAGCCCATATGATTTCTGTTACAAATTCTCCACTCTGTGTGAAACAAGTCAAAGAGAAAATATAAAAAGGTGTCATTGTGCTCCAATGAAAACCTTATTTTACAAAAGCAGCAGGCTAATTGGGCCTTCCAGGCGTCATCTGACATTATCTGTTTTAGAGGAGTCTGGGATATCACACAGATCACTTTTCAGTAATGTCCCAAGTGAAGAGTGGGGGTGGGGGGGGGTCTCCCAGGTACTTATCTTACTCCCTCTACTAGTGATGAGTTGAGAACTGAGCAGGTTCAACGGCCAGAGTTGCAGGGACTTGTAGTTGGAAGCCAACAGGAGCATATGGAAAACACCAAGAACCTACTAATAGAGTCCATCTCAGTGTAGTCTATCTTTAAAAAGGAAAGAAATAGAAGAGGGAAATACAAGGCCTTCAAAGATGAATCTTATGCTCTCCTCCTTCACGCTCTCCCATCCTAAGGAACTGCTATGACCATGGACAGAGCATGTAGTTTTCCACAGTAGGGTTTACCAGTTGTCCTAGAGAAGTCTCCTCCACACTTCAACCACATCAAAGGTCTTGTCTTTATTCATTCAAGAGACTCCTTCATCCTTAAGAAACTGTCTCCTGAATATGGACTTCTGTTACTGATGCTGCTATTGTTTATTTCAAAATTGAAATTACAGTATTTTGTTGAATGAAGAAGGGATTGGGAAGTCACTATGTCTACCCTCCCTAGCCCTACGCTATCCCCACGGAATCCACCCTTCTCCTACCCTGTACCTAGTTAAAGCAAAGACAAAAAAAATTAATTTAATTAAATCATCTTATTATGTAATTGGGACTAGGCCTCAGGCTTCAGTAGTAAAGATGAGATTAGGGCAGAGCCACCTGGGCAGCCATTCTCCAGGGTCCCATTACCACTCCCCCATCCCTTTTTATAGCCAACAGATTAAAATTGGAGCCTAGCAATCTTTGATCTTTCACTTGCTGACACAAATCCTTTTAAGCCTCCAACATTTTCTGCTGAGGTAATTAGTACTAATTAAAAGGTTTCCAACAGTCTTTGCTCTGTTTTTTTTTTTTTTGTATGTCTTTCCTTTCTCTCCCTCTCCCAAAGAAATTGCTTTTACAAGTATCTTCCATCTCTGAAACACGGGCATCCCTCAATCTCTTCTTTATCTGACTTGGCCAGATCAAGTAGATTAGTGACTCTATTATTACAAATACAAAGCTAGACAACAGGTTTTTACTATCACTCCTGACCTGTTGAGAGAGCAAAAGCTTATATTCAGAAACAAGAGCCTTAGCTTGTAGGCTTATATGAAAAGACAGTCCAATTATGCAGAGAAGGACACTGTCCAACATCTTCTGCCCAAAGAAGGACAGCATTTAATGAAGTTTCTGAGTCTGGTGTCTGTCATATTTATAGGCTTGCACACACATCTTCATACACTCTATACAGTGCCTTGCTGCTCTAGGGAGAGGAGGTACCCAATTACTTTCCAGCTTGTTGTGTTGTTATGCTTGTTTTCTGTATAGGGATTAAAGAAGGGGTACAAATCCAATGATAGTACTTGAGGAAAAGGCCAAAAAATATGAAAGAATATCAATGTGTAAAAAGAAGAAAATGCATGCATACCAGGCTACACATACAGAGCTATGAGCAAAAGTTCACAAGCAAATGAACCAAGTACATAGTCTTCCATTGGCTTTTTGACATGGGAATGGAGCATGAAAGCTCCTGTATGTCACCTGGGTCATAAGTTGTGACCTGGAGCCAGTGGAGTTCTACCATGAACTTGAGATACACCAAGGCCTGGTAGCCTGGTAGCCATGTCGGATGACAAAGATTGTCCTGGCTGTAAGAAGGGCAGAGAATTCTGATCAGCCAGGCACTATTCGGGCTACAGCTACCCGCAAATGGAACCTCACGGTTAACAGTAGACGTTTTACTGTTCCCAGGGACCATCTTTAAAGAAGCTGACTACTACTCTCCAAGCCAACTGGACAACTGGAGCCAGACTCAGACCTTGTTCCTATCTTTAGAGAGATAGACCTCTTAGTCTTAGGCCCACATTTCTCACTCCTTTTATCCTGGCCTTCAGGAAGGGAATCAAAGTTCCTATCCAGTATGCTTTACCTCCACCTGCTCAACTCTTAACTCCTCCTCTCCTCCTCACTTCATCAAGAGACATAAAGGAAGGTAAGGGCATGCCTCAACTCTTCAGGAGGACATACAACTTTTTTTTATTTTTGCAAAGAAAGTATGAGTCATAATGGTATTAACATTTTACTTAATCCCACAATTCCATTTAATCTCTTCTGTTCCAGATGGGAAAATCAACTCTACTCAAAAGGTTAATCTCAAGGAAACAGTGAGAGTTATTTTCACACAGAAATGTCTTCCACACAATTCTCAGCCACTGGATGGGAGGGTCCCAGAGGCAGGTATGAAACCTGCTCTATCTATAATGGTCCTATGAAGGAATTGAGGATCCGAGAGGAATACATTTGTTCAAGGGCACCAAGAAGGTCCTAAAAATGACTCCAAGGCCAATATGCCATCCTGGATGAGATGGAGATGAGATGATCACTTTCCCACAGAAACTCCCTCCTGGCATCTAGCAATTTTTAGGAGAGTAGAAGTGACCCCTCTGTCCCCCTTGAGAGTCCTGTAACAAGAGTGGCTACAGAAAGCACCCTCTTTTAAACTTAGCTGCTTGTGTCATTCATATTAAATGGCTAGAAATCTATCTCTGGGCTTCCAGGTTTAGAAATTGTCAGTTCACATCCAAATAGGCTTTGATGAGAGTCTCTCTCTCTCTCTCTCTCTCTTTCTCCCTCTCCGTGGTGTGTGTGTGTGTGTGTGTGTGTGTGTGTGTGTGTGTGTGTGTGTGTATCCCTTTCTTACCCTATCCTCCTAAAGAAAAAAAAAGCTAACAGAGAAGTAATGGATTTAATGATCTAGAAAATCTAGACGCTGGAAACTCCAAGGGAGATCATATTAAATTAGACCAGTACAAACAAGCTAAACTAGATTTATATTCTCGTGGTTACAGATTTTATCTACTAAACCGGATTTCCAGGGTTAGTCTGTTTTCAATGAATAGAATTTTTGAATGTCAAGTCCCATGATTCCTAGTGGAGGACAATTTACCCCCAGGACCTTTGTTTAGCTGGACCTGGCCATACTCAGTCCTCTGCAGAGGAATCGAGACTTAGTCTTTCTCCTGGTCTCTGGCTAGGCTACCTGTTGACAAGTAGCCTCATGAGGGTTCCAGGGATGGTCAGAGGTAAAGTTCAGGGAAGTAAAAATGGCTTCTTCCTTGACTCCTTTCTAAGGAAGGAAACAAGAGAGGGGACAGCATGGAAAGATGGGCCACTGTGAAAAAACTGGAATATAGGCCAGCCCAAACACATTCCAGGACCTTGCACATGGGGAAAGTCTTCAGAGTGCCTTCCTAGAGCAAAGATGACAGAAAAACATTTCAAATTTCCCTTCTTCATAGGAAATACAGCTTGCTGCTGTGTCCAATGGTGAGGGAATGCAGGCTGTCCAGCCTTGCATCCAACTGATGTTCACCCCGGTCTGCTGTGCAGGGCTGGGGTAGGGGAGACTGTCAGTCTCAGGGGAGGGGATTTGGCTGCTGTGAAGATTTGGGTAGCTGCTAAGACATAATTATAATGGAGAGAAGGTGGGGGGGGGGGGACAGGGAAGAAAATTACTTTTGAAAATTATGAAAAATACCTTGACGGCATCTCTTTGAGGCTCACATTTAGCTCTTGGAAAAAGATTTCTGCCACAGGGTGAGTTCTGACAGGGGGAAGATGAAATGAGGGCTAGGGGGGTACTCAGCCCCGAAACAGCTGTCTATCAGAACTGATGACTCGGCAGCTGAAGTCAGACTGAGATATTTACCCATCCATTTCAGGGAGCAGCTTGAGAGGAGAAAAGCCCAGCCAGCAACCAGTCTGGCCAAGGTGACCACAAAAAGACAAGACGTACAAAATCTGGGTAGCCCTCAAACCACCAAGAAGTGGAATGGATGATGTGGGAGAGCGTAAGGTCCAGAAGTTAATCTCCTGAGCTTCCAAACCCCATTGAATCTAAACCAGACCAAGAACTAAGTGCACCCTACACTCACATAGAGGGATGCAGGTGGGGCTAGACCCAGCACGTCCCATCACTTCCTCATTTGTGTCCCTCCACTGGGACAGCTGACATCTCTACATCAGTGTTAGCCTAAGTGAGCTCATGCAAAGTCATTTAACGTACTGAAATCCAAAAGAAGCTGGAAGCACTTTGAGTGTAAGATTTGCTTGCAGTTTGTTTTTCGTTAGATGAGAGAGGCATCCTAGCTGAGTGAAAACACAAAACTGAGGTCAGCTATGGCACAACAGAGAGGCAGGGAGGGGGCTGCTGGGAACAAGGAAGAGATTTTTTTTTAACATTGACATCACTGGATATTGTCGACTCCTGGTAATAATTAAATGCAGAGGAAAAGGTTTTCTTATTGTTTACCAATTCTTCACAGACAAAAAACAAAGCCCCTTAATGCCTATACCTGGTGGGTAACCTCCTCTTGCTCTAATTCCTAAGTCTACCTCTACCTGGAAGTCTTGAGTTCAAGACCAGTCCTACTCCCTGTAGCATAGTCTAGGTAACTTTGCCCCAGGCCCCTGACATGTTAGTCTAGGTGACTTTGCCCCAGGCCCCTGACATGTTGGAGCCATGGGGTCTCCATAAACCAGGAAGAGGAGGAGGAGGGAGCTAGTTATATAATTACTAAGCTTCTTCAGTGTGCTTATTTTTTTTCCAAAATATTTCAGTGTGAAAATTCAGCAGTAGGATTAATCAGGTAGCTATCTTTAAGAAAGGTACAGGTTCACAAGCCTTGCTTAGAGGCAGGCTTGTTCTTGGGATTCTCTCATCACACAGCTGTTTACAGCCTCACAGACAGTGAAGAAATTCTGGACCTGGAGCACCTCTGGTCCATTTGCCCCATGTGGAAGCAGACATAGTGTGAGGAGTGGGGGCTTGCTCAGCTAAAAAACAGACCAGCACTGGCCATGGGCCTCTGAGTCTCTATGTCGCATGTTGCATCTTGCATCTGGAGGGAGACAGAAGACAGCAAAGGTGCTCTTCTTTGTTTTTGTTGTTGTTTTTCTCCCAGAGATGAGTTCATGTGTTTAACGGTCAACTAGAGAAAAGGTGGACCAGGCCAAAATAGGAGGATAAAAAAAAGAAAGAAAAGGCGTTTAAACTGCTACAGCTTTAAAAGCTTAACCAGTAAAGCCCCTCCAGCCTTCAGTCAATGGAAAAGAAAACAATGATTTCAAGCTAGTTTATTCAGTCTGCAGACAGGCTCTCTGGATTGGAGGCTGCCTCCTGCCTCCTTTCTTTACTCTCCCTCCCCTTCCCCCATTTCCAAGCGCAATCCATTCCCCACTTCTAAGATGCATTTTGACAGAGTCTATTGTGCAGCCTTCTCAGGACATTAGCCACCCCAATACAAACATTCTTTGGCGAGCTAGAAGTTTTCCAGGGGGTTCGTCTCCCTCCCTCCTAGTCCACCCCCTCCACGCTTCACACCCTAGAGGCAAGACTCCCAGAACCTATAAGCAGAGAGGATTTCTAACGCCTGCCACTTGCTTAAAATTGATTTTCAGATGAGAGCCTGAGAGAGCCAAGTATCCCCAACTGTTTGGAACACTCATCATCTCTGACGATGAAGTCATTTGCTGCCATAAGCAGAACAAGGGTTAATGACCCAAAATCGAATAAATTACTGGATTCAAATCCATCACGACCATTGGTTTTAAAAATAATCTGAAGTGAGCGAATGTGGACTCCAAGCCATCACAAAGACAGACTCCTCCTTGGCTTCTGACAATAAATCCTTCCCCAAGAGCATCTTGGGCTGGTGGGCCAATTAACATTTCTCATACCAGTGCACAAGGGGCCATGTGAAGTGATTCCGTAGTAAATTAATCTGGAAATTGCCTTTAATTGTGCCACCCGGAGATGTCCTCCAGGTGGGAGAGGGGGCGTACGAGGACTTTCCTTCCCTGAGTGCCACTCTATCGTCTCACCCTGGAGGAGAGGCTGGGAACACCAGGGCAGATGGCTTTCAACACCACAGTAAATCTTCAAACAGTTTATCCAAACAAAGGCCAGCTCGGAGAGAGGGCAACACACGGAAAGCAGATGAATAAGTAAGATCAATTATGGTGGGGTGACCCTGTGGCCCTGCTCCATGACACACATCTCAAAGCAAATTTTGCCCGAGTGGAGCTGACATGGCTACGACTGAAGCCAGGGCTCTCCTGAAGGCTGTCGCCCCTTCCCAGTCCTCCCAGTGAGCGGGAAAGGACAAGAGAGACTGGGAAAGGAGGGGAGAGGGTGGGCAGAGAGGGGCCAAGGGGAAGGAGACAAGGAGGCGGGTGAATGAAAAAAAAAACACGCATAATGGCCTGAGGTTTATTTTACAGAGAACAAAATGGCTCAATTTGAGCACTTTAGACTGTCGAAATTGGCTAGCTGAGGTACAAGAGGACTTGTCCAAGAGGACTGTTACATCAGCTGCGGGAGACCATAGACCCAGGGGGCAGAGAAAGGGAAAATAAATATATAAACACACACACACACACACACACACACACACACACACACACACACACACACACAGAGCTTCTCCATCCTGTAAACTTTAATGGGACCAGGGAATCTCATGGAGGTGATTTGGCAAAAAACTGCTTAGCAAGGCATTGGATGCCCATAATGCTTTTCAAATTGCAACTCTAATGTGCAGGGCCCCCCATACTTTGCCCGGGTGCTTTGTGCTCTGAAAAAGCCACATCTTTTAAAAAAAGAAGCCTAGTTTATTATTTAGTAGGAACAGTAGTTTTGTTTTTTTTTTTAAGAGCTGCTAATAATTCCGATTCCCCTTTCAAAAACAATCCACCCCTCACTAAGAGAAAAGTCAGAGCGACTGACTAATGGGAGTAATTCAAAGTACCTCAATTAAAATTCAGGTTTTGGCCTTTCGAGCAGTCTATTTAAAGATTTTTTTCCCCTAGATTGGTTGTAGACAGATGATTATTAAATATTTATGTGTCTGTGAAAGGGGCTCTTGGAGCTCGGCTGGGCGGAGGGCTTAGCTTTCTATGGCTGTTGTATCCATCTCCTCTCAGAGGGCTCAGAGAGTGGGTACTTTTTTTGGCTTTTTAACTACCTGATTTCCAAGAGCCTCACTCACACACTAACCAGACCAGCCACCCCTAATTGGATGGAGGTAAGCAGCTCTTTGCATTTGAGCAGTAGAATCAGCAAGAACCTCCTCCTGGCTGAGCTCCTACACTCTCTTCTGCTCTGGGTTCAAGCCCTGGCTGGTTCCTCTGAGGCCACCCACACCAGGCCACGTGGCCTCCAGGGCTCTTTGGGCTTTCCCATGACCCACCCTCTCCTGCCCTATGTCCGTGTGAGCTCTCTGGCAAGAGAAAGCTCTCTCTGCCTAAATGGTTTATAGACTTTTCAAAGACGGTCTGAATCTTGCCTGAGGATACTTGTGGAATCCACATTGCTGGCTAACTCTTGTTTTTTGGTTCTTTACTTTGTGAAACAATTTTATTTTTTAATCTGCCTGAACCCCTTTTCAGAGGTGCTCATTACAACCCAGGACCTTCTCTAGAAAGAACTGAGTCAACTAATTTGAATGTTAAGTTTTTACAGGGAGTACAAGAAGAGCTGGGACACAAACTATGCCGTTCTAAAACAAGAAGCAAGGGGAGGTGGTGAAAGCTATTTCTTCTGAGTTATTGGTCAGAAAAGGCTTTACAGCTTTTACTACACAGAAAACACACAGTAAATCAATGGATGAAAAGACCTGGCCCCTGTCACTTTAAAACTATTCAGATTGTATTTCCATTTAAAAAAGGAAGCCACAAGTACAGTCATATGTACAGAACAGTCCTATGTTTAGGAAAACATGACACACACATACACACACAGAGGGAAGAGTCTGCAACACAACCTTGAAGGGGGTCAGTAGTTTGCAGCAATAAGGGATTACTACTTTTCAACTATGAAAATAGACATCAATAAAATATTTTAAAAGAGGAAGATATAGCCCCTGCCCTTTTGAGTTAAATTTGGTGCAGTGGTTCCCTCCAAATTCCTAGCCCAGCTGCAAGAAGATAATGAGAAAACAATTTTTTTAAAAAGAGGCTGGAAATTCTGGCTCATAGTCTCAGCATGTGGCCTACCTGTGGCCCGAAGGGCATGACCTCACTCCCTCACTGGATTCTGTGTGCATCTTTCAGAGATCTGCACACTGTGCTGAGAGGCAGACCAGCAGATGCGCCTGACAGACAGGTAACACTCCAACTCCATCCCCTTGCCATGACTGAAGACTCACACCTTCCCAACATGACACCAACATGCTTGCCAACCAGTTTGTGCTTACTTCAGACAGCAGGGAAATTACATGCTGGCTCACAGACACTCTCTAGCTGGCTACAAAAGGGGAAATCCAAAGCTGACATTGTACTTAAATAACCAACTATACTTCAAGTTGGGTTGTTTCTTATTGCATTTCAAAATTTACTCAGGGTGCAAACACCTATATGTTTTTTAATTTGATATTTTCTAAACTTCAAAAGGTTGTACAAGGGGGTTGCAATTTACTGTGCCCATCTAAGTGTCCTGTGCTTCCTTTTTAGAGACACCCCTTCTAGCATTATTCTCCATCATATCTGTTGCCCCCGCAGATACACTTCCCATAGCCTTTATCACACATGTACATTGACTGGTATGACAGTATTTGGTTTCTCTTCCTTTTGTCATTCATCCACTTTCCTCCTACCACCCTCTCCCTCCTCTTACAATCTCATTTTAACTTCTGGTGTTGTGTTAAACTCTTTGTTAATTGCTTGAAAGGTTTACCCCGTGGAAACACACTTCTGAAAATATTGTGCTTTAGTTAACTACATTGCACATACAAGCACATGCTTCTATGTGGGATCGTATGGGTCTAAGATCCACATACAAGAAAACACATGCATTCTTTGTCTTTCCGGGTCTGGCTTACTTCACAGTATATTTTCCATGTATTTTGTTGTTTTATTTTTAAATTTAACTAATTTTGCATTACTGGCCTCTTTTAATTTTTCTGCCTTAGTCATTTTCCACATAGGCTCTTGCATGTTTTTCCCAGATTACAATCCATCTCCCTCCAGCTCCCATGTAGCTGGGGTCATTCCTAGTTGTTCTTTGAAAAAGGATCACGGTAAATTTGTGGTCTCGAATCTTTGACTCCCTTTTAGTCACCATGTCTGGACCCAAATGCCTACCAATATTGAAAGTAAAGCACTTCCAAAAGATCTCCACTGAGGCTAGATGTGCAGCTAGTAACTATGGTGTGAAGTGGTAAAGTACCCATTCTTAACACAGGTAATAATTTTATTCAAGTTTACTCAGTCATTGTTCACTCATTTACTTACTTATATGTTTACTGATTCAGTTCTTTCTTTACCCATTCAAATCACCACTTCCCCAGCAAAAGTAACCAATACAAACCTAGCAAATCTCTCTGGGCTACAGAACTCTGGTTTGCCACCCACTTCCCAGTCCCCTCTGACCACAAGTCTAGTGACTGCAGGAATAACCAATGATGACAGGCAGGCAGACATGGCCACTTCTCACTCCCACAGAGTATGTAGATTAGATGTGTTAGGAAGAAATGATACTGGGGGCCTCCCAAAGTTGCCTGGCTTCTTAGCTGTGTCAGAGAGTGAGAGCTCGCAGATCATACTTACAGATCTATCTATCCAAGATAGCAGATTCATCTTGATAGTGTTTTCCTTCTCAAACTTTGTGTTGTTCCTGTGGCAGCTCTGCCTCTCTCTGACCACTCCATTCAATATTGCAACCTGCACTGACATCTCCACATAGACTCTGAAGATTATGACCTGCTCCTTTTTTCTATTTTTCCCCCTGTGGCATTTGTCATCTTCCAATACATCTTGCAATGCATTTAGGTGTTGATTAATGATGATTTTAAGGTCTGTGAGGATGTTTGTCAGAGCTGGAATACAAAAATCTAGAACTCAGTGGAGGAAGGAAGGAGGGAGAGAGTTTGGCAATTCCTCCCACCATAGGCCAGAATTACCTTGAATCCGTCAGGAAAGATACTCTTCCTTTCCAGATATCAGAGTTAAAAACTAGAGCCATTTGCACACAAACATCAACCACCATCATACTAGTAATTTCAGTATGAATTTCCCTACTCATGAAATGGTACATGCCAGGCCCTGATCTTCTGTCTGCCCCAGTGTCCTTGACTACTCAGATTTCCTTACCCTTTTCCCTGCTTCCAGCCTCTCCAACTAAGGAAAGCAGATGGGGAAAGCTATTTTTCTGTAGATAGCCATCTAACCCTTCCTAGCCCTTCCAAATTTCTTGGTAGCGTGATTCCTTGTCTCTTAATAGGTACCTTTTCTCTTTTGGAGGTGCAGGGTCTTGCTATGTATCCCATCCTGGCCTCAAACTATCACTGTAGTTCGATGATTCAGACTGACCTCAAATTCTCAGTCCTGCTGCCTCCATCACGCAAGTGCTGGGATTATAGGCCTGCATTGTCACACTCAGCTCAACTTGTTTCTTGAACCTCAAGTTCTGAGTCCAGGGTGGCCAGGATGGCTGGTGAGAAAATCTAGAGGCCTTTGTCTGCTAAATGTAAGCTTTAAGGCCCATCATCTGCCCCTTCCTACCTATCTGCTGGACAGCAGGCACCAGAAGCAGCACAGGGCACATGAAGAACATAGAACTGCAAGCAGCTGAGTGTCTTCACTCTCCGCCCCCCCCCCATGTGAAACTGAGCCTAGGAAAAGTGGAGGATGTACAGAAAGAGACACACATATGGAGAAGGGGCCCACATCTCCTGACCTTTAGGAACCTTTCTCTTGAGTTTACACACAATGAGCTGGGCTCCAGGGCAGGCATCATTTGCTCTAATGCACATGTGAAGTAGTACACACTCAAAGATGTTTACACTTGCATATAGCATTTACCTTCTCTCTTGTTCAGATACAACAAGACAGTGAAAAAAATCCTGACCTTCTCAACAGTTCAGAGTCAATGGTTTCTAATGGCACATCTCACAAACCCTTTGGGAAGAGAAGGAGAAACAAACAGGCTGTGGCCATCCAGCATCCTCTGCCACTCTGCTCCCTGAAAAGCAGTGGACCTATTCTCATTGACCTGCTATGCTAAGACTTCCAAGGAACCCTTCAATGCATGCTCACAAGTAGTGTGAGGAACCAAGTTCACAGTGCATTGTGGGTCACAGGCAATGTCCCTGAAATACTCATCCTGTCCAACTCCCTTAGGACCTACATCCCCAACACAGAGGGCTCCCTCTGGAGTTCTAAGTCCTACTCACAGACCTCCACTGGTCTCCTTCAATGCCAGGTTCACTTTCATAATTCATCTTCTTCAAAATCTGCAAAGCAAATATGGCCACCTGGATTCAGAGCCTCTCCTGGACAATGACTGGAGAAGGAGTCTCTGCCATCCCTCCACCCACAACAAGGCTGGAAGAAACCAGAGTGGGAAACAGACTCCCAGTTACCCATTCCCTACAGATGCAAATCCATACTCAACCTGATCACCTCGTGGAAGGGTAGCTGGTAGCTTCCCCCAGGACTAGAGAAGCTATGCTCATCTGCAAGGTTTCACAGGTTCTCTCATTATTTCAGGAGGGGTTTCAAAAGGAGTAATGGCCTTTCTCTTATCCTTTGCCACACAATGAATGCCAGGGCTCTAGCACTGATTAGTGCCACCCCTTCAGCCCACTCACTCCCTTTCACGTCCACCACCAAAACCCCAAATAATTTCAAAAACATTTTTATCCTAAAATGTTCCCTTCAATTTAAAAAAAATTATCTTCAAGAGAAGAGATTTCTTTCCATTTCAATCCCACAACAAGGAGAATGTCAGCCCAGCTTTTTTTTGACAGACAAATTATTGAATCAAAGAGAAAATGCCATTAAGCTCACAGGTTAGCAAGTGTCAGGAATGGTTTAAAGAGATATCCCCATTTATCTTCCAAACATGCACGAAATGTCACTAATGTGTGTTTATCATGTATAATCAGACAAAGAAAATATCGAAATAAAGTACTCCCGCATACAATAGAAATCTCCTTCCATCCTTCAAGATATCAGTGCTATTCAAATAGAATAATAATGATGAAGCCTCTCTCTTGAAAATGGAAATCAAGTGAAATGTAGATAGAAATGATTTTTTTTGGTGGTTGATGTACATTTCTAAAGTGCATTAACAGGAAATCCAGAACTTTTTAGGTCAATTATATTGTCAGGATTGTCAATGCCACTGAAATGAATACTGAAACAGCGCCTGTTCTTGCTGGAATCAGGCTACAGAAGTCCCTAGACTAGGGACTCACAGAGGAACTAGACACACTGGAAGCCTGACACTGTTTAAGCATGCACATGTGTGTATACATATATATATATATGCTCATGTATACATATATATACATATATGTGTGTATGCCTTATATATATGCATATATGTATTAATTTCATTCAAATCAATCTGAGAAGCAGGCATTTTAGCTTACCATAAAAATCTCAATAGAGAAGTAGAGAAAAAAGTCTACAATGAATCTAAATCTTGGTTTTATTTCTCTTTCTTTTTTCTCCATTATGACAAAGCTTATTTTTATAAGGCAAGTACTGTAATAATTCTAAATCTCCAAATATGTGCTTTGGACAAGAGCCCTCTGCTACAAGTTCTAGACTTTCAAGGCTGGGGATCCCAAGCATTCCAGAGGAGAGGAGAGAATCTTGTTCCAGAACCACCAGCCCCTGGAAATTGGTAGAGATTAGGCCCTTTGATCTGGAAACATTTTCAACACTACTGCTTTTTCCCCCAACAGTCCTGCCAGCTCTGTGATACGGCATTTCCCAGCCCAAGATCTGATGCCATGGCTATCTGAGTCACCAATGGAAGACCCGCCTGTAGGGCAATGGCTTCAGCAAGCTAGTGTGGGGGCATGAAAATGGATGGTCAAGAGAGCTTTTCTTCTCTTCTCACATAAGGTCTTCTGGCTCTCTATTCTAAAGGCCTGAGGGAGAACTGCTAATGCACTTTCCTAGGAAGTAGGACATTCACAATTCAAGAGAGCTTCTTCTCTCCTTAGTCAATGATATTAAATGATAAAATTCCACTACGTGTTGTCCTGTTTGAGGTATAGAGTAACACAAACATCTTCCATTTGATATTGGCCAAAAGGCTAAGAAAACAGACTATAAGAAAAGGGTTTTATGAAGGGTAAGGAACATCAAGAGAGTAGCCTGGAGCCTAATAATGTTATGGTCCTATTACTTGCTCTGTGACCTTGGAACTTGGACCCTCACTTGAGAAGTGAGATTGCAGTAACCTTTACTCATTAAGTCTTAATGAACCTTAATGAGCTACTACATGTAAAGTTCTTGTAACCATATTTGGCACATAATAAATGCTCAATAAATGCTAGCTAGTATTTTTAACAGTTGTCATCTGTCTTACCTCCTTAAGTTTATAAACAAGAAAATCAAGATTTTGGTACTGCTACAGCTTTTAGGTATTTATCACGTCCTGGCATGAATAAGGCCAGAAGCAGAAAACAAGAATCCGGGTCATTGGACTGTTCCATTAGTTGCTTAATAGATACTTACTGTGCACAAAAAGGTATTGAAATAAGAGGAAAGTGGGGAGATTCTTAGGAAGGGGCCTGTGAAAAAACAAATTATTTGATAATAGAAATCTGAAAGGGTCCACTATAGCTGGAAAGTAAAGATTTGTCATGCCCCAGGAACATCGCTAGGAAATTTACCTCCTGATTCTTCCTTAGCCTCAGGAGTATGTCTTCGGTATACATTGTAACACTTGTTTGCATTTTTAGCTTCAGTGCCAGATGAATTTTGAGGCTCATGAGTAATCTTGACACATCTTTTGATATATAATTCACATAAAACATTTGCAATAAAAAAGGATATAGGTAAGTAGGCAGGTAGGTAGTCTGACCACTGGCCAATAGCATAGAATGAGGAAGAAAGTCCCCCAAAGCAATGGATGAAATGAAATAACTGATTTCAAGATCATTACATAAGCTACTGAGGGGCATGGGGACCTCAACCATATTAAAATAACATTATAAGGACAGTCCCAACCAACACCATGTACATGGTTGATCCTGAAAACTAAGCTGTCCCTGCCTCCAGGGCAGGGGTGGGGTGGAGCAGAGGCTGTGGCAAGGCAGCTGCCTGGCTCTTCCACTGTGGGCCACTAGGCAAGACAATAAAAGTTGCTCTTCTTCAGTTTTCCCACCAAAAAATAAAATCCTCATGTATTTCACTCACTATTTTAAATCATAAACCCTCCAAAAGCAGCTTAGCCATTCCATCTCTTAATAGTTTATCTTAAAGATATAGTCAGAGATGTATTTAAAATGAAGACAAAATTATCCTATTATTATCCATAATAATAAATAGAGAATCTGTGAAAGGAATCTAGTTGGTCAACAATGTTAGAATACGTAATTTATAATAAAACAACCATTCAGCTGTAAACATTTATAATACAAGTAAATGCTTATAAGTAAAAGGCCATAAGCAATATAGCATCATTTCAGAATTAACCCTACAGGTTGATGTACAAATATATACATAACGAAATATGTAAGAAAAGGTATGTGTGGGGAGATTTTAGGTGATTATATTTGGAAAGCCACTCTTTGGATGATTTCAATTATTTAAAATAATTCCTAGAATGGAAGGACACGAGTCTCATCATTAGAAAAGAATTCTGAAATGCAAATATGCAAATGTTAGTACCTCTAGACCACTCTACTTGCTGGCCCCATTCTGAGATGAGTTACAGGCAGAGATGCACAGGTATTTTGAAGAGTACAGAGTGCCTAGCAATTTGGATGTCTGCATTATCCCTGGTACCTAAATACCTTTCCTCAACCCCCTCAAGCTGCTCCCCTCCTGTTCTAAGCTATTTAAAACATGGAACTGTGATGCTGCACCATATTATATACATTAGAAATTTCCGACCAACTTGGATTTAAATCTGCTGTTAGTTCAAGCCAGTAGCCACCCCAGTTTTGTCAAAGCAACTCCAAGGGACACTGAAATAAAGTTTATTCTCCTGCCAATAACAGCAATTCCTATAGGCCTCAACGAGGAAATTATAGAGATTTTAAGACCCAGTGCTGGCAAAATGTTTATCATTCTTATGTTTCTGAAAGTGTGAACAGACTACATATCAACAGAGTAATGCTTTTTACACACACACATTCAAGCTTTAAATTGTGCTTACCTTTGTGGGTTTACTTTTTTTTTTTTGGCCAGTCCTGGGGCTTGGACTCAGAGCCTGAGCACGGTCCCTGGCTTCTTTTTGCTCAAGGCTAGCACTCTGCCACTTGAACCACAGTACCACTTCTGGCTTTTCTGTTTATGTGGTACTGAGGAATGGAAACCAGGGCTTTGTGCATGCGAGGCGAGCACTCTACCGCTAAGCCATGTTCCCAGCCCACCTTTCTGGGTTTAAAAGAGCATGGAATTTTATGCTTCTATCAGACAGTATGACATTGCCCCATTCGTAAGGAAATGGAAGGACTCGGAAAAAATTTTACTAAGTGAAGTGAGCCAGACCCAAAGATACATGGACTCTATGGTCTCCCTCATAGGGAATAATTAGCAAAGGTTTAGGCTAGTCACAGCAGAGGATCACAAGAGCCTAATAGCTATGCCCTTATGAACACATAAGATGATGCTAAGTGAAATGAACTCCATGTTATGGAAACGACTGTTATATCACTGTTGTAATTACTTTCAACATGCCATGTGAAACCATAGCTTCTATTGTTGATGATCCTCTTGTATCCCCTACCTGCACTATATATGGGTATTAGAACTAGGGAAGTGAAAGAGAATATCAAAATCGAGAGACAAAGGATAAAAAGACAAATGACTCCAAAAGCAATACTTGCAAAACCATTTGGTGTAAACCAACTGAACAACTCATGGGGGGAGAGGGAAAGGGGGAGGGAGAGGGGGGAATGAAGGAGGAGGTACCAAACAGTACAAGAAATGCACCCAAGGCCTAACATATGAAACTGTAACCTCTCTGTGTACATCACTTTGACAATAAATAAGGGAAAAAAAGAAAAAAAAAAAAAGAGCATGGTCTCTGGCACCAGTGGCTCACACCTGTAACCCTAGTTATGTTGGAGGCTGAATTCTGAGGATTGCAGTTCAAAGCCAGCCCAGGCAAGAACCTGTGTGATTCTTATTTCAAATGAACCATCAAGAGAGCTGGAAATGAAACCGTGGTGCATAGGTCCTGAGTTCAAGCCCCAGGACTGGTGTGTGTGTACACGCATGCACTACTGAGAAATCTGAGATACGAGGATCAAAGTGCAAAGCTAGCTCAGTCCATGTGAGAGTCTTATCTATAACTAACTACTGAAAACCCAGAAGTAGAGATGTGGTTCAAGTGGTAGAGGGCCAGCCTTGAGCAAAACAAAGCTAAGAGACAGCAACTGGGCCCTGAGTTCAAGCCTCAGCACCAAAACAAACAAACAAATAGTCCATTCACAGTCAGTTGGTCAATCAATGACAAACTCAAACTTAATTATTTCAGGAATTTTAAGCCATGAGAAGTCCTAAGGGTAAAGTCTTTTTCCTATGATACAGTTGAAGAAAGGCCACCAAATGAATCTTGCTCATAGCAGAAAGTATTACCTTAACTTTGTCTCTGAAAATGACCTCAATAAGTCACTCAATTACTATAGGCAAGAATTTATATCATGGATGTAAACCCCACAGCCCACATTCATGTTTAATATTTCGTAGCACACTGTATTGATATGATTATAATTCTTAATACTTAAGAGCACATTTGCTTGAACTATTTAATCTTAAGCCAGCAACAAACCTACAGAGGCACATATGGCTAGTGCTAGCAACCTCATTTTAGAAATGAGGAAAGAAATTCAAAGACATACATTACTGAAGAGCCCAAAATTATTTCAGTAATAATGAAGCCAGATTCATATTCTATGAATACTGAGATGTTAATTTGCATATGCAAATGACTAGTTACAACCCAACTGGTAAGGCCAGGTCAGAAACCAGCAGCTAAGTGAAAGATGTCAGCTGGGTACCCTAGAATGATCCTCTAGACTCAAGGACTAAGGTGGGCCCCTGCAAGCAGGTTTCCCTAAGAGAAGCAAAGAATTGGAAACTACCTTCCCAGAAAGCAGCTTCAGATAGTTCACCTGACTTCTGAAAGGACAGGGGAAGGAGTATGAACTACTTCACACTCTCTAAACAATTCCTTGTTGCTTCAGAGAGAAAATGCATGGGAACTGAGGGCAGGGAACTTGGCCCCTGGAGCCTGGAATTAAGTCCCATTTTCCATTCTTATCCCCAGTTATACAGAGAGTAAGAAATAGAAGCTAAAAACATTTTATCTCTTTAAGAAAGGAAGTTGAGCCAGGCACTGGTGGCTCATGCCTGTAATCCTAGTTACTCAGGAGGCTGAGATCCGAGGATCACCATCTGAAGCCAGCCTAGGCATGAAAGTTCATGAGACTCTGATCTCCAATTAACCACCAGGAAGTGGGAAGTAGCTCAAGTGGTAGAGTTCCAGTCTTGAGCAGATTGGAAAACAAAAGCTAAGGAACAGTACTCAAGCCCTGAGTTCAAGCTCTAGAACTGACAAACATATATACACACATGAAAGGTTGACATATGAGCCTGATCATTCCATAGAATATAGGTAATAAATGAGAAGAGCACCCAAGTGAGTAAAGGGAAGATCAAAAGAGAGGTAAGAGGCTGCCACATCCACCTCTTTGCTCTTGAAAATTTAAATGAATACTCCTTGAGAGCAAACTACAAAATGCTAACCTTGAAGTGTTGAGTGGCAGGAAGAATTATGGGTTATTGTACTGTCAAAATGCCAGACAGCTGTATGTTGAGTTGCTGCGTTATTTAGACAATCAGAAACTTGGAAGCTAATGTGACATATTTTTTTCGGTGTGAAAGCTCTTGACATGTGTCATGATAATTTCTAAAGGGACAAAATGTTATATAAAAAACACAGTGCCTTCAGGAGATGGCCTCATAGGTAGAACAGCCCTGAACAAGGGAGGCAGGACAGCAACAACTTGGACTCCCTGGAGATAAGGGCTATTTTGCTATTGTTCTTTTATTTCAGTTTTTTTGTTTGGTTTTTGCTGGGGCTGGGGCTTGAACTTAGGGCTTATGCACTATCACTTGAGCTACACTGCCACTTCTAACTTTCTGGTGTTTGACTGGAAGACAAGCATTTCTCAGACTTTCCATATCAGGCTGGCTTCAAAGCATGATCCTCAGACCTTAGCCTCCTGAGTAGCTAGGATTAAGGTGTGAGCCACCACTGCTCAGCATGTGCTCACTGGTACCATTTTCCTGGCTTAATCCAAGTGGCAGTGGTTTCAGGCAGCACAGAGCACCCAACCTCTCCTCTCCTGCTCAACTACCTAAGGAACATCCTCTATGAGTAAGGAGCCTCACTACAGCCTGAACTATGCCAAGTGAAACCCACTAATTGCAGTATCATTTCACATCTGGAAGAGCAATCTGGCAGTCACATTCAGAAGATGACACTGAGAACCGTGGTCCTGTACAAATCCAGAGGCTTCAGAGCAGCCTCTTGCTCTCTGTTAGTTTTCCTTTCATGTACACTCCTGATGGGCTTTTAGACAAGGAGGATAGAGGGAGTAGAAACCATTTTGAGGAAATTTCTAGCTAGGATTCTTAGGTTAATCTCAATATATGAAAGATCTGTAATCCTTGCTACCCAGAAGGCTGAGATCTGAGGATCACAGTTCAAAGCCAACCCAGGCAATAAGTCTATAAAATTCTTATCTCCAATTAAAATACCCCAAAGCCAGAAATAAGTGGAGAATGCCAGCCTTGAGAGCAAAATAAGCTCAGGGACAGTACCCAAGCCCTGAGTTCAAGCCTCAGGACTGGAACAAAAAAAAAAAAAAAAGACAAAGAGGGAAGCTGGATGTGTTGATGGTACCTAAAACTCCAAATTTAATGTTCTGACTACAATTAAAATACAGACATTACAAGAGCAAGAAGAACATACAATTTCTACGAGTCATCTATCACATAGGTTGAAGAGAAATTCAGAGAACTATGTTTGATGGGATAAATACTAGTAGGTATTTGGGATCTAGGTGAAGGAGATGTATACAAGGTGAGCAAGAAGGAAAGCCCTGATAAAGTAACTTACAGAGATATTCTATACAGATTTCCCTCTATCCTCTGGATCCTATTTTGATCATGAAGAAACCAATCCCAATGAAGAAGTTGAGCTGGAAAGTGATTGGGCAAGGGCAGTGCCAGTCACCATGTGCAGATCCTATCCTGAGGCCAGCTCTACCATGAACCAAAATTAATCAGATTCATTAGACAGTTAAATTCCTGAATAATGAAGAGAAAAACAATAACAATCTCCAATTGCTATGGAAGGATTTTATGAGTTAATTACATATAGCAGTGACTCCTAGGTAATGAGAATTCCTCTCAAACATCAACATAGCACTCTCTTCCTCCATCCTCCTCCTCACATTCCTACTCATTGTTAACAGCTTCCATCCAATCCACTTTGCTCACTAGGGCAGATGAGGAATTCGCTCAGAGAACTTTCCTGGGACACCAACCTAACTTTAGATTCATAATTCCTGAGAGTCCATTTTGGTGATCCCAGATAAAACCGCAATAAACTACACATTTTAAGTTCATTTTATCATCTTACTCGTTTTTATTTTATTGAATAGTGAATCTAAATGTTAAGGCAATATCAAGTAACCTGAATACTTAGAAGCTAACATGAAGTTAGAGAAGACTACTAGATGAATGAACTTGGAGTAGTCGCCAAGAGCTGTGCTCTTGGCCTAGTGAGGGTAAAATTAGGTCTTCTGCCTTCACCTCAGAGTGAAGGTACTCAATACAGATCCATCCACCAGCTCCAGGGGCACTGTGGAGAGGTCCTCAGTCCTCCAAGAATAAGTCTGCCTATTCATGCTCACCACAAACTTAGAAAGAAGTAAAAGTCAGATGGAGGAAAGTGACTCCTTTTTCCAGTACATTGATTATTTCCCTGTGAATTCAACAAACAGCTGTATCCTGCAGCAGATTAGCACAGCGAGTGTGCTCACCAGATTTCATTTTGACAAATCATTACAGGGCTACTTGTTGCCTACAATGCACAAAAATGAAGAATGGAAACTCCATTTTATCCAACTCCAGGTGGAGTCATGGCAGTACACAAAAATAAACAGGAAACTTCTGTACTATTCTTTGCTACTATCCAAATGTTGACTATTAAATGCACCAACTACTTCTTTCTAAGTTTCCCTTGATACTTTAAACACAATAATTTATCCGTGATAGCCATGTACACGTCTGGAACACCCCTATCAATGGGCATTATTCAACATCACAACAGCAGATGTGTTCATACGTGTTCAGTGACATGTTGGGGTCTGAGATACTTTCAAACTTTCTATGGCTCTACAGAGTTTCTTAATGTACCAGAACCCATTTTCTTCATGTGCATGACAGAGAAACTGTTGCTCACTGCTAAGACTGTTGCAATTAAATGGAATAATAGACATCAAATCTATTACCTAGGGTTTGGGTCATAGACAATACTAAATCAATGAGTTACCATCACCATTATTAATATCACCCTTAGTACAATAGTTTTGTTGTCCAGGCCATCAGACACACCAAGACATCAACACTTTGTTCACTTGGATGGGTACTCTCTTAAGTCAGGTCCAGCTGATTCTTGTACACCTGGGTGTTTTGCAGGTACACAGAGGCTGCACATAGTATCAGAGTGAGGGAAATATAACACTAGCGGTAGTTAGACTGGAAGGAGGACAGAGATGTAGTCAATGCTCAGTTGTAACTACGAGTTTGTTCCATTGTTTTTATTGTACAAGGTTTTTCACTTATTTAATCAAATGAACAAACAAACAAAACCAAGAAGATGCTAGGTGAACCACAGAATAATTACTTCCTACTCATCAACCTTGGTAGGAATTACTCATCAATCATGGAACTCCTGCTGACATGACTGATTCAGTTACTTTGTAATACTGCAACACCTTCTAGTTATCATATGCAATAAAATGTATTCAGTATCCATAAATATTGTGATCCATGAATTCCTATTATTTTATAATCCATCACTATGGTCGATATATTGGCCAGGTATATTGGTATACTCAGCCAACAATCTAATAACAGGAAAAGATCAAGAAAGAACTGCAGTTGGATGAGACAACATTTAAATAACATTAACCTGACAATCTTCCAAGGAGAGAGGAGCTCTGGTGGGCAAGAGGCACTCACTCGATGATTGTCTCTTAGATCTTTTCTTTAAACGTTGTATCAGAAACTTCTTATTCATACCTACCTGATAATTATCTCCTGCTCAACACCAACAATTACACGTATGTGCACATGCACATACACACACTTATATGTTTATTTCAAGCCTTACTCCGACACTTTTCCCCTAGCCAAATTCTCTCAGGCCTCATGTACATTTATACATTACTTTTTACAGTCCTACATCCACTGTTGTTCATCCTTGTGATAATTTTATGAAATTTAGCTCCATTTTACAGATAAGGGGCCTGAGGTCCAGAATAGTTTAGCAACTAACTACAATTGAGTGTTTGCAGGCTTGGGAAATGGTTAGAATTCTAGCCAGGTACCAGACCAACACTCTAAACACCTGGATATCAACTCATCTGGACATCCATACCTCTTTCCTGCAGTAGAAGCCCCTTTCCTGCTGTCTCCTGAATCCTACCCACCCACAATCCCTCAGTTCTAACCTTTCCCACATCTCTCATCTGGGGTCCTCCAGCCACTGGCCTTCCCAAGCAGACAGTTCAACCAACTGGACCTTTTCTTCTTTATTGTCTATACAAATATTCTTAATTATTTCTCCTCCAACCCAAAGTACTTATTCCTTATTTATGGGTGTAAACACAAAGCCAGCAAAGGCTCATATTTCATAGGAGCCATTCCAAAGGCAACTAGAGCCTGACCAAATTAAGGAGCAAGAGAGCTGGTTCTCTGCCCGTTTCATTATAAAGGGGTTTAACATAAATATTGGAATTTGAATTCCACCCAAGTAATGCATTAATAGATACTAAACCATTAATAATTTCTGTACTTTTTTCATAAATGGGCAAAATCCAATAAATAAACTATATCTCCTTCACAGCAGAGCAGGGTTAACAAGTACCAAGGAGATTTCAAAGACAAACTACTGGTAGGGGCTGCCAGGAGGTAAGATTCATAATGATACTACAAATTCTGGAGACCCATTTTTTTTTTTACTGTCCACCATGGCAAGTATCTAAAATTAAATGCTAAGCAGAAATCCGTCCTGGAATCTGACACACAGCAGTTTAGGTAAACAATCTCCAAAATTAAAAACAGATTCTAGATAATAAATAAGTCTGTGTGTGGATCACTCTGAGAACAGATACTTCTGCCTGATAAATCAAAGGCACTAGTCCTACAGAGCCTTTCTAAATTAGGCTAGATGATTCGCCTAAAATATTTCATCTTTGTTGCCTGTTGCAGTGAACAGCAATAATGGATAACAGCTCACCAGTCGCTACAACAGGGTCAAAGGCCTCCAGCTAATTATACAGAAAGTCAGAGGAATCTGGCTAGCCTGGGAGGAACCTATGGTCAAGATGTGGGGGTCTCAGGAGCAATGGAGAATTCACCCGGATAATTATCACCCAGGTAGATAGCACTAGTCTGATCATTTCATGCAACTGGCCTTAGTATTCTAGATGCCTTATTCAAGATACCAGAAATCAAAGGTAGCCAGCCCAGAGAAGAGAAGGGAGTCCATGCTTTTCTGGCCCTGTCTGTTCAAGCTAACTAGATTCCTGCATATCTTTGGGTCTCAACACTTGTCATTTATAAAGGTGGGGTGTAAACATTTTCACAGTCTAATAATATTCTGCTAGTAGAAAAAGTAACATTCAGGCATTTATTCACTAATGATTATTGATCATTCCCATGGGTCAGGCAAGAGACATATCTCAGTCAGTAGGGCAGATTAAGACCTCATTCCTATGGGGCAGAGTTGTGGGGGAAGGGGAAAACACAGGAAATGCAGGATTCTTGGTATACCAGAGGGTGATGAGGCTGTGGGAAACAATTAGGCAGCAGATGGGGGCCAAGGTAGGAATGAGAGCTCACTTTTAACCAAGAGGTGGGAGAAGACAGGGAGACCTCAAGAACACACCTTCTTCTTTCTTCTCTTTTTGGCAGAAGTGAAAATTGAACATGGCTTTGCTCTTTCCAAGGAAGGTGCCACTCCACCAGCATTTCGCCTTCTTTTTTTAAGACTTAAAAGTAAGATGTTATTATTATTTGGTGGTACTGAGTTTGAACTCAGGGCATTACATTTTCTAAGCAGGCATTCTAACACTTGAAACTCAGCTCCAGCCCTTTTCTTGCTTTTTGTTTATTTTTTCAGGCAGGATCTCAGTATTTTTGCCCAAGCCTCAGACTTCAATTCTCTTACCTAGGGCCACTTGCATAGATGGGATAATAAACACATTGCCACCATGCCTAGCTTATTTGGTAAGATACATCCTCACTCAATTTTTATCTGGGCTGGCTTTGAACCACTATCCTCCTGATGTCAGCCTTTTGAGTGGCTAGAATTTTTCAGGGGTAGTCACCATATCTAGAACTAGGACAGAGCTTTAAAGATCTCCCATACACTAGTAGTAGAGAAGAAGGAAGATCAAGGACAAAGACAACCATGTAGGTCCAAAGAACTTTTGAGGACAGACAGGCTGGCAGGGAGGAAGCCAAGGACAAAAGGTAACATAAGGGCAAGGTATGACTAGACAAAGAGTGCCAGCTCCCTGGATCTTGGCAGGATTTGGTATTGAAGAAAGGTTTTTAGCAAAGAGGTAACAGGGTCTAATTAACATTTCAACAGTGCGCACTGTGTCTGCTCTGCTAGAATAATAAATAAGTGGTATTTTATGCTAGTATTGTTGTTACTGCTATAAACCCCTATGGCTCCTGGTATGAGGGGCAGAAGTGAGAAAGGAGTGGAAGAAATGGGGGAACATGTCTATCCCAAGCCAAATGGGAAATCATCTAGTCACTGCCTCAGTTTCTCCAGGTTGAACTCACTGCCCATATGGCTGAGGAAACCAAAGGAGTTAAAAAGACTTTGGGTAGAAAAACGAAAGCAATTTCTCCTAGATCTCATGCCTTTGTGGAAACCACTGAAGCTACAGGAATTGTGTGCTTTTATAAGCCAGGGGCCGATGTCTTTATTTAAAATGTTAACAGATTTTTCTTAAAAAAAAAAAAAAAAGAGGAAGAGCTTGGTTGAAAGCCATAAGACCATACTTTAACAGCATTTGGTTTCACTGCAAGTGGCAAAGACACTGTGGTAAGAGAGAAGCCATCCTGCCTCATGGTTCAGAGCAAACATCAATAAGGAAGTCATTTCATTAGTGATAGAAACTGTTTTTAAATGAAACATATATAGCTTAAAACCAAAGAATGCAAAATATCCTGAAATTCTCACCAGTGCAAATGCTGAATGAATGTTTGAGTCCTGCTCATTCACCAATTTTGTGTTATCCCATACCTTAAGATCTAAGAAGCACATGATAGTTCCAGAATGAAGGAAATCATGACTCAGTGTGCTTTTCTTAATTGCTGGTAACTTGGCATTTGTCATGGGGCTGAGCTGGGTTCTGCTCTGTAGAATTCATCTGTGAGACTCTTGTTAGCAATCTGATTAGAGCTCATTCAACTACCCACAGGAAGCCCAGCTCTTCAGTGATTTGCACACATACAAACTATTTGAAAAGTGGAGACATGAGTAGCTTGGCTGAAGAAACCCAATTTGAATGCAGTCAGTGGTTCTCTGGGCCCACCACACAAACCACAGGGCTCAAACCAGTCAATCATACCATCCATACAACTTTTTTGCTTTTATACCATGACCATTCTTATTTTATTTCCTTGTGCTTTAAACCTACAGTTTACACTGCTTGAAACTATGCATTATTTTAAAGTGACTAGAGCCAGCTTTTTTTTTTTTTTTTGCCAGTCCTGGGCCTTGGACTCAGGGCCTGAGCACTGTCCCTGGCTTCTTCCCGCTCAAGGCTAGCACTCTGCCACTTGAGCCACAGCGCCGCTTCTGGCCGTTTTCCGTATATGTGGTGCTGGGGAATCGAACCTAGGGCCTCGTGTATCCGAGGCAGGCACTCTTGCCGCTAGGCTATATCCCCAGCCCCTAGAGCCAGCTTTTAATTGGTCACAGTTTTGGTTAAGGGGGTGTGGCTTTTAATGGGCGGAGGTCAGGGATGCTGCTGAATAACTTAAAATACATACGACTTTCAAAGTAATCTAGTTCAAAATGTCACTAGTACCAATATCACTGCTCTAAGTTCACTCATTTCTCTATATTTATCTTAACATGGAACTCTATGTAAGTATAAGACAACTATGCACAGTGAAACAAAGTACTATTTTATTAGCTATAATGCCCTATGAAAAGCTTAAAGCCTGAGGGAAGCTCTCTCATAGTTAAAAAAATAAAATCGATGTATAACAGATATGCTAAAGAGCCAAATGCCAGTGGCTCACACCTGTAATCCTAGCTACTCAGGAGGCTGAAATCTGAGGATCGTGGTTTGAAGGCAGCCTAGGCAGGAAAGATGGTGAGATTCTATCTTCAATTAACTACCAAAAGGCCAGAAGTAGAGCTGTGGCTCAAGTGACTCAAGTTCAAGCTGTAGTACCACTACACATACATACACGACATGTTAAAGACTTTATCAGCTCCAAACTGAGATTTTTTTTCTCTTTGTTGTGATAGAAAGAACAGTAAGAATTAAAAAGAGGTAAATTTTCTTCATGTGGTCATTGTTGTATCCAAGCACCTTCTAGATACTCTTGAAGACCACCAACAAAAGGTGATCATAGAGAAGTGAATCCCCTTGAATCTTCTCAGCCTCCAGAGGACCTTTCTGACATGGCTGCCCAAAGCAGCAAACACATGTAATGTGTTATCCACATTACAGGAAGTTCATTATAGTAATTGTGGGCAAAGTATTGGAGAAACTCTACTCGGAGGCCTAGCTGTGCAGAGAAGTGCTTAGACCAATGCTCTGTCCTTTCTAGATGAGTCTACATGGGCAAGTCAATAACATACTATCTGATTCTAGACATCATTTTATGAAGATCCTCACATAATATACCTGTGCCATAATGAACACACTTGAGTGAGCAGGGTGCTGGTGGCTCATTCCTGTAATTCTAAATACTCAGGAAGTTAAGATCTGAGGATCACAGTTCAAAGCCAGCTCAGATAGATAAATCCTTGGGACTCTTGACTCCTACATCCAGCCAAAAGCTTGAACTGGAAGTGTGGTTCAAGTGTTAGAATGCCATCCCAGAGGGAACAACCCAAAGCTGAGAGTTTAAGCCCCAGTACTGCACAAATAAAACAATAAATTAAAAGAAAGCACTTGATATTCACAGAAGCTGCTAGTTTTAACAATATCTAAATTTTCTTACTGTCAAACACCTCAGGACCCTTCATATGACAATATGAATAATAAATGCCAATCTCCCCATCCTCAAGGAAAAAGACATGTAACTTACTCAAATTTCATCAAGACACACTATTTTCTTTTCTTGTGAAACAACTCACTCTTGTTATTCCAGGGGACATGGCTTGAGTAAGTTGGTCTTAGAGGAAGAAAAAAATTCTTTTTCATTAGAGAAACAAGAATTTAAAGATATTTCAGTTATTTTACTACAGATACCTCAGCCAGAAGGTAGAAGCCTTAGCTTAGTGTCTTTATTTTTAATCACTAGTGTCTGCTAAATCAATTGATTACTCTAAGTCATGATTCTATGTTTACCAACATTCAGGTTCTTTAAAATAATAGATCCAAATAACCATATTTTTAAAATTCTGGCCTAGAATAATTGAAAATGCTTTCTAGAAAACAGTCTGACCAACTCCTCTTTCCACAAGAGTCCTTCTATCACCTCAGCTTCTTCATCCTTCAGTCTAGACACCCAAAGTGATGGATAAGCTTGGGTTTCCATTGTCAGTGCATCACGTCAGCAGCTGTCTTGGGACGGGACCTCTTTTATCTTTAACACATCTTTAACTCAACTTGCATACAGATTTCTTATGAAATGAGTGAGCGGGACATCCTCTACTATTCACCTCCATCCCTCGCCCCCTCATGTTCTGTTATGTTAATTCTACTCCTGACTTAAAACAGACTTGTAACCAACTGGCCAATCATTGAGATCTCACAGACCTCTGAGACTGATGGGTATGTCACCCAATCAAGATCTGTAGGACAGAATTTGGAAGCACCAGTAAGAGAAAATCACTTATATTGACTAGAAAACATCAGAGGAGCCTTATAGAGGTACCTCCCTGAGTAGTAAGCTTGTCTGAGAGTAAATGATAGACAGGAATCAGAGCTAAGCAGGAGATGAGCACAAGGGCGTTGGAGCTTATGACTCAGCTGTATCTAAAGTCTTATCCACTACTGATTTTGTAGATATATGAAAGTTTCATTCTGCTTGTACTAATTTTAACTGAGATTCTGATTAATGAAACTTGAAATATGCTGGCTACCATAGGTGCGGTCTTGAGTACATCCTTAATTTCTCTTTGATTTTCTAACTTTACGTTTCCTACTGCTCTTTCTGTTTGTCTTCATAATTCTCCCCCCATGCCAGGGAAGAATAAATTCAAGAAAGGTTCAGTTAACTGGCACACCTTTACTCCAACAAGACATTCCTTCCTCCAACACTATCACCAAACTTCTCTCCATTTGTGTGGACAAGTAGCTTAGTTCCAGATAATTATTATAGATAACTTATATTAGTACAAATAACTGGAAAAATCTTCATCTTCACTATTAAAACACATCAGGGTTCTCAGACATTGGACTGGAAACTGAAAATTTAATTCTCTCAGTTGAGGTTCATTATAAATAAAAAAGAAGTCTACCACCCTATACCCTTGAACCCACTCCTGTCAGATTAGGGCTTCAAGGAGCAAAATGTGGCACCTCTTGCTGAAGCCAAGTTTCGAAGTGTAAAGGCACGTCTCCAGGATGTGAGAAAGCAGCCTTCACCTTCAGGTCTGCCCACAGAGAGGTGATTTGCCTGACATGCCCTCAATCCTTTGCTGGCCTGTGGAAGTGTTCTCATCCTGTCTGATGGTACATTCCTTTCACCCTACAAACAGGACCATAGATAAAAGAGGTAAAGAAGGTCTGCCTATTCCAGGTCCATGCGTAGGACAGCGCTACTTCTGGCTTTTTCTATACATGTGGTGCTAAGGAATCAACAGCACAAGGCTGCTTCTCTCAGCAGGTCTAGAAGGCCTCCCTGGGAGGAAACAGAGCTGAGAAGCTGACAGCTCCATGGCCATGACTGTTCCTTCTTGCTCTACAAACCTGCTTCCATCAGGGAAGTTCTGTTTAGGTCTGAGTTCCCTGCAGGGCATAGATTCCTCAGGAAACTCACACAACAACTCTCTCTGGCCACACAGCCATTACTAACTGTCTTCCTGCTAACACTTTTAGGTACATAACTTCTAAATATAACTGACATCTAATTCAGGAGAACTAAAAATGAACATATACATATGCATCTGTATATACATGCATACAAAGGTGCACTCAGATTGGTTAGAGACATGAATCACCTAGTGAAGGGAACACATACTGCAAAGTGTATCATTAGCTGATTTTGTCACTGCAACAACATTATATAGTTAACTTTCACAAGCTAACTGTCCCCTACACAATTACCATCCTTTATGTTGCTATAGTCCATGTTCCCCACCAGTGCTACCCAGAACCATCACTAGAAGCCTAAAAACTGATAGGTCCATCTGATTAGGAGTGGGACCAGTAGCACTACAAGCCAACTAACATTTTCTTCTTCATATGTAACTTCCATCTTAGGTATTTGTCATACTGACAGAAAGCTGAATAATACATGATGCATGACTGTGTGTTTATATATACATATATACATACATACACTGCACTTTTAAATCTATAGCTTCTAAATACAAACTAACTTGGGGTATATGAAAATGCTTTTATTTGCCAGTCCTGGGGCTTGAACTCAGGGCCTGAGCACTGTCCCTGACTTCTTTTTTTTTCCCCCTCAAGGCTAGCACTCTACTACTTGAGCCACAACACCACTTCTGGCTTTTTCTATATTTGCAGTGCTAAGGAATTGAACCCAGGGCTTCAGGTATACAAGGCAAACACTCTACTACTAGGCAATATTCCCAGCCCTGAAAAGGCTTTTTTGATATAAATATATGTCTACATACAGTTAAATAAACATATTATCTTACTTGACTGTACTATAATTTTCGTACTTCTAAAGGATCGCTAATATAGAACTAACACAGCTATCCTCTTGCAGTAACTCATTCTAAGATCTGTTCTTTCCCTAAAGTGTTTGGAGGTAGACAGTTGAGTTGGCTCCGAGTTCAGCCACAGACCCAGCACAAACTCTATAATCCCTTAAGAAGAAGCCTAGACTCTGGGAAAGAAAGCAGCAGCAATTTCTTTGGAAAGAAAATGGGAGCAGCGGAAATGGGAACTGGAAGAAATGGGGACCGAAATTTCTTTGATAAGATATGGGTGCAGAGAGGATGAAAGTAAAGATAGCAGGTGGTGGGGGACAAACGGCTGGATGTGGAAAAATGCCCTGTTTGTGACTACACCCCCTTCTGCATCCCTGTCTAGAAGAGGCAGAGGGATTTGCCTCCCACCTGAATAGAGAGTTCAGGGCATCTCTAGTTCTTCTTTCTGAGACAATTGTTCCTCCTTCACCCCGTGGGGTCCTGGGGTCATACTCTAGCTGTCACACCTTCCACCTACCAGTAGCAATGGGCAGCTCTGTGAGTGGCAGCTACAAAACTGTTTTCTCAGTACATGTGATAAGCGAGGTATGAAGTGGGGAGAAATCACTTATCATCTATAAATGCCTTTAATGTCTCACTACTGAAACTAGATGATGAAGAAGGGAGGGGGGTATACTCCCAAATGATTCAGCCTCTCAAAAATGGAATCAGGATCATTGTTTCACGACTCAAGATAAAAGTCAAGAAAATTTGCAGTAAAGCAGTAAATGAGAGATAAAGACTTCCTGAGTTAGTAGGTGTGAAAATTTTAATTTGATTCGTCTTTCCCCTCATTGTTGCTGCCACAGCTTCATCTGATCAATGATACAGACAGGGTAACTACGTGCTTGCTCAGCTGGCCTGGGACCTGGTTCTGGACACAATCCCACAGGACTCCCATTTAGATAAGTCACCACAACCATGCTCTTCTTCCCTGCCTTCACATGGAAGCCAGCTGGCACAATATGTGTGGGGGGTGACCTGGGGAGAAATTACATGGCACAAAGGCAGGTTCCCTCTGCTGCCAGATCCTGCTGCCAGGGAGATTTCTCCTGATTAAGTTGCTTACCCTCAAAGAGACCCAGTTTTCTTACCCATAAAACAGGAGGATAAATCCCTCCCATGTATGGCTGCTTGGGAGACTGAAGTTAAGGTATTCGAGGAGCCTTCCTAGAATTATGCCTGCCATGTAGTTCTGTGTTCACTTGTGGGAGCTGCTAGAATTGTGTCACACCCAGTCCTGTGTATCTACATTCTCTCTCCTTTTAGTTCAGAATGAAGTAAGAAAAGTACCTGAGTTGTGTATGGTAATATCTCCTGGCCATGCTTCACCCCTTTTGGAGACATCTGTCAAACTCCCCCACAAGTCCTGTAGAACCAGAGCCCTGTAGACAGCAAATTCTAAGACTTGCATGCTGGTTAGCTTGCTTTACAGAGTCTAGTCATCATAGATAATTCCTCCCATTAACTGGAATAACCAATTGACAATAGACCAAGTGCAATAGTCAGGGAATACTGGCCACTCAAAGAACAGGGAGAATACACTGTAACTCAGGAATGATAAAGTCCCTGTCTAACTCAGTAACAGCAGCACAGAGGAACCTGGGGAACCCAAGAATGTGAGGAACCCAACTGTAGGCACAGTGCAAGGCATCACCCATATGACACATGAGGTTATCCAGGAGAGAGAATGTGAGGCAGGAGTCACCCCCTCTGGCTAAGTGAGAGAAGGGAATTTGAACCTCACCTCCCAGTTGGCTCAAAAGTTAATTCAGCCTTCTCTCTGTCAGTAGTGCCACAATAAATTTTTAACTGAGCCCAGCGACATTCCGCTCAGCAATGGCCCTCAGTAAGGTCAATAACACCCTAAGGAGAAGGAAAGCTCAACTCTCTGTCCCCTAGATTGGAGGTGACACTGACTGGCATGGGAGCAAGATATAATGGGAGATTTGATAAATCATCTATAGCACAAAAGGAGACACACATATAAGAAGAGACATAGCAAAAACAAATTTCAAAAACACCCTAATTTTTTAAAATTGTTATTGCAAAGGTGTTGTATGTGCAGAGGGGTTATGGTTACATAAGTCAGGTATATTTCTTTTTTAACAGTGTCACCTCTTCCCTTGTTTTCTTCCAGTTTTTCTCTCAAACATCCTAATTTTCTAAAAGGAGAATTTCAAACATCAAAATGGGAGACAAAGGATGAAGGGTAAACCCATGTGACAGCCATACACAAAAGACAACATGTTGGAAATTAACAGTACAACTCAGGAGGGGGGAGGGAAGGCAGGAGGAAAATGAGGGAAAGGGTAACAAGTTTGACAAGAAATGTAATCACTACCTTACATATGTAACTGTAACCCTCTGTACATTACCTTGACAATAAAATTAAATTAAAAAAATAAAACTTCCAGGCTTTGTATGTGCACAGCTTCATTCCTGGCTGAGGCAGGCACAGGTCAGCATTCACTTTCTTGTTGCCTCATATTATTCACTTGCTAAAAGTCCAGAGAGAATATTAGAGGAGTATATTGTCTGGTCAAAGAGAAACAAACCATTTGAGAAGAAGAGTAATTACTGCATCTGGAAACTCAACATGATTATGTGTCATTAGAAGAGGAAGAGTCTCAGGTGACAAGAAAGATGCCATGACGAACCCCTAGTCTGTTCCCTGTGGCTCTATGAACCTGGCACACAGCAGAGTTCACTGAATATCAAACAAATGATACAATCCTACAAATATATCTTCTGCTGCTGAGATGGATGAACTTTCATGTCTACCCATCACATCAGCATTTACCACAAAGACCCGTGGAGACAAGCAACTATTGTGTTCAGAAGTTTAAGTGCAAGCTAAAATAATCATAGAAAACATATAAATTGAGAATCTAAAAGTGATCCACTTTAAAGACATAATTATTATGACCTACACCATTAAGACTTACCGACATTTGCAACTACCTACAATGATCCTTGATGCTTAACAACTACAACATGAAAATGGAGTTGTTGACTTTTGTAAACTCATAGTTTAAACCATATTAAGGAGAAGTAATATAACATGACTATTGTGTTTCCTGCTATCAAAGGGTTAATATTAGGGAAGGTATTGACTAGTTCCATACTGGTTGCTAAGCAACATTTCTTCTTTCCCTCAATGGTCTGAGAGAGAGGATAAAATAAGGGCAGAAAATGAGAAATGTTGGAAAAATAGGAAAGTGAAATTCAATGGATCATAAGGTATAATTTGTAGGAAGGGTAAAAAGAGGAAATAATTCTTGTAGGGTGTACTAAGACATCAGTTGCTTTATGACATCACAAGAGTAACACATTGAGCCTCCAGCTCCAAAGATAGAGAGAGGAAGATGAATGCCCCCTGATCCTAGCATCATACTGTTTGTGTTCAGTTCACACTTAGCCAGAGACATACAGGGTCCCTTGATGACAACAAGCTGACCTGCAAGACAGACCGTTATAGCCTAAATAATAATAATAAAAAGAAATCTATCAAGTCCACAAAGTCCAACCAAAACTTATCCACTGTAATTCATTGTCTCATTCCTTAAGGGGCTTTGTGTTCCCTTCCCAGCTGAAAAGCCTCTGGTAAGTGATTCATATTCTCAACAATATTGACTGAATGTTCACCATGTACCAGACACAGAGCTGGAGCTGAAGAGGGAGCCACCAGGCCCTGCAGTGATCACTCAACAGTATGCTCAGTCCCTTCTGTCACAGCTGTGGGTCCATTTTTGTCAGAACCCTATGATAGAATAATTTACAAACCTTGCACAATGACCTAGGGCAGGACCAAGGGCTGCTGAGCTCTTTACTGATTTTATTTCTTGTTTTTTCAATTTATTTTTTAATGTTTGTGCCAGTACTAGGTTTGAACTCAGGGCCTAGGTGCTGCCCCCTAGCTTTTTTACTCAAGGCTGATACTCTACCACTTGAGCCACACCTCTACTTCTAGCTTTTCACTGGTAAACTAGAAATAAGAGTTTCAGTGACTTTCCCATCCAGGCTGGCTTTGAACTGTGATCTTTGTATCTAGCCTCCTGAGTAACTAGGATTATGGGCTTCAGCCACTGATGCATGGCTCTGTTTCCTGCCTTTAATCTCCACCACTATTTATTTCCTGGAGTCAAAACCTCAAGTCCTTGCTGATAGTGGGGGAGGGATGGGCATTGTGTGGGCACAGTAGTTACCTAGGAAATCTCTATACCTTCAGTTCAGTTTTGCTTTAGACTTAAAACTGTTTCTCTTCAAAATAAAATCCATTTTTTCAAAAAAGAAAGAGAAGTTGTTGAGAAAATAAAACCAAAATCTCTAGTCAACTAGCACATTCTAAAATGAATGACCCAGAGAGAGGTAAGACATTAGTCCATTAATGTCCATTTTCATATTTTAGTTCATTAGACTAGAAGTTGTCACCTGCTGTGTCTTACAGGAACACGGGTGCTATACAGGTCACTGTGACAGCAGGGAGAGGCCAGGAAGTGGCAGGCACATTTATACATGTAGGGAGGAACATGTACAGAAAGAGGAATCCAAGGGTCTTGGAGGTGAGCTGCTAATGGAGGGCTGGACATCCAAATGGGAATGGGGAAGGAAGGAAGGAAAAAGCAGCAAATGGAGACAAAGAAGGACTTTTATCAGCAGGGGTTTTGGTGATGTTCTTACACTGACATGGGACATTGAATAATTAACCTATCCCTGGCTAAATTCTCCATCTATACAGTACACTTATGGTGTTGGGAAGAAATTAATTGTGATACATTTAAAGCAATTTCCATGGTTCCTGGCATACAGTAAATGCTCAATAAACTGGAATCAATGTTCTTATCATATATGAACCATTTACTGTTAATAAAACTGTCATTTATTGCTATGCCTATGACTAGCCCTGGTTAGCTGCCAATCTGATTCCTCTAAGCTAGTGTTTCCTTATTTTCAGTTATGTATGTACCCTCATCATTTCTTACTCTCTCCACACTCCACCTCTTATAATTTCTGTATTGTAATAAATACTATTGCTATAAACCACAATAATAACAGCAGCAATAATAACAATGACTAAGGTTTTTGGATGACTAAGCTCATGCCTGCCATGATTCTAAGAGTTCTAGATGTACTAACTCTTCGATACTTTCAATAATTCTAATATCACTTTATAGATTACAAAGTTCAAGAATATGAAGGTGAAGATCAATTGGCCAATAGATCCAAGATGGGAGATTCAAATGTCTCTCTCAACTCTATATTTAAATATTTTGTGTAGTAGTACTGGGACTTGAAGTCAGGCCTGGGTGCTATCCATTAGCTTTTCTCTTATAGGATGGTGCTCTACCATTTGAGCCAAACCTCTACTTTGAATGTTTTGCTGGTTAATTGGAGATAAGAGTCTCCCAGACTTTTTAGCCTGGGCTGGCTTCAAACCAGAATCCTCCAACCTCAAATTCCTGAATAAGATTACAAGCGTGAGTTACCAGTGCCCAGCTATCTGCTTAAATTTTTTTAACTGATGCATTTATACTCACACTTAAACTATCATACCACCATAGGATATCTGTATAATGCTAGGTCTGATATGCCAGTTATAATTTTGATATATGCCAAAGATACCTACAAGGTTATTTAAATAAAATGTATTGCTTTATGTCACCTAAAATTATCAGGGAAACAAACTTTATGAAAATATTATGTACCCAGGAATTCCTTCTGCTTCAAAGAAAACAACAACACATGGAACAATAATAACGACTCCCTAGTAGTGTACATTTCACTATCCCGTGGCTCCATACCCTCTTTCCTAACAGAGCCTGAACCTGCATCTGACACATGGCTGCCATGCTGAAAATCACATCCTCCTTTCAGTTGTGGCTCTATGAATAATCAAATAACTAAGATTCAAAAGGATGTCCTACCTGGGGCACAATGGAACTGTATTTAAAAGAAAATGAGCCTACTTTTGGTTACCTCCTTCTCCTCCTCTCCTTTTCCTCCTCCTAGCTTCTGAGAATGAACACATGGTGACAAGAATACAAACCATCATCTTAAATCATGATGAAATATGCTAAGAATAACAGAGCCACAAAGTAGGCAACCCCAGGACCATTATGACACCAGAATTATCACCCTAATACTGCATGATCTACTTATTTCTCCCTTGTGAAGTCTCTACACTAATAAGGCATAGTTTACTTGGACTTTTTTTGTTCCCTGAAGCTTAACAATTGAGCTGTAATAGATATTCCATCTACCCCTTGCCCCACTACCCAAGAGGGGAACATTAACAGCAAACTGTCCCAAGACAATCTATCCCCTCTACGTAGTGTTCACTGGAATAAGAAGGCTCTAGAACAATAAGTTTTTTTATACCATTTATATGTTCATTTATGATTATTTTGTGCTACATATAGTATTCCACTTAATTTTCCCAGCAAGTCACCCTGGCAGCGACCTTATAATCACAGAAACTGAGGCACAGAGAGGTTCAGAACCTTATCTAATGTCATAAAACTTGTAAGTGGCAGACTCAGAATTCAAACCCAATGGAGTAACTCAGATATGCGTTTTCAACCCAATATTCCCCCTCTCAAAAATCAAAATGGTGCTTAATCACAGATTCCCACTTTCTGAAGAGTGAAATGACTTTTGCCTCCCTGGGGGTCCTAAGAAACTCATTTTGTCATTGTGCCAACACACACTCTTAACATCAAGTACAATCTGGGTGTATCAGCATAAATGTCTGTTTATTGATTCATTTTGTGAGTGAAAGGTATTTTAGAAGATGTCCAAAAAAAAGAAGAAGAAAAAGGAGATCCAGAAAAATCTTTGCTCCTGCCCCTCAGGAACCCTACTTGAATCTCCACACATCCTGGATAGAGCAGTATGTGTGCCCCAGCCAGCACAGAGTTAACTTGCATTTCCCAGGCCTGGCACGTGTTCAGTCAAAAATCTGGCCGAGTGCCTGTTGTTTACTGAAGCTAGGGAGAAGCATCTGCAACATTACGAAAAGCATATTGTAAAAGGCAACACATGCAAATTAAACCTCTTGAGCTATGAGTAAATTGCTGGGAAAATTTATAACTCATTTAATAAAACTTGAAGTAAATACATAGCCTGGCTCCCAGGGAAAACAAAATATTTCCCACAATCCTCTTCTCTTTATAAAAACAAAAGAAAAAGGATCATCAAGCTAGAGACTCTATCAAATATCAAATAGAAATAGAAGCTGTGGTGGTAAGCAAAACCTATCTGGGGTTGTGGGACATTTACCATCCACAAAGAAGAGTCACAACTCACCTTCTACTCTGGGAGGTGTGTGGCAATGTTCAGGCATAAGCCATTCCCACAATAAGTGATGAGTGTATGTATTCACCTAACAAGGCTCTACAGGGTATCTTCTAGTCATTAATCCATTCAACAAGTATTCATTCAGTGTCTACCAGAAAGGTAAAATACTATGGTGATTATAAACACATGCTCTTCAGAGGAACCCCACTACCTGGCCTTGAGCCCAGGCTTTTCCACTTCCTGGGTGTATGACCCTGGGCTGTTACATCAACCCTCTGTGCTTCAGTTTCAGCATCTATGAAACAGGAATCATGATAATATCCACAGCCTAGAATCATTATAAAAACTAAGTGGGTTCATGCATGGATGTTAGAACAAGGATTAGCCGACAGTATTTCTTTAAGAAATTTTAATTTATTATTACTCATTAACTGGCACTTAGGGTCCAATCGTTCTCCTAGGTGTATCAGGTATAGGATCGAAGGAGTTAGATGAAGACCTGCCTCATGAGCTTCTGCTCAGAATACAGGACACATATACAGACACATGACTAAGAAATACTTTTAAGAAAATATAGATACTCCCAAGAAAAACTAATGAATAGAAATGGCCAGTCAGGAATTGCTCATCTATTAGTTGCTATTAGTCTCTCTGAGAATAATGTCTAAACTGAAATTTAAATAATAGAAACTAACTTAAGCAAGAGTATCCTACACAAAAAATACTTTGTACAATATTCTATAACAAAAACATATGTATGTGCTTATACATACATGTGTTTGTATGTACATTTGTGTGTATGTGTGTGTGCTATATGTGTGTGTGTGTATATATATGCACTCTGAGTGACAGGCAAAGGGACTGTATGGAACAAAAGAGGGCAATACCTGAAGGAGTGGAGGTTAGCAGGGCCAGGTCATATTGGAATTTGTAGGCTGTGGGAAAAACTTTGGTTTATACTAAAGGCAACAGATAACTGCTGTGAGGATTTAAACAGAAGTTTGATGTGATCCAAATAACAATTTAAAGGCTAGCTTTGCCTGCCATTCACTGAGTAGAAAAGAAAGGAAGCAAAAGAACAGCCCAGAGAAGCTACTATAGTGGTCCTAGTAAGATGTTCCTGGTGTGTTGGCACAAGGGGAAATATCTGAGAATTAGAAACGACAGCACTTTCTGAAGATTAGATGTGAAATAAAGAAAGATATCTAAAATATCTCTTAGAGGCATAAAATTCCATTGTGTTTATGTACCACATTTTCCTACCGAGGGGCATCTGGGTTGGTTCCAGATTCTAGCTATTACAAATTGTGCTGCGATGAACATTGTTGTGCTGGTGGCTTTAGAGTGATTTTGTTTGTGGTCTTTTGGATAGATACCCAAAAGTGGGGCTGCTGGGTCATAGGGGAGTTCTATGTTTAGTCTTCTGAGGAATCTCCATACCACTTGCTAGAGTGGCTGAACTAGTTTACATTCCCACCAGCAATGAAGTAGGGTTCCCTTTTGGCCACATCCCCTCCAACAATTGTTATTGTTAGTTTTCTTTTTTTTTTTTTTTTTTGGCCAGTCCTGGGCCTTGGACTCAGGGCCTGAGCACTGTCCCTGGCTTCTTCCCGCTCAAGGCTAGCACTCTGCCACTTGAGCCACAGCGCCGCTTCTGGCCGTTTTCTGTATATGTGGTGCTGGGGAATCGAACCTAGGGCCTCGTGTATCCGAGGCAGGCACTCTTGCCACTAGGCTATAACCCCAGCCCTAGTTTTCTTGATATAGGACATTCTTACTGGGGTGAGATGGAATCTCAATGTTGTTTTGATTTGCATTTCTTTTATGGCCAGTGATGTAGAGCACTTTTTCATATGTCTATTGGCCATTCTCATTTCCTTATCAGAGAAGTCTCTTTGTAAGTCTTTAGCCCACTTGATGAGGGGGCTATTGGTTCTTTGTGGTTTTGTTTTGGTTTTGCCCCATTTGTAAGGAAATGGAAGGACTTGGAAAAAGTTATACTAAGTGAAGTGAGCCAGACCCAAAGAAACATGGACTCTATGGTCTCCCTTATAGGGAATAATTAGCACAGGTTTAGGCAAGACACAGCAGAGGATCACAAGAGCCCAATAGCTATACTCTTATGAACACATAAGATGATGCTAAGTGAAATGAACTTCATGTTATGGAAAAGATTGTTATATCACAGTTGTAACTACTTTCAACATGCCATGTGTAACTGTAGCTTCAATTAATGATGATCTTCTTGTATCACCCTCCTGTGGTTGTACCTACACTATCTCTGTATCTTATCTGAGTACATTGGAAACCGTGTATACTGGTGCTAGAACTAAGAAATTGAAAGGGAATACCAAACTCGAGAGACACAGGGTAAAAAAAAAGAAACAACTACAAAAACAATACTTGCAAAACTGTTTGATGTAAATGAACTGAACAACTCATGGGTGGAGGGGAAGGGAAAGAGGGGGGGAGGGGGAACTAGGGATGGGGTAACAAACAGTACAAGAAATGTATCCAATGCCTAAGGTATGAAACTGTAACCTCCCTGTAATTCATTGTGATAATAAAATAAAAATAAAATAAAATGAAATATCTCTTAGTTGGGAAGATATGGTATGTTCATGAGCCTATAATGGACATTGAGCAACATGAAGAAGATATGACTTCTATTCTAATAGAGTTCTAAAAGTACCTGGTTGAAGAAGCATAATACAGTACCCATGAAATAGAACAAACATACAGGATATGGAAATGAAGTACTTAAATAAATGGTTCATAGTCCAAGAATCAAAGAAAGTAGCAAATGTCATGAACAGGAGTTTTCATGGAAGGCCATAGATAATAGTGTATCCAATATGGCATTGCATAGAGGAGCAAATGCAAAGCACGGTCTATTCCAAAAATCCTAGCACGGTCCATTCCAAAGTTGCAAGGCTAATCACTCCACACTGACCACAGCTACCATGTAGTTTGGCAAAGTTGTACCAAACATACTCTTGGAAGCCTTCAACCTAGGATAGAAGGGATCTGATAACACACTGGCAATCTTTATCCTCATCCTTCAAGAAAGAACCAGAAACTCCTTAGAAACAACTGGCAATGTAGACACAATACTGAGACAAGTGGGACAGTGACTGAGAGCCCAGCACCCTCCATCAAGCAGAACCCAGTTGTAATTCTCACTTGAATACTCACTGACTAGGCATATGGCTCTGGGGCAAGTTATTTCCTTCTCTAGTCCTTGGCATCTATGAAATGGATAACAGTAGTCTCTGCCAGGCAGAATTAAGTGAAATAGCATTCCTAAGAGGGATATCAATATCAAAAAGGATATCAATATCAAAATGATTATTCCTTCTATAACGTCCTATGGGTCCTCCATCATAGTTTGTACAGCCTTGATGTACATCCTTAGTGGTTACTGCTCGCATCTCTTTCCTCACCAGTTTTAAAATGTCCAAATGAATATATATGGGGTAGCTCATTGTTATTTCTAGCAGCTGACGTGGTACTCTGCATTCATTATCACCACCACCATCATCACCATGATAATTCTGCTTTTATTATTTGTGGCAGTCAGTATTTACTGAGTTCTCACTCTATATTAAGCATTAAACTATCCATGTTGCAGGCATTAAATTACAGGTTCAGAGTGTTGGCTAGAAGCATGATATACTTCATATGAAATCTCAGTTCCATTCCTTACCACTTATTGACCTTGAATAAGTTATTTAACCTGTCTATAACTTACATTTCTCATCTAAAAACTGTGGAGGAAGTGATACTTAACTTGTGAGTTTCCATGAGAAATAAGCAAGTTCATACAGGAGAAGCTCTCCGTAAAGGCTATGACAGTATCAGCAATAATCACCTCTGAGTTAGGGGTCTCTGCTATCTCATTTTACAAAAAACATAAAAAATAAAAAAAATAAACAAAGGCACACAGAGGTTCAGCAACTTCACTGCAGATCACATAGGTACTGAGAAATAGAAACACAATTCACAGACAATCATCTAATTCCAGAAACCAAAGCCTACTACCTGCATGTTAGGAGGTGTCAATGTTGAGCATGTCTCCTTGGCTGGGCAGCACACCCTCTGAAAGTTCCAGGCCTAAACAGCTATAAGCGTGGGGCAGAAGCCTGATTACCCTGGAGTATTATCAGCTTCCATTCATGGTGGCTTCAGAGATGTGAGGTGGGATCAGGACACAATTATGGATCAGGAATATGCTATTCATCTTCAGGAGAAATTATTTAAGACTTTATTTTTTATTTATTTATTTTTTGTTTCTTTGTTTTTGGCCAGTCCTAGGCCATGAACTCAGGGCCTGAGCACTGTCCCTGGCTTCTTTTTTGCTCAAGGCTAGCACTCTGCCACTTGAGCCACAGCGCCACTTCTGGCCATTTTCTGTATATGTGGTGCTGAGGAATCGAACCCAGGGCCTCCTGTATATGAAGCAAGCACTCTTTGCCACTAGGCCAAATTCCCAGCCCCAGGAGAAATTATTTAGAAATTACTTTATCTGTTATAAAAGAAAGAAATTACTTTATCTGTTATAAAAGAAAAGAACTTGCAAAACTGGCTCTTTTAAATATTTAAAACCTGTTGTCCAAAGTTCTGTCAAGAAACAAGAAGGTAATTAGTGATACTACTTGGACCATATATCGCGTCCTGGCAGACCAACAGAGTGCCAATGGGTGAGTGAGGTTCTGCTATGCCTCCTACACCAAGCCTACATATCCATGGGTTCTTTCTAAACTCCGGATTTAATTTGTTATCAACCACGGAGCCATACCTTACATAGAAGAATGGGCATCTACCTCTCCTGAGGTAGGTCTCACTCCTGCCCTGCCCTCCTCAGGCACGACACTGTAGTGGCTCTTCTTCATCCAAAAGGACAACACGAAGGCCTCTCTTACCTTCCAGGCCAGTGTGGTTTCCAGGCCTCCTTGCACAGACAAAAAGGCACATGTAGCACATACAAATGGCATGTGCCTGAATGCCCTGGGGCAACAGACATGAGTGGGGATCCAGTTTTGTCAATCCCTGGCTACCTGGTGAGTTACTCAAGTTATTTCATGGACTTGAGCCTCTGATGTTTCATCACCAGAATGGGATGGAAAGTGGTAGCTATGTGAGCAGTTAGAAAATGAATGAATAGTAGACAAAACACCTAGCCCAAAGCCTGGAACCTAAGAACTCATACATGTAAGGAGCTGTTGATGACTTTATTATTGTTGTTGTCAATGGAGTTCCATCGTAAAAAGACTCCCAATACAGTATTACTTTCTCCAGAGTAACACAGAGGCCAAAGGAATTCAGTGCAACTCAGCTGAGATTTCTAGGAAATTATACTCAAGGAAGCCCAGGCCCCGCCCTTCTGTGCCTATTTGCATGGGCTGCAGATGGTTGCAGGGGAAGAGGAGAGGAGCACAGGGAAACTCTAGAAAGTCCTGACAGTTTCTCTAAGAATAAAGGCAGAAGATGACGGCTTCTGATGTGCTGCTCCAGGCCTCTCTCCAATCATGTATTTGGACATCATTCAGACCCATCAGATCCTGAGACTGCTGTCTGCTGACTGACAACAGAAAGAGAAATTTAGAGGTGTGAGTGAAATGACAGAGCTGTCATGACTGCCTCTGAAATGACTCTTTTCTTAAAGAAAGGAAAGATAAGAGTAAAAAAAAAAAAAAACTCAGCTGCAATTCCATCACAGTTGCTAGGATAGGTTTATATTTTGTTTCTACCCCCTTACCCCCACCCCCACAAAAGCTGTGGATGGATTTAAACAAAAAAAAAAAAAAACAAGGAAAAAGCAGTCACTCCAATTTTTAATATCAGCCATGTACAGGAATAAGAAAGAATGTGGAAGCCCGTTCTACTGTTAGCCCCAACAGAAGAAAACAGTAGATAGTTTTTACTTGGGGAAAGGAACATGTTTTTTTCTAATCTCATCCTTTACAAACTGTTTAAGCCAGACACTAGTGGCTCACACCTATAATCCTAGATACTCGAGGGGCTGAGATCTGAGGATCACAGTTTGAAGCCAGCCCAGGGACAAAAGAGACTCTTCTCTCCAATTTACCAACAAAAAGCCAGAATTAGAGCTATGGCTCTACTGGTAGAGTGCTAGCCTGGAGGGAAACAGATAAGTCACAATATCCAGGCCCTTAATTCAAGACCCAGAACAGGCACAAAAACAAAACAAAAATAAAAACTACTTGCTTAACAACAAAAAAAAAATTAAACTTTAAAATCCAGACTTTTTAGTCTCCTCCTTTCACTGGGATGAGCTTATGACTTTAGATTCTTGTTTTTGGCTGTACTTTTGTGACCAGCAAATACTGTATGTGTCTCAGCCCTAGATAGGTGAGATTCCAGCACATAGATGTCTCAGAGCTTGGCAACAGTCAGAAAACAGTGTAGTGCTATGTACAAGAGTCAGATCTCTACTCCCATCCCTGCCAGCCAGTACTTTCTCTAGTGTTGGTAATTTAAAATGTCTTATTTTTATGTAACTATAACTGTTATGCCAAGTCGTGAAAAGACCACCAAGAAGGCCACTGAGACTCAGACATTCCGAAATGCAATAGCAAGGCAAGACTTCATTCAAGCGGGCCACAGCTCAGGCCTTGTCCTACCCACTGACACAGCGGAGGTTAGGAGGAAGCCGCCCTGAGCTGCGATTACACAGAGCTTATAAAGGCCAAAAAACAAAGTTACAGCAATCAGGTGTTCAAGCAAGCAAGATTACAGGTACAAATCTGATTGGCTCAGGTTTCGAGGCATTCTAGGGGCGGTTAGAGTTAAGCATTCCCAGGCGGTTAGAGTTCTTGACCAGCTGGGCCCTAATAAGCTTGCCCTGGGTTTGCTGAGACAACAAAACAGGGCTGCCTGAAAATGGGGTTCACCCTAACTCTTCATTCCCCCCTTCATAACCTCTATGTATATCACCTTTATTACAATTTTTAAAAAGATACACTATATTTATAAACTCAAAAATAAGATAAATGTCTTATTTCTTTAGACAGATGTCAGTGTCTCACACCTATAGTCGTAGCTACTCAGGAGGTAGAGATATAAGGAACACAGTTCAAAGCCAGCCTGGACAGAAAAGTCCATGAGACTCTCATGTCCACTAAATTACAAAAATTCCAGAAGTGGAGCTGTGGATAAAGTAGTGGAGTGCTAGCCTTGTGCTAAAAAAGCTAAGGGATGGCACCCAAACCCCAAGTTAAAGCCCCAGGAATGGGGTGGGGGGGGGGGAAGAGTCTTATTTCTTTGACATTCAAAATATGAAAACCTGACCATTTCAAAAGATCTCTGAAAAACAAATATAACACCAGTATGAAATGCACAGGCTTGAACAATAGGAATGTCCTGTTAAAGCCTCCCTTTCCACAAGAGGGATATCCATGGCAAGGAGATCGCCTTTGAAAGGCTCCCATTTTGCTCAGTTTTCTGGAAGTCCTAACTTTACAATAGTTATGAGAAGAAGCAGATTCCCAATCTCAACCCCCAGGTCAAACTCAGCCCAGAAAGGAATGCCTTTATTAAGATAATAACTTGGAAAACCTAATAATTCTAAGCAGCAATCAAAGGAACATAATAAAAGAAAGGAGGGAGGAAATTGCCTTTTGAGTAATTTTCCAAGAGTCCAGGAGAACTGGAGTGAGCCAGAATAAGAAACTCCATCCCTGCTTGTAAAATGCTCCAGGAGAACAGCAGGCCTACCCTGGATTGCTGATTGATGTAACACTTGGATTAGAAATACACCACATGAAATACAATTTCCAGAGAGGAAGAGGAAGTTCTTGATGAAGCTGGTGAAAGAGTGATAAAAGCTTCACTCAAGGCCTGCACTTTAGGATCAGATGGTGGGAAACTCATTGAAACCGAGTCCATTAGCCATCCACAGGCGAGCACCACATAATCCCTTAACACCTTAGCTGAGATGAGGCCCCATACTCACCACACTTTACTGCTGGTGAAACAAGTGAGAGAGATGAGGCAGCAAATGGGGAGACTGTTTAGAGCCACCCTAAGAATGAGAGAAAAAGAAGTAAATGTCTGAAGGAGAAAGCAAACTGTCCTACAGGAATTCCTTCTCCTTTTGCCAGTAGATACAAGTCCAGATGCTGGTGTCTCACACCTGCAGCGCTAGCTACTCAGGAGGCTGAGATGTGAGAATCACAGTTTGAAACAGAGAACTCTGTAAGACTCTTATCTCCAATTAACCAGCAATAAGCCCGAAGCAGAGATGTGACTCAAATAGTAGAGAAGCAGCCTTGAGTGAAAAAGCCAAGTAATAGCACAAGGCCCTTGGGTTTAAGTCTCAGTTCCAGCACAAGGAAGAAAAAGTGGCTTGGGGAGCACTAATGACCTACTCCCAGTTGAAGGTAAGAATGAAAGGCTGCGTCCTGGTTTGAGCACTTATTATCTGTCACTTCAGACACCTTTCATCCTGTCAGGGTCTACACATTGTCAGCTTTAGATCCAGAAGGATAACTATTGGCCTTGCTGTGTTTTAAGCTTCTTTAGAAAACCAAAATGCACAGATAGCTATGAAAATTGTTAGGCTAGAATATGGTTTGTTCCCTTTGAAGATCCTGTTTGAGTTCATTGCTTTTGTGGTGGTGTTGAGAGGTGTGGCCTGTAAGAGGTACTTTGGTCATGCAGAGAAATTCATGCCTCACTCATTCATGGTGGGAGTAGGTTATTTATTATGAGAGATTTATTATTATTCAGTGCCCTCTATCCCTACTTTTGCATGTGCTCATGTGTCCTGCTTTCTGCAAGTGAAAGCATCATATGGTCCTCAGCAGAAGCTAACACCATGTTCTTGGATGTCCTGGCTCCCAGAACCATGAGTCAAAATTAACTTCTTGCCTTTATATATCATCAAGTCTCAAGTACCTTGCTAGAGCAACACAAAATGGACTAAAACAAAAGGGTTTTGCCAGGTATGGTACCTCACACCTGTAATCCTAGCTACTCAGGAGGCTGAGATCTGAGGGTCGCAATTTGAAGGCAGCTCCAGCAGGAAAGGCCAAAAACAGTGCTGTGGTTCAAGTTGTGAGCAAAAGAAGCTTAGGGACAGTACTCAGGCACAGAGTTTACACCCCAGGAAAGGCCAAAAAATATTGTTTTTATTTCAAAAATACTAAGCATATAGAAGGCTTAATTATTTCTTTAAGTACAATGGAAGTTCTAACACAGTCATCCTTATGCTGGTTGTTCATGTGAGCTGTGGTTACACTGGCTGAGGACAAGAAGACAATGCATAAAGCCCATAGCCCTCTATGGCTATCTTCTCCCAAGTGTCACCCCTGCTCAGGTCCACCTTCTTCCAGAGCTCATCAGTCTCCCAGCTTTGTTCTAACCTCTGCCTCCAGGCAGCATGGCAGAAGAGAAGGAAAGCTGAGCATTGGAATTCAGTCCCATAAAAGACTTTATGAAATGTACAGGCTAGAAAGGACCATGATGCATGTGAGGTTCAATGAATAAAGTGCCAGCTAGAATAGTGAAAAGATGGCAATGGATTTTTTTTTAAGCTTTTGAGAAGCAGCACTTCTTTCCCTAAGTAAATTCCTTTGCAAAACATTAAGAGAACAAGTTAATAAAGTTAGAGGCTGAAGCCAAGCTAAAGGGCTGGGAGGCTCAATTTCAGCTTCTCCTTACCTATGAGCTAGGACTGAGAAAAAGGCTTAAAACCCCATGGGAGTTTCTTCTTTTTTGCCCTACAGGGGAGGAGGTAAAGTTCCTATTCAGGAGAAAAGACAGGTTTAAAACTCCAAAGCTAGTTTCTAGGCAGGCTAGACAGACCTGGCTTTCTAATTCATGCCTTCCCCACAAGTTGTACTGTCCCTACAGATAACAGAATACACCCATGTTTTCTTAGAGAGGCAGAAACCCAAGCAGCCAGAGAAACCCATCAAAGATCATGTTGTCATCAAACAGCAAAGATCAAAGTCGCTCCAAGGTTAAGGTTGATTGTATCATTCAACCTGGGTCTCAGCAGAGCTTGTACAGTCTTCAAGGTCTAGCTCAGGCAGCATCATTTGAAGAGAATCCTTGGCAAGCACTGTCAACAGCCCCATCACTGACTTTGCCCTGCATGAGGTTCTACAATGCAGGGGACATCCAACCACCCCAGCTCATAAGCTAACATTTGGAAAGCATTAACCTTAATTGGGTCTGGGGAGTCCCAGGTTAATTGCCTTTAGAAATAGAATGATCAGTGGTGATGTATTTCTAAGACTACTTCTGAGAGGTCCACATGACACCTAGTTTAAGATGCTACTAAAAGAGTCACTCTTCCTTCAGGAAGAGAAAATTAAAGCACTGGGCAGGTGCTTCTGTAGGTGTAGAAGCTTATGAATGATACCCAATAGGAAAAAACTAAACACAGAATAATTACCATAATAAGGGTGAGTTTGTGAACATAAGCTGATGTAAGCCAAAAACATCACCAATCCTGCAACACTGAGCCAACACACATCATGTCCGTCATACTGCTGTATGTGCTTGGTGAGGGAGTGTTGAATGAAGCCATCTCCCTACTTAGAAGAAGAAGGAAAGAGCTTTTAAGAAGAAGAGCTTTTAATCTGACTAAACATATGTGAAAACTCCTTGAGAACAGTAAATGGTGAATCCTATATGTAAAAAACTTGCATTGTTGGAAGGCTGTTATTTAATTTTCATGTGCCAATAGTAGGGCTAGAATGCAAGACCTGGGTGCTGGACACTAGCTTCTTCACTCAAAGTTGGCACTCTACCACAATATGCACAGCTCCACTTGTGGTTTTTTGGTGGTTAATTGGAGAGATGAGTCTCACATACTTTCCTGCCTGGGCTGGCTCTGAACCATGCTTGTCAGACCTCAGCTTCCTAAGAAGCTAGGATTATAAGCATGAGCCACCAAGTAGCTCAAAAGGTTATTATTATTCAACTAACAATATAGTTGTTCAACAGAGAAACAAGCAAAAAAGACATTTTATATAGACTCAAAAAGAAACCAAGATCATAGGAGAAGAAAAATATTTGCAAACTTGGTGAGGTTTTTTTTTTCTCTTAAAGATATTAAGAAAAAAAAACCAACAACCCATGTGGTACCAGATTTTCCTGAGAGGCAGGGAGAAAAGCCAGAGAGCATAAGTTCTTCATTCTA